>NC_062269.1:21942341-22564841 GCF_916048215.2 Malus sylvestris
CGTTCGAATATTGGTGAGAATTCTCCTGCAATTAACATAAAACCATATCTTATAAATCTTCCATTGCAAAACGTTTGGCGAGAGGTCCTGCAAGTTAATACGTAGGATGTGATGAACTATTCTTTCCTTGGGAAATTAAATGAAGGATACGCATGAAATAGTGAAAAACAACATATGATTACTTATTCTGTGATCATCACTGTCATCCTTAATGAGAGTGTTTAGCATATTTCTTGGAGCTGCCTCAAAGTTGAACAAATACAACTATTAAAATTTAGCGACATCCAACTGATTTTAACGGAAACTAAAGTGGTTCAGAACAAGTAACATATGAAAAAGTTCATGGATACATGAATGCATTTCAAAATGGTCAACATAGGCAGTCAAGACATTTGTAGGTCAATCATTTTGGCGATCAAAATCATTCAGACGCACAAGGAAAGATAGATTGCACTGATGTTGGTGACAGTTCAAAGCTAGTAAAAGGAAGTAAACACATCACCAGAGCGTAGTACAATGGTTTATGTTAATAGAATTTGATAAATAGGTAGGTGAAAACCTGAAAGTTGACTATCTCTCTGCTGTAGTGAGCCTTTCACCAGAAGTGTCCCTCGGTTTTGCTGAAAGACTTATAAAAGGTCGTACCCAGTGCACAAGGCTCCTGCTTTACGCAGGGTCTGGGAGAGGTAAATGTCGGCTAGCCATACCCCCATTTATGGAGAGGCTGCTCCCAAGTCTCAAGCACAAATTCTAAGGACAACGTCACCACATACAAGCCAAGTAATGACAGCATCGTACTGAAACACGAAAACCTAGATGAATTGAAGGCAAGTTCAAACAGCTTGAACTTGTGGATGCCTCTTGCTTATCTTCACAACTGATAACTCTATCACAATCTTGTGACTCACCCCTTCAAGATTGCATCCGTGTGATCTTTTGTCATTGTGATCTGTTAAAAGTTAGATAGTGCTGCTTGTAAGTACAAACCAGTATCACTTGATGAATAAACAGAATAACAAATTAACAGATGAGCATATATCGACAGTAAATGAAGATGTGTTCAAGTTACATGATGCACCACTACAGCTGAAAAAGGATTTGGTTGATTCCAATACATGTATGGCACCAAATTTACGGTCAAGGCCCCGCAAAGTAGACAAGGTGCGGCATTACATGTCCACATTAGTAGGAACAAGACAGTAACAAAATGCAAGAGAGGATAAGAAGTATGAGATGAAGCGATGTAAGTCAGTCCTCTCGGTCCTCAGAGATGCTGATTGTATTCCTTAATAAACGCGTATTTGCTTATTATAGAAAAAAGGATATTTGACCAAAAAAATAGAAACAAAACAATCTGCTAGTGCAAACTGTGGCATAAAAAATGGAAGGAATTTTAAAATCTTTTCAGCTCACTGCTCCTGGGATTGCAACCCTAAGCCATAATGTTGTACTAATTATTCAGCAAATTACATGTGCAGGGAAAGACTAACTACTATTCATCTCTCAATAATTTGAATTGTTCATTAAAAACTCAAGAAAATAAAATCTTGGAGGTCTCCAGTTGACATTAGAATAATGGCATCATTGCTACCAGCCCTCGTACCAAAATAGTTCCTCCTCTCCTCTAAGAGCAGGTTTGTCATTCAAACAATCAAATGGATGGGGGTTTGTCAGGGTGGGTCTTAGGGTTTAAGGGAATCCTTAACCTCATGTTGAAAACTCACAACTTCCAATTTGCAACATTCAGAATATCATGTAGATGCTTAAAATACGTGGTTGAAACAATATAAAAGAAGGACAAACAAACCTCAAGCATGAAAGAGAGATTCTTCTTCACAGCCACATGAGATGAAAGTAACTTGTTGGCAGGAGGCAAAAAGGACCAGGCCAGCCCCCACCCATCGAGATGTTTGGCTTTGGACAAAATCAGTTGCCCACTCTAGTGCAACATCACTCACATCTGCAATCAAGGTCAGTGAAAATGTTCTTTTAGGTTCTGCGCAAGACATTGGCGTATTTAAAAACCAAGTCTGAAAACACTATCGAAAAACTAATAAACAACCTGACCCAACGAAGCTCCAACCTAGAAGAGAAGCACCAAGTAGGCAAATGCAGATATGGATGAGGAAAATTACCAATTGAGGCGGTGGTCGTGGAGGAGGAGGACCCAGGTGAGTTCCCAGGTGGCGTTGAAGTCGGTCCAGTCGATTCTGGGACGACCGTCTCGAGAGACGAAGACCAAGGGCTGGGGAAGCCAAGTGAGCGAAGTCGGGTGGGTTCTCGGAGTATTTGTTTCTCGGGTGGGTCGCAGGTCGCTCCTCCTTTCTCTTCCTCTTCTTAATTTTGTTCATCGACATTTGAGACTGAAAGTAGTATGGTGACAACAAGTGAGAAACCGTCTTGTCACCTGCTCAGCACTTTGAAGTGCTTCTAATCATACTACGCCCCAGTTTGGGGTTGAGGTTATTTTAAAAAAAAGCTCTTATGAAAAAAAGCTGGGAGTGTTTTTGGTGTTTGGTAAACTAAAAAAAAAGGGCTTATTTTGGAAGCTGTTGTGAGAATAAGCTGAAATCAAAGGAAAAAGCTGAAGCTGGCATTTGTAGCTTTGGAAAACTGACTTTTTTTCAAAGCACACAGAACTACAGTGCTCCTTTAATGAAAAGACCCACTATCATACTGCTTTTTTTTCCAAAAGCACTTTTACAAAAAAGTTTACCAAACACTCTGCTGATTTATTTCACAGCCGCTTATTCTCACAGCACAGCCGCTTATTCTCACAGCAGCTTTTTTTCAAAGCACAGCAATACCAAACCAGCCCTACATTCACCAACAAAAGTGCTTCCAGTCTTACGGCATTCACTAACAAAAATGCTTCTAATCATTTTAAAAGCGTTTCTAGTGTATGGGCCAACTCTACAAGCGCTTTCTGATAATTGTGGGTTAGGCAGCCGAAATTTGGCGCTTTCTGATCATCGCCCACATTCTAGCTTGCGACTTCAAAGGCCCATGAGCTGAGTTACATTATCGTGGTCTATAGAATACGATTGTTAATGGGTCAGCCAACTTCAGTTTGGGTTTAATTTTATGCTTACGGACTCCAATCTCTCCACCCACCCACAATGGCGTGGCGCTACACACGTTTCGTTTGAGGTAACGTTAAGGAGATTGCATATTTATATTATATTAATGTATACTCACATATGATAAGCAATGCAATGCATACAATCAACATTCAATAAGAGAAATTTATTAATTCAGTAATGTATAGGCATCACTTGTCGTCTAACGTGATACATAATTGTTGTCTCCCTAACATTTTTATTTTTTACGTGAGTGTTTTTGTGTGGCCCGTGTCACTTGTCATAGGTTGTTTGCCTTTAGGCTTTTGGTTCGGGACTTTGGAAAACATGAGCTTGAAAAATTCTTAGTGATATAATGTAGTGGTAATTTTTTTTTTCTTTCCATTTTCTAGTTTGAGATTTTAAGTTTGAGCCACTTAAATTGCAATTTCGTACTCAAATTTTATTGTTGACTCAAATTCCCCATCTTTTAGAGTACAATAACGCTATTTAAAAAACCATGACATTATATAATAGAGAAGAAATTTCATGCAACGGGAATGTCATTGTGATGGTATCCAAAGTTGATAAGAGAGATATACAGTATACTTATAGTTGTACTACAAAGTGATTGCAAAGTTTTTGCTCCATGAGATGAGTTAGATGTTTTTTTATCCATAGAGGCACATTGTCCCTACAAACAGTTTTTTCCTTTTTCTGTCAAGTTACTATCCTTACTCTCCAGTGCATTCCTCACTGTTATGCAACTTCAGTAAGGATCGATACAACTGATGAAATCTAAACCCAAATATGTTCAAGACCAAGGAAAAATCTATTGCAAAAACATAAGAATTTCAACTTGTATAGAAACACTATCAAACCCTTCAAGAAACTCTCATGTTTGGCAAATTGTTTTGATATACAGTCCCACTAACAATAAACAAGACTACAAACATCAATTGAAAGCACTAATGACTAAGTTACTAATTTGTAATCAAAATGAGAGAAATTAAATTGATGAAGAATTGTATTAAGACGAAATCAAAATGAGATTTATGTTAAAGTTGTTTACTAAACTATCTAAAATTGAAGTAGGAATGATAGATAATTTCTTATAAATTGTTTACAAGTTTATTTGAATCGGAGTTAAAACTAGGTTGATTACTGTATTACCCTTTTGTTAAACATATATTTTAGATTAGTACAAAGATGACAGTATCCGGCAAAAGAGAGATCGTGTCTTGCCCTTCATGGGAATCTGTGAACCTCCTCCCTCCCACCTCTATCTTCCCACTTCCACGCTGCCCCATAGGCACCTCTGAGTCTCTCTACTGTAAATTATCCATGTCTTAATTTTGGGAGAAGCTATTCTGATTTGAGGCTCTACCAAATTACTAATCTCATGCAGAGGGATAAGAGCCACGATATTTGATGGTCTTGCTGGTGTTGTGGTGGTGAAGGCACAAGGAAGTCGGTGAAGAGAGGGATGAGGGGAGGGAGTGCTACAGGAGAGGACGCTCTTTTTTCTTTCGATAGAGTTGAAAGCTCCAACAAATTTTTTATCAAGATCCATTTAAACACGTTATCTTCCACTTTGTATGTTTTATTTTATTTCAATACATATCGTACTTCTCTTCTTCGGAATTCAAATAACATTTTCATATGAGTAAAATCCAATTCCGAAAAATTTAAGAGTCTGATTACAGATTTTAAGTGGACCCAACTATTATTTCATTTTCTAAATACTAAATGAACACCTGAATGCCTTGAAAGGAGGGTAATTCCTTTCTTCCCACTCCATTCCAGATCGGTAAAACACACCATTTATGAGTGACAAAAGTTTGGCACACAAGTGGAGTGGTTGATGAATAAGCTCCCCACAGTAGTTAGTTGCTCAAACGTTCTCATCAGTCTGATAAAACTAGTCTCAACCTTGTTCAATCCAAGAAGCTCCAACGTGTCAAAGTCATTTGTCTAATTTAATTAAATTAACAGTTATCTTTTAAGATTTAATTAAAGTGGGATCTTGAAGTTCCCCCTGGTAAGAGCATTCCCAGCAGGGGTTTTATTTTGCATGAGACTATTATATTTTCAGCCTTACCAAGATCTTTCATCTCCAATGAACCGTAAAATAGGGTTAGATTCACCACTAAAATTAGCAATTTCCTTTCTTGTGTAGCATAAAATCCTGCTACATGTAGCCCCAAAAAACAGTGGGTCCCACAAAATAAGTAGCAACTTATGTGAGCAAAATTCTATCAATGTCCCTCCACTTGCAAATACACTTATACTCTCTTTTTATTATTTTTTAATTTTTTTTCTTACTTATTTTTCTTACAATTTGGCTAATTAATGATTGTTTTAAATTCCATAAGAATTAAAATTTCAAATTGATTTAATGTTCATGAACATTGACGAGTGAAATTTTCAAATAATTTTTTTCAAAATTATACGATACTAATTTAGCAATTGGTGCTAGGTAAATTGTTGTGTTATACGTGAAAATCAAATTATTTCAAAGAGCGAAGTAGGTATTTGCTTCTTTCAACTGATGAGATTGAAATAAAGAAATTTAATCCAACAAATAATTCATAAATAATGAAATCTTACTTTGTTACAATTTAAACATTTTAGGTTAAAAAGTTCTTAAAAAAAATTAAGATAAAACGTCTACAAAGAAAGTAAAAAGTGGAGATGCTTTTAAGGAAGTGAAAAGTGGGGCCAAGGAAAACAAATAGAACAAATCATGAATTCACTGCACCTAACTTTATCTGTATATCCAGTGTAGGGAGGGGAAAGTGGGACCATCGGAGGAAAGTGTAGTCCTATCCATATAAACAGCACAGCTGACTCAGCACAGTACAGCATCCTATGGATAAGCTCATAAGTCCTTTGCATAATTCCGAGAACAGTTTCTCATTGTGTACCATCCATGTTACTAATTTTGCATTGGTTGATCGTTTCAAACAAAAACATTATATTATATCGACAGTGCAGATGATGTTTTTATGTATCATTCATCCATGCAATTGTTCGAGATAGAGATGTTTTTGGTACAATATCCTGACTAAATCTCGAATATATGTAATCATCGACAACAAATATTGAAGTCGTATTGCAGAATCAAACAGAAGATACATAATATCCACTTCTATATAAACTAACACAAACACCTTCCCATTTATCCCACTCCTCAAGCCCTCCAATACAACCTCCCACTCACTTCACTCCTCATCTCAATCTCCTCCCTCAAAATCTAGCACTTTAAAAAACCCCAGAGTTGAATCTCTTCCTACCAACCCAAACAGATTCCAAAGATTCAAACCGACGACGTTTGAAAACTTCATGGCTGCAGCAGCTAGCTCAACTTCCTCACTGTACGAGGTTCTTGGCCTTCCAATGGGCGCAAGTGGTCATGAGATCAAGGCAGCCTACAGAAAGCTAGCCAGAAGGTGCCATCCTGACGTTGTCGCCATGGACCAAAAGCAAAACTCTACTAATGAGTTCATGAAAATCCATGCAGCTTACGCAACGCTATCGGACCCCGATAAAAGAGCAAACTACGACAGGGATCTTTATAGATGTCCCCAACCTTTCCAATCTTCGTACTCGTCGGCGAACATGGCTGCTGCCGCTTCGGCAATGGCGGGGTCTTCGCGACGGACTAATAGGAATTGGGAGACTGACCAATGTTGGTAGCTCAAAACAGAGGAAACAGAGGACCCCCTGTTTATTATGTGCATGTATAAATGTCTGAAATGCGTTTTAGCTTTGTGATTTGTTGGCTTATGAATATTGTTTGTTGCTAATGGGATAAAAATCAAAATCCTTTTTTTTTTTTTCGAAAAAATATTACTATTATTAAGGAGGAAGAGGAAAGTTAGAAACTATCACAATAATTTAAAGAAATTGAGAGTTTTGAACTAGATTCCATGAGTAGAACCCCTACACCCTATCCACTAAGATATTGGATCACATCCAGATAAAATCAATCTAATTAAGCGCCATGCATTTGGCTGCTAGAGTTTTCATATTTTAGATCACTATTTGTGGAAAAGTAATACGTTCAGATAAAATCAAACTAATTAAGCGTCATGCATTTGATTGCTAGAGTTTTCATATTTTAGATCGCTTTATTTGTGGAAAAGTAATACGTACTTATTCTATTAATTATTACGACAAACAAATGATCAAACATCTTGACTACAAAATGTGTCTCCTCTAAACACACCATAAGCCATCTATGCAACAATTCATATAAATTTTCATACTAAATTTAGGAGAGATTTAGTTGAAACAACAACAAAATCGACACTATTAATGGTAAAGATTAAAATAATAACTCAAGTTGTTCGTTTGTGGCCACAAATCAGTCTGTTATCAACACTATAATTCATCACAACCAGACATAAATCTAAGGGGTGCACCTCCCTTTCATGTCAATGTTCCATTTCCTTTTTCTTTGTGGTACATGTACCCATCTACACTGTTGCTTGGACCCCACGCAATCAGTCCGTTGTCAACCATAACCTTATCCGATTCCAATTTAGTTGCTCGTACTATGCAACCTTTAAAGATTTATTTGTTCAACAATTTTGATACTTTCTGTTTGTATGATTGAACTGTTAACTGGTAATCAAGATAATCAAGAGACATTACTGGTGTGGAATAATGAAAAATTGAGATATTAGTTAAGGCGACGTGTCCATTTCTTTACATCCGAGTTAAATAACTCTCACATAATTAAAATGATTTAAAATAGAATATCGATTCACCACTTAATATTACGGTTTGATGGTATTTCTTTTCACTTGTAAGTAAAAGATTTTAGATTTCATTCTCGTCAAAGACGAATTTGAAACCACATTATTGCTGCTAGCCCATAGCATATCATTTGTTAAAAAAAAGAAAAAAAGAAATAGAATATCTGTCAAAAATAAAAAAACATTCAATTCGAAGTTTAAAAAAACATTCAATTCGAAGTTAAACTATTTCCAAGACCAAAAAAATAAGTTAAACTATTGGGTTGAAAAGTCCAATATTTAAAGGCAGCCGCAGTTAAGAATCAACAAATTTTCCATCAAGCCCAGTTAATCATCACAGTTCACCAAATTTCATGAGGATGAACCATTTGATCTTGGGCCTTAAAACATAAATTTTGGAATATTGCTACTCACTCTTCGTACCAAGAACTTAGATCACTATATCACTCAAAAAGATATTTAGAATTATAGAGTGAATTGAAGAGAAGAGTTCGATGTTTTAACTTGCAGCTTAAATGATTAGGAGCCAACTACTCATGTATCGGAGGTTCTTTGTTCGATTAATCTACTTCCTGTGTCACTTGTATTTTAAAAAACATATAATTAGAGCCAAAAAAGAACTCACAAGGATCATGGTTCGCATTTGTATATGAATGCTAAATTTCTGGATCAAATTACACGTATAGTAATATAGTATTTGCTATACAGCTGAAACCTAGGCTAAACATCCACACATATACATATTACATCAAGTGTGGAAGAAGGACAATATTAATTAGCTTAAACTAGCAATTGAGCCCTCGAGCTATGTTGCTGGTTTTAAGACTGTTTAGGGTGATATTATTTTACATATAAAATGTTTACACTCAAAAAGATGATTTTAAAGTGTTATTTACAAAGAGATGATACTATTTACAACCAGCTCAAATTACTGACAATCTGCTCTTTGAGCAAGTTTTGGACGAACCTGAATAGTAACGATGAACATGGTAGTCATACAGATTAGGAAGCCATCCATCTATAAGCTAGGCCTCATAAATTCATCTGCTTCCACTATTCTTCTAATGACTGATAAAGAAAGCAAAGCTGGCAGCTTTGCTGTAGTTCCAGTAAGTACTCCCAAACCATATGACCAATAAAGTCTTTTAAAAGGAATCCCCAATTTTCTCAACATAAAAGAAAACCATAAAATATATCGCAAGCCTGTTGGTATAGATATGGTGTTTTCCTAAAGTATTGTACTTCAAATGTTGAAAAGTTAATGTGGTTTTTACACGGTAAGCAAACACTTTCAATCTACATTTCCTCCCATAATGCATAGTCAATCAAAGTCCTACTCAAGACTAAAATTAAAAATCCTATTTATACAATACCAAAATCAAACATGCAGATATTCAAATTCAACAAAAGGGTTTATTTAAAAACTGATATTACTATTTTCTTGAGCCTTACATGACCACGACGAAATAATAAGCTCATAAATACTATTTGAATATGAATTTGAACGATGACAACTACCTCTTTCTGTGAATTCAAAGCTGGAAATTGGAAAGAAAAAAAACTATAAATTTTCAATCACAAAATTCAAATTCCATACAAAAGGCCAAATTTTCATACATGCAATTCAACTACGATTGTCATTATTGACTATTGCAGAATTAATTACCAAAAACAACATTATACTATGAGTGAGGATTATATCCCTCAAACATAGCCGACTCACTAATTGCCAAAAGAAAAAGCAAAAATCACTTGAGAATAAGCGAAAGATCTACCGAATAATAACAGAAGCTGTCTCTACAAAAACCAACAATTTGGTGAGCAAAAACACATCTTTTAACCTTATCTCTTCTTTTGACAGTAGTGTTCACAAACCACAATCACTGTCACACTCTCCACGTGATGTTACATTAAATGGGATAATCAAACACTCACATAAACCCATTTCTTTGATTCTTTTCCCCTTTGTCCTGGAAAATATGGGTGAAAAATATATGCATCTTTTTAAACAAAACTCTATAATTGCACACTAATTAGAGACTTGAAGGCTAATCTGCCATTCCAGGTGGAATTGTGTTTAAGGAGAAAAGCTGCACCAAAAGGCATGAACTGTGGTGCATTCATAGAACAGGGTACTTAAGTCTCACACCTATCTCAACAACTATCAAAGAAACGTAATATGTCTCCCAAAGCTTGAGCCTTTCTTGTCTTTGAAGTCACCGAAAGTTGAGTTTGGTTTTTGGTGCTTCTCTAATGACACTTTCATAATGTTTGTACCCCACATTCCAAGGTTAAAGCATAATTGATCGGTAATTATTTTGTGTCCATCACCACTTTCTCCTTTTCATTCTCTAAAAACATTATATAAAGTTTTCATTCTCTAAAAGTATTATATAATTGAATCCAATTTCAATTTTAAATAAAACCCATGATTCTGATCACGATCAGAAATTCTCCATCAAACCCGATTCAGCACAACGAAACATGACACAAATTCTACAATCATATCCCGACCTCAATTGAAATTCCGAATTGCATTTCTGAATTTCATGTAGTAATTGAACACAACCAATTGCTCAAAATTCCAAACATAATATGAAATCTTTTTTACACGTTTAACATGTATATTCTTATAACCAAACCACCAATTTTTTCTAGCACCCTTGATTCTTTTCCAGCGAACCACCAAATTTTACTAGAAAGCAAAGATTTTTGCTGGGTTTTTTAGATTGGACACAAAATCTCAATACAATACATAATATCAAAATTTGGAGGGGTGGATAAACCAAATTACCATATTTTTCCTTAAGTCCATTAAGAAATCTAGATATTTTAGTAGATGGGTTCTGAACAAAATCAAATATTCTTCCTGAATTTTTCAAATTAGACACTAAATTCTTAAAGAAAATGCAGAATATAAATGCAACTCTGACCAGAAACCTAATCAAATTAATTACTCATACATGTGAACATAAAATGTTGTTTTGTGGAATTGAGAGTGATTGACAGTGAAAATATGAAATCAACACAACATGCATGAGTTCTACAAAGGTTTCAGAGCTTACCCAATAAAGGACAGATCAGATTGGGAATATTAGGGTTTTGATGGAGAAGAAGAAGAGGAAGGGGAGAGAAACCCTAGACCCACCTCTGTCACTCTGCAAACTGCCCTCAACCCACTCTTATTGAGACCGACGGAACACCCTTTTTGCGATGGTCGACATGTGCACGGGAGTAGCGGTGGCAACTTGGAAGATGATTAACAAAAAAGATTTAATCAGAGGCCATAGAGATTCAGCGGAACAGAGAGAAAAAGATAATCCCAAACAAAATTCTAGAGAGAGAAGAGTTACCCTGAAATCAAAGCTAATTGAAGATTTTTCTTCGAATCGGGAGAACTGAGACGGAGAGAGAAGAGTTACCGTGAAATCAAAGCTAGTTGAAGATTTTTCTTCGAATCGGGAGAACTGAGACGGGATTCACGTTGTGCTTCCTGAAAAACTGTCGAGAGAGAATCGGGGCTGGGTTGGAAGAACGTATTGGAAGCAAAAGGAAGAGCCCAATTTTCATAAGCCCTCATTCTAGGCAGAAATGGAATGAAAGAAAGAAGCAGGGCAAAAGCGGGAGTACACTGTAGAATAAACAGTGTCCATAGAAACAAAGAAAGGGTAAAAACGGAAGAACACTGGCGAGCGAACAATGTTTCAACCGTTTTTCTCTTTTAGTATATACTAGAAATATGACCCGCGCGTTGCTGCGGGATTAGAAACCGTATTAAAAAAATATGTTTCAAGGCTATAAGAGATTGTTATAAATCGTTAATGTTATTTAAACTGAAAGATATTTGAACTTTTTGAAAGAATATTACATGAAAAGCATAAATTGGGTGACCGAAATTTTTGATACAATCGATGTCATTGCAGACCATTTTACATTAAACGAAGAAGGTACGTAGTTGGACGCATGGTAGTTGATACGAAATCTATTATCAATGTATCCTGCAAAACATCACGGAAATAATAAAAAACAATTCTGACAGATGACAGTAAAATAGTGAGACAGACTTGTACCAAACGTACAAACAGGACAAATACTAATTAAGGGGAAAATAACCAAGAATAAAAAGATGAGGCTTTTCAAAGCTTACCAAATAGAATCACCAAGCAATTTGCCAGAGCATTAAGTGATTTTTTGCAATCCTTCTTCGTAAATTTACAAAAAAACACAGGAATAATTATATAACCAACTAATAAGCTAAAACGCTGATAGAAATTAAGAAGAAAGCATTGAAATGAAAACAATACAATATTTTAACACAAATTGAATGATTCAAATCTCTGTATAGTTATCAATAAAACAGGTGAGTGCATTTTCAACTGATTGGGTTATTTACTTTAGGTAGATTACACCCTTCACATGCTCGGTGAGGAAAACCAAAACCAATTAATATATTCATTTAATCCAATGATGCATCAAATATAAAAATTAAATTATACCTCTACTTTGTAACGTTTTGATTTTGTTTTATCTGCAGCTAAACCAAAATTTCGACGGTTCACAGTATAATTATGTGAAACCAGATAGCAACACCACGTAAACGTCATATTGGGTGTCCACACCCACACCTATCAATTTACACATAAATTTGAACTTTGAATTACTAGGGTTTCAAAAAGATTTGCACAAAAATTGAAAAAAGATGAATAAGTTAAAACAAAGTAATATCTACTGGCAATTGAGACTGACCCAAACCTGTTATCAAGCTCTGCTATACGAAATAGAAATGGGCCGCAAAGAGAACTGTGCAGTATTGACAAAGTCTAGAACAACCTGGAAATTTACAAAAGTCAAATTTACAGCTAAAGAAGCAATTAATTACTGAATTATAAAGAAAAATCTTCACAAAATAGTGTCTAGTTTTACAAATAAATGAAACCCAAATTAAATTTCTTGATAAAAACTAAAAGCTTGAAAGATTAACTGATTAAGAAAAAACGCATGAATCCTACCATAAAAAAGATGTAAGCTTTTGCATTGGCAAACGATTCATAATCTAAAATTGATATCTTAAACAGAACACATTAATCCAAGTCAAAAGTTCCCAAATTTAAATCAACCAATATGAACAAAATATAAAACATGGTTCATTGTTTCTCTTTGCATTTTAAATCACATGGTGTTTCCCAATATACTATTGTCTTAACATTTCTTATACTCATGCATTAGATAAAAAATGATACCATGCTAAAATTACATGGACTGCTTTATCACGGTTTAAGGAAGCAACCCCAAATCATAGTATCTACATATTTTTTCAGATTATCTAAAACACTTAAGCAAAACCATCACATCTCCAATGAAGCCATGTGAGGTGAGCACCTGAATCGACAATGAAGAGACAAAGAAATCAATCTTCGATCACCAAACAAAGATTCAAAACCAGAGCTGTGTAATTCATAAAATAAATTGACAGAATTGATGAAAAAATTGACAGAATCGATTGAAGAATGTGCGAAAATTATTAAACCTGATCTTCTGGACGCGATGCGGTGGGGAGAAATCACTTCAACCAACAACCAATCATGCATCCATAACCTTCCAATACGCAAGAAATCGAAATAAAAATGGAGCTCCAAAAATCACACGAAACATAATTTAAAGTTGTGAATCAACAAAACATAGAATTCTGAATAGATCTGCTTGTCTAATAACAAATCAAATTGACAGCAGCAATTCTTTGTTCTACGTTCTTCCGCTGATGATCGGGCAATACTGTTGTTAACGTAGATAAAGGTAAAGGACACAAACCTATTGTTTGTACCATACTTGACCAATCCCGAAACTACCGAGCACCGGCCAACGCTATACTGTCAAGGACCCAGAAGAGTTCCCCTCCGACCAGGAGGCCAATCACTACTCGACACGTGTCAAGATTAGAAGCCAATCAGAGCGCAGCACGTGTCGACATCAAGAACCAATCATAACATGACACATGTCAATGTGACAAAGCTACAAGTTTTTCTATAAATAGGGGTCATTCCCCCACAATATTGCCTAATGCCATTTGTGTTAAATCATTCACAAGAACTCACTAAATTGAGAGCTTGATCCTTTGTACTTGTGTAAGCCCTTCACTACTAATAAGAACTCCTCTACTCCGTGGACGTAGCCAATCTGGGTGAACCACGTACATCCTGTGTTTGCTTCTCTGTCTCTATTCATTTACGTACTTATCCTCACTAGTGACCGAAGTAACCAAGCGAAGGTCACAAAACCTGACACTTTCTGTTGGTCCAAAGTCCTCACAGATTTTGTGCATCAACACCTATAACAACTAATTCAAATATATCCCTTTCAATCTATAAACTAATTCAAAGATCCGCTCTTCCTGGATATCTAAGGAAAGGAATAACATCTCTTATGTTGTCAATACCAGTAGCAAACAGAACCATCCGTTCAAATCCTAAACCAAAACCACAATGTTTGACAGCCCCGAAGCGCAGCAAGTCAATGTACCACTCATATGGCTCAGCAGCAAAGATAAAATCTTCTGCAACACATAAATGAAACCAAGTCATCCAACACCATCCAAAACCATAAAACAACACAGCAACGACACCAAAATTAAAAAATAAATAAATCCCACAGATTGGACTTTCACACTATAGAAAACATAACTTTCACAATATTAAAAAATACAATTTGTTGCAGAAAATGCGTAAAAAACCGAAATTATTTACCTTGAACATAATTGGCTTCCAAGCTTGTATACAGAAGCCCCAAAAAACGAAAAGCACAGTGACCTGAAACAAAACACAGAAGCAAATCATACAACCAAACAACATATCTAAGGATATAAACAAAACACCCAAAATTACAAAAACTAAATTCCAAAAAATGTAGAGCAACTCCTGTCGTATTTATAGCTTGTTGATGCTTCTATTGATCGGACCAAAATCCATTTACAAAGCCATTTTTTTGTCTAGGAAGTTTTAACTCTCCGAATTTAGCTTCTCTAAGTGGAACTGTTCTCCAAGAGACTTTTAAGTTTTAAAGCCACTAATCACATATATTTTTCTCTCAAACTTTTCTCTTTCATGATCATCGTACTTTTTTTTTTATGTTTGCGGTAAAATTTCACACGTGTGAATTGTTGTAACTAGTTTACTTTGTAATGAAAGCCACAACAAAATCAACTTAGCCTTTTGTTTTCTTTTTTTTTTCTTTTCTAGATGAAGGAAAACTATACTAGTTCTAGATATTAATTGTTCAAAATTATACGATTGAATAGTCGAGTCGGTATACATGCATGCAAATTGTGTGTATATGGCATTACCCTAGTCCGAGTAGAGCACGTACAAGAGAATCATGCATGCGATGCAACTTGGCCTTGACCTTAGTCTTTTTGGAATCTTCATTGCGCTTCCCATAGATTACAGCGTTACATGTCATGGCTTATACCTAACAAGAAGAAAAGGAGTGTCAAGGGTAATGATAGGGAGATCAAATATTTAAATCAAATTTACAAACCAGATGACATGGCTATTGATTATTGGATTATTATTTAAGGACCGATTAACGTATTTATTTTCTATTGGTGCACATCATTTGGTTTCCAAGTTTAGTTTAAAAAATTTAGTCTTTCTAACATTATTAATCCCAAACATCCATAGCGCCATGGAGCGAAATTAATTATGTCATGTTTGGTAGAGAAATCGATCAGCAGTGAAAAATCCAAAAGAGAAAATGTTTGCTACATGGGTATATGCATCTGTCATAGTACAATTTGACAATGCAATTTTGAATTGTTCTTGCGCAAAACAAACGTTTGTGACTATTCTAATTCCTTTATAAAGAAAGAGGAAAAAAACCAAAGGTTTTTACATATTGTTGGACAACTTCATGCAACAAAATATTATTTGAAACAACTTTTACTAACTTAATTAGATCTTGTGTTCCGTTCCCTAATAATGTGAAATACAATCATATGATAACTTTTTGTGTTGATTTCGTGCTTATTTTCAAAATGATATCGTTTTGTGTTTTAAAAAACAATATATATATATATATATATTGGATATATTAAGGACAAGAACTAGGAGAATAAATTATTATTATTAAGAAGAGGGATATGATTCGAAATTGTTAAAATAAATTACAAAATGGAGAATTTCGAACTTGGGATGCATGAATAGAAACTCAACATCGTATCCCCTAGAATATTGGATAACATACAACTAGGAGATGCACCACGTAACAATGTGTACTATCTTAACTATTTTAAAAATTAAATTATATAATTGCGCAAGGAAATTTTGAAGTTTTTTATCCATCATTCTTGGAGATACACCACGTGACAAGTTTTATAACTTGAACACTTAATTATAAGTTGGAAATTTTTATCCGTTGACCATTACATGTGCTTAATATGTTCTCACTACTAGAAAATACTATTTGCTGACCAAATTTGACCAGATGAACGGTATTTCGTTGGGCCATGACATACCCCAACCTGGAATGTCCACTTGGACTCCGAATCGAACTGTGCTGGCCGACACCTTGAAGGTGACGAAGCCATAAAGTGTAGTGTGATAGAATATATGAATAAATTTAAACCTAAAAGTGCCTAAATACAAGAGTGCGCTTATGAGCGGGAATGAACCCATTTCACAAGTGATGACAGAGTATGTTTGTACCATACTTAAGACCTTCGTATTTAGATCTCGTAAAAATACTCGGGGGACTCAAATGTAATTATGTAATAAAGGAAGGGGCAAATATGTAATAAGTAAGGAGCCCCTATAAAAGGACTCATCACTCTCCTCAATGGGGGAGGCCATTTCCTAGGCCATGAGAAGTCCCTTCACCCTCTCAAAGCTTCTCATGTTCAAAGCTCTCTCTCTCTCACAATACTCTCAGAGAAATACAATAATCAGTGTGGACGTAGCCCAAACATTGGGGTGAACCACGATACATCTTGTGTTATTTACTTTCTTGCAGATTTACAGTCGGATTTACGTTGTTCCAAGACCCCTCCGGTTTTGTGCATCAACATTTGGCGCCGTTTGTGGGAAACGACACAAAAAAATCATGTCGGTTCTTTTTCATTTGTTTCATCTCACCACCATGAATCTACAAAAACCCAAAAACCCAAACTTTCCCAGAAAAACCCCACGGTTCTCCATTTTCATATGCCTAACAACAACAAAAACATGAATCCATCTGAATTTCCGCTCTCTCTCTCTACAATTCAAAAGAAAAAGACCTTTTGGTCCCTCCCATAACGGTTTTGAACCTGAGTTTTGAGAACACGCAAAGTTGAGATCTCGATTTTCCTCTTAGGGGGGGTACCTTTCTTGCCGAGCTGACTCAGCCATCTTCGTCGACAATTCCCAAACTTTATTGTCCAAAACCACTGCCATCGTTGAAAAGCCCATTAAGATCAAACAATCCTATTAGAGATTTTGAGCAGGAGAAACACCATTGACGAGAAAGACAGCCTCGCCATCGGTGATGGACGGGGCCATGCCGATCATAAGGCGCGGCGACTTCGCCGAAGTCTTGAACCCCAGAATCGGACCCTGCTGTGCTCCGCCGTGTGGCGGTGTTGGCTGTGAAGTGCGTGCGATCCTCGGCCAAGAGGTGGCCCACAATGGCGGAGGTGGTCGAGTGCCTCAAAATTGCGAGGAAGAGAGTCCACGTGCCGTGAGGATTGAAACTGGCATTTTCAGCAAAATCCCTCCTAAAATCTTTCCTCACATCCTCAAACACTTACAGCTGTAGCACAATCCTGCCACCTCCTGCAGCACTTTCTCGAAGAGGAGACTTATCAGTTTTTCGAAAACCGTTAAGTATGGCTTTCTTGGCTGCTTTTATATCCAAGTGGTAATCCGGTAGAAAGCACATTCGTATTTAGATACTTCTGAGCATACTCCGCAGCCAATCGACCTTCATGCCCATCATAAACTGCAAAATGTGCACATCTCAAATTTCCAGGAAAATCTTCGATGGCGGCGTCCAAGAGCACAACCCAAGCTTCCTTCATGGCGTGCCTCAACCCCTTATCCTCCGCCGCATCAGCCTCAATTTCAAAACCCATTTCCCATTTGCTCATATCAACTTCTGGGTCTTGATCTTCTTCCATTTTCAACTTCGAGTCAATGTTTGGTGGATTTGCTGATTCGATTCCAAAGTCATCGTCGACGAATTTGAGGCCCATTTATGATAAACCTGTTTACGACGATGACATTTTCGTTGGCGTTCCGGGGCTAAATAGCATAGCTGCAAAAGGTAAATACGAGGACGTTTTCTCGTCGGTGACGTCGTTGCCGTCTAGAGGGAGTAGTAGAGCCAGTGGGTTTGATGACATTCTTGGCGGGTTTGGCAAGGCCGAGTCCCAATTGAAAAGCTCAGGCTCTAGAGGAACGGATAAAGTGGAGAAGGGCGTGCCCGGCTTCGATGATTTGCTACTTGGGCTTGGAAGCGGTAATGCTCCTAATGAAAGACGATCGCCGAGGCGATAAAAAAGGCACCGGAGTATAGTTCTCGTCAGACAATTATTTACATCAGGGCAGGAAGGTACGAGGAGAAGAATTTGAAAGTGGAGAGGAAGAAGACCAACTTGATGTTCATCGGTAATGAAAGGGCAAAACCGTAATCACTGGTGGGAAAATCGTCTCTCAGAACCTGACCACATTCCACACTGCATCCTTCGGGACTGTGTGTAAAGAGGAAAAGAGAAGAAAGACAAGTCCATGCCCCTGCCATCTGCAATCTACAAAGTAAAGCAAAGTAAAGAGAACTTTACTTTACTTTTGTCTGCCATCTACAAAGTAAAGAAAAATAAAGAACTTTACTTTTCTCATAGAATTCTTTTTCACTAAAAATAGAGCTTCTCAGGGCTAATGCACCTGGACCTTAGCAACAGAATAATAAATGCAAAAAGCAAAGGTAAAAGAGAGAGGTGTGGTGGAAAAGAGAACGACAAAAGCAAAAGAGGGAGGTGCAAACTGTCACCAATGAGTCATATTCGTCGGTTCAAGCGAGGCAAGCTTCAAAGTTGCAGAGAAAACACAAAAGCAAAAGAAAGGTGCAGTGGAAAAGAGAAAAGCAAAAGCAAGGAATAAACACCCAACCAGAATGATGTGATTTACTTTTCTTGTTTTTGAATGATGTGATTTATTTTTCTTATCTTTCGGAGACATCTGTATAAACCCCATCAGAGGGTAATAATAATAAAAAAAAACTTAAAGCCCAAAATAATGGGCTGGAATGTTATGTGGAGGGCGAAGGACCGTATGCCCAAAAGAGCCAAGCCCTCTATTATCACCAACCAGGTGATCAAAAGTACGTCAAGTGCTAAAAAAATTATTCGGCAGCCTGCCGCTATCACCACAAACAAGGTGATCAAAAGTACGTCCAGTGCTACAAAAAATTATTTGGCAGCCTGCCGCTATTATCACCAACTAGGTGATCAAAAGTACGCCCAGTACTCCAAAATTATACATGAGTAACATTCATGTCAATCATACATAAATATACATGAGCATCACTCATGTTAATCATACATAAACATTCATGAGCATTACTCATGTCAATCATACATAAACATTCATGACCATCATTCATGTCAACATTCATGAGCATCACTCATGTTAACATTCATGAGCATCACTCATGTCAACATCCATGAGCATCACTCATGTCAATCAACATAAACATTCATGAGTGAAGCTTTAGGGTGAACCACAATACATCTTATGTTATTTACTTTCTTGCAGATTCACGGTCGGATTTACGTTGTTCCAAGACCTCTCCGGTTTTGTGCATCAACAAAATATAAGTAGAGTACAGTAAAGTAGGATGAGATTTATACCATCAAAGGTAGCCACCTACATCGAGATTTACTAAGAATCCTCGTCGATAAGAAAGCTCAGCCAATAAAAACTGGAGGGGCGAAAAACAAGGGTGAGCGGGCCTGAAAATAAAGTTTTAATAAAAACCTTTGAAAACGTTATAGCCCCTTGCCGTAAAACATGTATAGTTTCCAAGATATGCATACTACATATAGTATGAAAATACTTACCGTATCCTGCAAAATCTCAAGAATTCATTACGGCACAATATCTTGTAAATAAAAGCATGACATCCATAATCACAAAATCTCAACAATAGCATAATAAAATCAAATGCTCATCGATCTATGCTAGCACACAAGTCGGAGTTGCCTAATACAACTTATACGACTGAACTGATGCTCATCAATCTACGCTAGCACACAAGTCAAAGTTGCCTAATGCAATCTGTATGACAGGACTAGGTGTAATCATAGTATACGCTCTAGTGCTACAATCACGTGAAGACTGGCGTTATTCGCAGTCACATACGAGTCGGAGTTGCTTATTGCAACCTGTACGACAAGATGTCGGAGTTGCCTATTGCAACCTGTATGACATGACTAGAACCTACTTGGATCCAAGGTGAGCGTGCGGTGCGGATGTGAACATACACGGTGTGGATGTGAACATACACGTGAAAGACTGACCATGTCCTTGGGTGAGCACGAACACCAGGTGCAGCAATGATGAACAAACTATATAAATATAAGTATACCATAACGATTCAATAATTCTAGTCAACATAATATCATTCATAGCCGTAGGTATAATCATGGCATCAATAAACATATGCATACCTGTGCATCCCGTAGGATTTATGATCATTTCGTAATTTTTTGTTATTTCGCTAATTCTTATAAGCATTAGTCTAAACTAGGCATACGTAATAAATTCTCTTTCAATGTATAAATGGAAACTAACAAATATGTACATACTATATAAAAGAAAAGACCCACTCACTTGAAGTCCGCACTACAACTCCCTAGCATGAATATCGAGGCGTTACGAACGATCGTCGCCTAGGACAAATATCAAATCATGTCTCAAAATTCTTATCGATAGGACATGTAACTTACATAAAACACATCCCAAAGGACATTCTAGAATGATTTGTAACCTATTAACCAAAAGTCAACTGTCAATCAAAGGTCGACGGTAGGGTCCACAACCCTACGTAACTCGATTCGGAATATCAACACCTTATATTTTTGATCCATAACTTCCTAAGAGTTTCAATAAGCTTCTAGAACAACATCCTAAAGTTTCGGAACGATCTAACGGTTAAATCTCCATCAATCACAAATTCAAGTGGCGGTTAACGTTGGATTTTACAAACTTTAGAAATTCAATTCGGAAAAATCTCAATATGAGGAAGTCTGGTTAAGACCAGCTAAAGATTGGAGGTGGTGATGTTACTCTGCAACATGTATTCCTTAGTAATTGCGGGTAGAGTCATATCTACATAGGAGTGTGGTGAAACAAAATATCTAAGTGGTTTGAGTTTGGAAGATCCAAATCGGTGATGTCACTCTGCAACATACGTTCCCTAGGAATGGCGGGTAGAGTCATATCTTTACGGAAATTGTTCGAAACATTCGAAGTTCATGTTTGAGAAAGCGAGTAAACGCTAGATGTTGCGAAGTGTAGTAAATGTTATTTGGTGGGATCGAATCTATGTCATCGGACTCGCTCCCGCTAAGTAAATTCGTGTGGACCGTTAGAACAATTCTCGACGATTGTTTTATTGATAACCTTCTAGCTTACTCTAACCACAAGGTCAAGTTCACTGAACATCAACAGTCAGCTGTACGTCAAATTCTTCGAATGTTGTTTTTGTTTAAACTAGATACTTTTCTTAGGAGTTTCTTGGGTAGCAAATGTTTTTCCCATCAATTTCCAAAAGGGGTTACGACCAATGGAAATTGGAAAATCCTCACAAGATGTTGTGAAATACGAAATGTCTTTGGTCTTATCAAATCCTATCAGTAGTTCTTAACTATTCTTTTGATCTTCAACTTATTTCCTTTTTGGCTAAGAAATTAGTCAACTTTATTGCGATGCTGACGGTGATGAAGTTTCTGACAACGGGGTATTGTCTCATCTGATCGTAGCTTTTACACTTTTCGAATTTCTATGGTGGTGTATTATTAAATGTTGGAACCACATGATGTGAACCATACTATCTTTGACCTAGAGCTGATAACGATTTTCCTTGCTGTGAAATCTGGTGATGTTTTTGTAGACATTGAAATTTCGGTGAAATAAATAATTACAATTGTATTAAAATTACAACCTCCATTCATTTCACCTACATCATACATTCATTTCACATACATCATACACTCACCTCACCTACAATATCCACTCAATTCACCTACAACAATCCACCCAATCCACCTACAACATCCACCAAAACAAAAGGATGGTGGTAATTCATTCTCAAAGCCTATAAATAGGCCTCTTCATCAAAGGATCAAGGGAGGAAATTGACATGCATTTTCTCTACTCTCAAGCAAATCTCGAAGGATCAAGAAAACCCTCTTCGTTCTTCATGAAATCCTTCTTCAAGATCAAGCCCCAACGGCCATTGAAGAACTTCCACGAATTCAAGATCAAGCCCCGATGACTCTTGAAGAAAGTGTTCATCATTCATCAATTGTTCATCCAGGATCAAGCCCCGACGACCCTTGGATCAATAACACAATCCATAAATTTACACATTACGAAGATCGAATCAGATGCTAAATTTGTAGAAGAGATTGTAACCCTTAAATCATTAATACAAATATTATTTTGTACACGTGTTCTTGTCTCATTCATCGTAGGAATTTCGTGTCTACAAATTTGGCACGCCTAGTGGGACAATCTCTACCTCTCATCTCTATCTTCGTAATCAGTAAAAAGCAAAAATGGCATCAAGGAAGGCTTAAGCCGTTCTCGCAACCAATGCAGGGAACAAGAGCGTCATCACCGCAGGTGGTGTCACTTCAGGCATCATAACCCGACGCAAGGCAATGGCTCTTTCTGCCACCTCTTCCACCCCTGCATCAGCTCCACTAAAGGCACAAGAGCACTCGAGGTACGGACCCGTGATCACCCTAGCCTCGATAAGGGTGCCAAGAGAGGAAAGCCCGAGGAAGTACTCGGAGCCCTTACTTTCCGATGCTGACTTAAGCAGCAGCATAGCCATGCAAGTCATGACTACCAGAACAACTTCAATCGAAGAGCAGCTGGCTTAAATGAATGAAGCGATCGTAAAACTCACACGGACTGTGGAGGAGAAAGACCTGCAAATCGCCACACTCGTCAACCAACTAGATGCGAAGCCCGACGTGAAAGTCGAGCAAATGGATAATCCAGTAAAGAAGGAAAACGACGAGGATGAGGAGCCTCCTGCGGAGAAAGTCGAAAAGAAGCTAAAGCCAGACCAAGCAGCGATGCTCATGAGATCTTTCTTTATCCAACAGCTGCAGGAGATGATTGCCAACACCATCAAGGCGCAGTACGAAGGAAGCTCACATCACTCTGTACTATATTTAAAGCCTTATTCCAAGAAGATTGACATTTTGAAGATGCCGAGGGCTTATCAGCAGTCGAAATTCATGCAGTTTGATGGAAATGGAAACCCAAAACAACATGTCGCCCATTTCATTGAAACCTGCAACAATGCCGGGACGAAGGGAGACTACCTCGTCAAGTAGTTCGTGCGCTCGTTGAAAGGTAACGCCTTTGACTGGTACACCAACCTTGAGCTCGAATATGTCAACAGTTGGGATTAGCTAGAAAGGGAATTCCTCAACCGCTTCTACAACACTCGCCGCACCGTAAGCATGCTGGAACTGACTAGTACGAAACAGTAGAAGGATGAACCCGTCGTCGACTACATCAATAGATGGCGTTCATTAAGTCTGGATTGTAAAGATCAGCTTTCTGAAACCTCCGCCATTGAGATGTGTGTTCAAGGCATGCACTGGGGTTACATTATATCTTCTAAGGCATAAAACCGAGAACGTTTGAGGAGCTGGAACCTCGTTCCCATAACATGGAGTTGAGTATCGCCAATCACGGGAAGAATGAGTTGATTACCGACTTCAAGAAAGATAATGTGTTCTTCCCAAATGTAGACAAGACTGGGAAGAAGCATCCCAAGGAAGCGTTCACTGTTAACACTGCGCCCATCAAGACCTCATCTGCGCCCATTAAGATCTCCTCTAAGACCAAAACAAAGGAGATAAAGAGAGGTGAGCCTCTTCGCACCTAAGACAGGTACAAAAACACCTTGAAGGAATTGGAGCAGAAGGTGTACCCTTTTCCTGACTCAGACATGGATGCAATGTTAGACGACTTGCTGAAAAAGAAGGTGATCGAGTTACCGGAATGCAAGTGCCTTGAAGAGATGAATCGCGTAAACGATCCTAGGTACTGCAAGTACCATCGTATCGTGAACCATCCTATTGGCAAGTGCTTCGTCCTCAAAGAACTCATCATGAAGCTAGCGCAACAAGGGCAAATTGAGCTCGAGCTTGAAGACACGGCAACAACGCATACTATTACAATTGCATATGGATCTTTCGATCCCGTGCCTGTCCACGTGACACCTGACCATTTCCGTCAATGCTCAAGCTGCATGGCACATTCTGCACAACCAGCACCGAGGGCAAGCGACCAAGATGCACATACAAAAAAACAAGGAAACCAAAACCACAAGCCACAAGGCCAAAGGTGGAACAAGGGAGAAAGCATCATCGCCGCAACAGTAGGAAGCCTTAAAGAAACGGAAAAGTTGCTAAGCCAACGTATGCTGGGGAACCTATGGAGCAAGAGCCACGCATTCCTGTCTCATTGCACGAGTACTTCCCGAAGGATTTTTTCTAATAGTGCACTACCGTCGCTTGTCACATGGTTGAAGTAGAGATGGAAGAGCCTTCAAAAGGCAAAACTATCGCCACTGAGGGGGAAAAAACTCTTACGCTCGAAGAAGGTCTGCCAACACACTTTAGCATCGAGGAAGCGCTAGATTACCAAAGAAGATGCGAAGAGCACTGGCAACGGTCTTGGTAAGTCCCGACGACCATAAAGTGCAAGAAAGCAAGAACAAAGACTTGAAGCTTCGGCCACATGAATGTGCCACCAAGGATGCAATCCACTTCACCGGCGAAGACTTAATGCTAGGATTTAAGCCTCACAACCGTCTTCTCTTCGTCTCTGGGTACGTAAGGGAGCACAGAGTCAACCACATGCTTGTGGATGGTGGATCAGCCATAAACATCATGCCAAAGTCAACAATGACTACAATTGGCATCAAGGCGGATAAACTGTCCTTAAGTCGTCTACTAATCCAAGGTTTTAATCAAGGAAGACAAAGGGCGATGGGCATGATCCGAGTGGAGATGACTATTGGTGAACTCAAGTTAAGCACGATATTCCACGTGATTGATGCAAGAACTTCATACAGCTTGCTCTTAGGAAGGCCTTGGATCCATGCGAATGGAGTAGTACCGTCCACCCTTCACTAATGCTTAAAATTCTTTCGAGAATGAGTGAAGGTGATCTATGGCGACACCAAACCATTCACCAAAGCCGAATCACATTTCGCAGACGTCAATTTTTGCATGGATGAAGACATGGTGCCCGAAACTTTTCCAAAAGAGATCAAATCCACAGGCAAAGCAACACCTAAAAAGCAGGAGTGGCAAGCCATGCCCAAGAAACAAAAAGAAGAAGTTATGCCATCTTCAAGCAAGAACGATGATGAGCTTGCTAAATCTGCAACAACCAAAGGGAGTAGGATGACCTCAAATGGACCAAACACACCCGTCTTCCGATACATCCCAATGTCGAGAAGAAAGAATGGTCAATCTCCATTCGAAACTGGAGCAAGCAAAGTCGATGCATAGCGGTACATGAATAATGTAAAGTTGCTCAAGACGAATGCAGTTTTGCCTCTGACATAACTAAGCAACACTAAGGTTGTAAGACTACCACAAGGCTTCATAAAAGCTTTACCAAAGGGGGTGGAACCAAACTTTCTCCCAACCAAGAGGACCGAAGAAGGTTTTGATCTAAAGACCTACAAACTCATGTCAAAAGCTGGGTACGACTTCACTTCTGCTTCGAATCCTGGAAAGAAGGTTTTAAACACCGTTAACAATAAAGAATGTGACATCACCAAGACTCAAAAGAAGTTAAAGAAGCATGGTTACAGAGTTGACAACAACAAAGCTAGACTTGCCTTCACACCAAATGCACCCGTGAAGATTTCAAGCAAATCGAAAAATGCTAGCACTCAACACATCAGCGTGAGCATTGAACAAGATCAAGATGAGCCTAAATCCGCCCCTCGAACGTCTATCTTCGATAGGATGAATCGTTCAAGACCCAGAATGTCAGCACTTAATCGCATTGGTGGTTAAAACCGAACCTTCGTCTTCAAGAGGCTTAACATGCCAACATCCCAAAGCTCTGTTTTTGAAAGGTTGTCAAAACCTAAGAAGCAAAGTAACATAGCCAGCTCTCCTCCTTGTCGATCAGCTTTGGAAATTCTTGAAGACAACAAGAAGCTTTCTAGAAATAAGGAGACAATGTCAATGGAAGAAAAGCTCGACGGGCTAGCAAAAAAAGGCGATATTTAAAGCTCGATTCATTCAAGGATGAAACGCTAAGCAAACTTGGAGGTTGACACAAATGGACCACTAAAAGTAAGAAGACGTACCATCATCCACACTGGACAATCTTCATGCCAACAAGCCCAAGTGGACAGCACTGAAGGGGAGGTCGAAGACATCTTCCCCATCACGATCCAAAAGGACAAAAGAGATGAAATCCCTAAGGAAGACATCACTTTTGGCTCTTTCGACTCAAAGTCATCACCTCCACTGCTGGGGGCATGCTCCAAGTCAAGCAAAGTTGAAGGATGGACTCATGTCGCTCCAAAGAAATTACACATGAAGCCTACGTTGCATCCATAAATTCACCAATTGGAAAGGGGGCAAAGCAGCGTTCGCCAACCTCTAAAGCAAAGTGAAAGTGTTGAAGATGAGGAAATTTTGACACAAAGATCATCTATGCGCGATCTCTTCTTCCTCAAAAAGTTATTCAATTACTCAATCAAGACTTTTTGCTATGAAGATTGCAAGGAATGCCTCTCCAAGATCGTTTGACAAATTTACAAGCTCCTTGTTCGCACAAGTCTAAAAGGCGACAACCAAATGCTCATTGCCTGCACGAGTTGAAACTGCAAACGGCACTAAATGCTCCTCATTCGCATGAGCCTAAAAGGCGACACCAAATGCTCATTGCCTGCACGAGTTAAAACTACAAAACGGCACCAAATGCTCCTCATTCGCATGAGCATAAAAGGCGATACCAAACGCTCATTGCCTGCACGAGTTGAAACTGCAAACGGCACCAAACATTCATTGCCTGCACGAAATGAAACTGCAAACAGCACCAAATCCACACCAAGACGCTTCTGCCCCGTAAGAGCATAAACTGTGTACAGCAAAATCATCATCAAAATCACTGTTCAATTCATCGCTCATTTGAACTACGTCATGACTTGATCCCTCCTCAACCGAGGGTACGTAGGCAACTTGAAACTTCAAAACTTCAAGTACAGTCACATCACCAACAAAAACACAAACACTTTGAAGAATAAAAAGCAAATTCAAAATATGAATACTTTATTTCTTTAAAGGAATGATTGGTTACAAAGCCGTATTACAAAGGTGAGCATCACGCCAACGTCCCCACCGAGGGAAGTTGTGACCAAAAGGCATTACACAGCATAAACTCTCTGCAGTCTTTTGCACAACCCCACACGGTAAATGTGACGCACTAGAATAGGCTCCAAGCAGTAGCGACAAAGAGGGCAGCTATAAAACGGTCATTCAAAGCATGCTACAGTAGCAAAGAAACCAAAATGCCACGCAATCGCACTAAGCAACCCCGCAGCGATTACGCAAGCAGTTTCTTACACCGCACAGCGACGTCACCACCAAGGAAAAAACTGGGACCAAAAGGCATTTCACAACGAAGCCTCGCTGCAGTCTCTTGCATAGCACCACACGGCAGCGCACCACCAAGGGAAAACTGTAATCAAAAGGCACTACACAGCAAAACCCCGTTGCAATCTCTTGCATAAGCACTAGGCAACAAAAGGCACAGGTACACCCACGTCCTGCTCACTCTGTCACCAATTGCAAATTCACAAGAAGCTGCCACCAATTGTGAACTTGGGTAATCCGTTAAAACAGCAAGGAAATCCATGAATGCAGTGAGCACCTGTAAAAAAAATTAATAAATAAAGAGGCCGGCCCTGAAACTTTTTCTTCCCAAAGCCAGCGAGCCCATCTACAAATCTGGGCTTAGCTCTCAAAGCTCATTCTCACTCGGCTCCAAGCCTTCGTCTCCGTCTATCTCTTTAGAATCTTCTCGATTCAATTTCAAGCTTGAAAATTTGTCACTAGAAATACCCAAATGGTGTCACTCAAGACGCAACTGCAGTTCAGCTCAACCGAGACCGATCTTCCGCCAAAACCTTCTAGGCCAAGCTCTGACCCACCAAATAGAGAGGAAGGTTTGGATTGTATACAATTACATGCTCCTCTTTTAATGGTAGAGAGCCTGATTCTGTCGACATCGATGCGAAGAGAGGGGAGCGGTTGCTGGAAGAGATGCGGCGTGCCAAACTTTCAGCTCGAATTGCCTCAGACCGACAGAGAAAGACATCAAAGCCTCGACATTGAAGTTCTTGGAAAGTTTGGCCAGCACTCGGTGAAGATCCGACGAGTCCGTCAAGGGTCCTCGAAGTTGACACGTCAAAGTCCCAAATGTTGCAGTCCCTCTACCCATCTTTCTTTTCACCTATGTCGCCTCTGTTGTTGCTGCGCCATCCGATTCATCATCATCATCACTGGCGAGACCCGTACCTCATCCCGTTGATTCGCCGCGCCTTCTTCATGCTCTCCTCTTTGAGCTCACTTCTTCAGATTCTGACCACCGTCTCTGTTCGCCATGGCTTTCCTGTGTAGAGGAAGTTGAGTGTCTTGAGAAATTCTCTTCGATTTCATCATTACCGTTTTTACCGCAACAGATGCGCTTGAAAGGTGGGAGTTAGAATGCTCTTACACAATCTGCAGTAGCATTGATGGTGGCATCTATTTCTCCGTGCCTGGTCGATCCCAACGACCGAGCTAGCGATGGCGAGTTCATCCTGCTTCACCCCTGGAACGCCTCTGATTAGTTCATCTTTGGCTTCGGAGGTGAAAGCTTCACGCTGCTCCGTTCTTAGAACGTCTTTGATTTGTTCATCTTGGGCTTCGAAGGCGGTGCGTTCTCATTTATCCCCCACACAGTTTTTGCCACATCTACATCCACCGTGATCCCTTCGATGGCTCGGATCAGTTTAGCATAGGTTTCGGCAACGACGCTGACTTCTTCGACCACTCATGGCAATGCGACAAGGTATTTCTGATGCACCAGCGACAAATCCACCAAACCCCGTGTTGTCTCCGTCTTTATGGAGCTTTTTGTCATAGCCTCTCACTACACCAAGACTCCTCCTTTGCAGTATGCAATGCTCAGCATTCTTCCACAGCAGCGAGGAATAGGTTTCTCAGAACACTCTGACGGTATTGCTTTCGTTCAATGGGAGCTTTGGAATTGGCCAAGGAGCTGCTCAGATTCGAAATCACCAAGTTCTTCATCCAGCTCCAACCTCCTCTGCATTTCTTCTTGTACCATGTAGGGCTATATATATAGAACAAAAAAGGGAAGATGTTAGCTGAAAAAAAAAAAATATATATATGAAGATTTCAAGGATGATGCACGGCATCATGAAAAGTGTTCTAGGTGGGATTAAGCTGCAGGATAAAGGCACATGTTCAAAAGCAACCCATTAACACATCTGACATAATTTCCCGCATGCCAATTCAAAGGTGGAGCTCACATTTTTTTCTAAAGAGGAATGATATCCTTTGCCAATTCAAGCACCCACCAAGAAACCCAATCGTGCTATCATCAAGCCACTCACAAGTGTATACTATTATTAGCAAGTCAAAAAGAAAAACAAAAAGAAAAGAGGTGGTAGCGACATAATTATTGCAAAAAAGAAAGAAGAGGAAGGATTGTGCACAACACCACCTTGGAAAAGTATGATTTAAAAAAATTAATAAAATAAAAAGGAAAAGAAGGAGAATAAAAAAAAGGGAAGTGACACATCTTCGTGAGATATGTGTTTTAGCATAATACACCGAATAAAATAAAGCATGTTTATTGATATCTCCGAGAAATTACAAGTACAAAAAAAAAAAGAAAAAAAAAAAGACTTCACAAAGGTTACTCACGTGAAGCCTCAACATCAGGTAGAGCCCTAGAAGAAGAAGGCACTAAAGATTAATCATGTGGTGCCTCAATACTTTGTCGAACGCTAGAAATTGAAGGCTTGGTGGCTCTGGAAGAAAGCCACAAACTTCTGATGGTCGCTTTGAATCCGACCTTCAGATTCCTGCAGGTGATCAAGCTTTCTCTTCATGCTTGTCGAATAATCATTTGCAAGCATTCGCAACTCTCGATTCTCGTGCTTGAGACGTTTGATCTTCCGTCCAAGGCTTTCCACCTCGGTTGTCAATGATTCAACTTGGTGAGTTCGAACAAGTAGGCGTTGGCCCATGTTGGACATAGAGCCCGCACACTGAACACTGAGAGCCAGGGAGTCTTGGACAGCCAACTTATCAAACCGCCTTGAAAGCAACCCATTATCTCTAGGAGTGAGGAAGTTCCTAGCTACAACCGTAGCCGTTGTCGCATCCCTCATCACAAAGTCTTTAATTGTAAAATGGTCATCAGAAGATCGGGCGCCATATATTACCTTGATGCGGCGCACCTGTGTTACTGCTGAGACTCAAATATAAGCAAATGTTAGACGGGTAAGCCATTTTCAAAAATGTTAAAAGAAAAGGGTTGGATAGAGTAAAAGCTCAGAAGTACACCGGAGACGATTTTCACAAGCGGGCAATCTTCAAAGTGTTCATGTTGAATACAATTGACACCTCTTTAAAAGGAGAGGCAATATAACCACTTGTTAAAAAAAAATCAAAGAGACACCACTCTTCGAATTTCAAAAGCCAGATTTTCCTGCGTAAAGTCCGTTAACACTTTTCAGACGCGATCTCAGCTTTTCGGCTATCACGTGCAACTTTGTTAAAGATCTCTGACAGAGTTGAAAACGCGTGAAGGTCATTATTCAAACTACCACACTTTTGGCCGACAAGCGTGGGTGACAAGGCCGCATCCTCACTACCACTTGCTGTTGGGAAATCACTATATAGTTCGACCTCCATCCTCTATGGCAAGGCACACATCCAAAATGCCTGACTTTTCTTCCTTGCCAAATGCATCTGTAACCAAACCCTTCAACATACTCAGTTTTCTTCCTCCATGGAAACACTTATTCAACCAAGTCACACTAGAGCAAAAGTATCTCATATCACTAAGGTTGAAAGCAAGAGTATCTTATAGCATGCTTTCTCCCTATCCTTTTCTTTGTCATCATTCTTCTCTGTAAGGCAAGAAGAAAGAGAGCAATCAGCCAGCGCTTGGAATCAGCCTTCCGATTCGGAACCGACTGCCTGGAATCCCTTCCCTGACTGCTCGCCTAGCACTGCTCTCAAGTACTCATCTTCAATTGTTGATACACTGCCGAAGAAGATACCAGATGCCTGGAGAACAGATGAGGCAAGTGAAAATGATGCATCGAAGCATATGGAGACAAGCGCAACAAATACATATGCTGATCATCTGCTACTTCTTCAAAAGCAAAAGTATCTCATATCATCAGGGTCGAAAGCAAAGGTATCTCATATCATGCTTTTCCCCTATCATTTCCTTTGCCCTTGCTCTTGCCTGCAGAACAAGGAGAAAGAAAGTAATCGGTTGGAACCTGAAATTAAACTTCCGATCGGGAACCAATTGCCCGGAACCTTTGCCTGGTTGCTTACCTAGCATTGTTCTCGATGCTCATCTCCAATTGTCGACGGGTCTCGAACTTCCTCAGCAAACACTTCAGGACAATTGATATGATGTTGGCTCTTTACACTGAAGCTGCTAAGCATGGATGAGTCGCTAAGAAGTGATGCTCTGAAGAACCATTTAAAGGCAAAAGGTTGCGCACCACTTCTGCTACGCAAAAAAAAAAAACAAGCAGAGAAGAATGCAGAACGATGAGCTGGATCAACTCACTGTAGCACAACGCCCTTCCCTACAGAACCGCATAATCCAGGTGGAGGAGTTTAAGTCAAATCTGAGCCCGACATCGTTGCTATAATCAAAGAGCTCGAGAAGCTTTAACAACCTTTCATTGGCACCGTCACCGAAGAGCAAAGCCTCGTCGCGCGACGCCGTCAAATCGCCAGGACTTCTTCAAAAGTAAAAGTATCTCATATCATCAAGGTCGAAAGCGAGAGTATCTCATATCATGCTTTCTCCATGTCCTTTTCTTTATCCTTGTTCTTACTCGTAGGACAATAAGAAGGAGAGTAATCAGTTGGCATTTGGAGTCAACCTTTCGATCTGGAACCGACTGCCTGAAACCTCTTCCCTGATTGCTTACCTAGCATTGATCTCTAGTAGTCGTCTTCAACGGTTGATACACTTCCAAAGAAGATGCCGAATCTGCCTAGAGAACAGATAAGACGAGTGACAATGAAACATCAATCTTGTGGATCATCAGTAAACACGACAACTACAAGTGCTGATTCATCCCCTAACCTTTTTCAATATGAATTGGAAAGATTGAACAAAGAAACAGGCCATCACCTCCGCCTCGTGCCTGCTTGCCATGTGTCTGAACCTTGAAACCGCTCGTAGTTCTATTTAAATTCGAGATCAAGCCCAACGGCTCTTGAAGAAATCACAAGTCCGATTCAAAATCAAGTGTCCACCATGCTTGAATCAAAATTAACTCCAGATAAAAGGAGTAAGTTCGAACCTCTGGAGGAAGCCAGAAAACCCTCTAGCCCAGTTCAAGATTAAGCCTGTGGAAAATCAACGATTGGAAGAAACCAGAAAAACCTCCAACCTAGTTCAAGATTAAAGCTGTGGAAAGTTAACAAGCGCAACAAAATACGTGTTGGTTTATCCATTACCAAAGCCAAAGATCATTTACCACATGAAGCTCCTTGTGGTCCAAATTTCATCCAAGATCAAACCTCAACGGCACTTGAAGAAACTCCCAGCCTAATTCAAGATTAAGCCTCAATGGCCCTTGGATCGACATCTATATTAAGGGATTTCAAAATGCATCTTCTACACGTGACAAGCACATGCATACAACATGCCTTGAAGTGGGGGCATTTGTAGAGATTGGAATTTTGGTGAAATAAATATTGACAATTGTATTAAAATTACAACCTCCATTCATTTCACCTACATCATACATTCATTTCACATACATCATACACTCACCTCACCTACAATATCTACTCAATTCACCTACAACAATCCACCCAATCCACCTACAACATCTACCAAAACAAATGGATGGTGGTAATTCATTCTCAAAACCTATAAATAGGCCTCTACATCAAAGGATCAAGGGAGGAAATTGACATACATTTTCTCTACTCTCAAGCAAATCCCAAAGGATCAAGAAAGCCCTCTTCGTTCTTCGTGAAATCCTCCTTCAAGATCAAGCCCCTACGACCTTTGAAGAACTTCTATCAATTCAAGATCAAGCCCCGACATCCCTTGAAGAAAGTGTTCATCATTCATCAATCGTTCATCCAGGATTAAGCCCCGACGGCCCTTGGATCAACAACACAATCCACAAATTTACACATTACGAAGATCGAATCAGATGCTAAATTTGTAGAAGAGATTGTAACCCTTAAATCATTAATACAAATATTATTTTGTACACGTGTTCTTGTCTCATTCATCCCAGGAATTTCGTGTTTACAGTTTTCTCTACAACGAGAAATGTTGTGTCCTTTTTTATCAAAGAAGATGTAGTGTGTTTGCACATTAAAATAGTTGAGTTGGGGACAGAAGAGGTGGATAGAACTCATTGATGAGTTGTTTGCACCTTTGAGTACCATCGTGGTCAGGCAACTATTGTAGTTGATGCTCTTAGTCAGAAAACCCCATGCACAGCTTACTTTCATCCGAGCTATCCATGTGCCACTATCGTTTTCTCTTCGTGGAATTGGAACTCCCTTGATACAAAATAGGTTGCTTTTGCCTAAGGGCAATGAAATTGGAAGAAGGAAATTTTTTGGTGAGGCTCACATTTCAGCGTATGCTATGCATGTTGGCAGTATTAAATTGTACCACTGTTTTCGTCCATTTTATTACTGGCATTGTATGTATGGGATGTTGATGAATATGTGAGTAGATGTCTGATTTACTAGTAAGTGGAAGCGGTGAGATGGAAGCCTTTGAGCTTATCTCAATTTCCTTTTATTCTTGTTTGGAGGTGGGAGGAAATTCCCATGTTTGTCCTTCTTGGGTTGTAGGGGACCCATTAAGGATGCGAATGAAAATGGGTGAATGTCACTTTAGATTTCCTGTACAAAGCACCTTGTACACGTGGAGACTATGATGACATTTTGGTATTTGTTAATCAACTCACTCGTCGTATTATCTACCAATCCGTGATGACTATACTTTCGACCACTTGGCAAAAAAAAAAAATCATTCTAGACTTCGTTAGACCAACATCTTGATTACCTTCGATTTCGATTGAAATCTTAGTTTCACTTCCTGGTACTGGAAGGCATTCTAGTCGACTTTGGGTTCATACTTACCCTATGACACTTTGTACCATTTCTAAAGCAGATAGACTATTCAGGAACACCACTCAGATCTGAAAGTTTTAGCTGGAACCATTAATCGTTCTATCACCCTTTAACATTTTATCGAGCGAAGCATTACCACCGGTGATTGAATATTCCTGAGTTTATTGTTGTAACAAGTTGTTGTGAAAGTTGGAATGGGGAAAAAGTTTGAGTTCCTGTCCATCAGATTGCTTTAGACTACCACCTAGTCGAGTCTGCACTCAACCATCTCGACTTGCCACCACAAAATCAAGTTAGGTACTTACACGTATTCTTGCATCAAGGCTATACTTTCCTTATAGTTATCATATACTTTAAATTTGTTAGACTTGTTTTGACCCTTACATTCGTGAGTGTTCACTTGGCCTTCTCGGCATAGCTGTTCGCTAAATCCGAGAGAAATTTTCAATAAATCAACTTGCGTAGGTGCTATGGATTACATTGTTCTGGTTCTCGGTGAATCGCCATTTTTGTACCTCGTCGTGATACGTGTGTCGCTTCTAAGTTTTATGAAGTTTTCGTGAAGGTCTTGAGTACTAAGTTGCTTGTCCTATATCGCATCTTTGTTTGCAGACTATTGGATTGTTTTTAACGAACTAGGTAGATCTTGAAAGACGTGTTACATTCTTTTAATTTGTGGTTTCTAAATGATTAGATTTTGCGATGATTTCTTTTGGAGTAGTTATGATGATAGTTTTATTTTCAGTTTGTGTGTGGCACTATTTGATACTTAGTATGATATATTCTATTGGTAGCACTGGTTAAACATTAGAGTTTTGCGAATTGGTTTTCGGATGTTTGATTTACGATTGGAGAAATTGTGTACTTGTGTTGTTGTCGCCTTAGTGGCTGGACAAATTGGTATGTTTGCACCCTTAGGAAATTACTACTTGCTTATCGAGACAACAATGTGTTGTTGAGATTGCGGGCGGCCGACTGTGATATCGATGGCTTATTTGTTGGGTTTGTTAAGCAAGTGGACAGGTAGACATGTCTACGATAGTTGTTACTATTTAGTTATTGTTGGGGCTCGACCCAAAGACACACACCTGTTCTTGGAGTACGTGACGTTACGAATGCTTGGGTGAGACCCACTTTTGACTTTTGACTTTAATTTTCAGTGCAAGCATTTTAACTTACCTTATTATAGTTATATATGTGTTTTCTGACGTTACAAATGTTTTGGGGGAGTATAAGATATGGCTTTGGTCGGGAGATATATGATATGGCTTCAGCTGGGAGATATAAGTTATGGCTTCAGCCGGGAGATATATGATATGGCTTTGGTCAGGAGAAATAAGATATGGCTTCGGCCAGGTGTGGGTTGGTGGTTTTGGCCGATTATGATAACATTATTAAGCACACTATATGATATATGTTTTACGAAGGTTTTATGGCATGCTAGGGTTTTCGGAAAACCTATTACATATTATACTATTGAGTTTTCATAAACTTTGGGGGTTAGTACGTTGATGAATAATTGTTTTAGTATTACTTATATATCAACTTGGTCCACTCATGTTTTGTTTTGCGCCCCCTCAGGACTTAGATTCCAGGCGTGCAATCCCGGCATCAAGGCACTCTCGCATCGGCATCTTCGAGTCCTCTTGATGTAGGACCCATCATTTTGGTCATTTAATTTTATATTATTCCTTTTTACAGTTCATGATTAGTTGTATGCTTTGAATACGTTCCATAATTGTATTTTCATTATAGTTAAATTTATAAGTTTTATTTATGTTCGTTACTTCTCATGCATGCTAGAATGGCTTCATCACCTTCGGGTGTTGGCCAGTACGTGCTTACCCTGGTGTTTGGTGGATATCAGGGTCGGGCGTGTCACCTTATGGTTTTGAGAATAGGATGGACGAGTGTCATTGGCTTTGCGGTTATTTTCAAAATTTACAAATTCTGGAAATGGGCGTCTGTTGAGGTGTAGTAGTTGAATGAGTAAAGCAATTTCCCATCGAGAATAAATTTGATTTCAGTCTTTTTTTTTTTTTAACAAACGATATTATTTATGCTAAGGTTGAGGGGTGGGTTTAGTTTCACAATGAGCTAGCAATAATTGTACGAACATTTTGGTTATAATAATGAAATATTTTTTTAATTAATGTTTAATAATAAAAATTGTTAAATAAATTACACATAATCTAATCTTTTTGTTGTGGCCTATATTTAGCTAACAATGAGAAGGGGTCGGTGGCACATAGAAAATATATAGAGATAGATGTGTTTGTAGGGTTGTGTAGAGGATGTATTATTCCCCCTACGCAGTGCCTTTATTTATAATAAAAAGGGAGAGAAGAAATCTTTCTCCTCCAAGGAATACAAGTCCTAATAGGGAGGAATAGTTATAATCAAATCTAATTTAGGATTTACATTTAAATAAAAAGTTTATAACACTCCCCCATGAGTATGTAAATACTCAAGTAGATTCGGCATCATGTAGGAAGTCGACTTGTCGAACTAATTCTAGGAACACGCTAGTCTCAATAAGGTAGGAACTTGCATAAGGAAATAAGTCTCACAAAAAACCTTAAGGCTATGGTAAAAACCCGAGCAGGGACAAAATCCATAGTCTAAGGAAAAATGTTTAAGTAATGCAAAGTCAAATGAAACGTCAAGGATTTGATCAACCCACGGTGGGTGCCTCGTTAAATCCTCGTTAGGTAGCAAAAACCCAGTGGGAAAAATGCTCTTAATCGTAGGGAAAAAGAGTACATTAAGATCAAGCAAGTATACTTCAGAATACTCCCCTAAGTTTGACACAATTCCAAGGAGAACTAACAATGTTACAACTAAAAAAGTTTATGCACACCAATTCCTTGAACAAGCTTCTAAAACGTTGCCTTCGGTAGTGATTTGGTGAAGAGGTCGGCCAGATTGTCTTGTGAACGGATTTGGGTGACTTCAATCTTTGATGCTCTTGTTGTTGATGTGAGAAGAAGAACTTCGGTGCAATGTGCTTGGTGTTGTCTCCTTTGATGTAACCCTTATCGAGTTGTTTGAAGCATGCTGCGTTGTCTTTATAGATTATCGTTAGGATGTCAATGATGAGGTAAAGATTTCAGGAGCTTTAAATATGGCCCATAACTGCTCTCAGCCAGAAGCATTCCTGAGTTGCTTCGTATAGGGCGAGAATTTCAGGATGGTTAGATGAAGGGGCAACTAAGGTCTGTTTAGTTGACCTCCAAGAGATTGTGATACCTCAAATGGCAAAGACATAACCTATTTGAGAACGCGCATTGTGCAAATCAAAAGTATCTTGCGTCGGCATAACCAATAAGGCAAGAATCAACTCGAGATAAAGGGGTGCGACATCACTCGAGGATCTGTACGGATAAAATAAGTCCAAATTCTTGGTACCCTTAACGTAGAGGAAGATGTCTTTAACACCAGTCCAGAGTCTACGTGTTGGTGCATTACTGTATCTTGCCAAAAGATTAACAGTGAAGAAGATGTCGGGTTTAGTGGATTGAGCTAAGTACAAAAAATCGCCTATCGCACTTTGATAAGGAACTTCAGCCTCTAAAATCTCTTCATCATCCTCATTCGGATGGAAGGGATCTCGTTTTGCATTTAGCGATCGAACGACCATAGGAGTACTCGAAGGCTTCGCTTTATCCTCGTTAAAGCGGCGCAACACCTTCTGGGTGTAGTTCGATTGATGTATTAGGGGGTGTAGTCAATTTGAATTTCAGATGATTTTAATATACTTTTTTAGGTGGCAGATTTCAAAGGATTTTAATAGACTCTAGAATTGTATATGGATTTTGATAGATTTATATGGATCATATTATAGATTTCTATGGATTTGTATGAACTTCTTTCATGGATTTCATAGTATTTTGAAAAAAATGGAAATCACACATAGAGTTGTTAGATCATTTTTAATAAAATCTTATGGCTGAGATTAAACTGCCTTCATGACCTACACACCAAATGACACACGCAGTAGAAGTACTTGCCTAGGAGAGCATGTGACTGGTGGGGAGTCATTTGTGGAAAGATTAGAACATGCCAATATAAGGGATTAGAGTTTAGGGTGCGTCACTTCACCTTGAAAAAAATGGTTGGAAAAATGGTGGCTATTATTGTAGTGTCCCTAATTCCCTTTTTCCACCAACACGCCAAGATTATAACTGGCAAAGGGGATTAGAACTTGCCAGAACCCAATAGTTAATTAGGGATCAGAATGGACTATCCTTGGATTTGGATGTATTCTCACTAACTATGGATTTAGATGTATTCTTTAAAATCTTAATTGACTATCCTTGGATTTGGATGTATTCTTTAAAATCCTCTTAAATCCTATTTTGACTACACCATGATTTCTAAATCTTTTAAAATCTTATTTTAAAACTGTAATTAACTACACCCTGATTTTAAAGTCTATTAAAATCCTATCAAATCCTATTTTGACTACACTCCTTAAGATTCCATCTGAACGGTGCTCTATCTCAAGACCGAGATAGTATCGAGTCTTTCCTAGATCTTTCATCTCAAATTCCGACTTCAGGTGCGCGACTGTTCTCGCGAGCTCTTTAGGAGTTTCAATGAGATTCATGTCATCGATATATACTGCAACAATCGCAAAACCGGAATGTGACTTCTTAATGAACATACAAGGGTATAGTTCATTGTTCATATATCCTTGACTAGTTAAATACTCACTCAGATGGTTATACCACATTCTTCCGAATTGCTTCAAACCGTAGAGTGAACGCCTCAGCCGAATTGAGGGTGTGTTTCGAGGTTTGGAAATATTTGATTCAATCAAAGTAAGTCCTTCGCGAACTTTCGTATAAATTTTTATATCAAGATCCCTATAAGGATACACAGTCACTATGTCCATCAGCTCATACTTAATTTTTCGAAAATTACCAAATTGATAAGGTAACGAAAAGTAATCATATCCATAACGGGTGAATAAATTTCGTCATAGTTAAGTCAGGGGCATTGTGAAAAGCCTTACGCAACAAGACAAGCTTTGTAATGCACAATTTCATTATTCTCATTACACTTCTGAATGAAAATGCACTTATAGCAACGGGCTTCACATGTGGAGGAGTAGGAGCTACATGTCTAAACATCTTACGTTTCACTAACAAATCAAGTTCAGCTTAGATTGCTTGTTTCTAGTTTGACCAATCAGTTCTACGTCGACATTCATCAATGGAACGAGGTTTAATGTCATCTCTCAACATGATCTCAGTAGCTATTGCATATGCTAATGCATCTTCGACGATCATCTTATTTCTACACCAAACATCATCCAAGCTAACATAATGGATCAAAATCTCACGATTCTCGGGAGGTGGATTCGTTTCTTTAAGGACATTTTAGTAATTTACAATTTCCTCATGAGTTAGATAGAATGAAAAGGCAACAGTCGGATTCACGGTTGGCTCTTCAGGGGCCTGTGCAGTGGGTTTCCTCTTCCGGGAGTGTGAGTCCTTTAAACCAAATGTTATGTCACTCTTGTGTGTAAGGGCAGATGATTGGCTAGCCACTAATGTACGTGTATTAGCCAAAATGACATCTCGGGCCTCCAAGAAGGAAGTCCGTCGTACATTTATTACATCAATCTTTATAGGCACATTCGCAGCTGGAATATGTGATCTTGTCACTCGCGCTAGATCAGTGAAAGCATCTGGCATGCTTTGAGCTACGTTATGAAAATCTAATATGCACTGCACTTCAGTCTCAAACTCAACGGTGCGAGGATCTAAATGAGACAAAGTGGGAGTTGTCCACGATAATTCATGTTATTCTTTAAGGACGTTGATGTTCTTATCTCTCCTGAATAACAGGAAGACTGTCTCATAAAAGTTCGCGAAATGAGCGGTAAACATATCGTGTGTCAAAGGTTCTAAGTAACGAATCATTGAAGGAGAATCATATCCGATATAGATTCTCATCCTTCGTTGAGGCACCATTTTTGTACGTAAGGACGGCAAAATCAGTACATAGATCGCACAACCAAAAAACGCGCAGATGCAATATGTTGGGTTCGTATTCGGTAACCAAGTGAAGGGTGCTATATGGTTGGGTCGCAACAGGCCTCAGGCATACCAATATGACTACGTGTAATATTGTATGGCCCTAAGCAGTAATCGGGAGCTTGGTACATATGACTAACGATCAAACAATCATTTGTAAGCACTTAATGAATGCCTTTACCAGGCTATTTTGGGTGTGAACATGGGGTACTGGATGTTGAACTTCAACCCCAACCGACATGCAATAGTTATCAAAAGTTTTAGATATGAATTCTCTAGCATTATCCAATCGAATATATTTGATCGGATAATCAGGGTGGTGAGCCCTGAGCTTGATAATGCAGTGTTCCTTGTGGACAACAATTTGGAGAATACAACGTTCCTTGTGGACAACAATCACACATGTGACCAACGTGTGGAAACGCTAACCAAAACCATAATTATCTAAATGGTCTGCAGGGAGGGTGAATCGGTCCACAAATGTCCCCTTGATTCCTTTGTAGAAAAATAGGAGGATTCGAACGAATCTTGTCATAAGAAGGCTTAATAATAAGCTTTCAGATAGAGTAGGTTTGACATGTGATTCTTTGAATTGAACCTAAACTTTGGGTTAGTGGATGCCCGTGTGATGATTTGAGGATATGGCACATCGTTGTTCGTCCAAGGTGTCTCAAAAGATAATGCCAAGTGTAATTTCGTGCGTGGTCCTAAAGGTAGGGCCGGCCACATGGTGGCTTTCTATAGGGCATATGGTCGTAGTATATAGACCACTCGGGATACACTCAATCTTCTCTAGAATATGCTTCTGGCCATATTCGTAAGAAGTGATGCACATAAATTCAACTTCGTCTTCTACATAGATTTCAGCGTGGTAATTTTTATCTCTAATATCCTTGAAACTCCACAATGTTCTTCCGGAATGCGGAGAATAAAGTGCCTCATCAATGGTCAAGATTGTACCATTGGACAACATTATACGTCCTTTACCGTATCTTCAATTAGGTTGGATAAGCCTGGGATGGTTGTCAGAGGTGCATTCTTAGGTATGAAGTTAGTGAAATAGATGCGCTCACGTAAAACACTGTGTGTGGTTGCACTATCTGCCAGACAATTAACTTTCCCACTAGTCATACCTAGAAATAAAAATTAATTTCAATCGGTCACATGCATAAAAGCTCTAAAAACAAATATCCATTCAAAATAATTTAAGTATTCAAGGATGGTAATTAATAAAAAAAATATCAAAAAAACAAATCACCAATAAATAATCCAATCATAAAGGAAATTGTTCAAAATTAAACCAAAAACAAAAGGGGGGGTTCGGCCACTAGGTGGAATTCGCCCCCCAAGGTTCTAAATTCAACTAAAAATAGTTCATGTCTAAGATTCTAATCTCCCATAGGATTTTAATCTTCCTAAAAGTCAGAAACCTCCATTTTTGTACTCTTTGGTTCTTCCACTTGCACAAAGTTTAATTCAAATTCTTAAGACGAGAATAATATTCGGCTATAACCTTCTGGGGAGCTCGACAAACAGGGGACCAATGGTCATTTGAACCACAGTAATAGCACATGTCCGCATCCATAGTTAAAGGTGCTTTGCCATTATTCTTGAAGTTTGAGGCCTTGAGAGCAAGGTTAGGGTGCTTCTGGGCTCGGTTTCCTCCCTTAAGTGCGCCTTGGCTCTGTTGACCTTGACGGGGTGACTTCTGGCCACTCTTACAATGCATATATTGGCGTTTTGGGAGTTGGTTTGTGCTATAATGTGCTTCAGGCACAATAAGTGCCACAATAGGTTGAGCTTGATGATTTTTCTTCAACAGCTGATTCTGGTTTTCAGCAATAAGTAAAACAGAGATCAAATCTGAAAACTTAGTGAACTTCTAAGCCCTGTATTATTGCTATAGGAATATTATTAGCAGAGAAGGTTGAATAGGTCTTTTCCGAGAGATTTTCTTTGGTCAAGGTCTCGTTATAGAACTTGAGAAGTGATCGAATTCGACAAACTTCATAATTATATTTATTCATAGACTTAAAGTCTTAGAAGCACAAATGCTGCCAGTCATGTCTTGCTTCAGGCAAGAAGATGTCCTTTTGGTGATCAAAGCGATTAGCCAAAGTGACCTAGAGTGCTCGTGGATCATCCTCAATAAGGTACTCGATTTGCAGTGTATCATGAATGTGTTTTCGGATGAAGATCATGGCAGTGACTTTCTTAGCTTCGTCAATCGGGTTGTCCGTCTCATCTTCAATGGCGGGACGCAAATTCTTTGCAGTAAGGTCGAGCTTCACATCTTGGACCCACTTGAGGTAGTTTCTTCCAAAGACCTCAAAAGTGTTGAAGTCGAGTTTGTTCAAATTTGACATTTTCCTATCACAAAATAAATGGACAAGATGTGGTTAGTGGAATGGAGAAAATAATCAATCCATTCACATATGAGTAAAACATTCAGGTTCTAATAGACATGTATTGGCTTAAATTTACATGAAAAATACTTTGGATTTTCCATGAGTGATGTTTTGAAGGAAAACTTAGGGTTTTCAAACAAGGCATGTTTATAGAAACTTTAGGTTTCGAAATAATTATGAATTTTAGGTTCATATGTTCCTGCAGACAAACACAAATATATATACAGAAATATGCAACAAGAAAATATGCAAATAGTCTTGATAATAATTGAATTAATTATTTGGACTTCGGGCCAAAATTAAATTGCGGGTAAAAAAATTATAAAATCTATAGGGCTTAAAAAAAATAAGCATTTAAACTCGGGGCCCAAAATATTGGGGTAAAGCCCATGGGTGGGCTGAGTAATATAAAACGTGCAGCCCAGGCCCAAAAGTTGGGCTGGGTTGGGCTCGGCCTGGCTGTAGGCCCAAGACAAATAGGCACGGATCCACTGCGTATGTGTTCCCAAGGGGCGCGATTGAGTGCGTCACAGGCCAAGTGCACCAAATCACCAACTATAGGCTGAGATCTGGTGCGGTTGGGTGCAGGGAACCTAAAAAGCCCTACATGGGCTAGGTTTTGCTGTGGTGGGTACACTAAGAGACCAAAGCCCAATTGGGCTGGTGTCATTCGAAGGTAGGGATTTGAGTAAGAAACCCATATGCATAAACGTGGGCCGCAAATGCAGGTCCAAATGGCTATGGTCTAAATAAGGGCGCCACTCGTGTGCAATACAGACACGGATACACCAGCACAGCGGCTAGGATCCAGTGCGGTGGGAACACTGTGGCCAATAGGCTGGTGTTGGGCCGAGAGAAACGTCGAAGCCCAAAAGGTCGTGTTTTGCCGAGAGACATGCCATGCTCAAGTGGGTTGGGTTTTTGATCTAGACACCTCAGTGTGAGCTAGGGGAGCTCGCCAGAGAAGTAAACCGGCGCTATCGTTTCAAGCGGTTGTGTTGTGGTGCAAGAATCACAGTGAAGGCCGTGGGTTCAACGACAACCCTAAAATTTGAACGAAAATTAAAAACTCTCAACTTTCTTTTTAGGAACCCTAAAAATTAAATCGGGATTTCGAAAGAAAAATCGATGAGATTCAAATGAATCTTGGTCAAGACTCGTTGGTGACAACTTTAGGTTGTCTAGGAAGTTAGCCGTGGTGGCTGGGCATGGCTGTAGGCCATGCTACTCGACGTTGTAGGAGATACGACACTGTCTAGGCATCGGGTTTAGGGTTTAAGCCTGGAGTCATGGCTCCAGGATTGGGTTTCTCAGCTTAGGGAAGGGGATGGCCCATGCGACATGGTTGGGTTTCAACGAAACCCCTTTTTTTTTTAATTCAATTCCAGATTATAAAATTAATGAAACTTGATGCATATTCAACATATAATTTAATGCATTAATAGATAAATGATGCAATTCATGGCAAAATCATTTCACATAATTCATATTATGGATATAATGCTTGCACAATTTATGTAGAATCTAAAATTTGAAAAACGTAAAGTTGGGTCATTCATTATGGTGAATGTTCATGCTATCAGGCTGCAAAAATATCGAGATAAAAACTGTTGTTTTGAAAGAACCTGATTGCATGATGATATTAGTGAACTGGTTTGATGCAGAAAACTTCCATGTCAGATTTCTAAGTGCGGCGGTAGGAGCGTGCTGATAATATGTTGTGGCCTATATTTAATTGACAAGGACAAGGGGCCGGTGGCACAGAGAAAATATAGAGAGAGATGTGTTCGTAGGGTTGTCCTTCTCCTCCAAGGAATTCAAGTCCTAATAGGGAAGAATAACTAGAATCAAATCTAATATACGATTTACACAATCACATTTAAATAAGAAGTTTATAACACTTTTTTTTATTGTTTTTAATATTAAATAATTTTTAGCTAACTAAGAAAGTCATTGGTGTTGCAGTCATATTTAGAATAGGAATGTGATTGTGTAAATCCTAGTAGATATGAGAATGTATCTTATATTCCTATTGGGAGTTGACTACCTATTAAATGTTGTAATCCTAAAGGGAAAGGTTTTTACCTATCCTACTACTATAAATAAAGGCACAATAGGGTGAATTAAACACACTTCACAATTAAATCAATCTCTCTTCTCTCTAAGTGTAGCCGGCCCCCCTCTCTCTAAACCCTAGATCGTTCAATCAAATAGGCCTACAATAGTCGGTATAGGTTTTTACATTTTTGTTCTTTTTTGTTTATAAAGCTTACCCATCGAAATTTCGTCAAGTAATATACAGTTTATTTTTTTTCTTCATAAATTTAAACTTTGGTCAAGGAAAATATTTGGTCAAGCGTGCCTATCGTCGGGCCTAGTTGGTTAACACAATATTGCACAATGAATTGGTGGTCCATAATTATGTCAGGCAAAACAGAGTTGCCTGACGAATTCTAAATATTGTCAAGTTAAACTTCGAGCGACGACTTTTGCACGTTAAACTTTGCCTGACGGGATTTCGTTGCCTAAAATTTTCAAAGACGAAACCATGTTTTACGCGACAAATTGTTTCCTCCTAGCAAGGTCTTTTATAGTGTCTACTTCTAATGTATATATATTAATGAAAAAACACACGCATGTTATAATTGAAGTAAAATTGTAATGTATTTCGGGTACCCAAAAAATTGTTCTATCATCTTGAGAGAATTGAATATTTGATTACTTTAGAGTATAATAATCGTAATGCAAAACCCTAAAGTCAAAACTTGATTTTATTGGAAGCTATAAGCCTTGCACAATTCAAATCATAAATGTAAAGCCATATTTGGACCCATCTCCATAGACTTCATTAACTTTATTCTCTCCATTCATTTGACAATCTAAGACAGTTTTTCTCTTTCTTTCTTTTTGTCGAAAGAGAGTTTTTTTTCTTGGATAAAATAAATCCAAAGGAAAGTTAGACCAATCAATTCACTTGCTATATATAACGTACGTCAACATGAATTGTAGTTTTTTTACGTGAAAGTTGGAGAAAAACCTGTTTCACCTTAACAATTAACTCCTCTTCCTCCTCGTCGTAACGGCGGCGCCACCCTCCTCTTCAACCCTCAGAACCACCACCACCATCACTGATACACAATTGGGAATGCAAACGCATCCATAATCTTCCCCCACCGGGACACCAATGAGACTTCATCTGCCATAGAAATGATACCATTGTTACGTTAATGTTTTGATCGAATAACATGAATATGTGATGATCAAAGGATCAATCGCATTTCATTATTGACATTGTTGAAAGACAAAAACCCATCTTCGATTGGGATTTTCTGAGGTGGTGGGTTTCTTCAGTTTGAAGGTGTTTGATCAGGTTTTGGAGGTTTGGGGGGGGCCTTGGCCATGGCGGCGATTGTGAAAGAGATCCTGGCAAGGCCAATACAATTGGCAGACCAGGTGAGCAAGGCCGCCGACGAGGCACAATCTAACAAACAAGAGTGCATGGAGCTTAAATCCAAGACTGAGAAGCTCGCTGGCCTCCTCCGCCAGGCAGCGCGTGCGAGCAATGATCTCTACGAGCGCCCCACGCGTCGCATCATCGACGAAACCGAACAAGCCCTCGACAAGGCCCTCACCCTCGTCATCAAGTGCCGAGCCACCGGCCTTATGAAACGTGTATTCACCATCATCCCCAGCGGCGCCTTCAAAAAGATCGGTCAGCTACTCGACAACCACATTGGCGACGTGTCATGGCTCCTCCAAGTCTCAGCCCCTGCCGACGACCGTGATGATGAGTATCTAGGGCTCCCCCCGATCGCCTCTAATGAACCGATCCTCTGCCTTATCTGGGAACAGATTGCGATCCTCTACACTGGCTCGATGGAGAAGCGATCTGATGCGGCAGCTTCTTTGGTGTCGTTGGCGAGAGACAACGACAGGTACGGGAGGCTGATCATTGAGGAAGGCGGGGTGCCTCCGCTGCTGAAGGTGGCGAAGGAAGGAGGAAAGGAAGGGCAGGAGAGCGCCGCCAGGGCAATTGGGTTGTTGGGAAAGGACCCCGAAAGCGTCGAGCAGATTGTGAACGCCGGCGTCTGCCCAGTGTTTGCGAAAATCCTCAAAGAAGGCCACATGAAAGTCCAGGCGCTCGTTGCTTGGGCGGTCTCCGAATTGGCGGAGAATCATCCGAAATGCCAAGACCCTTTTGCGCAAAACAATGTCATCCGATTGCTCGTAAGTCATCTCGCTTTCGAGACGATTCAGGAGCACAGCAAGTACACTATCCCCAGCAAGGAACAAATGTCGTTGCACTCGATTGTGATGGCGAGCAACAACAACACGGAGCATCAGACGGTACACCCGATAACTGGGAATCAAAACATGTTTAGTCAGATACAGAATGTTGTGAAAAGCACAATGGCTACGAACAATCAGGGTCCGGCTCCCCCCGGCTCTGGTCATGCCCAGGGGAAGCCAACTCAAAATAACAATCACCAGAACCTTCATCATCAGCCTCCGAGTCACCACATCGCAAGACCGCACAATCACCACGTGGCGCTGTCAGGGGCCAGCATCAAGGGGAGGGAGTACGAGGACCCCGAAACCAAGGCGGAGATGAAGGCAATGGCGGCGAGGGCGCTGTGGAAACTTGCCAAGGGGAATGCGAGTGTTTGTGGTAGCATCACGGAGTCAAGAGCGCTTTTGTGTTTCGCGGTTTTGCTAGAAACAGGTTCTTGGGAAGTTCAGCAGAATTCGGCCAATGCGCTTATGGAGATCACCGCGGTGGCAGAGCAGAATGCGGACTTGAGGCGGTCGGCCTTCAAGCCGACATCACCCGCCTGCAAAGCAGTGGTCGAGCAGCTGCTGAAAATAATCAAAAAGGCAGACTCCGACCTGCTTGAACCGTGCATCCAAGCGATCGGAAACTTAGCAAGAACTTTCAGAGCGACGGAGACGCGATTCATTGGGCCATTGGTGAAGCTGCTCGACGAAACAGAACTGAATATCTCTACAGCGGCTGTGATTGCACTGAACAAGTTTGCATGCACTGAGAATTTCCTCCACGTAAATCACTGCAAAGCGATTATAGAAGCTGGGGGAACCAAGCATCTAATTCAACTGGTTTATTTTGGGGAATCCAGGGTGCAGATTCCGTCATTGACTCTGCTGTGCTACATTGCGCTGCATATTCCGGACAGCGAGACGCTTGCTCAGGAGGAGGTGCTGATTGTGCTAGAGTGGTCGATAAAGCAGGCTCATCTGGCGAATGAACCGTCAGTCGAAGAATTATTACCGGAAGCTAAAAGTAGGCTGGAGCTTTATCAGTCTAGAGGATCAAGAGGATTTTATTGATGTAATCAAGTTGTACAATATTAATTTTTTAGGGGATATAACACAAAAAACTGACCTCAGTATTAACTCTTAACTGCTTTGTTTTTGTTTCATCATTCTCTTAAGATGTGCATACATATGTGAATTAGGGTTTAGGCCAGCGCTAGTTGCTGCATTTTAGTTTCTAGGTCATTTTTCTTTTCAAGTTTCTTCATTGTTCAAACTGAACATTCTGTTGAAGCTGTAATGTAGTTTGAATTGACAGATGTTCATTTCTATATACAAATACAATTTGTTTCTTTTAGGCTTATTTTAGCTACGTCCCTTAGAACTCAATTTTAATCTCACTTTTTGCTCAATAAAACTCAAAAATCACTACTTTAGTTCTTGAAAATCAAAATTCGCTCCACATTGCTTTGTTTTTATTAATTTCGTTAAACATCTGTTAAATTTGCTTATGTGTCTTTAAAGTTGTGTATGTGGCCACATGTGTAGGACTCACAATTTGTTAGTGTTGATTGACTTGCTCTGCAGTTGGTGCTCATCTTTAAAACTTTAGCATGCAATATGATACTTCCACTTTTCCTACTCCCACAAACTCTAATTGAAGGGTTATCTAACCAAATAACAATAAGATTTCAAATTGAAAAAATGGACAACTCTAGTGGAGACAAAAGGAAGGAATTTGACACGTCCTAATCGTCATAAGCAAAGCAATCAGAAACTGAATTCTTCTTCCTTGAAAAAATTTGGCAGCAAAAAAAACCAAAAAGGAGAAATTCACCTTCTTACTCTAGGCTGGAGAAGAGAGTAGCACAAAGGGAGGGTTTCGAGAATACCTTCTCCCTTGATTTTTTTAACGTAAGCTCTTATGATTTTTTTTTTCCTTACCAACGGCTGGTCTCAGGAGTAAGATCATCTCCAACCGAAGGGTCTAGAGGGTCAGAAGGTCAAAAATGGCCTGAAAACCATCTCCAACCTTAAATCATTCCTATAGCATTCCTCACAGATTTTTTACCATTCCTACACCATTTCAATTCTCATATTTTCTTACCTCTTCCAATAATCTTTCCTTCAATTTTTTCAATAATTTTCAAATGGCCTCATCTGCAAGGTAGGGCTTGGACTCGAAACGAAGATGAAGCTCTTTGCAAGGCTTATAGATGGATGTCAGAAGATAGTGTGAGGAGGAGTTCTCAAACAAGTGAAGGTGTTTGGACTCATGTGTCCAAAAAATACTTAGAGTTCTATGAAGGCACCACTCCACTGAATACCCAAAACCACGAGAGTTGTTCTTCAAGATGGAAGAAACATCTTCATCCAAGTTTGAACAAATGGGATCAAGCATTGTTAGCGAGGGGTGGGCACGGGCCGGGCCCAAATTTGGAGGGACTGAACCAGACCCGCTTAAAAAGGAAACGAGATGGGTTGGGCCGGGTATTGCAAATCTGATTACTGGAACTAGACCTAACCCGACTCGTTTGAAATGGGCCGGTTCGGGACGGGTCCACGGGTCTTTTTTTTTCCGATTTTGATCGCCTCCCAAACTCGCCATCCTTCAAATCTTCGACTCGGTCTCCGACATCATGACCCACATCCACTTATAGCGCCGTTTCCAAATATGGTACAAAACCATAAACCCAATTCACCACGAAAATTCTATTTTCTCAATAGCCAAACATAAAACAAGAAGGGATGACCATAGATGGCGATCACTCGAGCTCTGAACTCGACATCGATGGTAAAATCATGCACAGACTGGAACCTCTTATCCGTGAATTGCAACAGCAAGCAAGATCTTCCGACACCTACAAATCCAAACCAAAAACCCAAAACCAAAACCCAATTGCTTTAAAACCTCAATTCTCAAAAAAATAAAAAAAATAAAAAAATCAGAAGGCTGGGGGAAAGAGAGATCGAGAGGAAGAGGTTGAGAATCGACAGATCCAAGGTGTGAGAAATCAGAGACAGAGGTGTCGGGAGAGAAAAAGACTAAGGGTAAGAGAAAGAGAGAGATGGACGAGACTAAGGAAATGAGAGTCTTTGAGAAGGTGTGAGACACTATGGTGGAGGTCGCGATGGTGTGTGTGTGTGTGTGTGTGGTGTGTCTGCTCCGGGAAGAAGAGTTCCCAGAGAGGAATAAAGGAGAAAGATCGAGAGATTTGGGGTGTGTGTGTGTTCTCCGAGAGGAAAGAACATCGATATAAGAGAGATGGAGACCACGGGACAATGTTCTCAGTTCTTGAAAGGGAGAACTGTCACATGGACCCTCGGAGACATTAATGTTTTTAAATTGGGATGCTACACAAATGGGTCCCTGGGTACCTTTTTTTTATACTTCTGGACCCGGCCCACCCCGCCCCGTTTCTCTTTTTAAAAATTAGGAACTGGCATGTACCCGTCCCGAACCTTAATTACCAGCTCCGACCCGCGGTTCCTGTACCCGTTTGCCCACCCCTATTGTTAGCAACAACAAGTAGACATGAAAGCGGTGCCAATTACTATGACGAAGTAAGTGTTTTCACAATTTATTTTAAATATTTAATTATATTACATATAATTTCATAAATTAAATTCGTTTAATTTTTGTAATTATATTTAATTATATTACATTTAATTTTATAAATTAATTTCCTTTAATTTTTGTGATTATATTTTCTAGGTACACCAAGCGGAGGAATTGTATATGGTGGGCAGCTTGAAACCCTTTTAGTTTCACGGTTGTTGGGAAATTTGTAAAGGGTGGGTGTTATTTGAAGATCCACCTCAACAAAGAGTAGGCCCTACGCCGGTGTTTAGAACTGCATCCTCAACTGCAGATATGGATGAAGATGGATTTCCTACCATTCAACAAACAAGGGTACGTAGAAAATCCGTCTTCGGGTGAAGGTTCCATACCTAGGGCTATGAGACGAAACAAGGCCCGAAGGTTAAAGGAAAAGGGCAAAGCAAATGATGATTACGCCGCTCAACAGGAAGTGGAGGCCTCATTCCGATTAATGGTGGAGCAATAGCGGAGCCAGGAATTATTTGGTGGGTGGGCTAAACTAAATTATTACTAGGAGATCAAATGGTTAAATTTTTTTGTTACTTACATAAAGTTACACAATGACAAACTTGAAAGCAATAATTTAAAGTAAGAAATTTAGAATAAAGCAAGTTTCAACTAGATTTAACAAAGAAAACATTTGAAGTTGCAACTTATAGTAGAAAGAAACATACATCATCAATCTTGTCATAACAACTTAACAAATAAAAGAAAAGGTACCTATTTAAGTTGTGCCCTTCGATCCTTAATGGAATTGAAATCCTTGGTTATTTCTTCTTAATCAATCTTTTCAGCAAGCTCTTTTTCAATGTACACAACCATTGAATCTGCTAGAAATTCACTTTCCATCTTGTTGCGACGTCTTGTTTTAATAAGATTCATTGCTGAAAAAGCTCGTTCAGTAGTTGCTGTAGAAACGGGAAGAGTTAATACAAGTCGAATTAACCTATCAATCAAATAGTACCTTTCAGACCTCTTTGTTTCAACAAATCCCCGACATAATTCCGAAGTAGTAGACATTTTTTGAAAGACAGGATGATGCGGTACGTCTGATTCATAGATTTTCAACTCACATCTCAACGTATGTAGCTCTTTTTCTATGAAATCCATAGAATAAAATTTCTGCAAGCTTGCAAATATGATCAATGTTGAACGCCTTAAAAGCTTCTCTTGGTTCTAAAGCTGAACTGAGAATAAGAAGTTCCATTGCCTCCTCACTAAACCTGCTATTTAGCTCTGCCAACTGAAAATCTATTGCATTATTGAAGATATCAATGTGATAATGATGCTCAAATGTAATATGATCTGTTTGCTGATAAGAACGGCCAGTTCCTACTTTGTATTGAGCATTCATATCGAGCATATCAACGTCATGTTTTTTGCAAAATAAACTCACTTTATCAATAAAGGTAGCCCAACCATCCAATCGCAACTTCTGGAGGACATCTTTTGTAGCAGTGACTAGATTCATAGCATTCAGAATGTCTTGTGACTTATTTTGCAGTTCACGACAAAGGATATCAGTGATTCCCATGATCTCCTGCAATAGATGCAAGATGAAAGTAAATTCAAAAGATCTGATTGCATTATAAGCACCAGTAGCTTCCCCACACGAAGAGTTTGTAGCAGATCTATCATTCTTTATGTTCTCAAGTACTGTACAAGACGCGTTGTACATATGTATCAAGTCACACACTGAATCATAATGAGAACCCCAACGAGTAGCTCCAGGTCGATGTATAGTACCGATTTGATTAGCTCCTCTTCCCGTCTCAAGTTCACCAACACCCACCAACTCTTCAATGTTCACTGTGTGTGCAACCTGCAGCTGAGTATGATGCTTTGGAGAAGTAGTAATAACATTTACAATTGAACCTAATGTTGAAAAGAATAACCAGATAACAACTACTTCTTTTGATGCTGCAACTAATGCCAATTGCAGTTGATGAGCAAAACAATGCACGTAATAAGCAGATGAACACTCTTTAATAAATAAAGATTGTAGCCCATTCCACTGACCTCGCATATTACTCGCAACATCGTAGCCTTGACCTCATAACTTGTTTATAGGCAACTCATGGAAAGCAAAGACTTTTTTTTATCTCCCTGTGAAGTGTTGTTGCAGTAGTGTCTTCAACCCACACAATATCTAAAAACTGTTCTCGTAGAAAACCATCATTATCAACAAATCTTAAAATAATGACCATTTGCTCTCTATGAGCAATATCATGTGCTTCATCAACAAGAATACAAAAAACACCATCCCCGACTTCTTCACAAATTTTTCTTCGTACTATGTTGGCGAGAATGTTCAAAACCTCCTTTTGGATCATGGGTGAGGAATATTTGGTATTTTTTGGTGCATTTTCTAAAACAACTGCAGCCACCTTATCATTAAACTTGGCTGTATGCTTTACCAATTCAATAAAATTCCCACGATTTTTCGAACCCATTGATTCATCATGTCCTCTAAAAGGACATGCTTGAAATGTAAGCCATCGAACACACTCAATTGTAGCCTTGAGTCGCAATCGATTCTTCAAAATTTCTTCTTTTGATTGTCGATTAATAACCTTGTCAACATGCTAAGATGGATTCATCAATTCCTCCACACGTGAAACACAAATATTATGTAATGAAGATGGACCTCCAATATGAGAAAGAAATATACAATTCTTTCCGTCGTTAACTCTTTTCCAATTGTTAAACCCATCAACAGTTAGTGTCGGACGACTTGCTGGACCAGTCCCAAAAAGAAAGCATGGGAAACAATATACTCTATCTGTTGTCGGAGAATATTCTAACCATGGAAATTGTGAAAACCAAGAATACTGAAATCGACGATATTGTGATCCAAATCGAGACCTAGGATACTCAAGAAATTTCGGTTGGTAAGGCCCAGCTTTGATATAAGCACGTCGAACTTCATCTTGTTGATTAATAGGATGCTCATGTATTTGAATCCGTTTCCCCGGGTCTCGTTCCAATTCCAAAGAAGCATCATTAAAAACTTTTTCTTGAGGTTCAATTATATTAAATGTCTGGTGAGAATCATGAGGCTTCTCAGTTGATATTTGTGCATTATCATTAGATGCAGAAGGTATATCACTCTCTAATTTATTACCATCATCTCTTTTTTTGAAAAATGAATCAATAGTTCTTAATCTCTTCATTGAAGGTTAACCTAACAAATTGAACAACAATAATGCAAGTTTATATAATAAATTATATTTCTAAGAAATCTATTAGACTATCAGAAAAAAAAAAAAAACTTGAAATTGAAATTTTAAAGTACGAATTCTTAAAATTAAAGCAATAAACAAATAAAATCATCAAGACATAAGAATAAAGTGGTTAAAAACTTACCTGATAAGAAAAATCAATCAGTTTTCTCACTTGTAATGTATGATTGGTTTCTGTGATTCTGTTTATGTGAATTGCAGTGTAGAGACGACACAAATGGGACAAAAGCTTTTCTGAAAGTGACAGAAACCCTAAAAGTCGAAATATAATAACAAATTAGTACAACTCCTAGGAAACCTAAAATAATAAAATAATAAATGTACTTTTTAAAACCAGATGGTTATCTTAGAAAACCTAATCTAATCACTATACTACTCCCTAGGACCCTAGAAACTAATCAAATAAAATGACTTAATGGGACCTGTGTGTCAGTGTGCGTGTGCAATTTGAAATTTAATAATAATAAATTTTGATATTGATTAAAGTAAATAATTTATTTAATATTTATTAACTCTTACATTTTTTAAAAGTAGTCATTTTGTTCAGAACTTTTACTTATTGGGTGGGCTTTAACAATTAAAAATAATAAAATAATCTAAATTATCAGTATTTTTAACTTTAAACAACTAAAACTCTCCCTATGCTAGAGCCCACCCTAGCCTTGTTAGTGGCTCCGTCGTTGTGGTGGAGTAAAATGCCTTTGCCGCTGAAGAAAGGAACCATAGGCATGAAGAACGGGCCAAACAAATACAAGAAGAAATGAATGATAAGAATATGGAAAGGAACACTTTGAATTACACTCCAATGAGTAAGGCCTATTTTGATAGAAAAAAAGAAAAAGAAATTATGACCCGACGACTGTTGTTTACCTTCGACTATACTCCTACAACGGTGGATGATGAAGATAATGATGATTTTAGATATTAAATTGAAGTTGTTGTAGTTTTTAAATGTAAGTTGTTGTAGTATTTAAATTTAAGTTGTTGTAGTTTTTAAATTTTAGTTGTAGTTTTTAAATATAAGTTGTTGTAGTTTTTAAATTTAAATAATAAATTATGTTTGGCTCTCGGTTGGAGACGGTTTTTTGTGACAGGGCTAAAACGAGCCATATGGCCCTTTAGTCTTCGGTTGGAGATGGTAAGAAATATGGACATGCACTGTTCATTAAAATATTAATTTCTTGGAGGGCCAGAGGGCTCTCTTCTTCGGTTGGAGATGGTCTAAGGCCATCTCCAACCGAAGGGTCCAGAGGGCCAAAAATTGTCCTAAAACCGTCTCCAACCTAAGGCTTGGCCAGAGGGCTCATGGGCCCCACGGAATCTGAAAGGGCCAACCGGCTGGCCTAATCCAGCCAGTCAACCAACCAACCCCTGGTTGGGCCCAATTTGTCACAGCCCGTCCTGGAGGTACGTTTGACGGGAATGTGAAATGACTGAATTGCCCTTAATGGGCATTAAGGTACGTGTGTGTGAGACGTTTTTGGTTCAAATATTAGACAAGATTAAAAGAAATATATATATTATAAGATAAGTTGATTTTAATGTGATTTTGGTTATGTTGGTTAGGGATTAGAAAAATGGATGGTGGGGATTGTTTTGGACATCTCTCCCTCTCCATCCCGTGGTCTCTCTCTCCTCCCTCTCGACTAACTCTCTCTCTCTCCTCGTCCCGACTCTCTCTCTCACCCTCGATAGTACGAACTCACCCAAAACCTCCCAAAACTCAATGGATCGAGGCAACCAAGGTATGCATCTTCATCCTTGAGTCATTTTAAGTTGAATGGTATTAGTTTTAGGAAGTGAAACCCTCGGAATCACGTGAAACCCGAACCTCCATTTTTGGTCACTGTTCATGCGAACGTAAAATGTTGATTTTCAGGGAATTCTAAGCTTGTAGTGAGCTTAGTGAGGTCCCAAGGAGGCCCGGAGTACTTCGTTTGAAGGATTTGGACGTCGGGATCACGTGGTTCAAGTTTGGCCGAATTTCTTAGAATTTTCCCGGTGAGATTTCTTGATTTTTAGAGCCTTAAACTAGTCTATCGTGATTCTTCATGTGTGGGGCTTCAATTTGATATAAAATACGAAGAAAATGGGTTAAAAACGAAGGAGAATGAAGAGTTTCAAAACTCGCCGGAAACCGGCCGCCGGAAAAACCAGTCCGACGAGCCAAGGAGGAAGAAGATGCGCGTGGGGGGGCGCGTGGACCCGTGCCACCCACGGCGCGTGGGGGCGCGTGGGACCTCCAAAAAAATTTCTAAAAATTATGCGACGTCCATGACGTCAAGTAGGTCGATGTGGTATATTCATATACCCAATTTGAGCATCGTATGAGAAGTTATTTCGAATTATTGGTGATGTGTTTAAAATTAACGTTTTTATAGTTGTTTCGCATATAGGTGACACGTATCCCGAGGACGAGCGCATCCAGGGACGCCACGGGGGTTACGACCCCTCGACTTATCAATGAGTGGGCAATTTTGATTTCGTATTTACCTATATACAACTGTTTTTCCCAAAAAATCCGTTTATGTGAAAATTATGAATCTATTTGCCATGCATGAAACTGTTGAGATATCTAGTTTGATAATTAACATATATATATGTGAAATGACGCGGTGGACGCTAAGGTGAGTTTATTTATTTTTAGCTGAGTTATTTATCATGGATTGCATTGAAAGCTCATGACCTGCACCTAGGTGATAGTGCTTATATTGTTATTCACCACACCGCACGCTCGTCTTGGATCCAAGTAGGTGGATGTTGTACAGACCATGTGAGGGTTCCGACATGCTAGTCGTACAGATCACTAGATGTGATTCCGACTAGTGGGTGACCTTAGTTATGCGCGCTGATGATTGATGAGAGAAGCACTAGAGCGTATTTATACACCTGTCATCGTACAGACTACTATATGTAGTTCCGAGTGACGTGCAGAGTTGAACCGTACAGGTCACCGAGGTGACTCCGGTTGGATTGGATGTTGAGCTTTAGAATCAGCCGTACAGGACCATTGTAGGGTCTCCGGTTGATTTATCATTCACCTGATTGATATTGATGTATTCTGATCGTATTTTGGGCATGGCATGTCATTATTGAGATATTATGTTGATGAAATTGAGTTGAGTTTGATGTTGTGTATATATATATGTATATATACTATTTTCTGGGAAAGTATACAGGTTTTTACGGTGAGGGGTTAGAATTGTTTTTAATGAACTGTTTTGGAAAACTATTTGATTTTACTGACCCACTCATTTTGTTTTGCGCCCCTCCAGGTTCTAGTTAGCAGTTGGTGGCTCTCGAGGTCTTTTTCCGGCATTCTGACAGACTTTTGACATGTAGGACTCACCTGAGGGTGATGTATTTTTATTTTAGTCCTACTTGACTGCACTTAAACCTATGCTCTGAATTTATGTGTTTATCTTAACTCGTCCTGTCATTCTAGTAGGTTGTTCTGCTAGAGTTGGTTTGAATTCCTTCTTATGTATGTTATTGTTTTGCTTCCGTGTCGCACTCTTGGTTACGTCACACTCACGTGACGGCCAGCACGCCTTGATCCTCTGGGTCGGGGTGTGTCAAAATTTTTTTATTAATCATATCGGATATAACTGACAGGAATGGTTGCCAAAATTTGGAATTCAACGGCTAGTTACCGTTGGATTCAAATGTTTTTTTATTTTTTTATTTTGGGCCAAATTTTTGTTTATGAAATTTAAAAATTCCCTTTTTTTTCCTAAGCCATTCCTACATCATTTAAAATTTTAAATTATGCCTTGGTTTATGAAATTTAAAAATTCCCTTTTTTTTTTTCAAGCAATACCTAAGCCATTCCTACATCATTTCTCACATAATTTTCATCATTCCATACTATCTCACTTCATTCTATTTCAATTCTTCGCATTATATTTTCTTATCTCTTCCAATAATCTTTCCTTCAATTTTTTCAATAACATTAAAAACATTAAAAATGTTAAACAACATTAAACAACATAAAAATTATACAACATAAAAAAAAAGACATTTAACAACATGAAACTTACATAGTATTTTGAAGAACATTTAACAACATAAAACTTAAACTCCTACTCCATGTTATTTTTTGGCCCAAAGATGTGCAACAAGATCTTGTTGTAGATACTTGTTTGTGGCACGGGAACGTATCATTCTATAGCACCTCACTACTTCAAGGTCTGACTAGACGAGCAGCCTCATCTGAAGCAGCAATAAGCTCTACCCTCATATAAGAGAGATGGGGGCCCATCTACCTGTATTCCATAGTTCAAAAGCTTTCCTCAATGCGAAACCAGCTACCATAAATTCAAAAACTAACTTTGGTGATAGTTGTTGTAACCAGAAAGCTCAAGTTATACCTTCAGACGCACGCAGTCATCCTAATGACCCATTATTCCGCCCAATCCAGATGCGCGACGATAAAGGCGCAGACACTGGCGGTGCAAAGTTTTTTTATGAACGCAACAACTCAACTCAAAAGGCATGCCAAGGGCAGACGAACATTAGAAAGACGCACTCAGAAGCAAGTTTTGTCCTCGTCGCCCTAAAAGATTCTGTTGGAAGTATGCCCACAAAGCCACTCATTTGATGTAATAGCTTTTGGAATACTTATTGTATTAAACTTTTATATCTTTAATGAAGGGCAAAGCTTATTGTTAATCACTATTTATTGTATCATGTGTTTAAGCAATAAGGGAATCCAAGGAATGTATTTGATCTAAGAGATAAGTGATTTAAGTAAGTTAGATTAACAAGACCTTTCTCTTATGTTCATTCCTAAAACGTTCCTAGCCATAGGATTGCCAATTGGGCATTGACAATCCGCTAAGGTTAGTATGTGTTATGTTGACTCAAGTGCGAGTATGACAAGTCTCAAGTCATTTAGTGTTGGACACTAAGACAAACACATAGGTGCTCGAAAGAGTAATCGAGTACACTGAACAATGATCAAAAGAGAGTTCAAACATACATGTCATGTAAGAACTCGATAGTTGCAATATGCAATGTAGTCCTTTGACCTGAGGCATCATAGATGTCTAATGGTTAGGTCCTTGATCTTTGATCATGTTAAATGGCATTCCATTAGAGTGTCCACGACATTGTTGGGATCAAGCTATCTAGTCATGTAGGCATATGAATGCACAACAACGGATCTCTAACCTTCTATGGTGGAAGAAGAATACTCTAAGATATGATTCGGGAGTCTTTGGCCAAAGCATATGAATATGACTTAGGAAATTTGTTCCAAATCATATTCAATCGAATCATATAGAGAAGTATCACATTGGATAGTAGACATGAAACAAACTATCAATCAAACAATGTGATTAAGAGTATTGTATTAGAGAAGGACCGTATTGCATTGTAGTTGTAACTGGATAGGTTCTCCAACCACTTCTACTTAGCTTGGGTAACCATGATATGCTGCTAGGTGTCACTCATGGTTTGTGGAAGCCTTGAAGATTAGCCAACACTAATCAAAGGGAGAATTGAAATGTTGTTTCAATTCACAATCGATCGTTAAGAGTAACAATCGCCCACTGCCTCGCTAATTGGAACCTAATGGATCGTACACCGAGTAAGGGTGAAAGTCAAGAAATATAAATGAGATGGATAAGCAATTAAATGGTTTAATTGAGAATGGTCAAGATTAATTAATTAGTTAATTAATTTTACGAAAGGTTCGTATTGGGCTTTTAAGTTGGTTTTGGGCTTCGGGGCTCAAAAGCGTTTTGGTCCACAAGGCCCATTATGTTTAAGTTGTATGACAACTAAAACAAAATGGGCAATTAGCCCAATAACAAAGGTAAGGCCGGCCATAAGGGTGAGGGTAGCAAACTTGGATTAATTACAAGTTTGCCACTCACTTGAAATGAAGTATAAAATCAACTTTATAGCTTTATTTCTCATAAGGGTTTTTCTTGGTGAAATGAGGTGAAACACTTTCTCTCATTTTCTCTAAAGAGGCCGGCCACTTAGAGGGGAATTAGCTAGCAATCGTTTCTTCTCTAAGTCATCCATTTCATCTTCACATTTTATCCTTGGTGTGGAGACTTAGAGACATCAAGCTTTTGATGTTTTTGGAGAACTAATCCTCAAATCCTCAAAGAAGCAAAGGAGCACTAAAAGGAGGAAAATCACAAGGAAGATCCAAGGAGCAAGGAGGTGACTTGAAGGCCCTCCACTTGGGTGAATCCCTTGTGTAAACAAGGATGAGCTTCAAGGGTAAAGAAACTCTAAATCTTTCCTTCTCTTTAATGTTGTTAAAGAGTTTATTGGTTCACCATATACTAGGCTTTGAAAGTCATGGGTTTTATGAATTGTTTTTTAATGCATGCCTACTTTAAAGTGTTAATAGTTTGCATATGTATTCAAATGTTCTTACATGTTCTTAGCTAGGACAAAATTTTTCCTTCAAGTGGTATCAGAGCCTAGGCCTAGTTTATGGTGAATCCTTTTGGGTTTTGTGATTTTCATGATTTGTGATTTAAATGTTGTAAATGTTACAAGCTTTGTTCTTGCTTTGAATATAAATTTTGCTAGAAAATTTAGCATCTCAAATGTTGTAGATGTATTTCATTTAAGCATGAATATTGGAACTAAAATTTGGTGCCATGAATGTTTGGAAATTCGGCCAAATCCAAATGGTGATTTTTTGGGTTCATGTTTGTCTTGTTAAAATGGTTTTAAGGTGACTTTTGGAACCCCTAAGTACCCTAGGATGTTAGCCCTCTTTTGAGTAGTGAAAATTTGAGTTTTAATGAGTGAAAACATTCATGGAGCTCTTATGAGTTTTCATGTGTGTTCTTCAATGTTCTTGAGTTTCTAACCAAGAACAAAAAGGTTTCGATTTTTGATTCAAAGTGTTTGGTGTTTTAAATAAAGTTTTGGTTTATTTATGATGGGTGATGGTTATAGGTGAAGGATGATTAATGCTATTAATGTTTCACAAAAACATTTCTCTTACAACCTATCCCATTCACCTTTAACCTCACCCACCAATTCCACTTGCATATTGCACATGCATGCACCACTTGCATAAAATCCCTTTCACACTCTTTCACACTCCAAAACCGGCCACCCCCTAGTGAGGGTACTTTTGGGGCCTATTATGCAATTACATAAAGTTTTGATACTTTTGTGTATTGGCACTTTGGCCCAAAAGTTTACGTTTTTACGTTAAGGCCCAAAAACTCTAAAGGAAGAATTGTTTTGATCCTTTAATGATGTTTTTACATTATTAAAATTTTGGGTTCTAGTTGAAATTACATGAAGTTGTGGACTTTTGTGTTTTTTCAAAGTGACCCCAAAAGTTTGTGTTTTTGCATTGTGGCCCAATTGTTGTGGTCATAGTTTCCTTTTGGCCCAAATAAAATGAGAACAAAATTGTTTTGTCTCTTTAATGAGAATTGGATTTTCATTTCATTTAGTTCCATTTAAATCAATTCTATGGATCCAAAAACCAATTGTTTAAGTTGTTTTCTTAGTTAATGTGATTGATTAAGAAAAGGGTGATTATGAACCAAAGGCCTCGATAATTGAGCTATGTGATTGGCTGCTTTACATTATGAATGTTTGGGTTTGGTAGTGTAGATTTGAATGTAATTTGATTAATTCAATTTGTTGTAAATGGACATAAGTCCATCATTTGTGTTGTAAAAGGGCATAAGCCCTTCTTATTATTTCATGTATTCCTATTTGTTTAATTGTATGCAAAATGGAATAGTTGGGTCCAACGCCCAATAGGAAATAACGGTTTAATTGGATTAAACGCGTAACTAAAATCAACAACTATCTACCTTAAACCCAAGGTCCAGCACAAGGCTCGTGTTGGATCAAATTAAACGGTTCATAATCATCCTAAAACCTAATATGACTATATAGTCCATATGAGGATGCAATGCATTCGTTAGTAGTTCCATATAGTCTCGCTTGTTTCTTCGAAATAGTGGGAGTATTATAAACTACTAATTCATATTAACTTGGACCAATGGTTATGATAGGCCCAACTTCTTTTAATAAGATTAAAATGATTATGATGTAGCCCAAAACGACTCCCTCAACAAACGAATATTAAGTTGATAAGCGAGAGATGTTTTGAACATCTCTTCGTAGGCCTTCCACCGTGGTGGGCTCCAATCGTTTGTGACTCATGCACCGGCTTCACCCTATCATGGTGGAGTTCAAAGTATGTGCTTACATCCAGGAGGAGTCCATAAACATATGATGAGGTGAGTGTTGGCAACGAGGATAGCCGACATCGTATCATCGTGAGGCTATTCTTGAACCCCTTCACAAACTAAGCATGGTGGGAATAACTTAAACTAAGTGCAATGGAGCCGACATCGTATCATCGTGAGGCAACATTCTCTAGAGGCCAAACGGATGGGTAATTACAAAAGGTTGTAAATGAATAATGCGTTATTCTCTCATCATTATTTTTGCTAACCAACATCGTATCATCGTGAGGTGGGCTTGGTAATGGTGAGTCTCCCATACCCCGCTAAGAGTTCAATATAACTCTCGAATTCTATTGAGGGATGTGGAATTTGCCAAAAATAGTGGGTGGTACTATTTGATTCAAAGACCCAATCAAATAGTTTTAAAACAAACAATCTAATACGATTTCTGTTATGTTATGTAGTTAACGACATGCCTAAAATTATACCCACCATTATACTTGACAAAAAGGGCCTTAAGGGCCAACGTTTCCTTGCTTGGTATCGCCACATTGAGAATGTCTCAAAGGTGAAAGACATATTGTATGTGCTTAAGCAATCCCCTCCTCATTTACCTCCTACGAAACTAGCTTCAAAGGAGGAGTGTCAAAAATATGTTAGACACTATGAGGATGACCTACAAGCCAAATGCTTAATCCTCACTTCACTTAGTGAGGAGCTTATGAAGCAACATAAGCACATGAACACTTCTTGTGCCATGGTTGAAAGTTTGCATAAGATGCATGACATTGAGACTAGTAATGTACGATTCTCAAATGTTTGTAGTCTAATGAATGCCAAAATGGCAAAGGGGACATCGGTCCATAAACATGGACAAAAGATGGAAAAGATATTTAAAGATCTTAAAAGTTTAGGAACTTCCATCGATGGGAAAATGGCCCAAGACTTTTTCCTTGCATCTCTCTCGGATGATTTCACTAAGTTTATTGTAAACTATAAAGTGAATAGATTCGATCATGCTTTAACGAGATGATTGACATGTGCTGTAAATTTGAAAAAGGTTTCAAAAGGGACAGTGGGAGTGAGAATGCAATCACAAGGAAAAGGTTGCATAAGAAGAAGGCAAAGAAATCCAAAGGAACATGCTTTCATTGTGGAAATGATGAACGTTGGAAGAAGAAATACAGGGTGCGCATTGCGAGCCTTATGACACGAACTTTTGAAGAGACTATTTCTGTCATAGATAGTACTTTTACAGTAAGCTCCAATTCCTGGATATTTGATTCAGGCGCTAGTCAACATATTTGTAATACGATGCAGGGACTAGCGGGGAGCAAGTCACTGCGCAATGGGGAGATGGTTGTGCGAGTTGGGAACGACACTAAAATCTCTGCAAAAGCAATAGGCACCTACATGCTTAACCTACCCTCTGGGGAAGTCCTGGAACTTAAAAATTGTTTATATTTTCCTTCATGTATAAAGAATTTGATTTCCATCTCTAAGCTTTTACGAGATGGGCACTCAGTATTGTTTGACAAAATGAGTTGCACTTTATACTTGAACGGTCGTATTATCTCTCTTGGTAATATGATAGAGGGACTTTTTCACCTAGAGACGAATAGTGGGATACACTGTATTGCAAGCGGGAATACCTCAAAACCCAAAAGGGCTAGAGAAGAAGTTAACCAAGAAAAGATGTGGCATCTTAAACTTGGACATGTGAACCTTGATAAGATTCACAAGATGTCGAAAGACGGATATATCCGCCCATTAGGTAATGACCAGATGGGTACTTGTGAATGTTGCTTGAAAGGGAAGATGACCAAATCTCCATTTACTGGAAAAGGAGAGCGTGCCACTGAAATTCTAGGGTTAATCCACACTGACGTATGTGGACCTATGTCTACTATGTCGAGATGAGGCTTCTCCTACTATATCACATTCACCGACGATCACTCTCGGTTTGGCTATGTGTATCTTATGAAGTACAAGTTAGAATCCTTTGAAAGGTTCAAGGAATTCAAGAATGAAGTTGAGAAGCAAACTGGGAAACAGATAAAGATCCTAAGATCAGATCGAGGGGGTGAATATCTGAGTAATGAGTTCCTAGATTATCTCAAAGAGTGTGGAATAATATCACAGTGGACTCCACCAGGAACTCCACAACTTAATGGAGTTTTTAAAAAGGGAAATCGAACCTTGATGAACATGGTTCGTTCTATGATGAGTTCCGCTGATCTACCAGTAACATTCTGGGGATACACTCTATATACAGCAACTTACTTGCTTAATAGAGTACCTTCCAAGTCAGTTTCACAAACGCCCTATGAGATATGGCATGGAAGAAAGCCAAGTCTTAATCATATTAAGATTCGGGGTTGTGAAGCATATATCAAGAAGCTTGAAGCTACTAAGCTCGAAGCGAGATCAGTAAGGTGCTATTTTGTGGGATATCCTAGAGAAACTATGGGATATGAGTTCTACCATCCAGACGACCAAAAAGTCTTTGTCGCCAGAACTGCTAAGTTTCTAGAGAACGAATTTGTTCTCAAAGGAACTATAAGCAAAGAGATGGAAATTAATGAGATTAATAATGAACCACAAACAAGCACTCGACAAGTTGACAACCCTGTTCCTGAACCCCTAGCTCCACGTAGATCTGAACGGGTTAGTAAGCCACCTAAGAGGTATGGCTTAGACTATGACTTCGCGGAATTGCACATTCTAGGTGACAATGACACAAAGGAGGACCCTAAGGACTACACTGAAGCAATGTCCGACATTGATTCAAAGAGATGGCAAGAGGCCATGAAATCCGAGATGGATTTCATGTATCAAAATCAGGTATGGACTCTTGTAGACCCTCCATAAGGTATTGTACCTGTTGGAAACAAATGGGTCTTCAAGAGGAAGATAGGCGTTGATGGGAACGTGGAGACTTATAAGGCTAGATTAGTAGCCAAGGGTTACAGGCAAAGAGAAGGGATTGACTATGAAGAAACTTTCTCTCCTGTAGCCATGATTAAGTCCATTCGGATTTTGCTTGCTATAGCTGCGTACCATGATTATGAGATATGGCAAATGGACGTGAAGACGGCCTTTCTGAACGGATACCTAGAGGAAAAGCTCTATATGACTCAACCCGAAGGTTTCGTGTCCAAGTCTGAAAAGACTAAGGTATGCAAGCTTCAAAGGTCCATTTATGGACTTAAGCAAGCCTCCAGGAGCTGGAACATTCGTTTCGACACTGAAATCAAAACGTTTGGTTTTACTCAAAACGAAGACGACAATTGTGTTTATCAAAAGGTCGTTGGGGATGCAGTTGTATTCCTAGTGTTATATGTAGATGAGATATTACTATTCGGGAATGACACTGCAGTACTTTCTTCTGTAAAAGTGTGGTTGTCCAAAACCTTCCACATGAAAGATTTAGGAGATGCATCTTATGTGCTTAGGATAAAGCTCTATCATGATAGATCCAGAAGACTAATTGGATTATCCCAATCTATGTACATTGATAAGGTGCTAAGTAGGTTCTAGATGGAACAATCTAAGAAAGGTTTTCTTCCTGTTAGACATGGAATTCACCTTTCTAAGTCCATGGGACCTAAGACTCCTGAAGAGATACGGCAAATGAATATTATTCCTTATGCTTCCGCCATAGGAAGTCTCATGTATGCCATGATATGCACAAGGCCTGATATCGCATATGCTGTCAGCATTACTAGTCGATATCAATCTAACCCAGGATCAGAACACTGGGCAGCTGTCAAGACGGTCCTTAAGTACTTAAGAAGAACTAAGGACATGTTCCTCGTTTATGGAGAAGCGACAGAGTTGCGAGTGGAAGCCTATACAGACGCAGATTTCCAATCTGACGTCGATGATAGAAGTTCCAACTCCGGATATGTATTCACTCTGAATGGTGGGGCTGTTAGCTGGAAAAGCAAGAAACAAAGTGTAATTGCTGATTCCACGACGGAGGCAGAATATGTCGCTGCAGCTGAAGCCGGCAAAGAAGCGTTCTGGATGAAAAAGTTCATCACTGAACTTGGAGTGGTTCCAACCATTACATCACCAGTAACTTTGTACTGTGATAATAGTGGGGCGATAGCTCAAGCCAAGGAACCCAGGGCTTATCAAAAGAACAAGCTTTTTGACAGGCGCTTTAATATCATTAAAAGATATGCTGCCGAGGGGAAAGTCAACATCCTCAAAGTTGCCTCAGCCGATAACGTAGCAGATCCACTGACGAAGCCAATGTCTCAAATCCAACTTGACCGCCATATGGAAAAGATGGGTATTAGATACATGGGAGGATGGCTTTGAGTGCAAGTGGGAGATTGTTGGAAGTATGCCCACAAAGCCACTCATTTGATGTAATAGCTTTTGGAATACTTATTGTATTAAACTTTTATATGTTTAATGAAGGGCAAAGCTTATTGTTAATCACTATTTATTGTATCATGTGTTTAAGCAATAAGGGAATCCAAGGAATGTATTTGATCTAAGAGATAAGTGATTTAAGTAAGTTAGATTAACGAGACCTTTCTCTTATGTTCATTCCTAAAACGTTCCTAGCCATAGGATTGCCAATTGGGCATTGACAATCCGCTAAGGTTAGTATGTGTTATGTTGACTCAAGCGCGAGTATGACAAGTCTCAAGTCATTTAGTGTTGGACACTAAGACAAACACATAGGTGCTCGAAAGAGTAATCGAGTACACTGAACAACGATCAAAAGAGAGTTCAAACATATATGTCATGTAAGAACTCGATAGTTGCAATATGCAAAGTAGTCCTTTGACCTGAGGCATCATAGATGTCTAATGGTTAGGTCCTTGATCTTTGATCATGTTAAATGGCATTCCATTGGAGTGTCCACGACATTGTTGGGATCAAGCTATCTAGTCATGTAGGTATATGAATGCACAACAAGGGATCTCTAACCTTCTATGGTGGAAGGAGAATACTCTAAGATATGATTCGGGAGTCTTTGGCCAAAGCATATGAATATGACTTAGGAAATTTGTTCCAAATCATATTCAATCGAATCATATAGAGAAGTATCACATTGGATAGTAGACATGAAACAAACTATCACTCAAACAATGTGATTAAGAGTATTGTATTAGAGAATGACCGTATTGCATTGTAGTTATAACTGGATAAGTTCTCCAACCACTTCTACTTAGCTTGGGTAACCATGATATGCTGCTAGGTGTCACTCATGGTTTGTGGAAGCCTTGAAGATTAGCCAACACTAATCAAAGGGAGAATTGAAATGTTGTTTCAATTCACAATCGATCGTTAAGAGTAACAATCGCCCACTGCCTCGCTAATTGGAACCTAATGGATCGTACACCGAGTAAGGGTGAAAGTGAAGAAATATAAATGAGATGGATAAGCAATTAAATGGTTTAATTGAGAATGGTAAAGATTAATTAATTAGTTAATTAATTTTACGAAAGGTTCGTATTGGGCTTTTAAGTTGGTTTTGGGCTTCGGGGCTCAAAAGTGTTTTGGTCCACAAGGCCCATTATGTTTAAGTTGTATGACAACTAAAACAAAATGGGCAATTAGCCCAATAACAAAGGTAAGGCCGACCATAAGGGTGAGGGTAGCAAACTTGGATTAATTACAAGTTTGCCACTCACTTGAAATGAAGTATAAAATCAACTTTATAGCTTTATTTCTCATAAGGGTTTTTCTTGGTGAAATGAGGTGAAACACTTTCTCTCATTTTCTCTAAAGAGGCCGGCCACTTAGAGGGGAATTAGCTAGCATTCTTTTCTTCTCTAAGTCATCCATTTCATCTTCACACTTCATCCTTGGTGTGGAGACTTAGAGACATCAAGCTTTTGATGTTTTTGGGGAACTAATCCTCAAATCCTCAAAGAAGCAAAGGAGCACTAAAAGGAGGAAAATCACAAGGAAGATCCAAGGAGCAAGGAGGTGACTTGAAGGCCTTCCACTTGGGTGAATCCCTTATGTAAACAAGGATGAGCTTCAAGGGTAAAGAAACTCTAAATCTTTCCTTCTTTTTAATGTTGTTAAAGAGTTTATTGGTTCACCATATACTAGGCTTTGAAAGTCATGGGTTTTATGAATTGTTTTTTAATGCATGCCTAGTTTAAAGTGTTAATAGTTTGCATATGTATTCAAATTTCTTACATGTTCTTAGCTAGGACAAAATTTTTCCTTCAGATTCTACATAGGAGCAACATGTACCGACAGTTGAACACCACCTCCTGCTACGTGTCACTCAGCCCCAGCCAACCTTTGTTCCATAATTCAACTTTAAAGTGGCCTAATACCAGCAGTTGAGCATCTCCTGCTGCGTGTAACATGGCCTCAGCTTCATGGCTCCCTACCACGCCTTCACGACGCAATAGGGTGACCCAACGATGGCTTCACGACTCCCTGCTACGCCTTCACTCCTAGCCTAGGTGACGTAATAGAGTAGCCGAACGACGCCCCGGAGGTAGCCGAGACGCCCTAGCCACACCTGCTCTACCCTATGAAGACTTCTGACACATGTTAACGACACATCCAACTCCAAAGGTTCGGGAGTAAGCGTGGTCCTTGCCACCCCAGACGGTTCGATGCTCAAACAGGCGATCATTTTAGGCTTTAAAGCATTCAACAATGAAGTAGAGTACCCTACTAGCAGGTCTCTGACTAGCAAAAGACTTGGCGGTGAAAAAGCTCACAATTCATTCTAATTCCCAGCTAATCATTAGCCAAACTACTTTAGGCATTTCGAACGGGCAGACAGCACTCACATGGATGCACTAGCCGGCCTAGGCTCCGCCCTTGACCACAAACTCAAACGCTTTATTCCGGTGGAGTATCTAGATGACCCAAGCATAGAGGCAAAGCCAATAGCTGAGGTGTCACAGGTTAGTACAACTCCAAACTGGCAAGATTCCATTATAGACTACCTGGTCAATGGCACATTCACCATGGAAAGATTGGAGTCTAGAAAGCTCCAAATAAAGGCAGCATACTACTACCTGTGGAATGACATTCTCATCCAAAGATCTTACGCTAGACCATATCTCCGCTGCCTAGCGTCTCCCGACGACCTAAAGGTTCTAAGCTCAATCCACGAAGACATTTGTGGAAATCACTCCGGAGGACAATCATTAGCACAAAAGGCTTTAAACATAAGCTACTACTGGCATATCATGCACCAAAACGCTAAGGAGTTAGTACAAAAGTGCAACCGCTACCAACGCTACAAGCCAGAACTAGCATTGCCTGCCAGCAAATTACACATGCAGATAAGTCATTAGCTGTTCATGCAATGGGCAATTGACCTGGTAGGGCCAATGTCACCCGCTACTAGGGGCAAAAGCATGACGATCGTGACAACTGATTACTTCACCAAATGGGTAGAAGCAGAACCTATGACTACTATGGCACAGACGGACATAGAGCGTTTCATATGGAGGAACATCATTTGCCGATTTGGCATCCCTCAATCCATCGTCAAAGACAACGTCCAGCAATTTGTGGGCAAAGATTTGGCGAAGTTCTTCCAAAAATATGGCATCAAGTGGCACATGTCCACGCCAAGATATCCTCAAGGTAATGGGCAGGCCGAAGCATCCAACAAGATGATTCTCGACTGCCTCAAGAAATCCCTCACCAACAAGAAGGGAAAATGGCCAGACGAACTCCCCAAATGTCTATGGGCATATCACACTACCAAAAGACGAGCAACCGGTGAGACTCATTTCTTTTTGGCATTTAGCTCAGAAACAATCATTCATCTCAATGTCATCAAGCCAAGTATCAGCACTCTACTGTTAAGCATTGAGCATAACAGTAATGAGATGGCCACAAGCTTAGATCTAGTAGAGAATAAGTGCGAGCAGAACATCACCAGCATCGCAACCTACCAGCATCAACTCATCTCCAGCCACAACAAAAGGGCTAAGATCCGGCAGTTCTAACCAGGAGATCTAGTCCTAAGCCATCATCATTGCCCATAGAGAAGGTTCCAAAAAGATGGATCACATCTGGGAAGGTCCGTACAAGATCACCATAGTAGGCGGTAAGAGTAGCTACACCCCTGCCACCATGAACGATAAAGAGATTGAAAAACAGTTGAACACCTACAATCTGAGGAAGTACCATGCGTGACCTCCCACTACATTAAAGCCCGAAGACTCAAGCAGCTCGATGGGCACTACCTCACAAGCCAAGGATTATCTAGTTGTTATGCGGTTCTTATCTTACAACTAAGTTCTCATTTGTTTCACTCGTTTTTCAATGAGGAATTCAGAAGTAGTTTACAACTTGGCTCGGCTGCATGTTTATAGCAACTAATCACTCTTGCACTTTAAAAGAAGACCGTGCCATTCTTAGGGACTTATCGTAGGAATTGCGCCCCTTGAGAGACCAACCATGCTCTCCAATGAGAGAAGGTGAACCAATTCCCCGACACTCATCTAGGTCGGCTCTCCAGTGCGAAAAGATAAACTAATTGATTTCTAGTGCGAGAGGATAAACTAATTGCTCTCCAGTGCGAAAGAGTATACCAATTCCCCGACACCTACCTACATTGGGTTTGCTTTCCAAGGTGGGAGGATAAACTTACACTCTGAATATCCAGTCGTGGATGAGTCGGGCTACCCTGGTATAAGTAGGTACATGATGGCTTGCGCCGAGATTCCTAGAAGTAGCCAAATTGTCTTTTTCAAGGCTTAGTTCACTGAAGGATTTTGGGTCTCTTGGCCTAAACCATGGGAAACCGGGCCTTAGAGACGAAGAAGGCACATTACGCAGTACACCCTATGGACGGCTGCCCTGGAACCCTAAAGCTACTACAGAGTGCACTAAGATAGCCTACGGTTTCCGGAAGACTACCTACGGCTTGCCCTTCGAGCAGTAAAGCCGTGCTAGACTTATACAACTGCATATTCTTATGAAAGGTTAAACAAGTTAGCGTGCATATACGAAGCTTTATCGACTATCGACATGCTACGTAGTCGATAAGCTTCACCTTTGCCAAGCACAGAACGACCTACACCAAATCCTAAAATGTTGTGATACTTGCTATGCAACCTACGGAATCAGAGAAAGCCAAGGTTAACAGCTTAGTGGTCACGCAGACTTGTCTGTTTCTGTAAGTAAGGTGTCCGACTGCCGACCCTATGGTTAACAACTTTGCAAAGTTCTTCACCAACACTTACAGCTACATAGGCTACGCGGCCTGTCTACTTATAAAAAAAAGCAGCACGTTTGCCATTGGTCTATAAAGCTAAGGTTAAGGCATGAATTAAAGAAGCGAAGATAGAGAAAAGTGAAGAAGACATGTTCATTAAATTTTCTAGCAAAATTGATAAACGACTATCAAATGCCAAAAAAGTTAAAGCAAAACAAAAGCAACAAGGAAAACAAAGAAAATCCTAAAGGCTATCTAGAAGACTACCCTTCAGCAGCTTGGACATCCCACGACTACTCGGCTACCACACCTTCAGCAGCCGCAATGCTTCCAGTAGTGGCATCATCCAGCGCTTCACCTCCGGCTGTTCCAGCTTGGGCATCAACCTCTCCGACTACTTCACTAAGAAGGCCTCAAAAGTAAAGACAAGCAAGCCTTCCAGAGAAATAGAGAAGGTTTCGAAGTCTTCCCAGCAAACTCGAAGTCAGACGACCTACCAAATAGATGATCTGCATAACCTAGCTTGTAGAAATCGGCCTAACTTTGAACAAGCGAAGCCTCGAGCCCAGCCTTCTCACCTTTCAACTACTAGCTCTCCTCGAGTGAACCAACACGGACGCCCTGCAGCTCATCCACTTATTTCTTTAAACTTTCATTGATCTTCAGTGCACTTTGGAGTTCCAACACTTGGGGTTCAAGCCTATCAATGACCTTTTTGAAGTAGATCACTTGGTTATAAGCAGCAATCAACTCTTCATCCTTTGCATAAGCAGCGAAACGAAGCTCAGAAACGGCACGCTTAAGATATTGAATCTGAGGTAAGTAACATTTGATCTCATTCTCTGCACTTTCATACTTAACTTAGATTGCGTTAAGCCTAGTCTTCAAGTCAACGATCTATTGACGAGCGATCTCAAGCTGCAGAGAAGTAAGGGTAGAGATATAACCCTTTAAAGCGACGAGCTCAGATGCCAACCTCTCGACCTTCTCAGCATAAAAATAATCTTCATCTGCCACAGCCTTTGCCACCTCCTTGGCAGTTTTGGTATCCTCTTGGTCAAGGAGCATAAACTCGGCTGCCAAAATAGCCGTCTTCTGCATCATTGTAAGTAGAACAGTCTTCATATACTTGGTTGTATACTTCGCAAATAAACTTGGGCAAATAATCCATCTAATGTCATCGACAAACTTGGCACAAGCGTCCATGTCTTCAAGCAGTTCTGGTTTCAAAATTGTACAAATCTCAGCAGCTTCCCCAGAAGCAGGCTTAGTAGATTTCTCACAGCTGCCCACGCGAGCAGTCTCTTCCTTCCCAGTAGGCGAATCAGTCTTAGTAGCAAGGGGAGTGGGCCTTGGCACCACTTTAGTAGTAGAGTCCACCTTATCGCTCTTCATAATAACAAGCATTTCCAGAGGTGAACCAGACTTAGCTCCTAGCGGACGTATTGGTACAGACTTCAGCACTAGGGGCATAATAGGACCTCTACGTTGAGCAATCCTATCAGCAATTATACTAGCCATCTTGACATGGCAGGCCCCACATGCTCAGATCCAGCAGCCTTATTTTTCTTCCCATTGGAAGAAGTCAGGTCAATCACAAGCCTCTCGGCAGCAGGCGGACCCTTATGAGCAACGGAGGAAATCTTCAATTTTTTCTCAACCGACATCTCTTGAGCAGGCGGGGAAGATCTCTTCTTTCTACCTTTATTCATAGTAGGTTTCACGACATCGATCAGACGAGCCAAAGTATCCGCCTTGATCCTTTTTACTTTCTCTCGAGAGAGCAGCCCACTGTTCTCCCGACGAAGAGAACTAAACAGCCAACATCATTCAATGTACTCAGCAAGGGAGCTCAACCCATACTGGTTTTTCCTTCATTTTTTCTCTCGAATCAGCAGGCAGGAGGCCTGCGACCTCCTTATTTCTCTCAATCGCCGGGCTGGCACGCGTCAGGTTCAAGAGCCCAAAGGACATGAGCCATGTGGCTCATTAGCACTTCCCCCCAGCGCCATAATCTACTGCCGGTGGCTCTAGCCAAGCCGAGCAGCCCAAGCAGTGGTCCTTATTGCAACACTTCCTCGGCTCATGCCAAGTCGACTCTTGGCCCCTACCAGTCAACGTGCCGCACCAACCCGATGGCTACCTTACGACAGCACTATCCAAGAAGAAGTTTAGGAAAATTAAATTTTTCTTACCTCGGTGCGACGTAGAGAAGACGAAGCAAGCAACGAAAGACGATCATTTGCATGGGCAAGATGTAGAAGATTGCTAGAGGAAGGGGAACAAATATCCTCTAAGCTTTCTCTCTCTTTTGTAGGGTAGAATAAATCGTTCTCCAAAGTTGATTTAATAATCCACTTAAGGTGGACTTAAATAGGCTTTGAGATAAATTTATTTTCCTTTCCTAGAAGGATCTAATTTCCTATTAAAGTGGGAATCTACATCAAAACAGGAAAAATCCTAAGTTTCCCAAAGTAAGAAGGTCTTTACATATGTTGCATTTTTCTGCGAGCAGCCCAACAAGTGTGGGGGCATTTGTGGAGCCAAAAATAATCGAGAAAAATGTGAAGGTGACATAAGGATTCTAGGATAAAAAGGACAAAATTACCCTCGAGGAACACCGAAATTCCTACTCGCGAACAGTGGACAATCATCCCTCAATCAAGTCAAAAGTGCCCAAAATAGATATTTATTTATAACCTATTTCATCCATCCTCTTCAAATATTCTGCACAAGGTAACCCCTAAATCATTCCTTTTTTATTATATTTATTAGCTAATTAATTGATTAATTATTCAATTAATTTGCTAATTAAACACAAATCATGAACTTCACCCACAATACCATCTAAGTGGCTGGTCCATCTCCTCCCAATGTGGCTTACCACACCCCTATATAAACACCCTCATTCTCTCCAAAACTCAAGTTCTACACTCTTGGGTGCAATTTTGTCCAAGAACAAGGAGGAAGAAATTTGCATCCACATATCCGGCTAGGTGATTTGTAGAAGACTTTAGTGTTGCCACATCCCTCATCTTCTCCATTCGATCTCCAATGGCTATCGCTTTATAATCAGGTCAGCTAACTCCTTTGTTTGTGTTTTAATTGTATAACCACATAAAGGCATTTCTCCCATTAGAGATGCTTTTATTGAATCTAGGATCTACCATGAGATTTTGAAGTAATTCATTCAAAGCTCACATGAAGTTATGAGGGTGCACCAAAATTTTATCTAACATTAATTTATTAATAAGTTAAAACCTAGGGTGTCGCTTTGTTATACACCCAATCGAGTGATAAAGTTTAGTTAAATTATAATTTGCACTCTTAAGTTTAGATGCATCCGCAGCTTTATACATCATTTTTAAAACATTTCAATGTTACACACAAACTTATATTTTAGTTTCAATATTGTACATTCGTTACATTTTCTGTCAATTTGGTCATTAAATGATGATGTCACAAATATGAAGCCGACATTTTTGCTACAATGAATGTCAAGTTTGAGCAACGTTGATAAAAAATTAAAAAAAAATTAAAAATTTAAAAAATCATTAATTTAAAAAACCCACTAATTCTTTCTCATACCCTCCCGTATTCTCTCTCCCCTTCTCCCTTTCACGCTGCAACAACAGTCAAGACGTAACACCACATCGACTATGATGGCGGGCAGCGTTATCCTCCAACCGCCAAGTACCTGAAAATTGAAATTCCTGGAAGTCTCTCTTCATACCAGCCAAATTTCTACCTTATTTAATCAAATTTGAAGTTGATAGGTTCAAATTTCAAATCTAGGTTGTGAAAAGTTCGTAGGTTTTTCGATGGATTAATGAATTGGTGGACTCAATGGTCATTAATTCAAGATTTTTTTTTTTATAATTTTTTATTCATGAGTTATGATGGATTCATGAATTGGTGGGATGGATGTGGTTGATGGGTAGGTGCAGGATTTGGCCTTTGTCAAAATCCTTGTACTCGAAGTTGATTTGGAAGAAATACTGAAGGTGATTGCCTGCGGTGATAAGACTCAAATCTATTACCTCTCTTAACCTTGACTGGAAGGAGTGCAAGAGGTAGAAGATGAAGCAAAAGCCTCATGTATATTTTTTTTTTCTATTAATATATTCAAATAACCGTTCCCAAAGCAAGAGAGCTATTGCTTTATTTAAAACAACAACACACAAGGAGTGCCAGCTAGACAATTCCCTTATAGCTAATCACTAAAAACAGAAATGGCTATAACATGAACTTAAACTTCTAATCTTAACAATTAAGCCGAAAACCCAAAATTACAATTCTTATCATCATTCCCCTCTTGGAAAACAGCCATATCCACAAGGTTTTCAAAGCTGAAAATTTGGGAATCGAGCATGGAAGTCATCATAATCTTCCCAAGTAACCTCATGTTCCTCTTGTCTTGAGCAATGCACCAACAATTGAACTCCCGCACTTGTACCCTTTTTATACATTCTTCTTGCAAGCATGGAAAGAGGAGCATCTTGCATTGTGACATCATCAGCTACTTCTGGAAGTGTTGTCAAGGGTTGAACCAGGCTTCCCAAATACTTTTTAAGGCAGCTAACATGGAAGACTGGGTGTATTTTAGTACCCTCAGGTAGTTTCAACCTATAAGCCACAGAGCCAATCCTCTCGAGCACCTTGATGAGTATATTTTATATTATATACTTTACCCTAATCTTAGTATATTTTGGTTAATATTTTGGAAGAATTTTGATACTTTGAATTGTATTTTCAATATAGGACTTTCGAATTCTTCTGGAGCAAAACAGGATCAAATGGACAAATTTTGGAGTAATTCCAGTTGGAGGACGTTCGTGAGTCACTTAGCTTGATTGTATCAAAATCTGGGATTTTTCCACCATACCTCATAAGGACCATATAACTTAGGATGTAGCTTGTGATAAGCATGAGAAGCCAGAGACTGCAACTGATAGGGTACCAACCTGAGATAGACAAAATCTCCAACTGCAAACTCTATCTCGGTTCTGTGTTTATTGGCTTAGTCCCTCATTCTGTTTTGTGCCACTTCTAGGTTGGTATTTAACATAGATATCAATTGATCTCGTGCAAACAAAGCTTTTTCCACTGACTCTACTTTGGCAGTTTCAAGTTTATATGAAGAGACATGTGGGGGTGCATAACCATAAACTAGTTCAAATGAGGAGAACTTAGAGGATGTGTGATATGATGTATTATAGTTCCATTCAGCCCAAGGCAACCAATGGACCCACTATTTAGGGTTGTTGCCCACAAAACACCTGAGATAAGTTTCAAGGCACCTATTTACCATTTCCATTTGCCCATCACTTTGGGGGTGGTACCCCAAGCTCATACACAATTTTGAGCCTTGAAGTTTGAAAAGCTCATTCCAAAATGAACTCACAAAGATTGAGTCCCTATCACTGACAATAGAAGAGGGCATTCCATGTAACTTGAAGATATTTTCAACAAATACCTGAGCTACCATGGTTACAGTGTAAGGGTGGGCCATTGCTATAAAGTGTGAATACTTTGAGAGTTGATCGACTACCACAAATATAACATATTTGCCCTTGCAAAGAGGTAACCCCATAATGAAATCCATGCTTATATTCGTCCAAAAGTTTTGAGGTATGGGCAGTGGCTGAATTAAACTAGGTGGAGCTATGGTTTCATACTTATTTTGCTGGCATGTACTACACTCAGCCACAAAGGATTTAATGTCCTTCTTCATTCCCACCAAATAGAAACATTTTTTAATTCTATGATAAGTTTTTAGTACCCCTTGGTAACCCGCATATGGTGTGGAATGATACTCTTCAATTACCCTTAACTTCCAAGGAGAATCTAGGCCTAGCACAATTCGAGACTTGTATCTCAGAAAACCATTATCAATATCGTAATGCTTTAATGCAAGAACAATGGAAGGATCTTGGATGCTGGCATTGACCTCCCTACACTTCTGTTGAATCCAAACATCACTTTCAATAGACCTTCTTAACTCATCAATCCAACTAAAATAAGGGTAAGATATAGTTGTACAACTTAATTCTTGACCTTGTAAAACCTCTGGAACATTGCTACATGTATCAAAACCATGCACTCTAGACAAGGCATCAGTTACTACATTATCACAACCCTTATTGTAGTGAATCTCATAGTCATACCCTAGCAGTTTTGAGACCCACTTCTGTTGAAATTGTGTGTTAGCCCTATGATCAAAGATGTATTTTAAACTGCAATGATCTGTCTTGATTATGAAGTGTCTTCCTTGTAGGTAATTGTGCCATTTTTTTACTGCATGAACAATCAAAATCAATTTTATCTCATAAGTGGAAAGAGCTTGGTTTTTGGGACCTAAGGCTTGACTAGAAAAGGCAATTTGTCTCCCATGTTGCTGCAACACTACTCCAACTCCATTGCCAAATGCATCACACTCTAGCTCAAAAGGAATGGAAAATTTTGGTAAAGCCATGACCTGAGGTGAAGACATGATCATCTTAAGTTTGTTAAAAGCTTCATCAGCAATAGAATTCCAATGGAAACCATCATTCCTTGTCAATTGGTACAATGGTTGACAGATTTTCCCATATCCTAGACAAATTTTCTGTAATAACCGGTCAAGCCAAGAAAGCCTCTTAATTCCTTGACAGTCTTTGGAAGTGGCCATTCCAAAATTGCTTGAATCTTGGAGGGATCTGCCTCCACTCCCTTGCCAGAGACAATATGGCCTAAGTACTCCACTCTTGATTGGCCAAATGCATATTTCTGCTTCTTGACAAATAGATGGTGGTGCTGGAGCAATTCAAAAGTGGTGTGAAGGTGTGACAGATGATCTTCCCATGATTGACTATATACCAAAATGTCATCAATGAAAACCAAAATGAATTTCCACAAATACGGCTTGAAAATATCATTCATGAGGTTTTGGAAGGTGGCTGGGGCATTTGTAAGCCCAAAGGGCATAACCAAAAACTCATAGTGTCCTTCATTAGTACGAAATGCAATTTTTTCTACATCCTCAGGGTGCATAAGTATTTGGTGATAACCTAACCGCAAATCCAATTTAGAAAAGAATTTGGCACCATGTAATTCATCCAGCAAGTCATCAATGAAAGGGATATGATACTTATCCTTTATAGTGATGGCATTGAGTTCCCTGTAATCCGTACAAAGCCTCAATGTGCCTTCTTTTTTCTTCACTATGAGCACTGGAAAGGAGAAAGGGATATGGCTTGGGCGTATGAAACCTGAAGTAAGCAGATCTTGCACAACCTTTTCTATTTCAGTCTTTTGCAATGAACCGTAGTGATTGGGACAGATGTTTGGTGGTTTAGCACTAGGGATAAAAGGTATTTTATGGTCATGATCCCTGCTAGGTGGTAGCTTGGTTGGCAAGATAAAGACTTCCTCAAATTGGCTGAAAACTTGTTATAGTTGCTGAAGCTACTCAGAATTCAAGCTATAAGCCTTTAGTTTGTCATGCTCCATCGAGTATAAGAAGAGCCCCAGGTTGGAATTGGAAATTTCCTTATCCAATTGCTGCATGGATATCTCTTGAATGAGAGGTGTAGTGGTAGCACTATGCACCAACTTGTATTGACAACCCTTCTTAGAGAACTGCAGGGCCATTAATTAGAAATCCCATAAAACTAGACTTATAGAAGAAAGTCAGTAAACCCCAAGAACCACATCACAACCACCTAATGGTAAGGCAAATAAATCCACTGCATAAGTGTATCCACCAATATTTAAAGTAGTATTAATATAGCAACCCGAGCTACTTACTCTCCATTCATCTACAATCATGACTTCAAAAGGTCGAGTAAGGGTTGATGCCTACCCCAACTTCTTAAGTAATCGAGAATCTATGAAATTATGTGTGATGCCCGAGTCTAAGAGTATTGTAACAAGCTAACCATTAACACTACCCTCAACTTTCATAGTTTGCACGGTGTGCTTAGCATTGGTACCATAGAAGGTGCATTTGCTCAATTCCAAATGTTGTATCTCTGGCAAAGTATCGGCTAAAGGTGGCTTAGCTTCCCCTTCATCCACACTAACCAAATCTAACATCAACAGTTGCTTATGAATACACTTATGACCCCTAGTCCATTTGTTGTCACAAAACCAACACTCGCCGCGCTCCCTTTTCATCTGTATTTCTTCTAGAGTCAATTTCTTTACTGGGAAGTTAGTGGGTTTAAACAACATTGAGGAGGAAGGTATAGGGTTAGGAGTGGGATTTGAGAGGTGGAGAAAGCTTAGACACCTCACCCTTAAGATCAATGAATTTGGCATCTAATTAAACTGTAATGGCTATGGCATCATGAACAGTGTTTGGACGTAACAACTTCACATCATATTTCAACTCTTTTTTCAAACCACCCAGAAAACAACTCTTCAATAATATAGGCCCTAAATTTGGTGTGCGATTTGCCAAACGGCGAAATGTAGCTATGTAATCCTTGAGAGTACCTGATTAGCGAAGTTTAAAGAGTGCTTCAACACTATCTTCAAACTCGGAAAAGCCAAATTCGAGGCAGAGAGCACACATGAAATCCTCCCAGCATGGAGTGGTCAGTAAGTAGTCCTGCCAACAGAACCATTGAAGAGCCTCGCCGTCAAGATGGAAGGATACCATTACAACTTTCTGATGCTCCAAAGTAGAGTAATAGGCAAAAAATTGCTCAGCGTAGTAGATCCAGGCCAATGGATCCTCACCAGGAAGAAATTTGGGAAACTTGATCCTTGGCTGCCATTATTGGCATGATCGGTGGAATGAAGGAAAACATCATGAGCAATCGGAGCACGGGCCGAAGGGGATCCAACATTACCCCTGGAGAAAACCATCTCCCGGCAAAATTGATCGAAAAAGATGGAGAGCTTCAATTCCAGAGTATCGTAGAGGGCAGCGACATCAGCCTCCAAAGCTTCGACGCAAGCATCCATGAAGGAAAATCTTGTATTGTGGGTGTGGTGGGACATAAAACAGTAAGGGAAACCAGAATTGGATTTGGGTGATACCAATGATAAGACTCAAATCGATTACCTCTCTCAACCTTGACCTGTGAAACAATGGAAGGAGTGCGAAAGGTAGAAGATAAAGCAAAAACCTCGTGTATATTCTTTTTTTTATTAAAGTATTCAAATAACCGTTCCCAAAGCAAGAAAGTTATTGCTCTATTTAAACCAACAGCACACAAGGAGTGCCAACTAGACAATTCCCTCATAACTAATCACTAAAAACAGAAATAGCTATAACAGAAACTTATCTAATCTCAACAATTAAGCCGAAACCCAAAATTACAATTCTTATCAGGCGGACTCGTAGTCCTGGGCGTCGAAGGTCTGGTTGATGTTGTCAATACAGTTCTCATGCTCGACGATTCGGAGGCGCATGGACTTGATGCAGGAATAGATGAGGTTGAGCTTGCAGACCTTGGCGTTGGTTAGCGAGGTCGCAAGTAAAGGTGAGGTTGGAAAGGACATGGTCTGAGTCAACCTTCCCATAATCTTGGAAAAAAGGTTGATGCCTAGTTTTCTATGCAAAATGTTTAAAAAATGTTGCCACAAAAAATTATTGCTTGTTTTTATGTGGAATTTTTTTTACAGCCACATGAAACAATAAAGGGGAACTCATAGTTGCCACATTATTGTTTAGCAAAATTGACGAATTAACTAATGAATGTATAATATCAAAACTAAAATATACGTTTATGTATAATATTATAGTATTTTAAACAGAAAATAAGAGATTACAATTGCATCAAAACTTGAAAGTGTAAAATAATATTTACCTTAAAGAATAAAATTAGAATCAAAATCAAGGCCGCCCCAGGCCCAGTGCCGGCAGGACGATCGTCCGAGGCCCAAAAAAATTTAGGGGCACCAAAATTATTAGTGTGACATATTTATATACATTTACATAAGAGTATTGACATACTTCGACCCGGAATGTCCACTTGAACTCCGAATCGAGTTATGCTGGCCGACACCTAGAAGGAGTGGAAGAAGAATGTGAATAAATTTAAACTTAAAAGTGCCTAATCGAAAGAGCGTGCGGGTGAGCGGGATTGAACCCATTTCACACGTGATGTCAAAGCATAAGACAATATAGTAAATAGGATGAAGGTTATACCACTGAAGGTAACCATCTCCTGAGATTTGCCAGAATCCTCGTTTATATGTAAGCACAACTACTAAACCTGGAGGGGCGAAAAACAAAGTTGAGTGGGTCAATAAAACAACATTTATAAGAAAAACCTTTATTTTTTTAACATAGTAACCCGTCGCTATAAACAAGTATAGTTTCCGTAAAACATACTACGTAAGTATGTAAACAAAAGTACAACAGCAATATAACCAGGAATATGCAAGTTATGATATATCAAATGCCGCAGTAATATAATCATGTGATAATCAAGTATAACTAAGTCCTCATCCCTCTAAACTGACACACGAGTTCGTACAGATAATTTCTGACACGAACAGGACTAGGTGTAATCAATACGCTCTAGTACTACGATCACGTGAAGGCTAGTGCAGAAGCACGTCACATACGAGCCGCAATTGCCTAATGCAAACTGTACGACAGGACTGGCACTTAACTTGGATCCAAGGCGAGTAAACGGTGCGATGTGAACATACACATGAAGGACTGGCCCTGGCCCTAGCGCGAGTACTAACATCGGTGCAGCAAGATGAACATGTACAGATATGTATGAATGTCATGATAGTAATATCCCAACCATATAGCAGCATTTATCACAATTAATATAACAATAACAATACTTTGCAATATAAGCGTAAAAGTGAAGTAAATATGCATTTATGGAAACTATAATTATGTATAGGTATAAAAACAACTGCCCACTCACAGATACGCAGTTCAAACAAAACCTCCGAGCCTTGCTTGACCCCGTACGTCCTCAAGATACGTTTCCCCTACATGTGAAATTACTAATTAACTTAGTTTAATAACACAAACTAAAACTTAAATAAAACCTTTGTAGATTGCTCAAACATAAGGTTTGAATATATGAAATTGATCTACTCGACGTCACGGACCTACACAAATTTTTAGAATAATTTTTGGACACCGGATGTGCCGGCTATGGCACGGCCACACGCGCAGGTAGAGCTGATAGAGACCTAACGGCTGTTAGGAATATTTCGTTAAAAGGTAATAGAAGTTAACGATGTTACCTGATGCCGTTAGAATATTCCATCAGAGTTAACGGAATATTCCGTCGTCTTCTCCGATGGTCCTCACCGATCGCCACGGTCTGAACTCACCGGAATCTGGAAATTTTCACCGGTTTCTGGTTAAAATTTCAAACCTTCATATCTTCTTTATTTCTCAACCATTTTTCACAAACATTATATGGAAATAAAGCTTATGAAGAGTAGAATCGCGTTATACCTTTTTGAAGTCCAAAAAGTGGACGGAGGTGGCCTGAAAAAGCCTCGAAATGTACGGCTAAAACTGGGACTTCTCTTAATCTTGTGCTTCAAGGTTGATTCATCACCAAACCTTCACTTAAAACCTTAGGGAGTTGTAAGAAAGCTTCCCCGACCTTCAAAACTCCTCGACTCAGCCTGAAAACATCGATCCAGAACTCACCGAGTTTGTGAGTCAAACCTCAACCAAATCGAGATCTGGTTACACGGTTGTGATCATTGGGTTAAGGGAAGTTCAAAGGTGTAGGTTACAAGTCACATTTGTAGGGGGTTTGGATGTTGTTAAAAAGAGTTGCAAAGAGAATGTGCGAGAGAGAAAGAGTGTTCTTCGATTGGGTGATGGGTTTGTTGGTGATGATCTGATTGGTTGCTTTTAAATGAGGGAAATCAACTGATTAGTGAAGGAGAAAAGTAAGGGAAAAGGAATGGTGGTGAGGGATTAGTGGAAAAATCAAATTGAATAATTTGATTGGTTAAGTGTGAGGGGACCGGATCCACTTTTAGGGATTTTGTACAATTTTAAATGTACAAAATCAGCCTCTTTAACAGTGTTTTTTGACACTGTAAATTTCTACCCGCGTGTACAAAATTACCTGTGATTAACATACTTTAACGAAGCGTAACTTTTTCTTTATAGATCTTATTCGAGTCTAACACGCACTCACGCGCTCGTAGCGACGAGTACTAATTTAGTACGAAACTAGGAAAATGAAACTGAAAACCAAAAGCCACATCCACATCAGATTCTACTTTTGTCCAAAAAGGGTAAAATCATCAACTCACACCAATAGAAAAGAAATTACAGTGAAAAATAAGGACGGGTCGTCACAAGTATAAATTTATAAAATTTGGTTTAATGATAAATAAATTTAACTAGAATCGTTGATTTTGTTGTTTGAAATTAACGAGGAGGTTTTGGGTTCAAAACACCATATGTGCTTATTTAAATTCCAATTTTTACAAATTTCTTTTCATAACAGTATAAATTGATAAAATTTGGCTAAATGATCAAAAGTTTAATTAGAAGCAATGGTTTTTGTATCTAAAATTAACGAGAGGTCCTAAGTTCGAAATGCTATGTGCATGTTTTTTTTTCTTCAATTTTTACGAATTTTTGTTTGGTTGTTAATTTATTCTTAATTACTAGCTAGTAACTATGTGGGTTACTATTTTTAAACGTTCATTCTAATTCAAGTCTAATCTTCAACAAAGGATAATGCGTAGACTAAATTTGCAAATCATATAACGCGTCATCAAAAGATTTAATTTGGAGCCGATTCATTACTTATACATATCCTTAAAGACTCAAAAATGTCATTATTTTTTTAGTCTTATATTGACGAGGTTAGTAAATAAGAAAAAAACCTCATGATTTATGCAAAAACACTTTAAAAGTTCATATGGAAGACAAAACTCATAATCTATCTACTTGTAAGCCTAAAGTTTTTTGGTTTCTTTCTCTCGGTACAAAATAAATTAGTCTTTTCGTGTTTCTAAATTATTAAGTTTGAAGTGCTTTTCTAAATATAATTTTATCGATGTCTTACGTATAAAAACAAATAATTTTTTTATATGAAATGATGGCATATTTTTTAGCGTCACTCAGGACCTAAAAAATCTATGGACCGGCCCTAATCAAAATATATAAGTTGTACACACTTAGAGAAAATTGATAGCTCAGGATTCTCGTGAGAATTTTGGAGATTCTCAAATAGTGTCCGTTTATCATATATTGTGCGATCAATTTTCGCCAGATACTATTCATATTTAATTTAAGAAAAACTAATGAAAAAGATTTGAAAACTTTGAGTTTTAACGATAATGACAAAATAAAGGGTAAAGTGAATAGTATCAATATTGACTTTTTAATGTAAAAATTTGATTTTTCGTTAAAGTGAATAGTACCAGAAACTTTTCGTTAAAGTTCCTTTTAATTTAAAATAAAATATAAAAAATAAATTTTAACGGTATGATATATGGTAAACAAACACAATTTAAAGATGTTTAGAATCCTTTTAAAAAGATTCGGAGAAGATCCTCATTCATTGATATTCATTGATAGCATCCATTTAATCTCGCAGGTACGAACCCTATTCGTTGGAAAGACAAGGGACTTGGATTGTCTGCCCTCCCATTTCGGTGCCCTCTCCGTGCTCTCCTGTTTTGTGTGGTCACGATTAAGCCACGTCAACATTTTATATTGTTTTTTTATAAAAATAATAAAACAAAAAGAAATAGTAATATAAAATGTTGACGTGGCTTAACCGTGATCACATAAACAGGAGGGCACGAGGAGGGCACCGAAATGGGAGGGTAGACAATCCAAGTCCAAAGACAAGAGAGTTGCGCAGGCTCACATGACGCAGCAGATAAGACTCTACCTGCAGGTGCTTTGACCGTCAATTTGACCGTTTGACCGCAGCAGTCCCCTCACCAGCAAAGGAAAAGCTCGTTTTTTCATGCGAACCCGGGAGCCCAAACGTAATTTCACTGCCATATTTCTCAACAAACAAACTTAATTATTAGATATTTTTGCTTGAAACCAAGCACCATTGTCCCACATTCCCGAAAGTGCCCCTCCACCTTGGGCTTAAAGGTAAATAACAACAAGTACGTGGAGGAAAGAAGAGGGAAGATATTTTGTGTAGTACTGAAAAGACGAAAATGACACTGTGAATGGACTGCTCGTATTTCATCGTATCCATTCCAAGGCCCAATCCAGCGGCCCACATAAATCCGTACAAATAAGAAATATCCCAGCCGTAGGATGGAGTGAGGGCATAAGGGAGCCGTCGCTGGGGTTCTCTAGGTCGCCACGTGGCAGTCGGACCCTTTCACTCGAATTGGATGTATAAGTAGCTGTCAAACCCTGAGGCCAAAAGACCGACAGTGGTTGTGAGAGAGGGGAATTTCTAGGGTTAGGGTTTTGAGATTTGCGATTGAGAGAGAAAGATGAGTGAGAGACTGAGCGGCACCGTCAAGTGGTTCAATGACCAGAAGGGGTTCGGCTTCATAACCCCCAACGACGGTGGCGAGGATCTGTTTGTACACCAGTCCTCCATCCGATCCGAAGGTTTCCGCACTCTCGGAGACGGCGAGACGGTCGAGTACACCATCGAGGAGGATGCCGGTGGCCGAACCAAGGCTGTCGACGTGACTGGCCCAGAGGAGGGTCCCGTACAGGGTAGCCGTGGTGGCGGGGGTGGTGGCGGGGGTGGTGGCCGAGGCCGCGGAGGCGGTGGCGGAGGCTACGGCTTTAACGGTGGTTCTGGTGGACGTAGCGGTGGGGGTAGAGGTGGCCGTGGAAGCGGTGGGTACGGAGGTGGAAGCTACGGATCGGGCGGCGGTGGCTACGGAGGTGGTGGCGGGGGCTACGGAGGTGGAGGAGGTGGCGGTGGTGCGTGCTTCAAGTGTGGCGAATCCGGACACATGGCTAGGGACTGCTCTCAGGGAGGTGGAGGCTACGGCGGCGGTGGAGGCGGCTATGGCGGTGGCGGACGCGGCGGTGGAGGAGGCGGAGGTGCTTCCGGAGGCTGTTATCAGTGTGGTGAGTCGGGCCATTTCGCAAGGGAGTGCCCGAACAGGGGTTAAACCCGTAGTTTCCATTTCACCGTCTCTGTGCTTGTGGTGGTGGTCTGTTTGGTTTTTGCTTAATTGAGTCGTGGTTTCTAAGAATGAAAAACTCGTTTCGAGTGTTTGGAAGTATTCGGTTCTATGGGTCATCTCCTTTGATTTCAATCTATGGAATTCAACATGAAGTGGATGATGATTCCTTTTGGTGTAGTAATTTTTCGTCTTCTTTTTCTGTCTGTTGGGTCAAGTGTTTTTAGTGAGGATTTGGTGTTAATTCTGGCAGAAAATGTGGATCTGTGGCTAGTGGTTGGATGTTGATTCATACACATTAATATACTCTGCTCCTCCTTAATGTTATCGGCTTGTTTTGGGATAATGTTGATTTGTTTATCTTTGCCAATTGCCATGAATCTTAGGGTTTTATCTGATTTGGGAAATTTCAGTCGACCTAATATGTTTGGGAAAGGACAATAATGCACCCGGGAAAGGATGGCCATTTACAGAAAACGTACCATTTAGGGATTGTGGGCCTCCCTCGACGCATTTGTGTCATAATGTTGTGGTTGGTTGGGTCGTATGGTTTGAGGTAGGTGATTGGAAGGCATCTGTTCAATGCGTTTCACATTTAATTGGTTTTGGAGACCCTCTTTTCTGAACCAACTCACGCCGAGGAGGAGGTGATGTTGTTAATCTCCCACTAATCCGAATTAAATTTGGCAGAAATGAACACAAACCACAAAATCCTTGATTTGCGGCTAAGGCTGGATTAGATATCGATTGCCGTCTAAGGATTGGATTCGGTGGAGAAACAGACACTAAATAAGATAGATTAAGGTTGACGTGTGCTTTAGAGCCGACATGAAACCACAAGTTAAATAAGTTGTCAATTTCAATGCGGACCCGGTTTAACAGAGCAGTTGATAATGATAGTGAAGCCCTAATATGACTGGGCTGGGTTTTCTTATGTTTTCTATACATCCGTAAAAAGAGATGGCGAACCTAAAGGTCTAATAAAGTATTTCCGTCGGATTCCCAGATATGCGACACTTTAAACACGACTTTACCAACCTACGCGACACTTTAAATATTCAAATTTACAGTTTTTTTCGCTCTATCAATTTCGTTATTTTAGTGTAGAAATTTCAGAGTTTGATGAGTTTATGTAAATATGTTGGAGAAGAAGAAGGTTATAAGGCACCCACTCGTAAGACATAACCAAAGAGCAACAACATGGATTTAGGATCACATCATACATGTAAATAAATACCTAAAGTTTCACTTACCTGCATAAGAAGAAGAACAAGACAGGCATGACTTCCAAGGGTTACAAGGCACCAATCGAGATGTTGTAGAGAGCCGGGACACTATATATATAGAGATTAAGGTGTCTTTTAATCCCAGCTATTTGAGTCAAGAGGATTCACCAAATCACCTTTATATCAATTAGTGTCGACATCGTGGCATGTATTTTTGTAATTTAAAAGGTTTTTATATCATTTTCAGTTTTGAATTTATTTTGAATTCGTGTGGACACCATGGAGGCATTTTTTTCGTAATCTATTAAATATCATTTGTTTGGAGGGTCTGGGAGCTTCAACTTTTCAAGAAAAGAAAACTTGACTCGAGGTTCTTTAACTAAAATCTTATTGATTTTCAATTTTTTATCACAGTTCTTTGACTTCTACCCCTCAACATATTAATATTAATGTAATGTATTTTTGTATTAACTTATCATGAGAGTTACAAATTTTAAATTTTATTACTTCCCATTTTATGAGATTTTTTTTCCTATTAAAAATGTAGAATATTACTTAATACCCACAATTTGTGGGATTAAAAAAAAATTAATTTCACCTGTATATATAGTTCTCAATGTCAAAAAAATGTACCCATCCATACACGTTTTCTATGTCAAAAGAATGTACCAATCTCATTTTTGTTAAAAAAAAAAAAATATATATATATATATATATCCTTACCAATCTCAATGTCGAAAATGAAAATTGTTAACCACAAAATGCACCCCCGACGTGATTTAGGTTGCATATCAAAATTTAAAATTATTAGGACAAATAAAATATTTTTAAAATTAAGGGTACAAATAAAAGTTTAAAAATATGAGCACAAAAAGGAATTAAATATATGGCACACATTAAATGACACACCCCGTCCCGAAGGAGGGCATGCTGGCCGTCACGTGAGAGTGACGTAACCATTTGCACAGTACGGAAGCTTTAATTATACAATTTATAAGTTGATACACCCGAAGGTGAGTCCTAATTTTGTCCAATCTGTCAGAACCCCGCTGTATTCCTCGTAGTCACCACACCTTTGTGATTCCTGAACCTGGAGGGGCGCAAAACCAAAATTGAGTGGGTCAGTAAAACAATTCTTTTCCAAATCCAAACATTTCTCAAAACGTTGTAACCCCTCTCCGTAAAACCTGTATACTTTCCCAGAAATGTAAAATATAAATATACATATATATTCTCAAGACTTCAAGTCGTTAACTCAACATTTTCATAACAATTATGCCATGCCACATCATCTCAACATTTCTCATATTAATTATGCCATGCCACATCATCTCAACAATAATAAGGTATGAATACATCAACATAATCATATCAGGTGCAAGAAAGTAATCAACCGTAGGCCCTCTAATAGCCCTGTACGGTTGAACCTAGAGCTCAAAATCTATCACTATCACTCTACCGGAGTCACCTCTGTGACCCGTCCGGCCTTCTGCACACAAGTTACGCTCTAGTGCTTCTCATAAATCATCTGTGCACATAATCTAAGGTCACCCACCAGTCGGAATCTCACTAACACTCTCGCGACTGGTCTGTCGTACCCACTCCGCGTGGACTGTACGACTAGCATCTACTTGGATCCAAGGCGAGCGTGCGATGCGGTGAATACTATAAGCACTAAACCATGGTGCAGGATTTGAGCTCAATATATATCATCATCATCATAACAGTAATTAAATACTCATCTGTGCGTCCACCGCACCATTTCATACATATGCATCATAAATCAATTCTTACTTGTGCGTCCACCGCACCAATTCATACATATGCATCATAAATCAATTCTTACTTGTGCGTCCACCGCACCAATTCATACATATGCATCATATATTAATTCATGCATGGCATTTCAACTCACATTTCTATATACTTTTCATATCAATTCTATGCATGGTATTTCACTTCCCGTTTTTCCACATAACTCATATGCATTTCATTTTAAACATAATTTCATGCATTTTCAATTTCTGGGAAAACGTTAAGTATATATATATATATACGGAAAACAAAACTGCCCACTCACCTGGAGTTCGCCCTACAACTCCCTAGCACAATACGCCAAGGCGTCACGACGATCGCCGCCTAGAATAGTAATCAAATCCAACCTCAGAATTCATATCGATAGAATATATAACTTATATAAAATACGTCACTACGTAGTTCGATCCGGAAGATCTGCCACTCAGATTTTAAATCCATAACTTCCAGAGGTCCACAATATATCTCTAGGATAACATCCTAAAATTTCATTACCATCCAACGGTCGGATCTCCGTCAATTTCCAAAACTAAGTGACGGTTAACATTTTATATTATGGACTTACAATTCCAATTCCGGAAGATCCGTAACTCGGATTCCCAATCCGTAAGTTCCAATAATCCTCAAATATTACGTATTACAACGTATCAAAGTTTGGTGACGATCCAACGGTCGGATCATCAATTCACATTTTCACCTAAATGTGAAAACTATAAAACGTTATTTGAACACCTAACCAACAATCTTCAATAACTTTCTCATACGGTGTTCAATTTAGGTATATGAATATACCACAGTGATCTACTCGACGTCACGGACGTCGACATATTTTTAAAATAATTTTATTTTTATTTTTTATTTTTACTGTAGCACCTTCTTCTTCCTTGGGTCGCCGGACTGGTTTTTCCGGCGGCCGTTTTCTGGGCAGTTTTTCAAATTGCCATAACTTTGTCATTTCTCAACGAAATCAAGTGATTCAAAAACGAAAGTTGTAGCCCTTGAAGAGACAAAGAGAATGGTACCTTGCACAACACCTAGTTCGCCGTGTTTTGGCCGGAAACTGCCTCGAAAGCCTCGGAGGTCGCCGGAAACTGGGTATTTTTCAAATGGGTATAACTTCTTCAATACTCAACGAAATTGAGTGAAACAAAAAGGAAAGTTGTAGTACTTGACGAGACAAAGAGATTGATACCTACCTCGACTCCTAACTCGCCGGGGATTCGCCGGAAAACGCCTCGAAAGCTCCGGCCAAACTTTGAACTTGTCGATCTCCGTGTTCTTACGTCCAAAAACTTCCAACTAAGCACTCCGAGCTTCCTTGGGACCTTACTAAACTCGCTGTGATCTTGTTTTAGCCTAAAATGTAACCAATTCAAAGCTCATGAACAGTGTCATCTCACGGCAACTTTAGAACTAGGGTTTTCGAAGTGAAACTCACCTGAAATTGGTATCCCCGTGCTCGTGAAGTCCCCAGGATCACGATGGTGGTCTTAAATGGAACGTTGGTACAAGATTGTGGTGGTTCTTGGTGGTTGCCGTGAGTTCGAGAGTAAGAGAGAGAATGAGAGAGTTTCCAGAAAAGAATAAGAGAGAGAGAGTCTGGAATGAAAGAAGAAGAGAGAAGAAAGGTTACGGGTTTTAGGGAGGGAATTCAGGGTAGGAGGCCCTACCTAAGTCCAAGCACAAATTAACACATACAAATATAAATCTAACCCTAGTTTAGGATCTTAAAGTAAAACAAATGTCATACATTTACACACCTTAATCCCGTTTAAGGTCACATTGGTCATCTCACGTCCTCGGAATTAATAATTCCGGGACGGGCTGTGACAATCTCCCCTCCTTATAGAATTTCGTCCCCGAAATTCCAATCACCAACCAGAACATCAAAACTCATAAAATAGTCTCGGATACATAACTCTCATCCGTTCTTCTGTCTCCCATGTAATTTTCTACTGAATGATTTCCTTCACAAAGCTTTTACTACTTACTCTGTCTTAATTCTTAGGACCTTCTTTTTCCAATCCAAAGTCGACATTAGTTCCTCACCAATCAGATCCGGCTTAATTCTCAATAGTTGCACCAAAGTCCCATGTAACGACTCTGCCACTTAGTGACAACGCATCGAACACAAAATACATTATGTGCCTTAGCCAATTCTGAAGGCATCACAAACTTGTATGCAACTTTATTGATTCCTTTAGTGAAAAAAAATGGTCTGATGTGTCTAAATCTTATCTTGTCTCTTTTCCAATTCTCGTCATTTCTGTTCGCGGTGAATTTTCCAAAAATATCAAACCATTTACCTTACACACTCGATTAGTGGCATATCCATTTGTTGATCTCTTTTGCCATTCCTGGTTATTTCAGGTTAACTTAATCACCTGAATACTTTGAGGAAACTCATCCATAGTCTCAGGGTCTACTAAAACTCTTTCTTGATCGAATCCTTCTCTACCCAGAAACATTCCATTCACAAGTCATCAAAAACCGACTCACATGACACATTTCATGATCCTTATGGCGTTACTTCGGAAACTGCACAACCAACATACTTAAGAAACTCAGCAGTTCCGTAAACCAATTCTCTTTTCCATAAAACAAATAAGTAATGTTGCACTGTCTGGGAAAGGTTGTTACTCAACACTGGAGTAAATGTACTAACTTGTTACTTAACAAGTATAACTTCTTCTCGATCTTCCATTCTTAATTTTTCTTCCGTTGGTTTTCAATCCACAAGATGATACTCTTGGCAAACGTGCCAGACATTAATCTTACTGTAGTCTTCTCACCAAGTGCTTGAGCTAGAACAAACTTTACGATCACCCTGATCGTACAATCATGTTCATTAAGCAATACAATTCACTTTCGCTGCCTCATATCAAAATCCTTCCGAGTAATGGATATTGAAGACTTTTTGGATTCGTAAAAATCTTGCATTCTTACCAAATATAATGCCTTCATAACTTCACAGCAAGAATGGTAATCATGACTTCCAAGTCACCCGTAGGGTAATTCATCTTATGAGATTCCATTTATCGTGAAACGTATGCAATCACCCTAACATTTGCATCAACATGCATCCAATACCATTCAAGAAACATCACTAAAAATTTATGATTACCACTATTCTCTGGGAATACCAAAATACGTGCATGAGTGAGGAAATACTTCAGTTGTTGAATCCTTTGCTCACAATTTCCTTCCCACTCATACATAACCTCTTTCTCAACAGTCTCGTCAATGACAAAGCAATGACTGAAAAATCTTTCACAACCATCCAAGATAGCCTGGTAAGCTAAGAAATTCCGAATCTCAATTACAGTTCGTGGTTGTTCCAATTCCTCAATTTCTGCTATCTTTTAAGGATTCACTTGAATACCTTAAGAATATATAACAAATCTCGGAATGCCACCTGATTCATCTAACTTTAGCATTTGCTACTTAGCATACAACCGACATTCTTCCAATCTTTATTCCACCGACTTAATACGTTTACATGCTCTGCTCTGGCTCAGAATATGCCAGAATATCTTCAATGAAAATGATATCTATTTATCAAGGCATTATTGGAATACTTCATCCAATAACTCATAAAACAGCATGAGTATCCATATAGCATCACCATAGTTCATAAAACAATCTTAAGAACAACGTCGCTCATAATCTTTAATTGGTAATAACCAGACCTCAATTCAATCTTTGAATCTTCGCAATTACTTCTGAGCTGGTTAAATAAACATCAGTACATCACCATGGATAACGGTTCTCGATCGTTACCAGTTCCATTGTCTATAATCAATGAACAATCTCTAAGTCCATTTTCTTTCTCACCAACAAACTGGTGCTCCTCAAAAGTGTTGTACTAGGTTGAATAAAACTTTTATCAACCAATTCCCTCAACTGAATTTCCAATTCCCTTAACTCATCATGAACCAATCTCCAATATAAATTTATACCTGGCAACAAATCAATAGTGAACCTCATATCTCTGCCTGAAGGCAATCCAGGTATACTTTCAGGGAAGACATCAAGAAAAGTCTAACTCTTTCGACATTATTCACACTACTCCAAACAACATCATTTAGCACCACATGAGCTAAGTATTTTTGACAGCCTTTCGAAAACAATCTCTTTGCTCTCACAGCATAATTAATGGCTGAACTCAATCCACTTTGCATACTTACAAAAGTAATCTCTGGTCATCCAGATCGATGGAAAGTACTGGTTTCCCATAACATTTCGTCTTGTCACAATTATAACCAACCAATCTAATGGAACAGAATTAACTGATACAATATATATTTTATTATTATTAAGCATTCCAAATAAGTACAATACTAACATAAAATAATCTACCGGGTTGCTTGCTTAACGAATCCACGAATGAGTTATTAATATTACGGTCTGCAGCCCGCAATACTGATAAATCATCGTTGTCTCGATAAGTAGGCAACCACTCTCAAAGATATAACATTACTATTTTGTCACTCAATGCAAAATACATACACTCATCTCAACTACATTTATTTACTACTCTCAAGGTAATAACATACATAATAAGAAATATATCAGCCGAAGTCAACTAGAATGACCAATACGGCTGATTCAACTCTTATCTCAATAATACGTCGGCCGGATCCACTCCGCGTGGTCGGTACGGCCGAGCCTATAACTCACCAATTTCTCATGTGTCAGTCGAATCCACCTCTCGTGGCCTGTATGGCTGAACATATAACTCATCAAATCTCTCTGTACCCACGGTCAATCCGACCAAACTACTAAATCCATAAACCTGCTGAATCGATACTACGATGTCATAGAAAACTGTTGGGTACAACTGATTTTAGGGACGATTCATAATTCTGTGTCCCCTCTGTTCACATAAACACATTCATTAATTTCACACTTCCCAAAGTGTTAATTTTTGTACCTGCTGCACAAGGTACATTTCCTTTACTCGAGACACCTTGTCTCAAATATCTGGATGGAACGAGGCAAGTCTGAAAACTTTCTATAATATTCATTTATCGTCAACTTCCTTGATTCACATTTGCAAACTCTTGCTTACTACCATCGATAAATGCCGGAGGGATAAACTTTTCCTTAAAAAATTTTAAATCGGCTGATTTCTCTGGTGACAACAATTAACATTCCTGTTTCCACCAGGATACAATTTCATACCCAAAACCAGGTAGTCGTCTCGACCCACCTGTCAGAAGGAAATTTCCTTTAACTTGCATAATCTGAAACATCTTTTCCAAATGGTTAAACCGTTACTTCGCTCCCTCAGGTTCATCATTTCATAAGGTGATTCAAGTTCAACTCATTACCCATCTTAAAATGTCCCTTTAGACAATAGACTGAATCACCATAGTAATAGTTTCCCCCTAAACCGCTAAATCAGGGAGACTAAGTTCCTCTAACTACGTGGCTTGCTACGAGGCGGTGTAGTTCTGACAGAATTCACTAGAACTTCTCAAGATGTCCAAGATTGCAACCATGCTCTGATACCAACTGACACACCCCGTCCCGAAGGAGGGCATGCTGGCCGTCACGTGAGAGTGACGTAACCATTTGCACAGTACGGAAGCTTTAATTATACAATTTATAAGTTGATACACCCGAAGGTGAGTCCTAATTTTGTCCAATCTGTCAGAACCCCGCTGTATTCCTCGTAGTCACCACACCTTTGTGATTCCTGAACCTGGAGGGGCGCAAAACCAAAATTGAGTGGGTCAGTAAAACAATTCTTTTCCAAATCCAAACATTTCTCAAAACGTTGTAACCCCTCTCCGTAAAACCTGTATACTTTCCCAGAAATGTAAAATATAAATATACATATATATTCTCAAGACTTCAAGTCGTTAACTCAACATTTTCATAACAATTATGCCATGCCACATCATCTCAACATTTCTCATATTAATTATGCCATGCCACATCATCTCAACAATAATAAGGTATGAATACATCAACATAATCATATCAGGTGCAAGAAAGTAATCAACCGTAGGCCCTCTAATAGCCCTGTACGGTTGAACCTAGAGCTCAAAATCTATCACTATCACTCTACCGGAGTCACCTCTGTGACCCGTCCGGCCTTCTGCACACAAGTTACGCTCTAGTGCTTCTCATAAATCATCTGTGCACATAATCTAAGGTCACCCACCAGTCGGAATCTCACTAACACTCTCGCGACTGGTCTGTCGTACCCACTCCGCGTGGACTGTACGACTAGCATCTACTTGGATCCAAGGCGAGCGTGCGATGCGGTGAATACTATAAGCACTAAACCATGGTGCAGGATTTGAGCTCAATATATATCATCATCATCATAACAGTAATTAAATACTCATCTGTGCGTCCACCGCACCATTTCATACATATGCATCATAAATCAATTCTTACTTGTGCGTCCACCGCACCAATTCATACATATGCATCATAAATCAATTCTTACTTGTGCGTCCACCGCACCAATTCATACATATGCATCATATATTAATTCATGCATGGCATTTCAACTCACATTTCTATATACTTTTCATATCAATTCTATGCATGGTATTTCACTTCCCGTTTTTCCACATAACTCATATGCATTTCATTTTAAACATAATTTCATGCATTTTCAATTTCTGGGAAAACGTTAAGTATATATATATATATACGGAAAACAAAACTGCCCACTCACCTGGAGTTCGCCCTACAACTCCCTAGCACAATACGCCAAGGCGTCACGACGATCGCCGCCTAGAATAGTAATCAAATCCAACCTCAGAATTCATATCGATAGAATATATAACTTATATAAAATACGTCACTACGTAGTTCGATCCGGAAGATCTGCCACTCAGATTTTAAATCCATAACTTCCAGAGGTCCACAATATATCTCTAGGATAACATCCTAAAATTTCATTACCATCCAACGGTCGGATCTCCGTCAATTTCCAAAACTAAGTGACGGTTAACATTTTATATTATGGACTTACAATTCCAATTCCGGAAGATCCGTAACTCGGATTCCCAATCCGTAAGTTCCAATAATCCTCAAATATTACGTATTACAACGTATCAAAGTTTGGTGACGATCCAACGGTCGGATCATCAATTCACATTTTCACCTAAATGTGAAAACTATAAAACGTTATTTGAACACCTAACCAACAATCTTCAATAACTTTCTCATACGGTGTTCAATTTAGGTATATGAATATACCACAGTGATCTACTCGACGTCACGGACGTCGACATATTTTTAAAATAATTTTATTTTTATTTTTTATTTTTACTGTAGCACCTTCTTCTTCCTTGGGTCGCCGGACTGGTTTTTCCGGCGGCCGTTTTCTGGGCAGTTTTTCAAATTGCCATAACTTTGTCATTTCTCAACGAAATCAAGTGATTCAAAAACGAAAGTTGTAGCCCTTGAAGAGACAAAGAGAATGGTACCTTGCACAACACCTAGTTCGCCGTGTTTTGGCCGGAAACTGCCTCGAAAGCCTCGGAGGTCGCCGGAAACTGGGTATTTTTCAAATGGGTATAACTTCTTCAATACTCAACGAAATTGAGTGAAACAAAAAGGAAAGTTGTAGTACTTGACGAGACAAAGAGATTGATACCTACCTCGACTCCTAACTCGCCGGGGATTCGCCGGAAAACGCCTCGAAAGCTCCGGCCAAACTTTGAACTTGTCGATCTCCGTGTTCTTACGTCCAAAAACTTCCAACTAAGCACTCCGAGCTTCCTTGGGACCTTACTAAACTCGCTGTGATCTTGTTTTAGCCTAAAATGTAACCAATTCAAAGCTCATGAACAGTGTCATCTCACGGCAACTTTAGAACTAGGGTTTTCGAAGTGAAACTCACCTGAAATTGGTATCCCCGTGCTCGTGAAGTCCCCAGGATCACGATGGTGGTCTTAAATGGAACGTTGGTACAAGATTGTGGTGGTTCTTGGTGGTTGCCGTGAGTTCGAGAGTAAGAGAGAGAATGAGAGAGTTTCCAGAAAAGAATAAGAGAGAGAGAGTCTGGAATGAAAGAAGAAGAGAGAAGAAAGGTTACGGGTTTTAGGGAGGGAATTCAGGGTAGGAGGCCCTACCTAAGTCCAAGCACAAATTAACACATACAAATATAAATCTAACCCTAGTTTAGGATCTTAAAGTAAAACAAATGTCATACATTTACACACCTTAATCCCGTTTAAGGTCACATTGGTCATCTCACGTCCTCGGAATTAATAATTCCGGGACGGGCTGTGACATTAAAACTAAAAAAAATAATTGGTACGGATTAAAAGTTGCAAATTATAAATAGAAATATATAATATCGAATTTAGCCATATATATAAATATAACAAATGCAATGTTTTGAAAATTATTAAAAAATTTAAATATGTTGACATGTAAATCTACTATTATTGATTTTTTTTTAAGAAATAAGTACGATATTCATTAATGGGAGAAATACATACAAATGGATGAGGATAGGGTGCATGCAAAGGGTCTTGATAAAAACCTTGTTGAGGATTTTAACCCGGTCTAAGGGAAAAAGAGTGTCTCACATCAATTAAATTAAGAGTTACTATCCTCAAAGAGAATGCCCAAAATTACATAAGGAGATTATTCAAACCAAAGAATAGGATTTACGCAATTAAGAGTCATTCGTGCTAACCTGCACGCAACTTTATTCATCTCCCGTTCACAGAATTCAATCTTCCACTGGGGCAACGATTTAATCATTGTTTTGTTATTGTGTAATATATTTCCAAACAGCGAAAAATCATCCTGACCATCATGTTTGAGGGCTGCTATGACAAGCAGCGTACACTGGCGGAAGTGTACTAAGACTAGAGTAGTCCTAGGCCTACCCTCACTTATAAAAATAAGATTAGTATTACACCTTGCTTTGCAACTGTAGACATGCAAATTTCGTCGCATACAAATGATGCATCACAAAGCTCCACGTGGCATATGACTCATCACAAATGGACAAGTCATTAATGACAAGTGGCATAAATCAAGCAAGGGAAGTATAAAACATTCCCAAAGCTCGGTTCAAGGGAGAAAACTCCCTTAAATTTGGCAAAAAGGTCTAAAGTGATCCTAAAATAGGAAAGAAAGCCAAGGCATCTTCACAAAATAAGCAAGAATTGAAGATTGTTCACAAAATAGGCAATAAAGCCTCTAAATTTCAGCCAAGGGAGTAAAGGTGGCTGAAATTAAGACACAACATATGCCTTAATTATCCCATGGACGAATCAAGATACAAATAAAGCTAATTCCACCCAAGGGCAAGCCTTGAGAAGCTTATAAATAAAAGGTCCTCCCACAAGCATAAGGGTTGAAAAATCTTTACACAGAAGAACCTCTGCCAAACCTTTGAAGACTAATACGCTGCTAAAGCTCTCTCCGAAGAGCATTCAACCAAAGCCGAAGCTTTGTCTCGACCAAAGTCAAAGCACTTCCTTGAAGAATCAACAAGCGCTCGTGCTGATTCCTTCAAGACTTTCTTGCAAGCTTATAAACTTGTAGCAGCGTTCGTTTCAAGATCAAGTCGCCAAGACCCTTGAAACAACGAAATCCCGCATCAAACACCACATTTGCCGCACCCTTGAGGTGAAGATCATCCACGCGTTGTTTTCAAGCTTAAAACTTGAAGCAATTGCAAGGCTAACAAGGACCGTATAGGAGAATGACTTGCAAATTGCCACACTCATCAACCGCCTAGAGGCGCAGCACGATGACAAAGCTGACTCGAAGGTTGATCCACCAAAGGAGGAAACCTAGGAAAAGGAAAAGCTTATGGTGGAGAAAACGGAGGAGAAGCTTGACTAAGTAACGGAGCTCATGAGATCTCTCTCATTCCAGCAGCGACAGCAGATGATCACTAGCTCCATCAAGGCATAATACGAATGAAGCTCGCATGACTCCGTGCTATACTCAAAGCCCTACTCTAAGAAGATTGACGCCTTGAGGATGCCAAAGGGGTTATCAGCCGCTAAAGTTCATGCAATTGGATGGAAAAGGCAATCCTAAACAACATATTGCCCATATCATTGAAACTTGCAACAATACTAGGACGTAGGGAGTAGGGGTGGGCGCAGTGCGGTTTGGTGCGGTTTCGAGTGAAACCATAACCGAAACCAAAACATTTTGCGGTGCGGTTTTGAAGCCAAAACCGAAATGAAACCACACCGTTCGGTTCAGTGCGGTGTGGTTTCAAACGATTTCGGTTTGGTTTTTGAGAAAAAAAAATGTATAATTTAAAATATACACCTATTTATGCAGTAAAATTGCATAAAAAACAGCAGCAAAACTGCACCAAAAACTGCACAAAACTGCACCAAAATTGCACCAAAAAATAATGCAGCAAAACTGCATAAAAAAACAGCACCAAAACAGCACCAAAACTGCACAAAACTGCACCCAAAAAATGCAGCAAAACTGCATAAAAAACAGCAGCAAAACTGCACCAAAAACTGCACAAAACTGTACCAAAATTTGCAGAGTTGAGGTCGCAAACTAACAGTCACAAAGGCAGAAGTAGAGATGCAAGCAAAAGCAGTGGAGTCGAAGTGCAAACCCACGGCAAAACCAAACCTATAAGTTATAACCTAGTTGAAAAGTTTAAAATATAAGTTATATAACATTTATTTATTATATGGTGCGGTTTCAGTTTCGGTGCGGTTTTGAAAACCCAAAACCGAAACCAAACCATTTTGTGTGTCGCGGTTCGGTTTTGAAACCAAAACCGTTTCAAAACCGCAAAACCAAACCGTTTGGTGCAGTTTGATTCAATTCATGTTTCGGTTTCGGTTTTCGGTTCCAATTGCCCACCCCTAGTAGGGAGACTACCTCGTCAAGCAATTCGTGCGCTCGCTGAAAGGTAATACCTTTGACTGGTATACCGACCTCGAGCCCGAATCCATTAACAGTTGGGACCAGCTTGAAAGGGAATTCCTCAACCATTTCTACAACATTCGCCGCACCATAAGCATAATGGAGCCGACGAGTACGAAGCAATGGAAGGATGAACCGGTTATCAATTAAATCAACAGATGGCGTTTATTAAGTCTGGATTGCAAGGATCGGCTTTCTGAAACCTCCGCCATTGAGATGCGTGTTCAAGGCATGCACTGAGGGCTACACTATATCCTCCAAGGCATAAAGTTAAGGACATTTGAGGAACTGGCGACTCGTTCCCACAACATGGAGCTGAGTATCGCCAACCATGGGAAAATTGAGCCAATCACCGAATTCAAGAAGGACAAGGTGTTCGCTCTGAAGGTAGACAAGACTGGGAAGAAGCCCACCAAGGAAGCTTTTGCCATCAACACTACCCCCATCAAGATCTCCTCCATGAACAAAGCGAAAGAGATAAAAATAGTTGAGCCTTCTCGCACCTAAGATAGGTACAAAAACACCTTAAAGGAGTTGGAGCAAAAGACATACCCTTTTCCGGACTAACGTGGTCGCAATACTAGATGACCTGTTGGAGAAAAACGTGATCGAGCTACCTGAGGGCAAACGCCCCGAAGAGATGAATTGCGTTAACGATCCTAGGTATTGCAAATACCATCGTATCGTGAGCCCTCCTATTGGCAAGTTCTTCGTCCAATCGTACCAATTTTTCGTGCGGAATGAAGGGGATAAACTTGCTTCCAATTACCAAATGTGTTAGATTAATTCACATTCGAAGTTAGCACGTAGCATCCATTTCTTTCATTCAACCTACAAATAACAAGTCCAAAAATTATGTGTTATGATTATTTTTATATATTCGTTCCTCCGCATTAGTGGAAATTCTTGTTTGGCATGGATTCTCGAAAACTGAAGTCTGAAATAAAAAAAACTCAACAAATATGACTAATTCTTGAGAACACAAAATACCAGGTTTTAGAGTTTTTAAACTCTCGCCTTCCTCTGCGATCTTCCCTTAGTGTTTAGAATTTGAAGAAATGAAAGGAGAGGCAATGTATAAAACAAGTCCCTTTTAGTGTCGGATAATTGAGTAAATGAATGGAGAATTGGAAATGGCAAAATCTTTATTTGGTGATCGGGTAAATCAAAGGACAATTGAAGCTTCAAGCACTTGAGGGTAGGATTTGGATCTCCTCCGGATCCTTATTGTGAGGATCCTAAGGATCAAGTTATCGTAGTCACTCACAACATATCATGCGACTAAAAATCATTATGTCATGTAGATATGATTAAAAATTCAAATGATTTATGGCCGTAGGATGTGTAATGAACGACTCCGATTTGATCCTTAGGATCCTAAGATCCAGAAGGAATCCAAATCCGAGAAGCAGGAATTATTACCTTGAATAATAAATCAGAGTTTCGGGTTTTTTTGGTTTTATAAGCTCTGCAAGTGAACTCGGAAGTTTGTGGTGTTAGTGATGGGTGTAATTTATATAGTTCAGAAATTTGGGAGTATGTCGAGGATAATTAAATAAGAAACGGACACTAAATAAGATAGATTAGTGGTGTGTTTTGGCTGGATTAAGGTTGACGTGTGCTTTAGAGCCGACATGAAACGACAAGTTAAATAAGTTGTCAATTTCAATGCGGACCCGGTTTAATAGAGCAGTTGATATTGATAGACGGGTTTGATAGTGAAGCCCTAATATGACTGGGCTGGGTTTTCTTATGTTTTCTATACATCCGTAAAAAGAGATGGCGAACCTAAAAGTCTAATAAATTATTTTTTTCGGATTCCCAGATATGCGACACTTTAAACACGACTTTACTAACCTATACACGTTTTCTTTGTCAAAAGAATGTTCCAATCCCATTTTTGTTTAAAAAAAAAAAAATCAATACCAATCTCAATGTCGAAAATGAAAAATGTGAACCACAAAATGCACCTCCGACCTGATTTAGGATGCATACCAAAATTTAAAATTATTAGGACAAATAAAATATTTTGAAAATTAAGGGTACAAATAAAAGTTTAAAAATATGGGCACAAAAATGAATTAAATATATGGCACACATTATCTATATACTAAAACCCGGTGAAAAATCACTGTTCACCAGCAGTGAACAGCCGAAAACACCCTCAAATTCCTTTGTTGTTGGCCAATTTTTCCAACTTTGGTACATCGAAAATACGTGTTTGCCCTTCTAGGCCATTCTTTTGTCATTGTGCTTAAAGCAACTGATGGCAAATAAAAAATATATTAAAAAATGTGAATTAAATCCGGCCACATGTTGTGTGGCACAACAAACTATAAAAATTTATAAAAAAAATTAGATGCAGGGAAAGAAAATGATTAAAAATGGTGAGGCCAGTTTGGTGCTCTTCTACACCACGTGTCCACCATCCGTGACCGTGAAGCCTTTCTTCTTTTTTTTTTTGAAAGTTTTAACAAAAAACTCACGGTACTATTCACTTTAACAAAAAAAACCACATTTTTACATTAAAAAGTCAAACTTAATAATATTCACTTTACCTTTATTTTGTCCTTATCATGAAAACTCAAAGTTTTCAAGGTATTTTCATTAGTTTTTTTTCTTTTAACCTGTTCTTGGTTTTTTAAACCCACACACATGATATGTGGTACAGAAAAAGATAAACAAATGATAAAAAAATCGGTTGTAGGACGAAAAACTGATTAAAAAATATCAGATGTTCAACCCGACCACAGGATTGTGGCACAAAAAGGATAAAAAATGATATTCTATTCTATATATACTAAAGCTCAGGGGATGGGTACTGTTCATTAACAGTGCCCATCCGGTTTTACCCCTCTTTCATTTTTGTTGGCAGCTGTTGCTCCCGTTTGAAAGGTGCTTTTTGGTGTTTGGTTGAGCTTTGGCCATGTTGCGTTTTGTAGGAAAGATACTGGAAGAGCATTACATCTTTACTTCCACTTCCAGCATCTTCCACTTTTTCATTTCCTTTTCCTTTCTTCTCTCTGTTTTTCCGTCTCTCTTTGCGTTTCTCTGTGTGTGACTTGCTGTTTTCATCGCGATCCGATCGTTTAGAAGGGTGGTTGGTCTGTTTTTTCCAACTGTTTTCCGCGGAGGAATCACAACGGTTTGGGTGCATTGGTTGCTGTGTGCCGTTATTCTGTGCTTGGTTGGTAAGAAATTTTTTTAATTGATTGTTGTAAAATTCGATTCCTACTAAGTGTTTCCTTTATTTTTTCCTATTTTTCGTGTGGATTTTTTGTCTGATTTTGTTTTTGGTTGCAGGAAACGTTTATCTTCCAACTTTAGGGTTTTGTTATGGGAGTTTGCAAACCCTTTCTGGGCCAAGTATATAATTTATCTTTGCACTGTGCTTTTTATTAGATCTTGGAATTCACATTTTCGTTTTTTTTTCTTGGGTTTTCTTGGTTTCCTGAGAAAATTGGGGTTGTTTGGCTTATATTATATTGCACAAATTTGAGCTGAATTTTACTGGGTTTGTATTTGTTTTTGGAATCGGTCTCCAACAATCTTCGTGATCTTCACGTTTTTTCTTTTTAAAGTAAAATTTTATTTTCTTCTTTTCTTGATGGATATGCTTTTGTTTGTTGGTTGATCATGTTGTTTCATTTTGTGAAATAGTGTAGCCTTTGTCAATCAAATGCTTTGCTGAAACATCCAATAAGAAGAATAAAATAACTATGGTAAGAAGCAACCTAATTTAAGAAATTTATGTGATTCATTTTTTAAATTATAATCTTCTAAAAACCTTTTGTAGATTGCGGAGCCATTGGAGAGAGGACTTGCTGAGGACATTGAGAATGTATATAAGCTACAGTGTTCGTTTTTGCATTGCAGGTTGAGTATAATTTCCTAGATTTGATTTATGCCTTCAATCGTGTTAAGTCGATTAAATGTACTATTTGGTTTTTGGGGTTGAATAATGCTATCTGAATCTTGGGTTTAAAATTTTTGTAGCCTTGAGTTGAACTTGATCCAGAGCTAATGCAAATGGATTTTATTATTCCTATATATAAATGAATGATGGCTGTTGAATTTTTTTTCATTTATTGATATCGTAGTTTGCCATCGTCTGTCCGATTCATTCATGTAAAAGTATTACTACTAATTAATTACAACTGTATTAACATTTTGTTTCAATTGTAACTTTTTTTTTTCCTCCGGATGATCCAAATTGTTTTATTTGCAGTGAACACTTAAAGGAAAATGTGCTCTTATGGGATATTCCATGTTCAAGTAATTATACAAATGAAGCACTGGGATGACTGTCAATGAGGAATACTAGACTAGCCATTTTTGTATATCAATGACAAGGCATTTGACAATGTCTTTTCTGTAAGTTATATAAACTTAGACAACTTTGTAAAAATATTTGCTCCATTTTCTACATGCTTATCTTAGTCTTTGGTTATTTATATGTTAAAAATAGTCTATAGTTATATTTTCGCTCCCGCAACAACGTACGGGTAAAATTTACTAGTTAAAACTAAAAAGATAATTGGTACAGATTAAAAGTTGCAAATTAAAAAATGGTTGCAAATTATAAATAGAAATATATGGTATCGAATTTAGCCATATATATAAACATAACAAATGAACGTTTTGAAAATTATTAAAAATTTTAAATATGCTGACATGTAAATCTACTATTATTGATTTTTTTTTTTAAGAAATAGGTACGATATTCATTAATGGGAGAAATGCATACAAATCGATGAGGATAGGGTGCATGCAAAGGGTCTTGATAAAAACCTTGTTGAGGATTTTAACCCAGTCTAAGGGGAAAATAGTGTCTCGCACCAAACAAATTAAGAGTTACTATCCTCAAAGAGAATGCCCGAAATCACATAAGGAGGTTCTTCAAACCGAATAATAGGATTTACGCAATTCAAATTCATCCGTGCTAACCTGCACGCAACTTTATTCATCTCCCGTTCACTGAATTCAATCTTCCACTGGGGCAACGATTTAATCATCGTTATGTTGTCGTGTAATATATTTCCAAACGACGAAAAATCATCTTGACCATCATGTTTGAGGGCTGCTATGACAAGAAGCGCACACTAGCGGAGGCATACTAGGACTAGAGTAGTCCTAGGCCTACCTTCACTTGTAAAAATAAGATTAGTATTACACCTTGCTTTGCAACCCTTCTCGACACTTTAGACAAATCCAATCATTATCTATTTTTAATCCAGCAAATTCCATCCCAAAATTAAGTATAATATTTTAAATCGTCATTTATCACAAATCAATAACATTTAAATTAAACCCATCATTCACTTTTAATTTTAAAAAAAAATGTCTTTCACTTATGCATTGGCAGAGTTATTCCCTTATTCTTCTTGAATTTCATATATTTAACCATTCCAAATCTCAAATTTATTGAATAAAGAACAGTAAGATTATTAAAACTCTATTATCCTCTATAAAAACATTTATTTATATTCTATCCTACCTTTTACTTGAGTTTTAGGGTTTGCAAATTTTTAGTAATTCTCTCTATTGAGTTTAATAATTCTTTTAATAGTATAGATGACATCATACGGTCTCAAAATATGAAATTCGTTGAGGATAATTATGATTACTATGAATGGATAAAATTATCTATGGATATGTTAATTTTGACTATTTAATTATTTGGATGTAATATTATGATGTTTTGCATTTGTAATTTTATAACCACTATTCGTTTTTTCTTCTTCTGTACTTGTGTGAGGCCCATCCTCACAAGAAATCCTAACTCCGTCACTGGCAGCGCATCACCCTAAAAAATAGTGGCTTGTAGGTGTTCCTGTCTGACCAAATCCGCTGCATTATCTACACTAACGGAGTGGGGGAGTGGGTTCAATCTCATAATGGGTTATTAATAATGTGGTTCAAATTCGCTTTTGGCAATAACCGAATCTAAGACCTCTCACTTATAAGTAAAGAGGAATACCACTAGATCGTAGTATTAAGTAACTACTATTTTTGAAATTATGACGTAGATAGAAACCAAAGGATCATTGAAAAGGAATAAGAGGTTTCAATTAATGAAAGGGAAAATTTTTAAAATGTCATATGAACTTGTTCATATTTTTCAATTTGTCATATAAACTAAAATTTTAAGCAATTTGTCAAAATCATTAATTTGTCATCTCACCCTAACCCCATTAAGTTTTCCATCCAATATAAGTCATGTGCCTCGCACATGACTTGTGTTCAGGGTTATTTAGGTCATTTTAATATCTTTTTACAAGCTTTTTACTTTTCTTTAGTACAAACACTTAAATTTTTTTATTTTTCTTTAGCGCATATGTATTTACAACTCCATTTATCGCACAAAACGTTAACTTGTTTCTCATTTATAGCGCCCATATGAAATTATGTCTTCGTGACATGCTAAAATGTAAACTCCCACTTGTTTATCATTACATATTTTGAGCAATCAAAAGAGAGTACATTACATGATCATTTCAGTGCTATCACATAAAAAATATTGTTTTGTTGCCTGATTTCTTTCGAATGAAACAAAGAACCAAATAAAAAAAATCATTCGGATTCATAGTAAAAGCCATTCCATCAAAGAAGAAAGCTAATAAACATAGAAATAGGTGGTACCTATGCAGAAGAATCAAAATGAAGTCACAAACAAAGCCAAACATAAAGAATCTCATCTAAATTTATCATAATTTTTTTTTGTGGTGGGGGGTGGTCCCATCGAGACTATATTCTTGAGCCATCTTTAATATTCTAAGAACATGTACGCGTATCAATACATCCTTTTGTTTCTTTAGAAGCTTTAGAGTTTTTTGTCGAATACAACTTAATAAAAAGGAAGTAAGGTATTGGAATGACCGAAATAACCCTAAACACAAGTCATGTGCGAGGCACATGATTTATACTGGATGAAAAACTTAACGAAGTTAGGGAGAGATGACAAACTAATGATTTCGAAAAGTTGGTATGACAAATTACTTAAAATTTTAGTTTATGACAAATTAAAAAAAATAGAAAACTTCATTTTAATTCCTAAATAAGATTATTTTTTCAGTAATAACGTATGGAAGATTAAAAACTAAAAATAATCCTCCACCTCAAATTATAGTATTCCATGTCATATTTAATCATTTTTTATAGAATTATTGTAGTTTTAGTTTCCCTAGTTACCCTTAGGTACAAATAAATGTTTGTATTTATTGATTCTTCACATCTCTCCTCTTTCGGTTACAATGGAATTCACCATCTTTGGAGGCAATGAAGTTTTTTTCCCTCCTTCTCTGCTGATTGTTGAAGTTTGAATGAAATTTCAACTCAATTGTGAGGTATTGTTAGAAATTTGAGTTTTGAGTAGTTTGAGTAAAAATTTCTTTGTCCCACATTAGCCATTTCCAAAAGATTTTATCACTTTATAAGGCTTTGTCCTTTATATAAAATGATTGGAGTAATATGCCTGGAGAATAAAATTGGGCTCACCCTTGGGGTTGGGCTTTGGGATGCACTAATTAATTGGTAATTAATTATCAAAAGATGGGCTCCAATAATTAAATTATTTAATTAATTATTTTCAGATTTAATTAATTATTTTTAATTAATTTCAAATTTAACTAATTAATTATTTTTTACCAACAGACTCATCCTTTCAGATGAAGTCTGAAGAGTTCAGAAAGAACACAAGAGCAAAGCACCCCTCTGGAGAACATGTCTCCCAACAGACACATCCCATTCTCATACATGTTGAACATGCATCATTCTATTATATATACATTCATCTGCATGGCATTTAGGACACAGAAAATCAATATTCTTTCTTCTACAATCACAAACATCCTTTCTGAGAGAACCATACAGAAATTCGTCAGAAGTTAAGTTTTCCGGTGCTGGAATTCTAACTTGATTGTTGAATCCTGGTGAATCAGACGTCCGTAGAACTACAAGCATTGAATAGGGACGAAATTTCTGTTTCAAGGACATTGCGGTATGCAAGCCTCGATCTTCAATTTTTCTGTTTAAATTTATTTCGTTGTTCATACTCTGTTCAATAATTTTTATATTCGCATTTATAGTTTATTAGCATATATATAATTAAATCACAGATTGTTAACTTATATCCAACACTGATGATGATGCTTACGTTTCTTTTCTATATACTGAACCCGAAATCGATAGAACTATGTTTTTTTTGGTGATTTGAGTTTTATTACTCATTGCCAACTGCACCTACAGTTGTGATATTGACTGGCAATTTCCACGCTTTTGAACCCGTAATCCAATCTGGGATTGTTGATTGGTGTTGGATTTGAAGGCAACCCATTGTTGTAAAAATCATTGTCAAGCTCAGAGAACTAAGCAAACATATATAAGTTTTTCAATTGCAGCAATGGTTAATCTGGTGTTGTTTAGAATCAAATACAAATCATCTGGTGTTGTTTGGAATCAAACATAAGTTTTCCGTACCTTATTGACAGTACCGAAACGATTGAACCTATCCTAAGTAACGTACCTAACTGACCATACCAAATCGACCGGACCTAAATGACCATATAAAAATTCATAAAAATGATGGCATTTCACAGCCAACAAATACTTTAGGCCATATCCTCAATCCCTACCCAGTTGTGATGTACATTACACTATTTTTCAATGAGATTTCATCCTCCACTTTCACATCACATCCTATTCTACTTACAATGTTTCCATCTGTGCTTCACATCCTACGTACCTAACTGACTGTACCAAATCAATCGGACCAAATTGGCCATACCTAAATTAAAAACAAAACCACCAAATGCAAATTTACCACATAGGCTTTCAACAAACACATGGTGTGCATTGCAAAATAATCTATTCTTGCTAAAACAAAGAAAACTATCGAACCTAAACATACCAACTGTACCAACAAGCTACACAAGTATCAACTAGTGTGTTGATTACGAGAGCTACACACATTTTCCACACCATATAGCTTATGATTAAGACAACAACAACACAAACCGTACAAACTGTTGTGTTGATTAAAACAATTAAAATACAAACCGTAGCTTACAAGTGATTCTCGGGTTCCGACGAAGGCAGCGAATCGTTAAGCCGAACAATAATTTCTCTTTTTATTGTAGCTTCAAACAGATTTTTATGGAGTTGTAGAAGGTAACAATACCTAAATTACTGTTTTGTGACAGTTGTCATTTTAAAATTTGAAAATTTTCATTGATTACAGGTGCAATTGTAGCCTGCTTTCATGTTTTGTTTTCAATTATGTGATATGAATATTTTCGCACCCCTTCTATTACGTTTCTGAAATCAGGAAGTGTAGGTTACATTCTAAAAAATTAAGATGGCAACCATATAAATTGTGGTAAAATATGTGGTATATTATAGGTGACATGTCATGATGCATTAAAATGAAGGATCTGTTTTAGATGTTAAAAACCTTGCAGGTTATATTCTAAAAATCATCTTTAATAAGTAAGTCCTTATCTCTAAAAGCTCCTTAAAAAAATAAGGGATAAGATTTCTCCTTTAAATTTTTGAAAGGTTTCTTATTGGTAGTGATGTTTTCTTGGTTTTTTTTAGCCAAAGTGTCTTTGAGATTATATCATAACTCCTTAGTTTGACAACGTGGTATCAAATTATTGGGTGATTCCTCAAGCCTGGTCACATGGCGCTTCTACCGAACATTTTTTGCTCTGGTTTTACTATTTTATATTTAATACAAAATATATATATATTTTTTTTTCGACAAAAAAATAATATATTTAGTATTAATTATCAAATGTCCATCTCCAGTTGGGAAAATAACTCTCATCCATTTGGATTGTGGTCCTAACAAGAGAAGAAATGCTTTGATTAGAAGTAATTAACTTAACAGAAAATATCGCAAACTTTTTGTTGGATCAGTGGCAACCATATATATATAAATAACTAATGACATTAGAAAAGCTGCGGATCAAATTCCACCAATAATCGACACTCATATATCACAAAGCTTGTCTTCCATATTGAATCATTGTCTTGTTCTCTAGCGAATAAAGCAAGAACAAAACCATGCAAAGAGAGACCAAAAAAAGGTACAAAGCTTTTGTTTTTCATGAGGGGCCGGCCGCATGCTAATCTAAAGTTTTTGTATATATGGTCTCTCAAAAAAGTGAACTTTGTAGCTCTCTCTTCTCCGACAATTCTCTCTGTGATCAGGGTTTTTCGATTATTAGATTCCCACACCACACCCACCAATCCAATATTATTTCGTCTCCACAACCAAAAAAACAAAAAAGCTGCAATGCAAACAGCCTTATCAGTTGTATCATACATTCCCTTACGTCAGGCACACTTCTTTTTTTCTTGTTCCTTTTCTCTGTATTGATCGTTAGGGTTTTGTCTTTGTGCGTGGCACATTAGGGTTTCTTTTGTAATCATGGAAACTGCTGGGAGCTCGGAATTAATGCAGATTTTAGGGTAAAAAGAAAGAAAGAGAGAGAGAGAGAGAGAGAGAAGCTAGCTATCAGCTGTTTCAGCAATATTCTGTGCCTTCTGGATAGCTTGCATGCTGCATGCAATGTGCTTTTACTCGATGAATTTTCGTTTTCAAGGTCTGAGTAAAGATGGAGGCATTGGATTTGGAATTCCAGGAAATTTAAAATCAAAAGTGATGTGCTGGAAACTGTACAACAGAATCTAATAGGTTAATTAAATGAGCTCCAAGAGGACAATCCACATACGCACAAGCTAAGTTGTTGAGTGACCAAAACAATCAAAGGAAATCGGTCGTTAATAGTGTGAATTTAGTGTGAATTTGGATTGGATTGATTATTGGTAGAATGTGTGGTAAGTCTCAGAATGTAAGCATTTCATGACAGCATATGCAAGCATCGCAAAAGAACAATATATTATTCATGATCGTCATTATGGTTTAGGATTTGATAGTATTGTGAATCTAAACCATAATTAAGTTGACTCTTATTGAATGTTTGATTAGTCGAATTCTAAGTAATTTCATGACAATATATATTTGCCAAAAGAACGTTATTGATAATGTATGGCATTGGTTCATGGTTGTAAAGTACACACGATGAAACAAGGTTATTACGTAATTATAATCTTGCATTATTTGCCTCAATTTATTGTGTACCTTTCTTCTGTTCAAGTGTCTACTCCATTAATACCCAAATATGAATATAGGGCAGAATCGAGCAATGTTTAAATTAATAATTACAGTAAATACTTTAATTCATGTTATTTATTAGAGGAAAAATGTGGGGTGGGGTTTGATCATTATACTTCTTCCACTTGTACTGCTTCACATTTTTCAACTTATTCTGTTTTGATTTTCTCAAAAATAAAAAAATAAAAAAAATTCTGTTTTGAAGAAAAGAGTAACAATGTGTAGTCATGCATGACAGTTTGTGAAGGTGCCTTACTGATAGCCTTAGTATGTATTTCACTTTCATAATTGGCATCCATGATTATCATCTTTTCACATTGTGACATTAGGTTAATTTCGTTATTCTATTACGAGGCAATATTCCGGAGAGAATAAAATCAAACACGTAAGTTCAGATGTATACAAAGAATACTTTGAACCATTTGACAGACCTCTTGCAACTTTCGATTGAGTGAACTACTACCATTTGCTACTTAATACTACGGTCTGATAGTATTCCTTTTTGCTTAGAAGTGAGAGGTCTATTGTTCGAATCTCGTGGGTAGCGAATTCAATATCAAATTAGACCACCCATTGTGTGACTTAGCCGAACTCCCTCTACTCCTAGTGTAAAAATATGGATGTAATAAAAAAATAAAAAAAAGTATCAAGTGACCCATAGTTAAACACATTGGAGAGGTGAAGGACAACCATTTGAACATTGTATAACGAAGATTACAAATTTAATAACAAAATATTTCATACATTTGTTGCCCCTTTTTCTTGACTCATGGCAATGACCCTAAACCCTAAAGAACCAAGGCAGAAAATTTAAAGACAAAAATAGGTGGTGTCTACTTTGAAGGTGTGGAAATCGTAATATAGGCCACAAGCATTTTTCTTCCTTCCCTTGATGGGTTTTCATTCACCTCCACATCTTTGTTGTTGTGTCCATTTGGGCTTACTACCGGGCGTGGAGTAATCAAAAGTGGGAGTGTATAAATCAAGGGGTAAGGGAGTGATTGCGAGGCAGAGGGTGGCGGAGAGGAGGAGGAGCGGAAGTTGTGTTAAAGACCATGGGCGGCAGCGGCGGAGGGCATTGGTAACACTTGGTGAAGAGGCCAAATGTGTCGATCTGGTGCACAAAGTTTGTAATGCTCGCCCAACCCCCGAATCCAAACCCAACCACAAACACCCACACCACCACAAACACATTGATTGTGTATGATCCTATCCATCCTCCTAGGAATCTCGGTGGGCTCTCCACTGCATTCTGCATCATCACAACCATTCATCACAAAACCATTCGTCACATTGTGATTAAAACAACAAATCCATTGCAAAAAACAAGTTGCTCTATCATAGTTAAGCCTACCATGTCAAAAAATTCTTGTATACAAATTCAAAGTGTATACATACAAAAATTGTATACACAATTTATACACAAAATGGGCACGATTGGCTGGTATAATATATCAATCTAGACAAACTAATTTCCTAAATATAGAGGCATTATCCAAGTTTAGTGATTTATGATTGTAAACCCTAAACATGTCATGTTGTCAACACATGATCGATACAATTAAGGTTCACGAGTTTATTGCTGTAGACCCTGAACACAACCTTGCCATAAATCATATACTGTAATTGGTACCAGAAACCAACAAAGAAATTTGAGAAACGCTAAAGGGACTCTTAAAGGGGAGCTCTCCACCAAATTCTCTACCACCTTACAGTTTAATGTTAATTTTCATACCAACATAATAAACATTGTGCCAAAAACATGAGGTGACAGAAAATTTATGAAGAATTCCATTTTGAGAGAGTTTTTAGCATTTCTCGAGAAGTTTTACCCTAGGGAATAATTTCTGGAGAAATTTTACCCTAGGAAAGAATTTCTCTGCTTTAACACAAAGGGTTTCACATACAGTTGGCATCTGAGTATTTAAATATGCAGAGAGTACGGCACATATAATGCATCAACTATCAATAAAAAGTAAAACCCAGTTGGTGATTTTTAGAGTACTCCCCAGATAAAGGAGCATCAAATATCAATACAACACTGTATCAGGTACGAAATCGATATTCTGACCAATTGATGCAGCAAGAATCTTTGCTTTTTCTGAACTGTGCATACATACATACATACATACATACATATATATATATATATTGATATTTATTGCTTTTTCCGTTGGATTAAGCAATTGAAGGTAGAAAATTAGTGAATTCCCCAGTTATCCAAACGGATCATACAATTTACAGGTTAAAATATTAAGGAGGGAGAGCCGGGTCTGGTCTGCTAGACTGTGACCACACGCTACCTCTCTGTTCTTTTTATCTCTTTTTTTAATTAAATTTTTATTCTTTTAATGATTATCTTATTGATTAATGAATTTATATTTTTGTTTGGTCAAAATTTATGACTCAGTACACAGAGACTGAGAAAAGTACTTGATTCAGATTTTCCATCTGGCGCTGCAGATTTGGACAAAATATACGCTATGCAATGCAGCTAAGGTGGTAAATTTGTAAATTCATGAGCATGTGTGAGGGTGTAATGGGGTACCTCTCTTGCAGCAGCTGATCTGTAAGTGAAAATGTGGGCCAGGGATGGGATGATGTAGACTGTGAAGCTGACTAGGAGTGATCCAACGGTGGAATTGATTGGTCCAAAGAATGGGAAGATGATGGCCAAGAACCAGATAGGGATCACCACAGGCAGTCTTGCTGCTGCTCTCTTGCACAAGCTCTTGCATTCATGCATGCCAATGGCTTTCTCCCACACAAAGTATAGTGGTGTGCATGCAAACCCAAATGTTATAAACTGCAAACACACAATAAAACCCACAGTTTAGATTACACGAATCAATAAAAAAAATTTGAGGGACCGTCTAATACTGTGAATCTAGACTACAATGAGTCGGATTTACAACATAAGTGTGACGGAAGAGCGTAACGAGTTAAGTGTATGTGTACATACCTGGTGGATGAGCATTAAAATGACAGCCATGTCTCTGAAGGGAGATTTAGGGAGGAGAGAGAAAGCGTTGGAGTGGTTAAGAAGCAAGTCTCCAAATGCCCAATACACTGCTGATGCAGAGGGAAGGGTCAGTGTCAGCACATACAGGGTAGCAAATAAATATATGGCCTTGAACTTCTGAGGTTTCCACATAGCATGCATGATCTCCCTGCAATTTCAATTTCCCCCACCAAAATTAATCAAATTAAATCATCATGTTCAGCAATTAATAATAATTTTCTACATGAAATGAGGGCATCATGGGAATTTTCTGAAAAATAGTTGTAAATACTGGGGAGTATAAGCAGGGGAAACAACAAGATCTGATTTTTCTTGAAAACGATTGGTCATTAGATACCCTGGTTAGATCATGTCCCCAACAACAGAAGGTTTAGTCACTTTCAAATGACGTTAAGCCCCTTGTTCTCTGCTAATTTTTGTCCCATGAACAGTATTCAAAATTTTAAAAAATTACATAAGCATGTGTAATTTTGTAATTAACAAAAAAAACATGGGTTTTTCTTTTCTCAACATTTAAAAAATAGTGTAATTGTATACTGCATTTCAAGTTTGTCCTGGTCTGGATTGATGTTGAAAATTAAGGTTTAATTAAACGTGCAAACATAAATTAAAATGCAGAAAAATAGAAGCCAATATTCTAAATCTTAGGCTTGTGTCTTACACAGTAACAGCATGTCCCCCGAAAGTGTAGAGAATGTTTGTGGCCCCGGTGAAGTATAGCACCAGCTTAGTCGGACCAGAGTGCTTCACTCCCTCAACCTATCATAAGTTTTTTTACAGTTTTACTACACAGAAATTACCATGAACAATGAACATGTATGGAGATTTTGTATGGTAATTAGGTGATTAAAGTTACCAAATTTATTTACCTGGCCATGGAGGAAGGAGGCAATGGTGAGGTACCAAGCAGTGTAAGTGGTCATAACAAGGCCCAAAAATGACCAAACTCTGTAGTTGTGAAATGAAGGGATAAAGACAGTGGTGGCACAGCAAGCTCCGAAGATGTAAGTCCAAGTCCTCTTGTCCAGATTATCATTTATGTAATATATATTACTGCAAATTAACAACAACATTTAGAAAGATGCCCACAGTTGCATGGACATTGAAAAAGGATCAGATATTTATTACTTTTCACTTATTTTTTATTGGAAAAATTGATTTTAAAATGGAGATGGAGTAAAAGATAGGGGTTAGAGATGCTTAGGTACCTTGCACAAGCTATGAGTTGAATGACAGATCCAAATAGAAGAAATGTGCAGTTAAATGCCAACCCCACGTTCCTCCAGTGTTTCCCAAGCAGTCCATCAAGAACTTCAAACCACTAATCACCAAATATCAAAACCCATGTCAGAATTTGGCCAAAAAAAAAAAACATGAGTTGTGTGGAAAATGTCGAAAAGATTCACAGTCTAGCAACGTTACATAAACGATTACACGGCGCATTATTGTGAACATTTATAATTAGAGAGTGAGATGAAGTTTTTACCTGGATGACATGGTTTCTGAAATCAATTTTTTCTCTTTCTTTTCTGGTTCTGTATTCAATATAGAGTGTGCTAATCAGGTAAGCAGTCCAACTGCCCAACAAGCCATAGAAAAGCTGGAAGAGAATCCCAGAGAGCATTCCCAGCTGCGAGAACGAGTACGGCAAAGTAAGCAGAACTTGAGCCACCTGCAAAACACATAACATAAACCCATACAGACATTGACACAAACACTCACCAAACAAAACAACAAAAAAAGACAACTTTGAAGAAAACTTTTCACAAACCTGATTGGAAGCACAGCTGAACCAAGCATCATAAGCAGACCCACCATCCCATAAGAACTTGGAGAGCTTGCTCTTGAAGCTCTTGGCCTTCCCATCTGCCTCCATTTCTACATAATTTCCTACTATCACTGTTTCCACCACCTTATCCGATGACTCCATTGCTAAAGTTCCTTCCTTTTCTCAAATGGGTTGAACTAAAATCTGGTTGTCTTAATTTGTTCAATACAGAAATGTGGTGGGTTTTGAATTGAATGGTGGGGAAGTTGGGTGAGGAGAGGGGTATAAATACACAAGGCACGAGGTGGGTTCTGGGTCTCGGAAGCCTGATAAATTCTCTCTCTCTCTCTCTCTCCTCTCTCTCCTCTCTCTCTCTCTGTCTTTGTGAGGGGTATTTTTAAGAAGAGAGTATTAACCCTTTTTGGGGTTTGTGGGTGGCTCTGACGAAACCTGATGGTTCTCGGGCCCTTTTTGGTAATTAAAATTAGGGGAATTTTTGTTGTTTAGTTCATAATATTAAATTAATATGTGGTGTTGATTAGAATTTTGTTTGTAAACTAATTAATTATGTGGAGCGTGAATGGCTTGTCCGCACGAGCGGGTCTACCCGCTTCCCGAGCTGGCTAGATGATTATTACACTTGTTTAGTTACATAATCACCTTGTTTACTATACATAATCACTTTCATGGCACACAATTTCTTTTAGATAAAAAGTAAACATAATCTTTACAATGGCATTCTTGTTGGATCCTAAAGATAATAAAATTTCTTTTACAAAAAACATGTTCATATTCATATTCTCGTGCTGTGACACATTGCGTGAAAAGAGATAAAGATAAAGATGTCATGAGTTTGTGGTAGGCAAGGTTTTCTCTAAATATAGTGTCTCGTTGCAATTTTTCAAGAGAATTGTTATTGTATTTGTCTTGCAAATGAATTTTAGATGATAATGCGATATCATGTATAAAATGTACATAAAAACGTGCATAAGTTATTTATAAAAATGTACATATATAGGTTTGATGTCACTTTTTCTGCATATGTCATCACATGATTGAGAGAGGGAGTGGGGAATAGGCTACATGTAAAAAAATTCCTAATGAATCTATGCATGCATATTTTTACATTTCAGGAGTGTTTTTGGAAGGAAATTAAAACAAGCAAAGATTTAGTTTGGTAAAGGGTAATATAGTAAAACCAAAAAATGCAAGTCGTGTAAATTTTTTTTTTCATAATTTCTGTAGAAGAACAAGGTGCTTAGGAGGGAGGGGGACATAGGGCAAGGGAAAGAGTGAAGGGGGGGGGAATTATAACAAAGTAGACCACATGATTGCAGCCAAACGGGCGTGGTCGCTTTACAAGAAGAAGAAAAGCTGCTTTTTTCACATGGCTTTTGCTATCTATTGTATTTGCCAACCTCAAAATCTCCTCCTCCCACAATTGCTTTGTGGTGTGGTGGACTCGAGAACAGAACCTCCCCATTCCCACTCCCACTCCCACTCCCACCACCACCGCTGCTGCTTTAAAAAACAAAGCCCAAATTCCAATCGAAAATCTCACCGCTTTGGAACAGAAAAAATCTTACTTATTTACTAACTCCACAACCTCTCACATGGTTCCTTATTATTTTCACTAGAATTCACATTGTGTACAAAATATGTGGCCAATATAAAACACCAGTCTCCACAGTTTTGCTTGCTGCATCATGTGCATGCGCTTGGAAAACAGCATCTCCTTTCATATTGTCACTCCTAGCTGCTGCATTTTCTTAATGTGATTGTAGGGATTAAAATTTGTGACTTATTTCAACATTAGGACGAGAAGTATTTCTAGATTAATAGCTAGCTAGCTTTATCACGTATTTTAATTTAGTTATTCAACAAGGGAATTGCTATTGGCATTTCAAAAATCTCATTTTATACTCAAAACTTTTTATATTTTGAAAGAAAAATACACTTATTAGGAGTATAGAATGAGATTTTTGGAATGTCAATAATACTTCCCTTCAACAATTGTAGGCTAAAAGATTTTACCGAGGACCTTCTCCAACATCGTACAAACAAATATAGCAAAACAAAATGATCATTTATAACCACAGTTATTTGAATCTAAATGATTAATAGCAAACATAATATGTAAAGTATTTGATGGAAAGAATGCAAAGCCTTCATTTATAATTTGTCTAAACTCTAACTATATATAAGATTTTATTTTATTTTTCAGCTCTTTGTACTTGCAAGAGGAACTACGTAACAACTAGATCCCTTTTTATTTAGTTGAAAATATAAGAAAAATTAGGCATATATTGCACCCCGTGACCTACCAAATTGCTGGCTAACCTAGCAGCAAAGGATTTTAGCACATATGTATTAATATATATCAGATTTGATACGTCAATGTGATTCTTTGACCGTCCTCTAATTTCCCCATTAACACAAACATGTGAATTGAAACAGACAGCCTTCCTAAACCTTGTTATACGATAATTCTTAACAAAAACAAAAGGAAAAGACTAGATTAAAAGGAGTAAAAGGTTCAATATATATATATATATATAGTTCACCGTTTTAACCAGATGACAAACATTTGGGTAACTATCGGTAATAATATTACACCAAGAACGTATATATTTTCCTCCACTTTTTCACCTTTTTCAAAGCAGTGTGAAGATTGATAGGGTTTTGAATTCGAACAACAAAGACACCTGGAGAGATTACATGATTATCTTCCACCTAATGATGATGAAGCACAATGAGTTTGTCCTTTTTTATATAATTAGGATTATAAACCCATTTCTGCAGTAGTGCTAATGATTTTAAGAAATCACCACGTTATTCACCAGGTGTAAAAAGTTTTGTTTGGATGCAGGGCAACATATTCATGGGTTTTCTTGGGCACCCACGTACATCCTATTCTTTGTTTGGGCATGCCTTCTAGTCTCTAGAACCAGAAACATTCCCTGTGACTTGTGTCTCCTTTGACCGAGCCCTCAGCACCATATGATTCTGCATATTATACATGCATGCTTATTCTCATATATTACATCTTATCATCCAAACCCTTTGGTAATTGGTGGTATCACCGTTTATCATATGATAGGAGATCTGAAGTACGCAGGCAGATAGCAGATAGATATGTATATATATATATATCAAGGGTTTGCACTCCCTGTCAGATCACAAGTAGTACTAGCAGTCTAGTACAGGTTTGATAGAATGTTTGAAAGCAACATCAGAGCAAAATGATGCCCTAGTTAGGTGGCCATTGTAGTTTTGTTAAGTGAAATCAACAAAAAAATAACTCCATCAAATTGTGCCCATTATGATATAGACATCACGGGTCAACAATTATTATGTATATTACCGAATTCATCAATTGATCTCTATAAGATTTCCGTGTTTGCCCGATTATCCTTAGCATTCGCTATTTGTAAAAGTATTACCAATACAGGTACTGATTTTCATACTCTTAATTTAGCTTTTAACACTTCAAATTAAGTGATTTATAACTATAGTTATGATTCACTCGCAATGGAAGTGCCAAAAGCTAACCTCTGCGTGTGTCAAAATCCCTACACAATTCTTATGTTGCTAGTTGCGTAGTTTGGTCTTGAACAACATTGCAAATCCAGACAATTGAATTCTAATATTCATATAGCTATAGTACGACGAGAAGGCTAAAACCAAGACAAAGGCACAAAGCATGGTTATCCCCTTTAAATTTGTCTCTGAAATTTTCGTCTCTTGAAACGTTACTTTGTGTGACAAATCTAGAGACAAAGCATGTTAGTTGCTATGAATTTTGTTTCCAAACATTAATGTTTTGGAGTCTATATAAGGTGGGGGACCAAAACACAAGAGCCATATCATTGAGATTAACCAGCAATGCTGACTAATTATATGAATCATCATTTTACCCATCAATTCTTTTTGTTAATATCTCCATTATATTTATTAGATTCATTTACTTAAATCAAACGACAGGTTTACAGATGTACAAACTAAAAACATGTCAACTAATTCACAATCCAACAAGAGAAACAATCCTCTCCAAATGCATTATTAACCCATTAATTTGTGGACGCTGTATCTCTATGAACTTAAAAGTCATGAACATGGTTTTCTTTTTAAACTTAACTTAGAATTTAGGGGAGTGTTAATTTGTTTAAGTTAAAGACATTTCTTACATATTGCTTTATCCTTGCCAATGATTAAAACTCAATAATTGGTCAAACTTTTGCTCCTTTTTTTCTTGATATGTTCATGAACAGTTTGTAAGGGTGTCTTTTTGTGATCATCGGAGAATTACCTTGGCTTTTTGGAACCCTACATTGACCTGAATTCAACTAGAACGAATGGGTCCTTAGTTCTGTGCTAAAGAATCAATTGAAATATGGTCAACCCCATTAGCAAAAAACAAGAAGTGGGTCAAATTTTATAATTATTGCTGCAAAATAATTGAATTGAAGAAAATATATATCACAAAACACAATAATGCTGGATTGGCTCTCTGGCCCTCCTTTCTGAGACCAATTTTTAGGGCCAAAGAATTCTATAAAGAAAATGTGTACAACTTTAGTAACACAGTTTAAAGCTGCAATTTGATAATATTGTACAACTCATAAAAAAAGGGAATGGAAAATATAATTGTATGTTGGATCTATTATTTTTGGAATAAATCTAAGCAAAGTAATTGCCTTAGTTTGTTTTTCTTTGCCTACAGTATAACAATTTTCTGTACAATCATAGATTTTATATGATGTTGCTTGTGGTTGTTAACATAGATGCGAAAGGTTTGTGCAAGAACATCGGCCATTTGGCTTGCAGCCCAAAATATAATAATTGGATCGCCAGAATAAGGAATCACAAAAAATGAGACGGTTATCCACATGAGTATTTTAATGTAGTTTGTGACCTTAATTTACTGAAAAATAAGTATAGCGAGTAAATTGAGAATTGTATGATAATTTCAGAAATAAAATGACAGTTTATTCCAATTAGGACTAGTCCACCATGACCACTTTTTGAGCAGGTAAAAGATTTTCGCACTTCTATTTTGTCGTGACGTCCTCAGTTTGTTTATGTCCCTTCGCTATCGTTTGGTATACAAACGGGACGGAAAGAAATGGGACGGAATGGGACAGGACGGGACGGAACAGAGAAGGAGCAAAAATGCACTCGGATGGAAACAATGAGAAAGAAGGAGACAGAGAGGTTATAATTTTGTGTTCCACGGATGTGGAATGAGTTGTTCTAGGGGGTGAGGTGGAACAAAAATTTACTCAAAATTCGTTTCGTGAAACATCGTGTTCCAGCCGTTTTAGGCGCACCAAACGTAGGACGGAACGTCTCTTCCTACTCCGTTCCGTTCCGTCCCACGTACCAAACGGTACCTTTATTCACAATTTAGAATAGAACAAGAGAAATAGTGGAAAAACATAAAGGAGTGCAAGTTATTTTTAAAATCAGCTCGTACTAACCTGACCCCAGTCACTTTCACAGCCTGCACAGGAGATGATTGAGACTTTGACCCATGATAAAATGGTTCGCTGAATGCCAAATTCAGTATGGCCCAAGACCCAAATTGTCATAGGCCATTTTTGTGAAGGCCAATTACATCAGCCTATGATGTCCCAGCCCATAAGAAAAGAATATCATTGGACGGGCTGAGATCATCTACTAATTATTGGTCCAAGATGTGAAATACTATTCCTGCCGCGCAACAATTCGCTCGATATTCTGCGCACCCACAGCAACCCAACCCGGCCGACGTTAGCCTAGCCAATAGCCCTTGGCCCTTCGCACTTAACGTCACCGGAGCTCGAGTCTCTGATCAATCGAGTCGTCGCTCAGTCCATTCAGTTCAGATAACTGCTTTAATCACTTGGACTAACCCTTTTGAAGATGGTGTTAATCCAACCAAACATTACCAGGCAAGCTTTGAAAGGGAATCATTGATTCTTGACATTGACCTTAAACCACTTACACAAAAGTGACTTGTATTTATTTATTTTTTTTTAAAAGAACAACTAGTGACAAATCACAAACATATATATTTATTATGATTATTATTATTTAGGGCAAAAGACTGTTTACTACCTTCAAGTTTCGTTGTTTTCAACATTTAGTACATCAATTTTTTTTCGTCCCAGAGTCATACCTAAAGTGTAAATTTTGGGACAATCTCATACATTCGTTAGTCAAACTGTTAAGTCTTCCGTTAAGTGATGACGTGGTGCCCAAGTGGACAATGACTGGGCGCCACGTTACAATAAGTGTTCCACGTGGATATTAAAAATAATAAAAATTAAATTACAAAATTACAAAATTACAAAAAAATAAAAAAAAATAAAAAAAGCTGTTCTTCTCCTTCACCCACCCCAACCCAAACTATGCTTCCCCTGTCGCCTTCCTCCCCACCTCACTGGAACCGAGTCCTCAACCTTTCCCCTTTCTCTTTCCTTAACAGCTCTACTCCTTTTCGGACCAGCGACAGAGATCTACGATCACTTGAACGCGCAATTTCACATCCCTAACCCTAATTTCTGATTCCCCTTCTCGATCTCTCCGATTCGATTTAAGAGCAGCTGAAACGCCGCCGCCGCGATGGGCGATTTCAACCTCACACTCGTCATCGTCGCCATTGTTCTCTGCATCATCGTCTTCATCTTCAATGTCTACTTGCTCGTCAATTTCCAGATCTCGTCCAACCCATAACAAATTACCAAAATTTAGAGCAACGTACCTGGCGATTGAGCGTGGTGGGGTCGTGCTTGGACCAGAAGAGATCGAGCAGGCTCTAAAGGTTGCACTCTTTAGGGTCGTACTGCACTCTCACAACCTTCGAGTGCTGGGTGGTGCTGGTACACACGACCTCGTAACTCGGGTTGTGCAGAAACCCCTGGGTGTACCCAACCTCTGTCTTCATCACGCCGGGTACTCGCTGAAACTCCAGCTTGACACCCCGGAAGCACCTATCTCCAAAATGAGTGAAATGCTGACCCGTGAAGACGCCGGAAAAAGTGTGCGCATTGGGGAACACGTTCTTCGCCCGCATGAGCTAGAAAAGCTCGATAACGACGAGAAAGGAGGCTCGGAGACCCTGCTGGGAGTAGCCATTGGTGAGAGAGTTCCAGGAGACGACGTCCTTGTCGGAAATGGCGTCAAATACGAGGTGGGGTCCGGGCAAGTCCCCGCATTTGGCGTAGAAGTTGACGACGGCGTTGGCGATGTATACGCAGGATATGGGACCGGCTTTGATGATGTGGGCATGGACAGACTTGCCCTTTTGGAGGTCCTTTTGGCAGGTGAATTGGACGATGGCAGCTGAGGAAGGTGTGCGGAGGAGAGAAGGGAGGAGAGGGTGTGCCCAGAAACTTTTTTTTTTCTTTTTTTTTTTTTTAAATTGAGTGGGTCGGGGTTGAAGGAGGGAGAGGATTGGATTTGCACATATGGGTGGAGGCTGAGAAGGGAGCGATGAGAGGACGAAGAGGTGGGCACGGGTGGGATTTGGGGAAGATGAAGTTTTTTTTTTTTTTTTTTTTTTTTAATATACATTTATTATTATATTTATTTATTTTATAAATAATTTATTTTTAATTTCCACATGGATGACACGTGGCGCTCAATCATTGTCCATATAGGCGCCACGTCATAGTTAACGGGAGATTTAATAGTTTGACTAACGGATGTATGAGACTGTCCCAAAATTAACACTTTAGGTATGATTCTGGGACGAAAAAAAATTGATGTACTAAATGTTGAAAACTATGAAACATGAGAGTAGTAAACAATCATTTGTCTTATTATTTATATATTGGGCAGTGAACGAAATGAACATGGCATATAGTGATTGAGGGTTTGAGAAAAAATAAAAAAGTAATTGAGATATATGCAGATTACACAGAGGCCCTACCATAATAATTGAACTACACCATGTGCCGCTTCATGCTTGCTTCTCTCGCCACCGCATTTCTCTCTTTTTTTTTCTTTTTCCTTTTCTGGGTCCCAGGCAAGCCAAATGTACACAGCCTGGTTGAAGCAGTAGACACTCGAGTTTCCTCTCAATTCAATTAATCAACCAAATAGACAATGGCTTGTATAAATCAATAATGCTGAAGTACAAGTGTCTCCAATAATTTCGTCAGCTATTTCTTGGCGTTCCATAAACTCTACTTGAGACACCATCGGCTAGGCTCGACGTTCCGTTCCGTTCCATATTCATACAAATCTCTCCCAACAAAGGCATTGGAGACAGTTGACTGGTGCGATGGAAAAAGGTCGAGTAAAATTTGACCGGTAAAATTTGGCGCCAACACGGTGCCGCTTTCCCCTACTGGTTTAACCCAAAAACCCACAAAAAGCAAAAGAAAAATTAATAAGATGAACACGAACACCCCCCTCTTCTAAGCTTCTAGTCTTCTCTCAAGAAAAGTAAGCTTCTTTGGCATTCTTCTTCAATGGATCGTCCTCAACTCTCTGCCTCTCTCCTCACACTTCTCGCACTCTCTTTCTTCTCAGGTAAATCTCTAAATTCAAATTATCTCTCCCACCCAATTCTTATATTTCCCGGAAAATCAAAACCCATTTCTCAAAATTTCATTTTTTTCTTGAATTTTTTTTGGTTCTTGCAGAAGTGAACTCAGCTTCTTTCAAGCTACTCAACAAGTGCCGCTACCAAGTATGGCCCGGAATACTTTCCGGCGCCAATTCGGCGCCTCTCTCCCCCACTGGCTTCGCGCTCAAGCCCGGCAAGTCCCGGACCCTCTCCGTACCCAAATCTTGGTCGGGTCGGATCTGGGCTCGGACTCTGTGCACCGAATACTCGCCCGGTAACTTCTCCTGCGTCACAGCCGACTGCGGCTCGGGAAAAATCGAGTGTGCCGGAGGCGGCGCGAAACCGCCGGCTACGTTGGCCGAGTTCACGCTCAACGGCGCCGACGGGTTGGATTTTTATGACGTCAGCTTGGTGGACGGGTACAACCTGCCGATGCTGGTGGTGCCGCGTGGAGGAACAAGAGGGGGGTGCAGCCCGACTGGGTGCCTTGTGGACTTGAACGGCAAGTGCCCCAGGGCGCTGAGGGTGCGTGAGGGAGGATGGGGGAGCGTGGCGTGTAGGAGCGCGTGCGAGGCGTTTGGGGATCCACAGTTTTGTTGTAGCGAGGGGTACGCTACGCCCGACACATGTCAACCGTCGGCGTACTCGCTGTTTTTCAAGCATGCTTGCCCACGCTCGTATAGCTACGCGTATGACGACAAGACTAGCACTTACACGTGCGCCTCCGCCGACTACGTCATCATATTCTGCCCCTTGCCTTATACGAGGTAACATTATTCATGTTACATACACGAAATGTGTTTTTGATTTCATATATAATTAGAGAGAAAAAAAAAATTTAAATGTATTAGCCTAGGAAGTACTCGAAGACAAGTAATTTGTTGATATTATACGTATCGGATTGATATTATAATCTAACATGTCAAACTGTCCGAAAGTGTCGTAACCTAACTTGTTTGGGGTTTAGGATATTATTCAATTATCTTTATGAGTTATTGGAGTTGTTGAATATGATGGGCATGCTGAAGGTGCGGGGTGCATGCTCCCTAATTTGCACCTTTTCATGCGCCAAGGGTTGCTTAGAGCTAATAGCAGCGATTTCGGCGTCCTCGAAATGCCGCCAATATGTTGTTTCAATGCCACAAAAACAGAGAATAATGTAGAAGACAAACATGAAGGCGGATGTGCAAGTTGGTTAATTCAGGGTTTTGTCAGTAGAGCAGAAACTAAGTATAGTTTGTAGTTACAAGTAGATATCTCTATACCTTACCACATTTTTTACCTTGGGACCATGTATAGACGAAATATTTATCTTTTGTTGAACTTGTGTATGCTCTGTTCTTTTAAAGGGGGTAATCTGGCAGGTTTTGTTCGTTTGCTTGTATTTCCTCTTGGAGCTGCAACTTACTGCATTATACTTGGGGTAGTTGAAGGAGCTCTGTTAATTTGTTTCATCTATTACAATGCATAATGAATAATGGATATGTTGAGTCTATCACGTTACGCAATTGAGTTAAAGTCTCGTGAACATAACTGGTGCCTTGTCTGGAATTTTCAGTCTAAAGGTGTTGGGAGCTCGAAAAGATGGGGCAGCGCTACCACTGGTTAACAAGACCATGATGTACTTCTAAGGAGCCACCATGCAAGACCAGACGCCTCTAATCCTTCATTCTGCCTCTACTGCATGTGCAGCAGCACACATTTGGTCTTTCCAGTTTCGGCCTCTATTTATGTGCTTTATGACTATCCTTGTTTCTCACATTTCCAGGAAGGTAGTATTACAAATCCCGGGTGAAGAGCAGGTGCCACGGTCGATGACTAGCTTTACACCTCACCTTCCTCGTTGCAGTTGCCATTAGTTCACTGGTAAGCATAGTGGAAAAAAATTCCACCGTTCCAAGAAAATCTTGTATGAAATCCTTTATACATAGGACTGTTCGAATTTTGCCTCTGATAACTTGTTGCTTCAAAAGATGAGTGTAATATTAGAAGAAAGAAACTCCAAATTTCTTAAATTGAAAAACCGCAAGTTACATGTGTTTGGGGATAAATTTCTTAAATTGAAAAACTTCAAAAGATGAGTGTAATATGAAGTCGTATATTATAACACAGGAATACTTTTTAATATCATACTAAGGGGACCCTACGTTACATGTGTTTGGGGAACAAGATTCTATCCGGATTCTTTTTGTAAGGATCTTAGGGATAAATTTACCATATCTATTCATCAGTCATCCTATAGTCAGAAATTATTTTAAATTTTTTATCTAAAATTAAACACAAATAGTATTTAACGAAAGATGATCGCATGATGTACAACGAACGATTAAGATGAATTAATCTTTAAGATTCTCACAAATAGGATTCGGAGAACATCCTCACAAAATGACCAGAAGAAAATCCTCATCCGTGTATGGGGACACTATGAACTTGTCGTATTGGCTTAGAACATGTTACGTGTGCGGTTGTTTTATTTTAACCTCTGCTCTTAAAAAGAACCACAGTTATTTAAATATCTGTAGTCCTTCACTCTTTATTTCCAAATTTAGGACGCAAGTTAAGCAGTAAGGCCGCGTGAAAGGTGCCAAGCTTTGCCTTTCAATTATTTTTAATTTATGCATCTCCACACCTCTTCATCGTCCGCTTCGTCCTCCCGTCATTTTTCCTCTGTGGCTCCTTCCCTCCTGACACCCTCTCCCGCCTCGACCAGCTTCGCTTTTTAGCCTCCACAACAACTCCCTCTCTGGCGCCAAAAAATAAAAAATAAGTGGATGACGTCAGCCTACGTCATGTAGGCCGTCCCATGGGTTTGTTGATTCTGGGCCGGTCTCTTGCCTAGCTATTAGGCTGGGTTGTTTGGGGGATTGGGTGCCGGGCTATCAAGCCCCGGTGGAACTTCTGTGAAGAGGATGACAGTCCTCAACAGAACACAAAGTTTTGAAGAGTGTCTGCGTGTACTGTATGCAATGCACTTAGGGTGCGTTTGTTTGACATCACTAACCTTCACTGGACTGGATTGGACTAGTGATTAGTGAAGTCCTGTGTTTGTTGCAGAGGGACTAAGTTTAATGGGACTCGTGAGGACTAGCGTGGACTAGCACCTTCGCTAGAAGGTCTTAGCCAGTCCCCCCAAAAATGAAAGGATTGCTAGTCCCGTCTTCTCCTTCATTTACCAGCAGCAACCTCACCAACAGATCCTCACCAGCAGCAGCCTCTCCTTCGTTCTCCTTTGTTCTATGTCTTCTCTTTGCACCAACAGCCCTACCCACCCCAATCATCTTCTCTGATAGTGGTGGGCAGTTGTTCAATTCCCCGTCTGCTTCTCTGTCTTCTCTTTGCACCTATAGCCCCACCCACCCCACTCATCTTCGTCTTCTTGCAAATTGGGGATTCGTCTTGCAGCAAGGGGAGATTATTTGTCTTGCAAATTGGGGATTCGTCTTGCAGACTTTGGGGATTCGTCTTGCAGACTTTGGGGATTCTTCCTAATTCATCTTGCTTTGTCTGTTTGATTACTGTTGTTATGTCATTTCATGGATCTGCAGGAACAAGTTTTATTTTTTGGTGTCTGAGTTGTTATTTAAACTTGATTATGTTTGATCAGGTTTATAGAATATGACTTATATAACATATTTTTTTCATTAATTTTGAAATGTTAATTAATTTGAGCATCTGGGTTCTCCAAAATAAGTGTGATTTGGGAAACTAAATCTTTATCTTGGTAGGGAATGAAATACGATGGTGGTTCATGTAATCCTTGTTGCTTATGTATATTTTCTGGGATTTTCAATTGCGAAGTGCGAAGCTTATCTGCCTATAAGGTGTTTGAAGAAATACCCAACTGAAATGAAATTTGATTGGTTATTCAACTGATTTGGGGATGTTACTCATTACTTCTACTACTTCAATTCTTATTTTTTTGAAAAATTATTACTTTGTTTTCTGTGTGATTTTGGTTCTCACATTTAAGAATTCCAATTTTAGTGGTGTTACTGAACAACTTGCTGCCCTGCTGGTTTGGTATCTTTTGCAACCAAAGAAGTTAAATTCTTTGTTCGTAGTTGCAACATTTTCTTGGGGTTAATTCTCTACAGAGAGTCAGAACTCATTCTTTTGAAAGTCAGATTTGTTCTTTGTTTGCATGTTGAGATGAAATGAAGTAATGAACAATTAGAAAACAAACTCTTTGATTATATAGAAGAAATATGCTCGGACCATCAATTTGAACAATTGATTGAATGGATGGTTGTTTGTGAAGTTCCTGTGTTATGATTATCTTGCTTCTTAGTCCGACACTGCACCAAACGCTTTACTAAACTAGTCCAGCTTAGTCTAGTCTAAGCCAGTCCAGCTTAGTCCCTGCAGCTAGTCCAGTCCGAGACAGTCCGGTGCAACAAACACACCCTTAGGGTCTAGTCAATTTGAATTTCAAATGATTTTAAAAGATTTTTTTAAAGTGATAGATTTTAAAGGATTTTAATATACTCTACAATTCTACATAGATTTTGGTAGATTTATATGGATTTCCGTATAAATTTCTATGGATTTGTATGGACGTCTTCCATAGATTTTTTAGGATTTTCAGAAAGAAAATAATTTTTTATGTCAAAAAATTAAATAAAAAAGAGTGATTTCGTCACTTCAATTAACAAAAATTCAAGAAATCTATTTCTTCCCCTGCCCATTTTCCTCTCTGATGTGCCTTTCAATGGCTTCCAAAGAGAGTGCCTTCCGATGGCTGAAGCACCAAAAGCCGATAGTACCGAAGAAAATTCGATACATAAAGCCCTAGCTTTGGCACGAAAAGGCGAAGCTATTTGTTAAATTATTTTCTATGAAATTTTAAGTGAGTATTGAATTTCTTAGAAATGTTGGGTAGGATGGAATCTGAGCATTTTGAAAAATGGAGGTTTTAGTTTGTTTCTGTGAAGTGGGTTTTGGAATTGGAATATGGGTTGTGATATTGGCTTGCTGAATTTTGATGATTTGAGTGTGAATTGATCCAAAGGGCTGCCACGAAATTATTGCTCTGCATCTTCTTCTCTCCAATCACCTTAGCCTACTCTGTATGGCAATCCATCACCTTGGCTTTTGTTTGTTTATAGTTTAAACAGTGAGGTTGAAGGTGATGATAGGGAAGGGAGGGACGGGAGGGACGGGGAAAATGAATGTTCATCTTTTGTGGTCGCGTGAAAAGTAATTTGAGGGGTGAGGGTTGGATTCTTAGTTGTCCTTGGTGTATATATACCACCACCTTCAAATCCATCTAAATCCTTTATTTATTAAAATTCTAATAAATTTTTGATATTTTCACTACACTTGAATTTAGATGTATTCTTTAAAATTCTAACCGACTACTCCTGAATTTTGAGTATTCTTCAAAATCCTATTAAATCTTAATTTGACTACATTATGATTTCAAAGTCCTTTAAAATCCTTTTTTAAAATCTAATTGACTACACCCGGATTTGAAGTCTATTAAAATGCTATCAAACCCTAATTTTACTACACCCATAGAATTGAGTTGTCCACAAGTAGGGAATTAATAGGAAACATATTCAAACTTTACTATCAGTGTTAAAAAAATTGTCACGCCTCTACCCGCGAATAAGGACTATTCACGAGTTAGGGTGCGAGCCATATCTTAGCTATAGAAATAATTCTACAACCAAGATGTGGTGGAAAATAAAATAAAATTATAACGATTACACCATATATCCCATAACAAAATCTTACATAAATCGAAAATGCAACGGAATAACAATAGTGCACAAATTAATCCACAACAAAAACTACCCATTAAATAATAATTAAATTGCAACAATTCTTTCAAATGCATGAAATATATGCAAATGAGATGGATGAATGCACTCACTCCCTTCTAATCCTGCTAACACATACCTAAGACATCCAAGCATGTGATGCGTAAATTACTTGACACACAAATTAAACCCTCTTTTTGACAATTGTAGTATAGATGTAAGTAGGGTATCGTTCTAGGCCGGGGATTAGGAGGGATTGCTAATCTATTCTAAATTAATTTAAAAATATTAAACAAGACTCAAGGACTCAAAACTAGGCTAAAAACTCTAATAACTCGAAACACACTTAAAATGACTCAAAATAATGAAAACAATCAAATTAGACACTAGGAATTGAAATGGACGGAAATTGAATTAAAAGACTAAAAACAAAGAAAACTAACTAAATAATATAATTTAATAATGGATGGGTGTTTGGTTTTGATGAAAAGTAAAATAAACTTAATTAAATTACAGAATTGATAAAAACATAAAATTAAGGTAAAATGGTAAATGACGGACTAGCTAGAGGGTTCTTCTCCACACATGACACATATGCAATCTAAATTGATTTTCAGTTGTTCTTTCAATAAATTGTGAATCTCAATACTCCAGATTAACCGTGAACAGCACTTTTTTTAATCTTCAAGTTTTCCTTAAGTTATTGAATTGGACGGAAAAACGCATACAACAATTCAAAACATTCTTCAAAAGTCCCCTACGTGAAAAGCACAATAGCGATACAATCAAAGATCATTAAACTTTGTGAAAACTATAAGCATTGACGAGGCATTCGTAACTATGAAAAGCATGATACTCTTGCCAAGAATTTACTTAACGTGATTGTGACTAGCAACCTTTACTACTTGTGAAAATAAGTTCATAACGATTAGGTGAAATTCACTTATATTCTAGCATCAAATTCATGCATGTAAATTAAGCGTGCACTCTCAACCAACATACACAAATCAGTTTTTATACGAACGGATAAGTAAATTGAAATCACAACTTATGAAATCACAACCGAAGGTAATCAATTCATATTACAAATATATTCATGGTTTCGAATTAACCTCTAACCAACATAAATTTAATTACACATTATTAAAAACAGAAATAAAATAGAAGTTTGAAAAGATTTAACCGAGAGAAATGGAGTGAAGCCTCTAATTTTCTTCTCACTGTGCCCGTCAGTCTCCCTTCTCCCCGTGTCTATCTCCTCTCCTGCCTCTGCGAGCTGACCTTCTGCGAGCTGCCCAAAGGGCAGCTCCCTTCTCCCGCTCCAAGACCCCCCTGTCTTCTGACCTCTTTTCCTCCTTTTATTATTTTCCTCCCTCCACCAAAAATGAAGCTCGAGCTGCCTCCCCTCCACAACCAAGCAGGTACTTCTTGATTTTATTCTTGCATCAATTCTGACCGTCCCTTTTCTCCACGTCAGCCCCCACCTGCTTTCACGTTTCTGCCTTGCTATCTTTCTTTCCTTTATTTTATTTGTTTCTCTTTTTCTTTCCTGTTTTCACTTCATATTTTTATTCCATCCCATCTGCTGACCAGCTGCAAAGCAGCTTTCACGCCTAGCTTTGGACCTGCCACTTATTCCCTTTGCAGTCTGTCCGTCCCACGTTTTTCTATTTAATTTCTCAGTGCTTTCCACTTTCTTCTCCTACAAACACAATAAATCAAAATAAACCAAAATAAAACCCAATCCAAAAATAAAACCAATATTCTTTCTGTTTATTATTTAAAACTCATTTGTGCTATTTTTATTTTCTTTGCATAACAAATCCTAAAAACATAAAAATAACGTAAATAGATTAAAAATATAAGGAACTAACTAAGAAAAGACGAGTGAATTCGAAGTAAAAATATATATAAATATCATCCGATCAGCATGCACGTCCTATACCATGCTTATACCACTTGACTTCAAATACCTTAGAATATGAGTTAACTCTTGTTCATCTCTTAAACTCAATTTTCAGAATTAAATTCTCAGTTTCCACTTTATTATATAGGTACTTTCCCTAGTGCCCAATTGTATTTTCAAGCCCTTCCCCCGACGCTTGACATATACAAGATTTCATTATTATATATTCAAGGCATTCTCCAGCCCCTGAATATCTTTACAACTCAAACACTTTACACAAGTGAGCACTTGACACATCACAACTTTTTTTCTTGCTTTGCATGAATGCTTATGTGTATGCCATGTATCAATTATTACTCAGCAATACTAATAAAAAAATAGTTAGTAGCCAAAATTATATTACATTAACAATAATAAAATATTGATAACACACAACAATATAATTGAGAAATATTACTTTACCATTTTACTCCATATCTCTAATGATATTGATGCATAACCCCATTTGGATTCCATAGAGCAATTATGTTGGAATATAGCTTGCTCGGTTGTACGAGTCTTAACCCCAACATCATCATCGTCCGCCATGGCTCCCATTGGTGAGGTTGACATGATGACCAAGAGTATCCCATTTTGGTTCCTTTCCTTCCTAATATTATCTTCCTTTCATTTGTAGTTCACGGTGAATGACTCGCACAAGTAACTATTTTTTTTATTGATTGATGGTGTGCTTTCATAGCTCTTGTTGGGAAGGTAAAGAAGCAGATAGTAGAATAAAACTAGTAAATAAACAATCACACTCCGAGTTTAAGTGGTTCACCAAATCGGCTACGTCCACTGAGATGGTGTTTGTATTTCTATTTCACTATATATGGAGGATTTTACAAATACAATGAAAAATGATTTAAAGCATGTAAAGTAAATGAAAAAAAATGAGAAGAGTGGTCTACGAAGAAGAGGAGGTTTTGTTTCTTTTTCCCGTGTGTTCTTCCCTTAGCTGTTCTCCTTCATCTAGAATCATATCAAGGCTGCTACTTTTGGATAATAAGGAGATCTTGGAACACGTCTGCACTTGCATTTCAAATCGATATGTTCTCACCTCATTGGAAGATTTGGAACAAAACTAAATAGAGAATATTGTAACCAAATGATTAAGATTTTTTCTAGACTAGTGAATCAACACTATAAAACCACAAAATATTGCCAACTCATGCACTTAGACACACGTATAAGCTATAGATTTCCCACCTCCACATTTTGGAGTGGTGAATAATCACTAATCATTAACTCCTAATGATTACAAACAGCCAACTCACCCTTATGTAGACTTTCACCTCTATTTTAGAGTGATGAAGAATACCTTCTATTTACTCTCTAATGATTGTCAAAATGGCACTTTGCCTTTGTGAGAAAAATCAAGCCAAACTCATCATAATCCCCTTCTCCGATTCAAACTAAAAATATCTCTAATTGCATATGAACATGAAATAATACAAGCTAGTTTATGAAATAATTTTGTAGCAAAATGAACTTACGTTGAGACTAGTTTACATATCAAAAGCATAAGTTCTTGTACACAGCGTATAAATAGAAATCCAATAAAATCATTACATAAAAATAACTTCGCACATACACACACACACACACATATATATATAAAAAAATTTATTTTTAATACGGGGTATTACAAAAACCCCCACCTAGCGCTGCCTAGGTACTAGATAGTAATCACTGACTCGACTAATCCCCAGGCGTTTGAAAATTATGAAAGCGCTCCTAGGTGCCCACCTAGACCCGCTTAGGCACCCGTGTAGGTCGCAACTTTCACTTAGAGAGAAAATAGATAATTTTTATTTTGCATTTTATTTTTTCAATAAATTGTAGGAGACTTGTTGAAGTGGATGAACACTCATTACATGCTTGTTCCTCATGTTTTCAATATGTTTTAATATTTTATAATATATATGCTATTCTATTTTGCCATTTATGTATCCCAATCAATGTTTTAAAAGACGAAGGAGAGTCGATTCATGGATAACTCCACTGAGTCGAAGCCTAACGAGACCTAAATTTTTTAATATATATATTACGTATATGATAATTTTGAATAATATTGAGGTGGGGTATGAAGTCTTAAAAAAGAAAAATAAGAATAATATAATGTTTCTTTTAACGAAAGAATAAAGTAACGTTAAAAAATAAAAATAAAAAACAAAAAGATGTTTATCTTTTTTTTTTCTATGTTGTCATGAGAATCTGGGAAAAGATGTTTATCTATCCTAAAAAAAATAATAAAAACAAAAAAAATACTTATCAATCTATCTTGTATTTGAGGAAAAATAATATAAAAAAAGAGGAACAAAAAACAAAAAAAGAAAATAATGGGTTAATAAATGTTAGTAAAGTGGGGTCAGTTTATATTTTAAGAGAAAAGATTATAAAAAAAACGAAAAGTCACGAAAAGAAAACCTTTGTTATCGCATTCTGCTTCACTGGGCACCCCAGTTCTACAACTCAAAAAAATGGGATTATGCAACTTCAAAAAGAAAAAAGGACTTCATTTGAACACCTAGGTGTTTCTCGGGGTGCCTTTTTCAAAACACTGATCCCCGTATAATTATGTATTTTTTTAAAGAATAAGTAGACATTTATATATATGTTTATATAATTAATTTAATTACAATTGAAAAAAATTGTCTAAACCACCTAGGTCCGGTCTAGCTAGACGCATAGGCACTAGGCCCCCACCGCCCGACTAGCACCTAACGTCTTTTAGAACCTTATTTATTGTATATGATTGTTAGGCTCTCACAAGTCATATGTTTTAATTTTACTTCAATTTGAACCTGAGTTGCATGTGAACGCAATTATAATTGTTAGATTGAAAAATTCATCATTCTCTGTTAAGATATAGATGAATATCAAGTTGATGATGGATCTCCCTTGCATTCAATGCAAACTCTACCATAGTAGACAAACCTCGTATAATCTTTGAAATTAATTATTTTTAATCGAATCTTGAATCATGTAACAAATTAAAACAAGCGACGGGAAGAGCTTGTGAGCATACCATTCCACTCATTTTATTCCTGGGAAAGTATGCTTTTATACTGAAGACAATGGAAGGACCCCATTTGGCCTCCTTTGTACCCAAAAGAAGCAAGAAAATTCACTTTTTAACATAACGTAGAAATAAGAAACAAAATCACTTTACTTTTTATATTCTCCCAACACTAAAATCACTTTACTCAATATACATTTAGATTTTCTAACATTACCCTGCATGCAAACCCTACATAGAAGAACATAATGATAACATAAATCATCAGATATAAAAACTGTTGATGCACAAAATCAGTGAGGACTTTGGTACAACATAAAATGTTAAGTTTGTGACATTCATTAGATTGCTCCGGTCACTAGTGTGAATAAGTATGTAAATGGATAGGGACAGGGAAGCAAACACAAGATGTACGTGGTTCACCCAGATTGGCTACGTCTACGGAGTAGAGGAATTCTCATTAATTGTGAAGGGTTTACACAAGTACATAGGTTCAAGCTCTCCTTTTGTGAGTACTAGTGAATGATTTAGTACAAATGACATTAGGAAATATTGTGAGATAATGATATCTATTTATAGAAGAAAGTTTCTAGTTTCATTCTGACATTGACATGTGTCGTGTTGTGATTGGCTTCTGATGTTGACACGTGTCGCGCTATGATTGACTTCTGATGTCGACACGTGTTGCGCTGTGATTGGCCTCCTGGTTGAAAGGAAACTCTTCTGGGTCCTTGACAGTATAACGTTGACTGGTGCTCAGTAATTTCAGGATTGGTTAAGTATGGTACAAACAGTGCTCCTCTAAGTTCTCGAGTGAGGGAAGCTCCTCGGTTGGGGACTTGCAAGATCCAAGCTATTGAGTAATCACCAAACTTCTAAGTACCGAAGTGTGGTATCATTTTCACTTGCCTTATCTGTCTCATATGTAGATGTGACATCTTCTCTGGAAGTACTTTTTCTCCATCCAGGGGTGGTATCTTTAACCGATGAAGATGCACAAGGTAATGTATCAATTTCACTTGAAGCTTACTTGTAGTTTCGAAATTGGTCAAGTGCGATACAAACCCTATAGTAGGAGTCCCCCAAGTCGCCGAGCTAGGAGATTTGCCGAATGAGGTAACAGACAAGGTAAGCAATTAGACTTCCAAGCAAGCAACCTGGATCGGAGGTTCGACTTTGGCTTCCGGTTGATTGTTCTCATTCTCCTTGTGTCATAAACAGCAACAAGGATAAGGAGAAGCAAATTGAGAAGAGATGATATGAGATACTTTTGCTTTTGCAGAAGTAACTTTCCACAGGCTTATTCTTGAACTGGGCTGAAGGGTTTTCTGGTTTCCCAGAGTATAAGGCCGACTCAAGAATTTAAGGGTAAAAAAAAGTCCATCAAATCTAGAGTACGTTCGACCCTGATGATATGGGATACTCTTTTTGTTGACAAAGTAGTGGATGTATCGGCACGTGTTCTATTACGCTTGTCTCCATATGCTTCCTTGTATCCTTCTCACTTACCCTATCTGTTCCTCAGGCAGATGTGGTATCTTCTCTGGAAGCATAAGATGTTGAAGATGAGTACTCGAGAGCAATGCTAGGTAAGTAATCAGGCAAGGGGTTCCAAGCAGTCAGTTTCTGACTAGAAGCTTGATTTCAAATGCTAACTGATTGCTCTCTTTCTCCTTGTCTTGCAGGTAAGAACAAGGCCAAAGGAAACGACAGGGAAAAAGCATGATATGGGATACTCTTGCTTTTAACCCTGATGATATGAGATACTCTTGCTCTGGTGTGGCTTGTTTGTAGAGGTATTATCGGGAGGAAAAGAAGCTGAGTATTTCGAGAGACTCTGCTGAGAGTGCCCTCTCGGATGTGAAGAAAAGTTGAGCATTTTTTTTATTTGCAGGTCTGCCTGGCTGTGGAGGATAGAGGTTGACATATATAGGAGTCTCCCTAACAACAAGTAATAGTGCTATTCCTTTACCCTTCTTGGTCATAGCAATGTAGTGGGAGCTGCAAGTTTCACGTGTTTTAACTTTGTCAGAGCACTTTGAAAAAGTGGTCTGTGGTATCTGGAAAGCTGATGTTGCGTGTGAAAATTGCAGACAAGCTTTATCCAAGGAAATCTGGCTCTCGAAGTTCGAAGGGATATGCCTCTTCGATTTTCAAACAAGCAATCTTGGGGAGTCTGGCTTTCGAGATTCGGAGGGCGGTGCCTCTTCGATTTTTGAGCACGTAATCCTGTTGGGAGTCTGGCTCACCAGATTCGGAGAGCGATGCCTCTTCGATTTTTGAGAAAGCAATCTTGTTGGGAGTCTGACTCTTGAGATTCGGATAGTAGTGTCTCTTCGATTTTTGATAAAGTAATCCTGTTGAGAGTCTGGCTCTCGAGATTCGGAGGGCGGTGCCTCTTCGATTTTTGAGCACGTAATCCTGTTAGAAGTCTGGCTCTCGAGATTCGGAGAGCAATGCCTTTTCAATTTTTGAGAAAACAATCCTGTTGGGAGTCTGACTCTTGAGATTCGGATAGCAGTGTCTCTTCGATTTTTGATATAGTAATCCTGTTGGGAGTCTGGCTCTCGAGATTCGGAGAACTGTGCCTCTTCGATTTTTGAGCAAGCAATCTTGTTGGGAGTGTTTTCTCGAATGTGAGTAAAGGTTGGGCATTTTTACCAGTCTGCCTTGCCACGGAGCAAGGAGGTTGACACACATTGGGACTTTCTAATTATCAAGTAGTGGTTCCTTTACCCTTGTGGATAATAGTAAGGTAGCTGGACCTTCAAAATTTATGTGTCTAAACTTTGTCAAAGATCTTTGGCAAAGTTATCTGTGGTACTCGAGGAGCTGATGTTGCGTGTAGAGAGTGGTGCCTCTTCTAAATCCAAAGAGTGATGCCTCTTCGATTTTTGAACCAATGGCCTTGTTACCCTTTCTTTTATAAGGGCACCAATTGTGTGCAAGAAGTACATTCAAAGAGTTATTGCTTAAGAATTTTCCCTTATTTTTTAGCTTAAGAGATTTATTGCACCTCATTTCTTCTTCATCATTTCTAAGAATGTCTGGCCCATCCGATCGTCGTTTTGACTTGAACTTTGGTGAAGAGGTAGCTATGCCTTCCCAAGACAACATATTGCGCCCATCTTTCTTATCCCCTACTAGTCCTCTTACTATTGAGGACTATGTGATGAAGAATGATATGATCGTTGCGGTGGTGGCCAAGAACCTTCTCACTCCTAAAGATAACAGACTACTTTCTAAACGGTCTGATGAGTTGGATGTTAAGGATTCTTTGGCTCTCAATGTTCAGTATGCAGGTTTTGTGTCTAATATGGCCCAACGTCTATTTGCTTGAACCCGCCAAGTTGAATCATTGACGATTGAAGTGATAAGTCTCAAACAGGAGATCAGAGAGCTCAAGCATGAGAATAAACAGTTGCACAGGCTCGCACATGACTATGCTACAAAAATGAAGAGGAAGCTTGACCAGCTACAGGAATCTGATGGTCAAATTTTACTTGATCATCAGAGGTTTGTAGGTTTGTTCCAAAGGCATTTATTGCATTCGTTTGTTGGGGCTGTACCGCGTAATGAAGCTCCAAATGATCAACCTTTGGTGTCTCCTCATTCTGGGGTTCTGCTCAGTACTGAGGCTCCGAATGATCATCCTCAGGTGCCTACTCTTTCTGGGGCTCTGCCGACTGCTGAGACTTCTCATGAGCAACCTTTGTGAAGGCTCCCTCTTGTTTGTTTATTTTGATTCATGTATATGTACATATTTGTAACTTATCGGAGATATCAATAAACAAGTTTTGCTTCATTTCAACGTATTGTGTTAAATACACCAAGGCCTTCTTCACTAAGTTCTTTGAATTTTTTCTTTTGTTGAAGCTTGAATGTTGAAGCTTTGAGAGTGAAACATATATGTTGAGGTATTGCTCCCTTAATTTCCCAAGTAAGGAAAACTTCTCGGTTGGAGACTTGAAAAATCCAAGTCATTGAGTGGTCGTGAGACTTCTGAGTATCAAGGTGCAGTAGCATATGGTAGGAGTCCCCAAAGTCTCTGGTCGAGGGAGTTGACGAATGAGGCATTTCCTTTCTAAGTGGTAGCCCAAAACTCCTCCTTCATATATATTTGTTATGAAAGTTGTTAGGCCCAAAGAAGATGAGGCCTAGGCAATTTTTTTTTCAAATTTTAGATTTTTTTTTTTAATTTTCGAATTTTCGATTTTTTGAATTGTCAAATTTCCGAAATATATATATATATATATATATATATTTAAGCTTTGTAGGTGAAGCTTTGTTGTTGAAGCTTTTTCGGTGAAGCTTTGAGGTTGAAGCTTTGTTGGGCACCATGAATTGATTTTGCTTCACGCTATCTTGATCAAGATAGTGTGAAGCTTTTGTAGGTGAAGTTTTTTGTGTTGAAGCTTTGTAGGTGAAGCTTTTGTGGGTCAAGCTTTTGTGGGTGAAGCTTTTGTGGGTCAAACTTTTGTGGGTCAAGCTTTTGTGGGTGAAGCTTTTGTGGGTGAAGCTTTTGTGAGTCAAGCTTTTGTGGGTCAAGCTTTTGTGGGTCAAGCTTTTGTTGGTAAAGCTTTTGTGGGTGAAGCTTTTGTGGGTGAAGCTTTTGTGTTAAAGCTTTTGTAGGTGAAGCTTTTATGTTGAAGCTTTAGTGGGTGAAGCTTTTGTGTTGAAGCTTTTGTGGGTGAAGCTTTTGTGTTGAAGCTTTTGTAGGTGAAGCTTTGGAGTTGAAGCTTTGTAGGTGAAGCTTTGGTAGGTGAAGCTTTGGAGTTGAAGCTTTGTAGGTGAAACTTTGGAGTTGAAGCTGTTGTTGGGTACCATGAATTTATTTTGCTTCACACTATCTTGATCAAGATAATGTGAAGCTTTTGAGAATTTGTAGTTTCCTCCATTGATGAAGCTTTGTTGAATTTCCCTTTTTTTTGGGGGGGGGGGGGCGAAACTAGAAATTTGAAAATGTGGGAGAGACAACATATACAAATTTTGCTTCCACACTATTGAGCAAGAGATTGTGATGCAAGCCACACCTTGTAGTAGTCAAAGGTTTGGATGAACCATATAAATTGAATTTGCTTCAAACAGTCTTGAATTTGTTTCAAAGGTTTGAGAATTGTAGTTGCCCTCTATTGATGAAGCTTTTGTTGGCACCATCAATTAGTTTTGCTTCACATTGTCTTGATCAAGAATGTGTGAAGCTTTTGAGAATTGTGGTTGCCCTCCATTGATGAAGCTCTTGTTGGCACCATAAATTGGTTTTGCTTCACACTGTCTTGATCAAGAGTGTGTGAAGCTTTTGAGAATTGTGGTTGAACTCCTTTGATGAAGCTTTTGTTGGTACCATAAATTGGTTTTGCTTCATACTGTCTTGATCAAGAGTGTGTGAGGCTTTTGAGAATTGTGGTTGCCCTCCATTGATGAAGCTCTTGTTGGCATCATAAATTGGTTTTGTTTTACACTGTCTTGATCAAGAGTGTGTGAAGCTTTTGAGAATTGTGGTTGAATTCCTTTGATGAAGCTTTTGTTGGCACCATAAATTGGTTTTGCTTCAAACTGTCTTGATCAAGAGTGTGTGAAGCTTTTGAGAATTGTGGTTGCCCTCCATTTATAAAGCTCTTGTTGGCATCATAAATTGTTTTTACTTCACACTGTCTTGATCAAGAGTGTGTGAAGCTTTTGAGAATTATGGTTGCCCTCCATTGATGAAGCTCTTGTTGGCACCATGAATTGGTTTTGCTTCGTATTGTCTTGATCAAAAGTGTGTGAAGCTTTTGAGAATTGTGGTTGCCCTCCATTGATGAAGCTCTTGTTGGCACCATGAATTGGTTTTGCTTCACACTGTCTTGATCAAGAGTGTGTGAAGCTTTTGAGAATTATGGTTGCCCTCCATTGATGAAGCTCTTGTTGGCACCATAAATTGGTTTTGCTTCACATTGTCTTGATCAAGAGTGTGTGTAGCTTTTGAGAATTTGTAGTTGAACTCCTTTGATGAAGCTCTTGTTGGCACCATAAATTGGTTTTGCTTCACACTCTTTTGATCAAGAGTGTGTGAAGCTTTGAGAATTTGTAGTGTTTGCATTGTTACAGAAGAGAAATGTCTAAAGCAGATACAAGAGGGCTGAATAGCTTGATCTTTGTATGCCATGCACTGAAGTTGTTATTAGCTTGCAATAAGACTTTGTTGGTGACTATAACTCTTGTTGGACATAAGTGCTCCCCTAGTTGAGTTGTCAAGCTTGAGGGTTTTTTATTATTTGTGAATGCTAGGAGTTCACATGTACAAGTTGTACCACTCGTCTTCTGGTAAGTGGAATGAATGGTAAGTTGCTTTCATCACATGGTTGGTGGTACGAAGGTGAGTTCCTTCATCACCTTTCATCACATTTCATCACCTAGTTGGTGGCACGAAGATGAGTTCATTCTTCACCTGGTTGGTGGCATGAATGGCAAGTTGCCAAATGATATTAGAGTACGGGTTGTACATTTCATCACTTGGTTGATGGCATGAAGGAGAAGGTTGTACATTTCATCACCTGGTTGGTGGCATGAAGATGAGTTCATTCTTCACATTTCATCACCTGGTTGGTAAGAATAAGGGCAAGATGTCTAGGCACATTGTAGCAAGTGTCGAATGACACAAAGTATGTTGAACTCTTTCAAAGCACAGTTGGCTTATGTATGAATGTGTTGGAATGTATGATTGAACAAATATACTGTGAAGCTGTTCGTTTATTTGTATAGTCTTGTTGACATATACTTAGACTTTGTTTCATGTTGGAAGCATTCATGTTGAAGCTTTGAACCTGAGTGTTTCATTGCTAGGAATGTAAGAGGATTACGATCAAGTTGTCTAAATCACCTCTTTATTGAATTCATGCCAAATAGTCTTCGTTACATAAGATGCCGAACGGCTGAAGCTTAACACTTGTACAATGTGAGTTTACTTGTAATAGTATTTCAAGTGATCAGCGTTTCATGAATGGCCAATGGTCTTGCCATCGGAGCTTTTAAGCTTGTAAGAGTCAGGGCGACTGATGCCAACAACTTCAAACGGTCCATCCCAGTTTGGACTAAGTGTTCCTTCACTCGAGACTCTGTCGTAGAGTAATCTTTTCTTCAATACCCAGTCCCCCACTTTGAAAGAACAATTTAACCCTTGAGTCATAGTAGTTGGAGATGCGCTGCTTGTAGGTGACATTCCTCAAGTGAGCCTGGTTTCTGTGTTCCTCGACTAGATCTAAGTTGAGGATAAGTTGTTTGTCATTTTTGCTTTACACGTAGTTCTGGACTCGGAACGTTGCTTGCTTAAGCTCAACTAGGACAACTGCCTCTGTACCAAAGGCAAGTGAGAATAGGGTTTCTCCTGTTGATGTCCGATACGAAGTGCGGTATGACCAAAGAATTTGGGGTACAAATTCTGGCCAACAACCTTTAGCCTTGTTCAAGCTGGTTTTCAAAGTTCACTTGATTATTTTGTTGATGGCTTCAACTTGTCCATTAGACTGGGGATGAGCTGGGGAGGCAAAAAATAAGTTAATGTTGAACTTAGAGCAGAACATCCTGAACTTATTGCTGTCAAACTGTCGCCCGTTGTCAGTGACTATCGCATTGGGAATGCCGAATCTGCAAAGGATGTTCTTCCATACAAAGTATTCTATTTTTGCCTCAGTAATGGTTGCCAAGGGTTCTACTTCGGCTCACTTTGTGAAGTAGTCAACTGCAATGATTGCATAGCGAACCTTGCCCTTCCCTGCAGGCATTGGGCCGATCAAATCAAGTCCCTATTGGGCGAAGGGTCAAGGGCTAATCATAGGATTGAGCGGCTCAGGAGAGGAGTGAGGAATAGTTACGTAGCGTTGACACTTATCATATGAGCGGGATATTCTGATGGCATCTTGGTGGAGTGTTGGCCAGTAATATCCTTGGCGAAAAGCCTTGTGTGCTAGAGATCGAGATCCAGGATGATCTCTGCAGACTTCTTCATATATTTCCCAAATGACAGTTTCCGCCTCTGCGGGCGTAAGGCATCTTAGGTATGGTAGGTTAAAACCCCGCTTGTAGAGTTGGTCATTAATGATCAAGTAACGGGTAACCTTGTATCGAATTTGCTTAGCTTGGACTTTGTCATTTGGAAGGGTGCCATGAGTAAGGAATATATAAATCGGGGTAATCCAACTATCCCCCTATTGTAAGTTGCACACTTCCACAGCCATGGTGCTTGGTGCTGCCAATAATTCGACCTGAATTTTTCTCCCAATCTTGTCTTTCACCGCTAAGGCGAGGCGAGCCAAAGCATCTGTATGACTGTTTGCCGCTCGAGGAATTTGGGTGATCTGGTAGTGGAAGTGCTTGAGCAACAATTGTGTTTGTGCCAGATATGCTGCCATGGAGTTATCCTTAGCGTCAAAGTTGTTGGTGACCTGGTTAACCACCAATTGGGAGTCACTGAAGATATTAATTCATTTAACCCCAAGGTGTTTGGCCAAACGTAAGCCTGCTAGGAGGGCTTCATATTCGACCTCATTATTCGACGACTTGAATTTGAAACGAAGAGCATACTCTATTGCCACTTTGTCAGGGGTCGTAAGGACTAGTTCTGCTCCACAACCCTGTTGGTTGGACGAGCCATCAACCTATAGGCTCTATGCTGGGGCTGTTGGTTCTGTTTTGTGAGCTTCCGAGGGTAATGAAACCACTCTTTAGGCGTAGAAACAATGTCAACAGGATATGTGAAAGTTGGCGATGAAGTCTGCCACTGCTTGGCCTTTCTCAACCGGCTTTGGTTGGTAGGAGATGTCAAACTCACCCAATGCTATCGCCCATTTGATCATTCGCCCGGAAGTGTCAGGACTTTGGAGTATCTGTCGAAGAGGATGATTAGTAAGAATGATGATAGAGTGTGCTTGGAAGTAAGGGTGAAGTTTTCGAGCAGACATGACCAATGCTAGAGCCAATTTCTCAATGTTGTAGTATCGTGTCTCCACATTTTGTAAGGCCTTGCTAGTGTAGTAGACAGGCCGTTCGACATTACCATCATTTCGAATGAGAACAGAACTTACTGCTGAAGTTGATACCGACAGATAGATAATGAAAGTGTCACCAACCTCAGGTTTAGAGAGCAGAATGGCTTTACTCATGTAGTCTTTGAGGTTTTTGAATGCCTCAGCACATTCATCAATACATGTAATGTAGTTCTTACTTCCCTTAAGTGCTTTGAAGAAAGGAGCACATCTATCTGTGGCCTTAGAGATGAACCTAGTTAAGGCTGCCACCTTGCCAGTAAGGCTTTGGATGTCTTTTGAAATTACCGGTTCCTTCATGTCGAGGATTGCTTTAATCTTCTCAGGATTAGCCTCAATGCCTCGTTGGCTTATCATGAAGCCTAAGAATTTGCCAGAACTTATGCCGAAGGCACATTTGTTGGGGTTCAACCTCATTCGATACCTCTTCAGAATGGTGAAAGTTTCGGATTGGTTGGTGATGTGTTGGTCAGCATGTTTGCTCTTGACTAGCATATCATCAACGTAAACTTCCATGCTCTTCCCAATCTGTTTTGCGAACATTGAATTGACCAGTCTCTGATAAGTCGTTTATGCATTCTTTAGGCCGAAGAGCATGACTTTATAGCAATATAGTCCCCTGTCAATAGTGAAGGCTGTGTGTTCTTGGTCCGGAGGGTTCATGAGGATTTGGTTGTATCCTGAGTAAGCATTCATGAAGCTCAGGAGTTCACACCCTGCTGTAGAGTCTATAAGTCTGTCTATGAGAGGAAGAGGAAAGCTATCATTCGAGCATCCTTTGTTTAGGTCGGTGTAATCGACACACATTCTCCACAAGACCTTTTGGAGCAAGATACTTTCCTTGGTCGGATTCTTCTTAACAAGGACAACATTTGCTACCCATGCTGGATAATTGACTTCGCGGACGAAGCATATGCCTTTGAGTTTTTCAACTTCTGCCTTCATTGCCTCGTACCGTTCAACGTCATAGGATCTTTGCTTTTGTCTTACTGGCTTAGTCTTAGGGTCAATACTTAAGCGATGACAGATGATATCGGGAGAGATGCCTGACATGTCCTCGTATGACCAGGCGAAGACCTCAGTGTTCTCTTGCAAAAAAGAGATAAATGCCAACCGAATGGGTGGTGACAAGGTGGTGTCAATCTTCACCATGCGATCCTGATAATCTTTTGAGATAGAGACCTTCTCCAACTCTTCAGCGGGTTGTGCTTGCTAAGTGAAAGGGTCATCTCGAGGATTATCGGGTTGACTGTTGCCACCGTGAAGATCCAAGTTAGCTTCGTCTGGGTTGGTCTTTATGACTTGGTCATGTATAGAAAGGGCTTCCTTGGGCACATGCAGGTGCTGTTGCTTAACCGAAGTGTTGTAACATGATCGTGCACTAAGTTGATCTCCTCTGATGTAACCATTGCCATAGGGGGTTAGAAATTTCATCAACAACATATGTGTGGATACCATGGCCTTGAGATCATTGATACCTATGCGTCCCAAGATGACATTGTATGCTGTTGGGCAATTAACCACCAGGAAGTTAGTGGTAATGGTAGCTGTGTAAGGGCAAGTACCAATGGTGAAAGGTAAGTGTATGATCCCCAAAGGTTGCACGATATCACCGGAGAAGCTTATCAGAGGGGAAATCGAGCGATCGAGTAAGTGTTCAGCTACATTAAGTGCCCTGAAAGCTTCAGCAAACATGATATTGACCGAAGCCCCTGTGTCTACAAGGATTCGTCGTACTTCAAAGTTGGCTATGTGAGCTTCCACGATCAGTAGGTCGTTGTGAGGATAGATGATACCTCTTTCTTCCTCAGGGTGGAAACATATTGGATCCTAGTTAAGCTTTTGATACTTGCCTCCCCTGATGTCTTCCACGTGAAACACTTGGTGGCCAGACCTTAAAGCTCGTTCACTATTTTTCATGGCCCTGTTGGAAGATTTAGATATAGGTGTGCCACCACTTATGGAATATATCACATTCACCTGGCGTTGGTTACGATTACCCCTTGGAGGGTGAAGGAGGAATTGATCAATTTTTCCTTCACGTGCCAAAACTTCAATATGATCACGAAGGGTGATACACTTCTCGCCGTCATGGCCGTTATACTCGTGGTAGCAGCAAAACGTGCCCGTGTTCTTCGTGGACTTGTAATCCGGGTGCCTCGGCTTTGGCTTCAGTATCAAGTATGCTATGCTGGGGTAAATGGCCACGCATGTGGCATTCAAAGGTGTGTATGCCTCATACCTCAGGGTAGAGGATGTCCTGACATGTGCTTGACCCACTGTGTTGACTGCCTGGGGTCGGGGATTATCGTGGCGATACCCTTGGTTATCGCGATAGTGTCCCTTACTCCTTTTACTGAAATGAGATTGGTGAGGATGGAAATCTTTCCTTTTACCCTGAGATTGATATGTCTGTTGACTTGGCAAAGTATTAAGTAAGGCAGGGGAGGCACCGCTGCCGTTTGAAAGGTCGAGGTCATCTCATTTGGTTGGATTTGGCTTCCACTCTCTACTCGCTGATAAGGGTTGACTATGAGGCGTTTCCCTTGATATGTCCTTACCTCAACGGAGGCATGGTTGTAAGCCTGTTCCATCAGCTCAGAGTAAGTCTTCCAAGTGTTGGCATTGATCATGTACTTGAAGAAACAATCACGTAGGCTTACCGTGAAGGCCTTGAGGGCGGTTTTGTCATCTGCCTCAGCGCAGCGAGAATACTCATGGCTGAAGCGACTGGCATACTCTCGTAGTGACTCGTCCGGCTTTTGGCGAATAGTGTACAAGTCATCTGCAGAATGCAAACGATCGGTCTAGAAAATGTGTTGACAAACAAATAGTTTCCTCAATTCCTCAAATGAGTCTATCGTCTCAGGTGGAAGACGACAATACCAGTTTAGAGCTCCGCCAGAGAGGGTGGAAGGGAAGAGAAGACATCGCTCTTTGTCGGTGTGCATCCAGTATGCCATAGTGGACTCAAAGTGGTTAATGTATTCAATTGGGTCCTCATTTCTAGTATAGAGTTGCAAGCCAAGCTTCTACTTTGTCTTTGCTTGGAGGGAGGTGTCGAGGATCCTCCTTGTAGGAGGGCTAGGCCTAGGTTGGTACCAATCAGGTATCTCATCTTGTCGTTCGGCCTTCAACTTGTTTACTTCCTTAAGAAGCTGTAGGACAAGAGGGTCCTAAGTGGAGTCAAGTACCACTGGAGCTTTCTTTCGTAAATCTCCATCTTCTCTTGGAAGTAGGAAGGTTTGATCAAGAGCATGTGATTTTTCCCTGGACTCGTCGTACTGACTTTCAAGGTATGTCTGTCGAAACATCTTTGAGTCCCCTATGCCTTCGTGTTTCTCTAGGACTTGTTGCCCCTTCCCCAAATTGGTAGCCGGCTTGGGACGTGGGAGGGGACCGAGTCTTTCAGAAACCCTTGGGTCATTGATCTTCAAGCTTATGTGGAGAGGATTCTCTCGACGTTGCTTTAGGAAGTCTCGGCAGTCACGATAAACGGCTTTCGATCCTTCCAACCTTTCTGCAATGAGGTGTCTTCCTCCACTTCTCCTGCTTTGGGTCGAAGCAGCTGGGTTGAGAGAAGTCTCATGTTGATCAATGTTTTGATGATTAGCTCGCTCCTCATCAGGGATACCCATGTCGAATGAAGGTGACCCTCCTTGTTGGGAGGCATCCAGATGATGGTTGATGTCTACAGGGGTAACGAGCTCGCGTGTTTGAGTACACCTAGTTTGGTGGAGTATTTCAAAGAGCTTCTCATACTGCAATTGGAGGACCTCATTCTTCATTGTTATCTTGTTGTTTTGAGTTCTAGCTCATCGACTTTAGCTTGAAGAGCAACCCTTTTTCCTTCCTTCTTCCTTTGCTTTGTACTAGGTGCAAGAGAGGTGTCATTCTGTGTGCTGTGGCTTCCTTCGCTCCCCATGTTGGAGAGGGATGCCTGGTTAAAAGAGAGTGTACGAATGGTGGAAACCAACTTAACAAAGCTGAAGAGAGTGAGAATAAGTGTCATTTCCACAGACGGCGCCAAATGTTGATGCACAAAATCAGTGAGGACTTTGGTACAACAGAAAATGTTAAGTTTGTGACCTTCACTAGATTGCTCCGATCACTAGTGTGAATAAGTATGTAAATGGATAGGGACATGGAAGCAAACACAAGATGTACGTGGTTCACCCAGATTGGCTACGTCCACGGAGTAGAGGAGTTCTCATTAATTGTGAAGGGTTTACACAAGTACATAGGTTCAAGCTCTCCTTTTGTGAGTACTAGTGAATGATTTAGTACAAATGACATTAGAAAATATTGTGAGAGAATGATCTCTATTTATAGAAGAGAGTTTCTAGTTTCATTCTGACATTGACACGTGTCTTGTTGTGATTGGCTTCTGATGTTGACACGTGTCGTGCTATGATTGGCTTCTAATGTCGACATGTGTCGAGTTGTGATTGGCCTCTTGGTTGGAAGGAAACTCTTCTGGGTCCTTAACGGTATAACGTTGACTGGTGCTTAGTAGTTTCGGGATTGGTCAAGTATGGTACAAACAAAAACATTGAATTACTGGGATCCAAATAAGTCTCCAATTGATGTTTACCTTGTTTTCTAAAAATTAAAAATGCAAGTTTTTTTTCCATATATTTTACATGAAAAATGTGGAGGTCGGGAAAAATTTTATGGGGATCCTGAGGGTCATGGCATACCAGAAGTCTCTCGAGAACTTACATATGGGATTTGAGCCTTTTTTTATTTTTTATTTATTTTTACATATCACTCGAGAAGAGGGGTTGCTGACAGCGGGATTGAAACTTAGGTCTTGATTTAGCGAAGAGAACGATGATTACCTACTTAACCAACCTCGTTGGCATTTTACATGAAAAATGTGATTCGTCCGGATAAGATCAACAACCTGAACAAACTTCTTCATGGTATGTAGGATGCATGATGTAGTACATTCTAAGTAAACTCAAATATCATCATCTGAAACGATTTTGTGCACTTTGTATAACACAATGACGTAGATACAGTGGGTTGAAGAGGAAGGTCTATCGTCATTTGGCAACCTAGATGTATTTTAAATATTGAGAAAACGTTTTTGAAACATGCTGATAAAGAACTTGGATCAAATCATCCTGTGTGATTTATGTGAACATTGTTCTATGAAGGGACTAAAATGCTTTGAAATCATTATTGTTTATGAAACAAGTTCGTTGTGCATTCTTAACCTAACATCATTGATTAGTACATTGCTCGATATTTTTCATAAACTAAGTAGCCGAAAACTTGTGTGATATAAATAATTAACTGTAAAATAAAGTAGTTTAATATTTGATAAATTACATTTTTCCATAAGATTTTTTGTAAACAAGATGCGCAATAGAAATTTGGCCTAATTTTCAAATTTATTAGGGCTAATATTCTAAAACACATGAAAAGAAGAGAGGTGTAGGGAATCCAATGCCCTCCCACACAATTTGCAGTAGCAACCAGCAAGGACTCGGGGAGAGCCACTGGCCCACGCGGAACACATCAAGGGTCCCTTGATCTGACGTGGCTGCATATTAGATGTCCGTTAGTAGGTCCCACCTCACGAAACAGTGGCGGATGAAAATCATTATCTTTGCTATGTGGACGGTAAAAGAGTAGTGCGATGTACAGCAAATTTGTGTATCAAATTATATAACTATTCATTAAATTTTTGTCAAAAGAAAAATTATTCATCAAATTCCTGTAACTTCCTGAAACTTTCTGTAACTTTTTGAAACTTTATTTTTATCTTATTTTGCATTCTGTAACTCAAAAATCACTATTATATTCTCTTAAACTCAAAATTCATTCCACTTTAACTTGTGGGTTCTCTTTTCCATGAAACTTATAGGTCGCCTTTTAAAACATATGTGAGACCAAATACTCAATAAGATTATGCCACATGTGCAATATTTTTTATTATAAATCTTTATTATGTGTTAACATTCAACAATCAGAGAATATTAAATTTAAAAGAAATTGAAGAGACAAAAAAAAAATATTGATTAGCCTACCGCACTCATATCAAACCGACATAAGAAATTAACATACCTAACCAGCAATGTGAAGCGCATTTTGAGTTTTATAGAGACGACTGTGAAGTTTCAAGAGGCAAAATATGATCAAAATCGAGTTACATGAGATAAAATTAAGCGAACTTTGAGTTTCAGGAAGTAAAGAAGCAACTTTTGAGTTACAAGAAATAAAGTGATATTAAAATTGAGTTCCAGGGGGTAGCTAAAAATAATTTAGTAAAATAATGAACAAATGATTATATGTAGATATTCACTAGAGAGTACCTTATATACTCATTTTCTAATTTGGTTCAATCAAAAGATAGCATGTGTTACTTATTTTTTAAAGCTAAAAAAGAATTAATATTATATTAGGTATTCACTAGTGAGTACTCTATGAGCCAGTTTGAGATTGCTTTTTTTTATTTTAATACAACAACAACAACAACAAAGCCTTTTCCCACTAAGTGGGGTCGGCTATATGAATCCTAGAACGCCATTGCGCTCATTTGTGTCATGTCCTCCGTTAGATCCAAGTACTCAAGTCTTTTCTTAGGGTCTCTTCCAAAGTTTTCCTAGGTCTTCCTCTACTCCTTCGGCCCCGAACCTCTGTCCCGTAGTCACATTTTCGAACCGGAGCGTCAATAGGCCTTCTTTGCACATGTCCAAACCACCGGAACCGATTTTCTATCATATTTCCTTCAATTTTGGCTACTCCTACTTTACCTCGGATAACCTAATTCCCAATCTTATCCTTTCTCGTGTGCCCATACATCCCACGAAGCATCCTCATCTCCGCTACACCCATTTTGTGTACGTTGATGCTTCACCGCCCAACATTCTGTGCCATACAACATCGCTGGCCTTATTGCCGTCCTATAAAATTTTCCCTTGAGCTTTAGTGGCCTATGACGGTCACACAACACGCCGGATGCACTCTTACACTTCATCCATCCAGCTTGTATTCTATGGTTGAGATCTCCATCTAATTCTCCGTTCTCTTGCAAGATAAATCCTAGGTAGCAAAAGCGGTCACTTTTTGTGATCTTCGCTAGATTGCTCCGGTCATTAGTGTGGATAAGTATATAAATGGATATAGATAGGAAAACAAACACAAGATGTACGTGGTTCACCCAGATTGGCTACGTCCACGAAATAGAGGAGTTCTCATTAATTGTGAAGGGTTTACACAAGTACATAGGTTCAAGCTCTCCTTTAGTGAGTACAAGTGAATGATTTAGTACAAATGACATTAGGAAATATTGTGGGAGAATGATCTCGTAACCACGAAACTTCTAAGTACCGGAGTGTGGTATCGTCTTGACTTGCCTTTATCTGTCTCATAGGTAGATGTGACATCTTCTCTGGAAGTACTCTTCCTCCATCCAGGGGTGGTATCTGTAACTGGTGGAGATGCACAAGGTAATGTATCAATTTCACTTGAAGCTTACTTGTAGTTTCATGCTTGGTCAAGCGAGATACAAACCATGTAGTAGGAGTCCCCCAAGTCGCCGAGCTGGGGGATCTGCTGAAAGAGGTGACAGACAAGGTAAGCAATCAGAGCTCCGGCTGATTGTTCACATTCTCCCTATCTTGCAGGCAGCATGAAGGATAAAGAGAAGAAAAATGAGGAGAGATGATATGGGATACTTTTGCTTTTGAAGAAGTAACTTTCCACAGGCTTATTCTTGAACTGGGCTGTAGGGTTTTCTGGTTTCCTCCAGAGTATAAGGCCGACTGAAGAATTTGAGGGTCAAAACAAGTCCATCAAATCTAGAGTACGTTCGACCCTGCTGATATGGGATACTTTTGCTTTTGATAGAGTGGTGGATGTATCGGCACGTGTGCTGTTACGCTTGTCTCCACATGCTTCCTTGTATCCTTCTCACTTGGCCTATCTGTTCCTCAGGCAGATGCGGTATCTTCCCTGGAAGCATAAGATGTTGAAGATGAGTACTCGAGAGCAATGCCAGGTAAGTAATCAGGTAAGGGGTTCCAGGCAGTCAGTTCCTGGCTGGAAGCTTGATTCCAAGTGCTGACTGATTGCTCTCTTTCTCCTTGTCTTGCAGGTAAGAACAAGGCCAAAGGAAAAGACAGGGAAAAAGCATGATATGGGATACTCTTGCTTTTAACCCTGATGATATGAGATATTCTTGCTCTAGTATAGCTTGTTTACAGAGGTATTATTGGGGGGAAAGAAAGCTGAATATTTCGAAAGGCTTTGTTGGGAGTGCCCTCTCAGATAAGAGAAAGGGTTGAGCATTTTTGCAGGTCTGCCTGTCCGTTAGGGATGAAAGTCGACATATATAGGAGTCTCCCTAACATCAAGTAATAATGCTATTCTTTTACCCTGCTTGGTTATAGCACGGTAGTGGGAGCTGCCAGCTTCACATGTTTTAACTCTGTCAGAGCACTTTGAAAAAGTGGTTTGTGGTATCTGGAAAGCTGATGTTGCATGTGAAGATTACAGACCTATCGGGGGTCTGGCTCTCGAGATTCGGAGAACGATGCCTCTTCGATTTTTGAGAAAGCAATCATGCTGGGGGTCTGGCTCTCGAGATTCGGAGAGCGGTGTCTCTTCGATTTTTAAGAAAGTAATCATGTTGGGAGTCTGGCTCTCGAGATTCGGATGGCCGTGCCTCTTCGATTTTGGAGCAAGCAATCTTGTTGGGAGTGTTTTCTCGAATGTGAGTAAAGGTTGGGCATGTTTGCTAGTCTACCTTGCCACGAAGCACAGAGGTTGACACACAAGGACTTTCCAATTATCCAGCAGTGGTACTGTTCCTTTACACTCTCTTCGATTTTGAGAAAGTAATCATGTTGGGAGTCTGGCTCTCGAGATTCGGAGGGCCATGCCTCTTCGATTTTGGAGCAAGCAATCTTGTTGGGAGTGTTTTCTCGAATGTGAGTAAAGGTTGGGCATGTTTGCTAGTCTACCTTGCCACGAAGCACAAAGGTTGACACACCGGGACTTTCCAATTATCCAGCAGTGGTACTGTTCCTTTACCCTCTCTTCGATTTTTGAGAAAGTAATCATGTTGGGAGTCTGGCTCTCGAGATTCGGAGGGCGGTGCCTCTTCGATTTTGGAGCAAGCAATCTTGTTAGGAGTGTTTTCTCGAATGTGAGTAAAGGTTGGGCATGTTTGCTAGTCTACCTTGCCACGAAGCACAGAGGTTGACACACCGGGACTTTCCAATTATCCAGCAGTGGTACTGTTCCTTTACCCTTGTGGGTAATAATATGGTAGCTAGACCTTCAAAATTTATGTGTCTAAACTTTGTTAGTGTTGTTTCTTTGCAATTCTTTTACCCTTCTTGGTCAGAGCGATGTAGTGGGAGCTGCAAGCTTCACGTGTCTCAACTTTGTCAGAGAACTTTGGCAAAGTTATCTGTGGTACCCATGAGCTACTGTTGCGTGTGGGAAGTGGGTGATTGAACAGTACAATTCATGTGCTTTCTACTTCGCTAGAAATCTTCGACAGAATGCCCATAATTTCCGCAAAGCTGAGTGTGCGTGTGACAGGTGCTGACAAGGCTGGAAAAGTAGGTGCCTCTTCGATTTCTGAAATCGACCCTCGTGGTCTCTGATCAGCCCAGCTTTTGAGAAAGCAAGCCTCTTCGATTTCTGAGATCGGCCTTTGTGGTCTTTGAGCAGCCCAGCTTTTGAGAAAGCAAACACCTCTTCGATTTCTGAGATCGACCCTCGTGGTCTCTGAGCAGCCCAGCTTTTGAGAAAGCAAACGCCTCTTCGATTTCTGAGCAGGCGCCTCTTCGATTTCTGAAGCTTCGTCGAGTGCAGATTTTTATAGGGGCTGACATTAAGTTCCAAAGCACACTTGAATATCCACCAGTAGAAGCTCCATTCTTGCACTTCTAAGATCTTGATTTGTCCGACCTCTTCTCTCTTCAACACCTTTGAAAATGTCTGGCCCCTCCGACCGTCGTTTTGACTTGAACCTTGTTGAAGAGGCAGCCCCGCCTTCTCCAGACAACATATGGCGCCCATCCTTCGTCTCCCCTACTGGTCCTCTTACCGTTGGGGATTCCGTGATGAAGAATGATATGGCCGCTGCGGTAGTGGCCATGAACCTTCTCACTCCCAAAGATAACAGACTACTTTCCAAACGGTCTGATGAATTGTCTGTTAAGGATTCTCTGGCTCTCAGTGTTCAGTGTGCAGGTTCTGTGTCTAATATGGCCCAACGCCTATTTGCTCGAACCCGCCAAGTTGAATCATTGGCGGCTGAAGTGATGAGTCTCAAACAGGAGATTAGAGGGCTCAAGCATGAGAATAAACAGTTGCACCGGCTCGCACATGACTATGCTACAAACATGAAGAGGAAGCTTGACCAGATGAAGGAATCTGATGGTCAGGTTTTACTTGATCATCAGAGATTTGTGGGTTTGTTCCAAAGGCATTTATTGCCTTCGTCTTCTGGGGCTGTACCGCGTAATGAAGCTCCAAATGATCAATCTCTGATGCCTCCTCCTTCTAGGGTTTTGTCCAGTACTGAGGCTCCGAATTATCCCCCTCCGGTGCCTTCTCTTTCTGGGGCTCTACCGACTGCTGAGACTTCTCCTAAGCAACCTTTGTGAAGGCTCCCTCTTGTTTGTTTATTTTGACTCAAGTATATGTACATATTTGTAACTTATCGGGGATATCAATAAATAAGCTTTCCTTCATTTCAACGTATTGTGTTAAATACACCAAAGCCTTCTTCGCTAAGTTCTTTGAATTTTCTTTTGTTGAAGCTTGTATGTTGAAGCTTTGTGAGTGGAGCATATAGGTTGAGGTAGTGTTCCCTTAATTTCCCGAGTGAGGAAAACTTCTCGGTTAGAGACTTGGAAAATCCAAGTCACTGAGTGGGATCGGCTATATGAATCTTAGAACGCCATTGTGTTCTGTCCTGTGTCATGTCCTCCGTTAGATCCAAGTACTCTAAGTCTTTTCTTAGGGTCTCTTCCAAAGTTTTCCTAGGTCTTCCTCTGCCCCTTCGGCCCTGAACCTCTGTCCCATAGTCGCATCTTCTAATCGGAGCGTCAGTAGGCCTTCTTTGCACATGTCCAAACCACCGTAACCGATTTTCTCTCATCTTTCCTTCAATTTCGGCTACTCCTACTTTACCCCGGATATCCTCATTCCTAATCTTATCCTTTCTCGTGTGGCCACACATCCAATGAAGCATCCTCATCTCCGCTACACCCATTTTGTGTACGTGTTGATGCTTCACCGCCCAACATTCTGTGCCATACAGCATCGCCGGCCTTATTGCCGTCCTATAAAATTTTCCCTTGAGTTTCAGTGGCATACGGCGGTCACACAACACGCCGAATGCACTCTTCCACTTCATCCATCCAGCTTGTATTCTATGGTTGAGATCTCCATCTAATTCTCCGTTCTTTTGCAAGATAGATCCTAGGTAACGAAAACGGTCGCTCTTTGGTATTTCTTGATCTCCGATCCTCACCCCTAACTCGTTTTGGCCTCCATTTGCACTGAACTTGCACTCCATATATTCTGTCTTTGATCGGCTTAGGCGAAGACCTTTAGATTCCAACACTTCTCTCCAAAGGTTAAGCTTTGCATTTACCCCTTCCTGAGTTTCATCTATCAACACTATATCGTCTGCGAAAAGCATACACCAAGGAATATCACCTTGAATATGTCCTGTTAACTCATCCATTACCAACGCAAAAAGGTAAGGACTTAAGGATGAGCCTTGATGTAATCCTACAGTTATGGGAAAGCTTTCGGTTTGTCCTTCATGAGTTCTTACAGTAGTCTTTGCTCCTTCATACATATCCTGTATAGCTTGGATATATGCTACTCGTACTCCTTTCTTCTCTAAAATCCTCCAAAGAATGTCTCTTGGGACCCTATCATACGCTTTTTCCAAATCTATAAAGACCATGTGTAAATCCTTTTTCCCATCTCTATATCTTTCCATCAATCTTCGTAAGAGATAGATTGCCTCCATGGTTGAGCGCCCTGGCATGAACCCGAATTGGTTGTCTGAAACCCGTGTCTCTTGCCTCAATCTATGCTCAATGACTCTCTCCCAGAGCTTCATTGTATGACTCATTAGCTTAATTCCCCTATAGTTCATGCAATTTTGTACATCGCCCTTATTCTTGTAGATAGGCACCAAAATGCTCATTCGCCACTCATTCGGCATCTTCTTCGTTTTCAAAATCCTATTGAAAAGGTCAGTGAGCCATGTTATACCTGTCTCTCCCAAAACTTTCCACACTTCGATTGGTATATCGTCTGGGCCTACTGCTTTTCTATGCTTCATCTTCTTCAAAGCTACACCCACTTCTTCCTTCCGGATTCTACGATAAAAAGAGTAGTTTCTACACTCTTCTGAGTTACTCAACTCCCCTAAAGAAGCACTCCTTTCATGTCCTTCATTGAAAAGATTATGAAAATAACCTTTCCATCTGTCTTTAACCGCGTTCTCTGTAGCAAGAACCTTTCCATCCTCATCCTTGATGCACCTCACTTGGTTTAGGTCCTTTGTCTTCTTTTCCCTTGCTCTAGCTAGTTTATAGATATCCAACTCTCCTTCTTTGGTATCTAGTCGCTTATACATATCATCATAAGCCGCTAACTTAGCTTCTCTCACAGCTTTCTTCGCCTCTTGCTTCGCTTTTCTATACCTTTCACCATTTTCATCGGTCCTATCCTTGTATAAGGCTTTACAACATTCCTTCTTAGCCTTCACCTTTGCTTGTACCTCCTCATTCCACCACCAAGATTCCTTTTGGTGTGGGGCAAAGCCCTTGGACTCTCCTAATACCTCTTTTGCTACTTTTCGGATACAACTAGCCATGGAATCCCACATTTGGTTAGCTTCCCCCTCTCTATCCCACACACACTGGGTGATTACTTTCTCTTTGAAAATTGCTTGTTTTTCTTCTTTTAGATTCCACCATCTAGTCCTTGGACACTTCCAAGTCTTGTTCTTTTTTCTCACTCTTTTGATATGTACATCCATCACCAACAAGCGATGTTGATTAGTCACGCTCTCTCCTGGTATAACTTTGCAATCCTTACAAGTTATACGATCCCCTTTCCTCATTAGAAGAAAATCTATTTGTGTTTTTGACGACCCACTCTTGTAGGTGATCACATGTTCTTCTCTCTTCTTAAAGAAGGTGTTGGCTAAGAAGAGATCATATGCCATTGCAAAATCCAAGATAGCTTCCCCATCCTCGTTTCTCTCCCCAAAACCATGGCCACCATGAAAACCTCCATAGTTGCCTGTCTCCCTGCCCACGTGTCCATTTAAATCTCCTCCTATAAATAACTTCTCCGTCTGAGCAATTCCTTGCACCAAGTCTCCAAGGTCTTCCCAAAATTTCTCCTTCGAACTCGTATCCAACCCTACTTGAGGTGCGTACGCACTAATCACATTGATAAGTTCTTGTCCTATTACAATCTTGATTGCCATGATTCTATCTCCTACCCTCTTGACATCTACAACATCTTGTGTCAAGGTCTTGTCCACGATGATGCCAACACCGTTTCTCGTTCTATTTGTGCCTGAATACCATAGTTTAAACCCTGAGTTTTCTAGATCCTTTGCCTTACGACCAACCCACTTAGTTTCTTGTAGGCACATAATATTTATCCTTCTCCTCACCATAACTTCTACTACTTCCATAGATTTTCCCGTCAAGGTTCCTATATTCCACGTTCCTAAACGCATTTTGCTCTCTTGAACTCTATCCTTCTGTCCTAGCTTCTTCACCATTCCCCGTCTAATAGGATCAAAGTACTTCTTTTGTGTGTCCCGTGTAAAGTTGATAGGAGCATATGCTCCCAAACAACTTTGAGTGGAGTCGTTCGAAAAGAAGTTTCTATAGCCCCCTTGCTCATTTAACACTGTATCCGGGTGCCGATGGAGATACAGCGACCCTTGCTCACTTATCACTGTGCTCAGGCCACACAGCGCGCCACTTACGGGTGACGCCCTAGCTTTAGCGCGATTTCGTTCTGGATTCATTTTCATAAGGATTCGACGTGATCATGGAGTGCCGGCTGTCGACTACCTGACGCCCTCCCCCTCCTCCTTTATCCGGGCTTGGGACCGGCAATGTAAGATAAACTTATACGGCGGAGTTGCTTTTTTTTTTTTTTTTTTTTTTATTTTAATAAAAAATAAAAAATATTTATGTTGTGCTTTAAGAATAATCAGTTACAAAATAAAGCAGTTGAGGGTTTGATAAATTGTATTTTAAAAAATGTCGTGTGTAAGAAAAGCAGTGTAAAAACATTTGGTAAATTTTAATGTAAAAGTGATATATTTGTATATATTGACAAAAATAGACATGATAGTTTGGGCGATGACGACGACAACAATGGCTGTGATGGTGGTGGTGCCAATAAAGGGGTGTGGTGGGTGGCGACAATGGCGATAGTTGCGATTGTTGTTGTGATGGCAATGGTGGCGATGACGGCAACGATGGTAGTGGCAGTTTTGGTTGTGGTGATAATGGTGGCGGCGGCGCAATTGTGGTGTGGTGCTAGTGGTAGCAATGGCGGTGGTAATGAAAATGGTGGTGTAAGAGATCAAGGTTGTAGTGGTGATCACTTTGTTCATGAAGGATAAAATGTGTTTATAGGAATAAATAATGTCATTTTTTAAAATTAATGAGCGTATTAAAGGAATTAAAAATATTAATTAAAGGCTCAACTTTGTTTTTTATTAAAGTGATTTTTAAAAGTAACCTAATGCTAGTTTTAAAAGTCGATGTCTAGAGGCCATTACTTTTAAAATAAACAGAATAATTTATTTTTACCAAATATTTTTTTATTGCTTAACTATAAAGTGAATAAGCATTGGTGAGAAAAAGCAACTGGGTCTATGTACTCATTTTTTAATTTGTCCCAATAAAAAGATGTCATATGTTCCTTAATTTTAAAGTTCAAGAAAATTAAAATAACATGTCTATTATTTTTAACAATAAAATATGTGTGAAAAAAATGGAACTTTCCGGCCAAACGGAAAATATGGTACAAACGTCCTATCTTTAAGGATGGAACAATTTGTTGTGTTTGGTTATGGAAGAATAACACACATAGCTCACATATCTAAGCTAAAACCTGAAAACCCCAACCTTACTCTACTCACCTCACACTCGACATCCATATGTTCGAAATCAGAGGTATGAGATCAACCCAAAACCTAGCTCACTTTTCTTACCTCTCTTTGGACTTCTCTCTCTTCTAAATCCGAGCTCAGAGATCTACGCTCAACCCAGAAACCCAGAGCTCTCTCGACATCATTCTCTTCTAAATGAGATAAGTGATGCAATAAGCTGAGGGTTTTTAGTATTTTAGTAATTTTGATTTTGTGCATGGTGTGCATGACCGGTTTATCATATTTCTATCCCAAGATTAAGAAAAATGAGTTATTTTGTCTATTTCTCTAAATTTAGAGACATTATGTGTCACAGCCCGTCCCGGGATTTTATTCATCGAGGACGTGATATGACGGAATTACCCTTAGCGGGTACTAAGGTATGTGTGTGTGACATATAATTGGTTTAACACATACATTCCTAAATTCTTGGAAATGAATTAAGTTTGATTTAATAAAGTGATATGTATGTTTGTGTGGCTAGGGTTGTGAGTTGGACTTGTTTTTTTGGATGGACCACACAACACACACTCGGGACAACCTTTTCCTTCCCTCTTCCCCGTGCTCTCTCTCTCTCCTCTCCGTTCAGTCTCTCTCTCACTCTCGAAACCGTACGGACACACTCACCATCGAGCCTACAAGCACAGATCGAAGATTGTGAAGGTACCATCGTGCTCGTGAGGACTATACGAACTCAACCACACCCATTTCAGGTAAGAAATCTTTCGATTTCACGTCGAAATCACAAGCATCGATTTTGGCACTGTTCATGAACTTTATGTTGGTTGATTTTTAGGACAATCCAAGCTCATAGTGAGCTTTAGGAGGTTCTCATGAAGCTCGGGGACGTTCGTTTGGAAGTTTTGGACGTCGGGATCGTGTAGTTCGAAGTTGGCCGATTTCTTGGAATTTCTCCGATGAGATTTCGTGATTTTTAGAGCCTTAAAGTAGTGTAACGTGAAACTACATGTTTAGGGCTTCATTTTGATATAAAATACGAAGAAAATGGTTGAGAAATGACGGAGAACAAGGCGTTTGAAAAATGCCCAGAATCCGGCCACCGGAAAAACCAGTCCGGCGACTGGTTGAGGAAGAAGACGCGCGTGGGGGCGCGTAGGTCCGTGCCACCCACGGCGCGTGGGGGCGCGTGACAAGCCCAAAAATTATTTTAAAAATTTGTCGACGTCCGTGACGTCGAGTAGGTCACTGTGGTATATTTATATACCCGATTTGAGCATCGTATGAGAAGTTATTACGAATTGTTGGTTATATGCTTTAAAATAACGTTTTTATAGTTATTTCGCATATAGGTGACACTAATCCCGAGGACGAGCGCATCTAGGGACGTCACGGGGGTTACAACCCTTCGACTTATCAGTGAGTGGGCAGTATTTTTGTTTATACCTATATACTATTTATATGTTTCCCAGAAATTGAGTTTGAACGAAAATACGTTTTCAAATGCCATGCATGCATGATATGAGTTATATGAATTGATAATTGATGCATATATATATGTGAATTGGTGATGTGGACGCACATGTGAGTATCAGGTGAGTTTATGTTATTCATGTGCATTGTTGATATGTATTATGTTGATAGCTCATAACCTGCAATCATGGTGTTAGTGCTTATATTATTCACCTCGCACCGCACGCTCACCTTGGATCCAAGTAGGTGCATGTCGTACAAACCATGAGAGGGTTCCGACATGTCGTACAGACCATGAAAGGGTTCCGACTGATAGGTGACCTTAGATTGTGTACACAGATGTTTGATGAGAGAAGCATTAGAGCGTATTATTATTACACCATCCTTATCGTACAGACTACTTCAGGTAGTTCCGATGTATATGCAGTGTAGTGCCGTATAGGTCACCGAGGTGACTCCGGATGGATTTGATGTTGAGCTATAGAATTAACCGTACAGGATCAACTGCAGGGTCTCCAGTTAATTCATTATTTCACCTGTTACATTGATGCATCATTCATTATGTTTTTGAAAGTTTTTAACATGGCATACTTTCTGGTTTTTAAGAAAGATTGATGATTTGAGATAAATGAAAAGTATTATGCTAGTATGCTATTTTCTGGGAAAGTATACAGGTTTTACAGCAAGGGGTTAGAAATGTTTTAAATGAAAGGTTTTCGAAAAGTTTTGTTTTACTGACCCACTCAATTTTGTTTTGCGCCCCTCCAGGTTCTAGTTAGCAGTTGGTGGCTCACAAGGCTCTCTTCGGCGTTCTGACAGACTCTCCTAATGTAGGACTCACCTGCGGGTGTTGTAACTTAATTATAGTCCTACTTGACTGCACCTAGTTGCTTATGCTATGAAATTGTGTGTTGCACACTTTAACTCTCTCTAGCATGCTTTTGGTTATTCTTGCTAGTAGTTGGTTTTTACTCTTTCGTAATTCTCTTATTTTGCTTCCATACCGCACTTATGGTTACGTCACGCTCACGTGATGGCCAACATGCCTTGATTCTAGGATCGGGGTGTGTCATTATGAGTGATGTGATAAGTACGCAACGAAAAAAGACTTAGCGGGTCGCATTACTTCCTAAATCTTCAACTCTTTATTGACTTAACTCGTGTGAGTAAATTGATGTCCTGCAATCCTGCTCTCTCCCCGACTCTCCTTCCCAAAACCAAACCCTAACTTTTCTGCAATCTTAGCCGCATGCTCCTTGCTCCGGCTTGGAGTCGACCGCATCCACTCTTCACCCTCATCCTAGCCTATCTCTCCCCTCCTAACCTTCTAGTAACCCATCTGCCTCTGTTTTTCACCCTTCATTCCCTTCCCTTTCAATGCCCCGCCCTCTCTCCCATGTCTTCCCCTTTCCCCTCATCTCCCTTTACCCTCTCTTAATTTCAATTGCGCCTCATCTCCCTCCCCGGTATTTCTTTCCCACTGTTTTGTGCCTCTACCCAGATCTGCAGCTGTCTGTTTCAAGGTTCTTTCCTTGATTTGTGGCTTAATTGGCAGTTGAGGTAGGATTTATGGTTGTTGGTGGGTTAGTTCCACTTCCATCAGCTTGTTTCCGTGGCTGTGATGCTCTACTCTCCAATTTGGTGGCTGCATCCTTGCCTGCTCAGATCCTGCGGACCCACTGCCTCGAGCGTTCAATGACGCATAGCTGTCTTGTGCAACCATAACATGTGACTCTGCCTTGTGCGACCTGATCTTTTCAGGGATGTTGTGGAGCTCACTAGTGTGCTAATGGTGTGGTCCTAGTTTGGGTTTTGGTCAATGAATTGAACTGACCGGTGGTTCCTTTCTTTCTCAGAGTAGTATGTAGTTGGTTTTGTTGCCTCGCCCTATAAATTGTGGTCTCATGTTTTGTAGTGACTGGATTTGTCTTCGCTTTATGCGATTGGTATGTGGTCTCGTCTTTCAATGATGACTTATTGTGATCTTGCTTGCGATGACTCTATGTAGCCTAGCACTTATGCAATGACCTATGTGTTTGCCAGTATTAATTTGTTGCGTCTATCGTGTTTTTGTGACAAATTCATATTGGAGACATCTTGTAGGGTAGGGCAGTGCTTGTGGTAGCCGTTTAGGGGTTTATTGTTGTTTGCTTACTTGCGCAAATTTATTCAGATCAATTTCTTGATCACTGGAGCTTATGTACCCGATTGGCAACCCTTGTCATTGTTTGTGAAGTTCAATGAAATACCACTATCGTTTCTTGTCAAAAAAAAAAAAAAAAAAACTAACTCGTGTAAGTAAATCATGCATTGCCTTACCCATCAAACTGTTAAGGATTCGCGTACTGGAATAGCTTATGGAGGGTGATTCTTTACTCTCCTAATCTCTCTACCCTTCCATGCCGTCCTATTTGAACGATCACGGTTAAGCCATGTCAATATCTTATATTGATTTTTTTTATAGAGATAATAAAACAAAAAATAATGTGTAAGAGGAGGGGATGAAAGGGGATGAGAATAGGAGGGTAGAGAATCATCATCCATAGCGTATGGCTCCCGCGTTAATTTGGTGTGTAAATAAAAATGATTTTGCATAAACATGTTGAATTCTTTTACTGAGAAAAGACATGGGTTTGTTAATTGCAGGGATTTCATTTCATGTACAAATTTGGAGGACTAGTTCATAATGTATTTCTCATTCAACTTGTCTAAACGCTTATATTAGTTTATTTGTGATTGTTTTAGACCAAACCAATCTATTTAAGTGAAGCCAATCAAGCGATATGTTTGGTAATTTCTAGTAAAGCTCAATCAAATTATAGATAGTTCATTATTATATTACCAAATGAAGCGACCGGCTCTGGTAACATATGAGATCTTCATGATGAACTATACTCTAATTTAATATATATGAATAACTAAATGACCTCAAACTTAATTGATTTATTGTACACAATCTTCGAATGATCATTATGAAAATGTGTAGATTATATTATGACATGTGTACAATAACAATTTGTTAATTATAATTAGGTGGACAATAGATATTGCAATAAGTGAAATGAGTTCATCATCATTGTGTCATTTCGAATCACTAATATATGCTCTTATGTAAAAGTTTTTGCCGATAGCCATATATTAATGGTTTGAAACGCTACAATAAAAATAAACTCGTCACATAAAAGTCTCTCTTGCACCTCTGCAATGGACACATATATTGTATAAGTTTATATTTTCTTCAGATGTTATGTGGTATAGTGTTCAAATAACATGATGTTCCATACACATGATGCAAAGATGTGTATAAATTTATTTCTAATCGACATTGTATTTTGACACAAAGGCTTAGTACCGTATAGTGTATCTATAACATATAATTTGTATAATTTGTTTTCATATTCTTGTGGAAAAAACACGGAGACTGACATAGCTACTATTTTATTGTTGATTTGTATCTCTCATGCTCAGTCTCCAAGTCCCCTCAGTCCCCACTCCCCATACCAAAATTGTCGTTTTTAGCTGTATTGGACCCCATTCGCCCTCCCTCTCAAGTGCTTCCCTCCCTCCCTCCAGTCTCTCCCTCTGTGTCTCTCTCCCATAAACCCCCTGCATTGTCCTCACTTCCAAAGCCTCCAACATCACCGCCATCCTCCTCCCTCGTAGGCCGCCGCCAGCCTCCAACTTTGTTTTAGAATAAAGTCCCAACACAGAGAAAAAATCATAACAAGCTCCACATGGATCCCTTCTTTACATCCTTCCCTTCTCTCACCGTCATCCTTCTTCTCTTACTAGCCATGGCTTCCACAGGTAAAGCTCCAAACTTTCACTCTCTCAGCCTCTCTGCTTTCATGGGTTTTCCGTAATCTCATCTGGGTCACTCTCCAAACTCACATTTTCACTAACACCTTCACAACTCTCTCTCTCTCTCTCTCTCTCTCTGTGTTTTGTTTTTCAGGTGTAGCGACGACATTCACATTCGTCAACAGATGCGACTACACAGTGTGGCCCGGCATTCTCGCTAACGCCAACAGTCCTAGTCTCGACTCCACCGGATTCGAGCTTCCCAAACAAACCGCCCGCACTTTCCAAGCCCCAACCGGCTGGTCCGGTCGTTTCTGGGCCCGAACCGGCTGCAGTTTCGACGGATCCGGTTCCGGGTCCTGCACCACCGGCGACTGTGGCTCTGGCCAAGTCGAATGCAACGGCGCCGGAGCCTCCCCGCCTGCGACGCTTGCCGAGTTTACTCTCGGCACCGGGGGACAGGACTTTTATGACGTTAGCCTCGTAGACGGGTACAACTTGCCCGTTTTCGTCGAGGGGACCGGCGGGTCGGGTCAGTGCGCCTCGACCGGGTGCTCCTCGGATCTGAACAGGATGTGCCCGACTGAGTTGAGAGTTGGAGACGGCGACGCTTGTAAGAGCGCGTGCGAGGCGTTTGGGACTCCCGAGTACTGTTGCAGCGGCGCGTATGCTACACCCAACACTTGTAGCCCGTCGGTTTACTCGCAGATGTTTAAGGCGGCGTGCCCCAAGTCGTATAGCTACGCCTACGACGATGCTACGAGTACGTTTACGTGCACCGGTGCTGATTATACGGTGACGTTTTGCCCCTCTTCCCCAAGGTAAATAAATTAAAGCTACATGCTTTTGCTTTATTGTCTCACAAGCTTTTGTACAACTCATCGGTCGGGGATTTTCATTTTAAAATTTATTCGAGCGGATTCGAACACAAGATCTTATGAGTTCCTGACTTGTTATAAAACAGCAACAAAGTTAAAGATTATTCTCTAAAAAATATAAATAAGATCTAATATTCTCTCATTTTGTGATTTTCACTTTGGTGTGGATGATTTAGTGGCTAATTGCCAATGCCATGCTGCCAAAGTTTCTCTTTTTAATGTTTGATTATGTTTTGGAGTATTTTGTTTTTAATATTTGGGTTTTTATTTAATTAATTTAGGTTGTTGGGGTTGCTTTTGCATGTGAATATGTATTATTTTCATCACTTTGGACTGTCACACTATTTGGTTTGTGATAAATTAGTTGTTTTATATGCTTTTTTTCCCCTAACATTTGATCATGTGGGCATGCAGTCAGAAATCTTCTAGAGATTCAACCACACCAATGACAGCAACACCATCACAAGGGGCTGCTACTGCCGGGTCGGATCCCGGGTTCACTTATTCAGATTCAGGTGCCGGCTCAGGCGGTGCAGTGTCCGGTTCTGGTACAGGTGTGGATACGGGTACTGGGGCAGGTTCCGGCACCGGGGCTGGCGAAGCAATGCTGGCTGACGGGTCATGGCTAGCTGGTTTGGCCATGGGAGACTCACCTAAGACAGTGCCTCTCCCCACTCTACACTCAACACTCACTACCCCAGCAATTTTATGTATCGTCTTGTCCTATCTTTACTTGTAGGCCATAACTTTCATGCACCCGTTGCATGTGATGGGTGTCGTACATTTGTTAGATCATGTGAGTAGCACATGACGATAAATGTTAAACAACGGGCGCAGGTAAGTTTCCTTCCAACTCTATGATCCCTTGTCTTGTTGGTCTGCAATGTGAATTCTACAGAGGTTTTGAGTGTTTTAGTGTCGCCGGAGTTTTGCTTTTGGTAGGAAAAGCTTACAGATTCATCAAGATGGTAAAATCCATTAAGATTCCCTCATCATTGTAACATACGCATAAGAAAGTTGTTCATTTTCTCTCTTTGAACTTTTTTTTTTTTTGGGTAGCAAGGACTTCTGTCAAACAAAGACGCCAAGGTGACGGTTTTTCAAATTAATTATGAAACATTACGTGGAAAACCTATAACACTAGTGTCGTGTAATTAGTCCGGGATTTCAAACAGGCATTCCGAGTTGTAGTCAAGCCCTTTATGTAGTAGTAGAAGCCCTTTTTCTTCCCACTCAAGGCTCTTGTCTGAAAGTTCTGCCGGTATGTACTTATTAAAGCAACAAATGAGGATTGAGAACCGTTCTTTTAATCTTTGAGTAAATTGTAGCAATGGTCCCTGAACTTTAATCAAATTGGAGCAATGGTCCCTCAACTAAAAATTCATTACCATTGGTCCCTCATCTTATCAAAATGTGTAGTAGCTATAGTCCTTTTCATCAATTTCTTCAAAATTTTGTCAAAATATGTTATGTTGGAATAACCATTTATATAATTAGGGTTCCTCAACTCATCAAAGTGTGTAATTATGGTCTTTTTCGTCAACTACGTAAAAAAATTTGTCAAAACGAGTTATGTTGGAAGGACCATTGCTACAATTGGGTTAAAGTTAAGGGACAATTTCTCCAGTTAAATTAAAGTTGAGGGAGTAAAGGTAATGAATTTTTAGTTGAGGGACCATAGCTGCACGTTTTGATGAGTTGAAGGACCAATGGTAATGGATTTTTAGTTGAAGGACCATTGCTCCAATTGAGTTAAAGTTAAGGGACCATAGCTACAATTTACTCTTAATCTTTAGATGGCTTTAGAACGGGGAATTAGCTTGAATGATTGGGTTTGGACATTTGGTTGTAGAAATACTCGGTCTTTAATAATGAAGATGTAATTGATCATATATCACGACACAGCGATGACGTATTGATAAGTATTTTTTTATCTTCAACTGGATATTTGCTTTTGGGTTTTGTTTTCTGCTTTGATTTTTTATCAAAAGAAATAGAATTTATTCGTGGCTGTGAAGGCTTCTCTCGAAAAGGAAGTGTATGATACTATAATGTGAATGGGTGAGTACAATTGTAGGCTGCTTTCCGTTTGACAGAGAGGCACCACTTTGCAGGCATTTCAAGTTTATGTTTACTATCTGTCTACCTTTTTTTCTTATGACTTGTGAGAGTTCAAACCTTCAACGTTCAAATTTTTTGGGACAACTTGTTGGAGTAAATTCTGAATATGTGCAATCACAGATCAAAAAAAACTTATCTACAATACAATCTCTATAAACGAATATTACTGGGACTAAGAAAAAAAAAAACGGTCGTACCCAGTGCACAAGGTTCCCGTTTTAAGCAGGGTCTGAGAGAGGTGAATGTCGGCTAGCCTTACCCCCATTTATGGAGAGGCTGCTCCTAAGAAAAACTATTATTATTTTAGAGAGGTTGTTTTTTTTTTTTTTTGAGTGAAACGATAGCGGTAGTAAGTTAAATGTTAAATTAGTCACCGATGAAGTTCGAACCCACTCCGTCATGAAAAGGCATGACACCTTTCCATTATATCAATAAATGAACAGTATTTGATTTAAGAAGTTTATTTTATTTTATGTTTTGTTTCATTTTTTATTTTTTAACAATGATGCATGATATCTTATAAAAGCAACAAATGTACATATATGACTTTAAATTTGTAAGATAATTTAAGAACTAAATCAAGTTTTTTTTCCCCCAAACTTAATGCCCTCGAAGATAAAATATACTTTGGAGGCATATTTTGAGAAGTTGAATTGAGAAAATGTAAGTTGTCTTTTTAATATATACGATATCTACACTATGAGAGTATGAGAGTGGACTCACAATGGGTTAACCATAATACTTTGGTTTGAATTCTCCTTTAACGTGAAATGAACTTAAAAACTATCACTTACAAATGAGTTTTTAAAGTAAAAAAAAATCCTAAATATGTATTATGAATATTTATGTGTTTTTTCTTTTATGTATCTCGTCACTTATTAATTTATATTCGTTAGGCCTTCAATGATTTTAAGAAAAAATTATTATCTTCTGCATTTAGCTAGGTTATAATTTTAGTACACCGGCTCTAGTCGAGACTAGAATGACATAAAAGTTGATGATTGGATTATGACTTAGACGTTGATAAACGTGCTCATTCTTATTGGTAACATATCATTTAGTTTGCAAATTTTATCTCTCTAGCATTATCTTTTTATTATTTAACTAATGTTATGATTTTATTGAATATCCATTTATCGAGATTTATTGCACTTGTTATACAACGTTGAGTATACAATAAATATTAAGAATTATTATTGGCATTCTAAAAATTTTATTTTGCATTTCAAACTTTCTATAATTAGAAAGAAAAAAATGATTGTAAGGAGCGTAGAATATGATTATTGGAATGCTAATAACAATTTTCTAAATATTATAGACACAAGAAGGAACGAAACCCTAAGTTATTTCCATGTTATAATTTTGGTTTGGTGAGATAGTGCATTGTGGTTGAAGTCGTTAGTTGGATTTTAAAGGGGAATAACTTAATCGTGAGTGGCTGTTGGGGACCCAAGAACAAATACAAATCAAATCTTTACAAATCCTTAAAATAAAGAGGAATTTGGACCAGAAGTGGCACATTTGTGCAAATAACAATATTATCTACACTAAAGGGGAGACAGTAGGCTTAACTTCACAATAGACTAGCAATAATGTAGTTCAAATTTGTCATTGGCGAGAATTGAACTAAAGATATCTCACTTACAAATGAAGAAGAATATCACTAGACTATGGATGGTACTAAGTGGATATGTAAGGATAATATTAAAAAGACTAAATTTTTTAAACTAAATTTAAAAACCAAATAATATAGTTGTTGATGATTAAATTATTAATTAAATACTTATTAACATGCTTATTTTTTATTGATGAGATTATTTAGTTTGTAAATTTGATTTAAAATTTTGATTTCTTTTAACATTACTAATCATAAGCCCTCAGCTTTTCTTCCCGTAAAAGGAACATGATGTTGACACTGTTGAGATGAGAATTTAGGTTTTCTTTGGCCCACCTTTGAAAATTTTCGTATAACTTCAGACCCACCTTTTGGACCAATATTTGCACAATTTGCGTTGTGATTATGTCGATGTAGGCGGATAGCTTATAGTTTGGCAGAAGTTTTTTAAACTTTTAGATAAAATATTTTAAGAAAAATTAATGAAAATAGTTTGAAAACTTTGAGTTTTAATGATAAGAACAAAATAAAGGGTAAAGTAAATAATACAAGGACTGACTTTTTAATGTAAAAATGTGGTTTTTCGTTAAAGTGAACAGTACCGGAGCTTTTCGTTAAAGTTTTCAATATTTTATAAACAAATTTTAGTAAGAATGCAAATTAATTTTTGAAAAGCATTTGATGTGTTCCCAACAAGAAGTACATAACTTGTCCTTTTAGCGGGAAACATTTCAAGTACTTTTAAAATCCCAAACCATTTTATCTAAAAATTGTTTCAATTATTTTAAAACAATTGACAAACGAGTCCTTAGTCCTAACAAAAGTTTTTCTTCTTTTCTTTTGCGAAAATTTAATGAGAAAATTTTCATTATGCCTGAAACACAGTCGTATAACACGTGTTATTAAATAAGTGGTAGAAAGTTTTATTTTTCTAAGTTAATTTTTTAACACAAGTATCTCACCACTTTGAGTTTTAACGATAAGGACAAAATAAAGGGTAAAGTGACACACCCCAACCTGGAAAGGTCAAAGCATGCTGGCCATCACCGTGAGGTGACGTAACCATAAGGGTAAGTGATGCAAAAAGTGAATAAGATTAAAACTAATTAGAACTAAACAGTGAAAGAGTGCGCAATTCGTGGGTTGAACTAACTACAATTATTCAGAGCGTAATAGACAGTGAGACTACATAAGAGTAGTCAAAGCAACCAAAATACACTTATTACATAATAGTGATAAGTTCGTATGTCTAAAACAGAAGGAAATGTCAGAACTGCCGGGATTCCTCGAGTGCCACAAAGAGTACAGCTATCTAGGTCCTTGAGAAGCGAAAAACAAACTTGAGTGGGTCAGCAAAACAATGCTTATAAGAAAACCTTTATCTTTGAATATACTAACCCCTTGCTGTAAAATAAGTATAGTTTCCTTAAACATACTACTCAAGTATATAAACAATAATTCGATACTATTAAAGCAGTATAATAATCAGAAATATGCCAAGTAATGATGTATCGAATGCCACAGTAATAATCATGTGATAATCAACTATAGCTAAGTGCTCATCCATCTAAGCTGACACACAAGTTTGAACAGATAGATTCTGACACGAACATGACTGGGTATAATCAATATGCTCTAGAACAACGATCACGTGAAGACTGGTGCAAAAGCACATCACATACAAGTCGGATTGCCTAAGTGCAATCTACCTGACAGGACTGACACCTAACTTGGATCCAAGGTGAGTGAACGGTGCGGATGTGAACATACACATGAAGAACTGGCCCTGGCCCTAGGGCGAGTACTAACACCGGGTGCAGCAAGATGAGCATGTACAAATATGTATGAATGCCATGATAGTAATATCACAACCATATAGCAGCATTTATCACAATTTATATCACAATAATGATACTAGGCAATATAGGCGTAACAGTGAAGTAAATACGCATTTATGGAAACTATAAATATATATAGGTATAAAACAACTACCCACTCACAAGTACGTCGCTGGGTCATAACCCTCGAGCCTAGCTTGGCCTCGAAAATCCTCGGGATAAGTTTCCCCTATATGTGAAATAACTAAAATAACATTAATTAAAGCACATAACAGAAAAACCCACGCGCCCTGCGAGTACACTGTACTCGCCTTCCTCTCGAAAATCTGCAGTTTTTGTAGATTTTTTGTCCAACTTCCAGAGCTTCTAACGAGCTTAATTCTCAACCAAATTCACTTCTACAAAAGCCAAATTAAAGCTAGGAATGTGGTCTACCGATCCCAATTCACAGAAAGTTCAAATATAGTCCGAGTTAATCAGAAAGTCAGCCTGAAAGTGGCCAAACGACAACGGTTACAAATTTTCCAGAAACTGAAATTTTCTTCCTAACTTCCAGAGTTGATTTCTAACTCGATACTTGACCAAACTCAGTGATTCAAAAGCCATTTTGAAGTTAGGAATGTAAAGAACAAGTTTACCTATAAGAAGTCCAGTTGTGGTCGAGGTTGACTAGAAAAATGGCTTGAAAGTGACTAAATGGCCACGGTTATAGAATGAAAAACGCAGGTCCTCATTCTTCTCGAGTTTCTGGATAAAACCACACGCCAAAACACAAACAAAGGATCAATAACAAACCATAGAAATGAAATGAAGGTTCTAAAGGTTTCTCAAAGCTTACCTAAGCCATAAATGGCTTGAAAATCGATATGTCGAACTCGTCGAGTCAACCTTCCGAATTGGTGAGTTAAAACTCGTCCACACCAGATTTCAAGGACATGGTTATGATCGTGGGACTGAGATGATCACAATGGTGTAATTTGTTTTTCACGTTTGTGAGTTTTGGTGTGTTTTGTGGTTGTTACAGAGAGGAAGAAGAAGAAGAAAAACTCGGCGTGGGAAAGGGAGAAGAGAGAGAGAGATGGGATGTTTACTTTTCTGATAGGGTGTAGGAATAGTTGGGATTGGTGAGTAAATAATGGAGAGGATGCACGGGTAGGATAAAAAGGAATCCAATGGATATGTTTTTAGATTTCCTACAGTAAAAGGAAATCGAAATCTATCCGAAGTAGATATTTTTTTCACTTTAAAATCTACGCCTACCCGTACTAGCGTGTACAATTTAAATGCGATAGCGAGAAATAAAAAGGAAAGCAATAAGAATAAGTTCACGTCACTTGCCAATAAGGGTATAATCGTCAATACACATACTCGGGGAGAAATTACATAGGAAAATTAGGGACGAGTCGTCAAAATCTACCCCCTTATAAAAATTTCATCCACGAAATTTCAATATTGACTACTAACAAAGTCATAAAATAGACGTGGATACATATCTCACAGACATTCTTCTGTCTCCCAAGTGGCTTCCTCTACTGAGTGGTTCCTCCACAAAACCTTCACCATCTGCATGGTCTTGTTCCTAAGAACCTTATCCTTCCAATCCAGGATAGTCACTGGAACCTCATCATAGGTCAAATCTGGATTGATCTCCAGAGGCTGAGGAGGGATTACGTGTGACAGATCAGAAACGTACCTCCGTAGCATTGATACATGAAACACATTGTGCACTCTTGCCAACTCTGGTGGCAAAGCAAGTTGATAAGCAACTTCCCTAACTCATTCAACGATCTAGTACGGCCCGATGTACCTAGGGCTGAGTTTCCCTCTCTTGCCGAATCGCACACCACTTTTCCACGATGATAATTTCAAGAATACCGAATCACCAACCTCATAAACTCTGTCTGTAGAATGTCTGTTGGCGATACTCTTCTGTCGATCCTGGGCCGTTTTCAGGTTAGCCTTTATCACCTTAATGTTCCGTGTCGTCTCCTCCATGATCTCAAGGCCCACTAAAACTCGTTCGCCAACCTCGGACCAACAAAGTGGAGTACGACATGGTTTTCCATACAACGTCTCAAGCAATGTCATACCAATACTAGAATAGAAGTTGTTGTTGTACGCGAACTCTATCAACGGTAAGCGCTTATGCCAAGCGTCTCCAAACTGTAGAATTAACGATCTCAACATATCTTCTAAAGTCTGGATAGTTCTCTCTGACTGCCCATCTGTTTGAGGATGATAGGCGATGCTGTAGAGTAATCTCGATCCCAAAGCTTCCTGAAAAGCTACCCAGAACTTCGAAGTGAATCTGGGATCTCGGTCAGAAATGATACTAACTGGGACTCCATGGTACCTAACCACTTCATAGATGAACCGTTCAGCCAACTGACTTAACGAGTAATTCTCACGAACGAGTATAAAGTGTGCTGATTTGGTAAGTCGATCAACCACCACCCAGATACCATCTTAACCATTTCGCATACGAGGTAACTTGTACACGAAATCCATCATAATATCTTCCCATTTCCACTGTGGTATTGGGAGTGGTTGCAGTAATCCAAACGGTTTTTTCCTTTCTGCGTTAACCTGCTGGCAAATTGCACAATGACTAACATACTCTGCAACTTCTCTTTTCATACCTGGCCAATAGTAGAAGTGCCGGATGGTATGATACATCTTGGTGCTCCCTGGATACATTGCATAAGCAGAAATATGCGCTTCTTCCAATATGTCTTTCTTTAGTTCCTCAACATTCGGTACATATTTCCGTTCGCCTTGCATAAGCATGCCGTCAGGATCTCTAATCCAGAGGTCATTCTTTTTCTCGTCTGACACTGCCTGTATCAATTCCTTAGATTCTGTATCGTTCCTCTGAGCTTCGAGAACACGATCCAACAGAATCTGTATGACCTGAAAACTGGCAATTAAGGCCCCACGACGACCCTCTTTCAAAGCCACTCCAGTGGATCTCAGGTTAGTCAAAAGAGGAATGCAACTAGCATAAAGAGCATTAAGTTGGTTATGAAACTTCCTACTAAGAGCATCAGCTACTGAATTGGCACGACCTGGGTGATACTCAATGGTGGAGTCATAATCACTGAGCAACTCTACCCACCTCCGCTGCCGGAGATTGAGGTTCGGCTGGGTGAAGATGTACTTAAGGCTCTTATGATCAGTGAAGATCTTACACTTTTCCCTATAAAGATAGTGCCTCCAGATTTTTAAGGCAAAGATGATCGCTGCCAACTCGAGGTCATGAGTAGGATAGTTCTTCTTATAGGGCTTTAATTGTCGCGATGCATAAGCAATCACTTTATCATGCTGCATTAACACATAACCAAGACCATTCAGAGACGCATCACTGTAGATCTCGAAGTTCCCACCATAATCGGGAAGTGCTAAGACAAGTGCATGAATGAAAAGATACTTCAACTGCTAGAAACTCTGCTCACACTCACTACTCCACACAAAAGGAATGTCTTTTCTAGTCAATTTTGTCAGAGGTAGTGCTATGGTTGAAAAGTCTTTCACGAAGCATCGATAATAACCAGCAAGACCAAGAAAGCTTCGAACTTCCGTAACTGTTCAATTGTTCCTAATTCTCCACAGCTGTTATTTTCTGAGGATCCACAAGCACACCCTGAGCTGATACCACCTGCCCTAAAAATGACACTTAATCCAGCTAAAACTGACATTTGGTGAACTTAGCATACAACCAATTTGCCTTTAGCATCTTTAGAACCAAACGCAAATGCCTGGCATGATCAGTTTCATTCTTAGAATACACCAAAATGTCATCTATGAAAACAATAACGAACTTGTCAAGATATGGATGAAATACTCGATTCATCAGGTTCATGAAAGCTGCTGGTGCATTAGTCAATCCAAATGGCATCACTAGGAACTCGTAATGACCATATCGAGTTCTGAAAGCTGTCTTCGGAACATCGTCGCTTCTGATCTTCAGTTGGTAGTAACCAGACCTCAGATCAATCTTTGAGAACACACAAGAACCTTTGAGCTGATCAAAGAGGTCATCAATACGAGGTAACAATTAACGATTTTTAATCGTCACCCGATTCAATTGCCTGTAATCGATGCATAACCTCAAAGTTCCATCTTTCTTCCTTACAAACAGAACTGGAGCTCCCCACGGGGAAATGCTTGGTTGAATGAAACCCTTATCAACTAACTCTTGCAACTGAGTTTTAAGCTCCCTTAACTCTGTGGGAGCCATACGATAAGGTGTAAGAGAAATAGGATTAGTTCCTGGAAGTAGATCGATGGTGAACTCCACTTCACGATCCGGGGCTAAGCCATGTAATTCCTCGGGAAAAACATCGGGAAAGTGTCTAACTACTCCGACGTCTTCCACAGATGCAGTAGTCTTCTCAGCTAGCACGACATGAGCTAAGTAACCTTGACAACCTTTATTCAACAGTCGTCTCGCCTTTATGGCAATAATAACTTCATGCTTTAAACCACCGCGCTCACCGATAAACGTGGCAGTAGGCATGCTGAGTCAGTGAAAAGTAACAACTTTCTCATAGCAGTCCAACCTGGCACGATTGTAGTGTAACCAATCCAGGCCTAAGATAACGTCGAAATCAACGATATCCAAAGGAACAAGATTAGCTGGCAAGACTACATCTTCGACAAGGATAGGACATCCTTGATATTCCCAACTAACAAAACAGATTTCACCCTTAGGCATCGAGAACTCCAACTCGTAGTCGAGTGAAGTAGGATGTGGTTAAGTCGTTTGAGCAAATCTATGGGAAATAACTGAATGTGTAGCACCAGAATCAATTAAAACTTTAGCAAAATGGCTTAAAACATTCTACATACCCATGATCCAGTCCGGATTCGCCTGAGCATCCTGAAAGGTGATGTTGTTAACTCTTTCCTGAACTTGTTGTCTGCCTCCACGACCCCTATTTGCTTGAGTCTGATTACCTCGACCCTGATTACTTCGGCCCTTCTGGGGTGGATTTTCCTGTCTACCTGAACCTCCACTGCTAGACGCCAGGTCTAGGTTCTGATACTGCCCTCTAGTATACATCTGTGCTCCGCTGCCTTGATACGGCGTATAATCTCCCTAAAACTGTGGATAACCTTCCTGAGTCTGCTAATAGCCACCATGATAGTAGGGAACCTCAGGTGTATACTGGTATGGTCCTCCCTGATTCGGGACTACGCCCCCTTGGTAGTGGAAGACTCCACCGTGGCCTAATTGTTGACGGTTACTAAGTGCTGGAAGCTGCTGTAGAGGGACGGTAGTTGGTAGATTAGTAGGCTGATTCTTCTGATTCTAGGGACAATTATAAGTCATATGCCTTGTTTGTTCGCAAGTGAGACATCATCTGATTCCCCTCTTACACTCGCCATAGTGACGGGTGTTACACCTGCGACAAAACTGAACACCTGAAATGCTGGAGTTTCCTTGGTTCTGAAAACGAGAACCACCAGCAGACCTGCCTCATCTCTGAGGTGTACCGGAGTTAGAACCCCCGCTCAAGGATCCAGAGTTGTTTCCTCTCATTTTAAAATTTTAAGCCTTTCTTGGGCCAAGTGACAATCGTCCCCTTTTATTATACCTCTTTACATTCCCGCCAACATCCTTATCTTCATCGTCAGGAGCATTCTTCGAATCTTCAATCTGAAGCAAGATCTCAAAGAACTCCTGGTAAGTAGCACAGGGAATAGAGATTGCTATAGTACACCATTTCTTACAAGTTCCCCTCTTAAATAAATGAAGCATCTCTCGGGATTAACAGCAGTCTTGGGGCAATAACGAGATAAGTCTGTGAACCTTCGATGATACTCAGTGGCTGACATATTGCCCTGCCTCAGGTCTGTGAACTCATTCTTCTTACTATCTAAATACTCATGAGGGACAAATCTGGTCTGAAACAACCGTTTGAAAACATCCCAATCTATAACATCTGCATCAGATAAGGATCTCCTTTCATGATCCCACCAAAATTCTGCTCCCAATCGAAAGAAGCAAGTCGTTGTCTCGACCCATCTCTCTAGGGAAAGATTACCCTGCCTGTGCATAACTCGAAAAGTCTTCTCCACATAATCGAACCATATCTTCGACTTCTCTGATCCCTCATTACCAAAGAAATCATTAATCTTCAGGCGAGATATAATATCCAGAGTATTCCTCAGGGTAGGAAGGAGTGAAGACTGAATAACAGTGGCGATAGCCTCACCAAACTGCCCAAAGTCCAGAAAGTTAGTCTCAGCTGGAAAATGTGGCTCTCTACGAGATAGCATGGTTCTGACATAAGAAAACAAGAGTTAAAACACACTGGGAAATGCATGACTGTCTAAATCGATGCTCTGATACCAAACTGACACACCCCAACCTGGAAAGGTCGAAGCATGCTGGCCATCACCGTGAGGTGACGTAACTATAAGGGTAAGTGATGCAAAAAGTGAATAAGATTAAAACTAATTAGAACTAAACAGTGAAAGAGTGCGCAATTCGTGGGTTGAACCCATTACAATTATTCAGAGCGTAATAGACAGTGAGACTACAAAAGAGTAGTCAAAGCAACCAAAGTACACTTATTACATAATAGTGATAAGTTCGCACGTCTAAAACAAAAGGAAATGTCAGAATTGCGGGGATTCCTCAAGTGCCACAAAGAGTACAACTATCTAGGTCCTGGAGGGGCGAAAAACAAAGTTGAGTGGGTCAGTAAAACAATGCTTATAAAAAAACCTTTTTCTTTGAATATACTAACCCCTCGCCGTAAAATAAGTATAGTTTCCTTAAACATACTACTCAAGTATATAAATGATAATTCAATACTATTAAAGCAGTATAATAATCAGAAATATGCCAAGTAATGATGTATCGAATGCCACAGTAATAATCATGTGATAATCAAGTATAGCTAAGTGCTCATCCATCTAAGTTGATACACAAGTTCGAAAAGATAGATTTTGACACGAACAAGACTGGGTATAATCAATATGCTCTAGTACAACGATCACGTGAAGATTGGTGCAAAAGCACATCACATACAAGTCGAATTGCCTAAGTGCAATCTACCCGACATGACTGGCACCTAACTTGGATCCAAGGTGAGCGAACGGTGCGGATATGAACATACACGTGAAGGACTGGCCCTGGCCCTAGGACGAGTACTAACACTGGGTGCAGCAAGATGAGCATGTACAAATATGTATGAATGCCATGACAATAATATCACAACCATATAGCAGCATTTATCACAGTTTATATCACAATAATGATACTAGGCAATATAGGCATAAAAGTGAAGTAAATACGCATTTATGGAAACTATAAATATATATAGGTATAAAACAACTGCCCATTCACAAGTACGTCATTGGGTCGTAGCCCCTGAGCCTAGCTTGGCCTCGAAAATCCTAAGGATAAGTTTCCCCTATATGTGAAATAACTAAAATAGCATTAATTAAAGCACATAACGGAAACCTAAATAAAACCCCCATAGTTTGCTCAAACCTAGGGTTTAAATATATGAAATTGATCTACTCGACGACACGACACGCACGTGAAAACCACGCGCCGGCAGGAGGCCGGACGCACCCTCACGCGTCGCCCAAAGGGGCTGCCAAAAAAACCCCACGTGCCCCGCGAGTACACTGTACTCGCCTCCCTCGCGAAAATCTACAGTTTTTGCAGATTTTTGGTCCAACTTCCAAAGCTCCTAACGAGCTTGATTCTCAACCAAATTTACTTCTTCAAAAGCCAAATTAAATCTAGGAGTGTGGTTTACTTATCCCAATTCATAGAAAGTTCGAATATAGTCCGAGTTAATCAGAAATTTGGCCTGAAAGTGGCCAAAAGACGACGGTTACAAATTTTCCAGAAACTGAAATTTTCTTCCTAACTTCCAGAGTTGATTTCTAACTCGATACTTAACCAAACTTAGTGATTCAAAAGCCATTTTGAAGTTAGGAATGTAGAGAACAAGTTTGTACCTAGAAAAGTCCAGTTGTGGTCGAGGTTGACCAGAAAAATGGCTTGAAAGTGACTAAATGGCCATGGTTCTAGAATGAAAAACGCATGCCCTCCTTCTTCTCGAGTTTCTGGGTAAAACCACACGTCCAAAATACAAACAAAGGATCAATAACAACCCATAGAAATGAAATGAAGGTTCTAAAGGTTTCTCAAAGCTTACCTAAGCCATAAATGGCTTGAAAATCGATATGTCGAACTCGTTGAGTCGACCTTCCGAGTTGGTGAGTTAAAACTCGTCCACACCAGATTTCAAGGACATGGTTGTGATCGTGGGACTGAGATGATCACAATGGTGTAATTTTTTTTTCACGTTTGTGAGTTTTGGTGTGTTTTGTGGTTGTTGCAGAGAGGAAGAAGAAGAAGAACTTGGCGTGGGAGAGGGAGAAGAGAGAGAGAGAGAGATGTGATGTTTGCTTTTCTGATAGGGTGCAGGAATAGCTGGGGTTGGTGAGTAAATAATGGAGAGGATGCACGGGTAGGATAAAAAGGAATCCCATGGATAAGTTTTTAGATTTCCTACAGTAAAAGGAAATTGAAATCTATCCGAAGTAGATATTTTTTTTCACTTTAAAATCTACGCCTAGCCGTACTAGCGTGTACAATTTAAATGCGATAGCGAGAAATAAAAAGGAAAGCGATAAGAATAAGTCCATGTCACTTGCCAATAAGGGCATAATCGTCAATACACATACTCGGGGAGAAATTACATAGGAAAATTAGGGCCGGGTTGTCACAGTAAAGTGAATAGTACAAGGATTGACTTTTTAGTGTAAAAATGTGATTTTTCGTTAAAATGAACAATACCGGAGCTTTTCGTTAAAGTTCTCAATATTTTATAAACAAATTTTAGTAAGAAGGCAAGTTAATTTTTGAAAAGCATTTGATGTGTTCCCAACAAGAAGTACATAACTTGTCCTTTTAGCGGGAAACCTTTCAAGTACTTTTAAAATCCAAAACCATTTTATCTAAAATGGTTTCTATCATTTTAAAACAATTGACAAACGAGTCCTTAGTCCTAACAAAAGTTTTTCTTCTTTTCTTTTGCGAAAATTTAACGAGAAATTTTTCATTATGCCTGAAACACAAGTGGTATATCACATGTTATTAAATAAGTGGTAGAAAGTTTTATTTTTTCTAAGTTAATTTTTTAACACAAGTATTTCACCACTTGTATAGTAAGTCGTGATGTACCATTCCGTGTTTTGGGCACATTGAAAATCTCTCAAATTCTATAATACACTATTGTACGAGATATGCCGAACCTAGTAACATAGACTTACAACTAGGCATGACGTTAGAATGTTTGATCATACGATGGATGATTTGAATGGGTGAGTGACTCATTATCACCTTTGTAGAGATCAAATTAAGCATAATGCCCCAAGCCCTCGACTTAGTAGGATAGACCCCACCTTTAATAGGTGAGTAGCAAATCACCTTAACGTGAATGACACCGGTGTATTATATGGTGTATTAAACAATTGGATTTCAACTGTTTTAATCTAGCCATTTAAATACTGATGCAACTCCATACACCACTGGTATATTGTAAAATAAAACCATTTTGTAATAAATGTGATACCAGGTAAAGAAAACTAAATGTATAATCTCAAATACAGAGATAAATGTTTTTATTCACTCAAAGTTACAAATTTTTGCGTTTTGAAGGTAGTTTTGTTTGGTTAATATTCTTCATTCATTCTGTGAATAATGATGATGGGTTTTGTTGATCTGACGTAGTGATGCAGATTGCAGCCATCAGATTTCAATGAACAAATGGACTCATAATGTTATAGTATTAAGCAGTTACTCCATTAATTAAAACGTGGGTCCTTCCCTTCCCACCGAATCAAATCCTACCGATTTATTGCATTCTAATGACCCCTCTTGGTGCCTGCACAAGTTTTCCTCAAAACAATCATGACCGTTCAATTATATCCTAACCATTGTTTGTGTAGGATGCACTAACATCATTATATTTTCTTTCTATGTGCGCAGATACAAGTTTAGATTATAACTTTGGACAACTCTAGTTTGGGCACAGTTCTAATTTGATACCTGTAGTTTCGACATCCACATTTTTTATGATTTGTTCAACGAAATAAATACGTTTGGGTCACAAGTAAGGTGTTTCCACACTTACAAAATGTTCATGTTCCTGTCACATTTTCACTTGTGTGCTAATTTTGTCGAAAATTTTGACCAAACTACCGAAACAAGAACCACCAAGTTAGCCTAATTGCAAATGTTAACAAGGTATGAAAAGTGTCTGCTGGGAATCATGGCATCTTAGAAAAGTACTATTGAAGTTGGTGCGGAGTAAATGTGAGATACAAGCAACATAGGGGGACAAGATTCTGCATATTATTCTGCACAAGTAACCTCAGGAGTTAAGTGTCCTTTTACACACTTGAATCATAAATCATTTGCATCCAAACATAAATTTTCCCCATTAAGTTGTAAATTCTTTGCTGAAACAAAATCAAAATATAGATAGTCAGGGCGTTGCTAAATTCGTTAATATATGATGTTTCTCTCTTTGCACTTAAATTCGAATCCTGATCCCCTAGTTTGGTTACACAAAACATGTCGAAATTGTGTTACATCTGAATGCTAACATGTCTAGTTTCTTTACCTTGACACAATGCTAACATGTCTATATTCACCCAAGAAACCATAGAAGCTGTAAGATCCATGCTCATCTGTCTGCCCCTCTATCTCCCCAGTTTGCCATTCTTTCAAGAGCTTGTCCACCACATCACCAGCAGGTAGGTTTTGGAGATTATTGTCCGTGAGGCACATTTGGTAGCACCCATTAGGATGCATTGCAGTCCAAAGCATTATCCCATTCACAGATGGATGCGAAAAGCCTTCTCTCAAAACTTGTTCAAGATAAATTGCCTACACATAACAACAACAAAATGTAGCAGGTTAGTCCGGGAGTAAAAATTTACCTGGGATTGTTCCTATCACGTGGTAAGTGTTTCGCTTAAATCCTGAACATTAAAGTTGAACACATGCCATTTTGTAACTAGAATAGTGGTCAGAACAACTCCACATAAGGTTTTTGTGCCCTAAATGTAGAGTAAAACTTGAGTAACTGTGTCCGACCACGTAATTTGTAGAGTACTATCACAAAAGTATAGGGTCCACTGTACTTTAGTCACACTCAACCCCACACATATCCCACATGATATGAGAGTTGTCCTAAATCAGATAGTGTTACCCTAGTTTCCGTAGTTTCTATATGTAACAACTTATTTACCTGTGTTTCTTTGTCTAGGGTGCTGCTGATATCAACCTCCGTAAGCCAAATGGGAAGGCCTAATGTGGCCAACTTGTCAAGGATTGCTCTCATTAGAGGGAGGTTTGGTACTGTAAAATGACCCTCCAGTCCAATCCCATCCATGAATGCTCCACCATGCCTAAGCTCTCTCAACCTTGAAATGTAGGAATCAACGGTCGAATTCACATCACTGCAAGTCTCCACCACATTAAAATCATTCATGAAAAGGGTTGCCAAAGGGTCAGATTTGTGTGCCGTCTCAAAGAAATGCAATGTGGCGTTGGGGCCAAGCTTCTGCTCGTAGAAATCAAAGTGAAGCATTTCGTTGCTGACGTCCCAATGGACGAACTCTTCTCTGTACTTGCTCATTAGGCTTTGGATTCTGGAGTTTACGGCAGATTGCAGGTCGCCGCCGGTGAGGTTTCGAACCCATTGCGGCGTGTATTTGGGGTCTTCCCAGAATATGTTGTGACCTCTAGCAAGGACTTGGTTGGCGCGCACAAATTGCAGCATTTGATCTGCAATGGTGTAGTTGGTTTTGCCCTGTTCTGGCTCCGTCGCGTACCACTTGAGTTCGTTCTCAAACACCGCTGCATTGAATCGTTTTGCGAACCAATCCTGGATTGAAAATTGTTCTCTTAGCTAGCATTTTCAATGTGAAGATGATGCATATAAAATTTGTTATTGCATATAACGCACAATTGAAGTAGAAGATTCGATTTACGAGAAAAATTTATGTTCCTATCATGTGATAATGTTGGGTGACAAAATAGTCTAGTTAAATAACTGACACTAGTTTTTGCATATACAAAGGACTATTCTTTCAAGTTTAAAGGTCAATTGTAAGTTAAAAACTTATGTGGAGTTGTTCTTATTACATAACAGTGTTGAGTGTCAGACTGATCTATTTAAAAGATAAAATTGTTTAAATTTGAAGATCTATATTATTTCTTAAACACTTATCATCTTTTAAGTGTTTAGTCGCTCAATAATATCACACAACAATATGTCCACATCATGTGTCAATGTTGAGTGTAAGAACAATCCATTTAAAATATAAAATTGTTTAAATTTTACCATCAATGTTATTTCTTAAACACATGTCATGTTTTAACTGAACTGTTCAGTCGCTCAATAATATCACACAATAACATGTCAACATCATCTGCCAGGTTGAGTGTAACAATCCATTCAAAAGATAAAATTGTTTAAATTTGACAATCAATATTATTCTTAAATAAATGTCATATTTAAACTAAATTGTTCAGTCGCTTAATAGTATCACACGAGAACACGTCCACATAAGTCTTATATGTGTACATATGGTCTATGAACTGCATACTAACCTGATAGGGCAAATTACCTAGAATGGTCTTTGCAATTGCAGATCCAAATGGGAAATCTTTGGAGACTTGCTCTATGTCCATTTCCAATCCTTGCAGCCTCTTTCCTTGCTTATCTGAGACATGAACCGTCACGGCACGCTTCCGTTTCTATTGATAAACAAAGAAAATAATTACACAAAATGAAATTTCTGGGGAGTTATACATTTGTGCATTGATAAGACCATTCACTATTTTTTGAAGCTTGATCTCTCCCCGGGTGAACCAAATTAACAACTTCCGTAGTTAACTTAATCAAAGATCCTACTCAAATGAAAATATATATACTTACAGTGTTGATCATATATTGCTGATATGTGCTCCATTGTTGAACACTAAATGGCTGCAAAGAAGAGCTGGTAATTTCAATGTTGACATCTCTGTCATCTGCATTCTGTATACAAATATACAATCAAAACAAAAGTATTAAAAATTGAAATTTGAAACCTTTTGGGGGAGTAAAAGATTTGTGAAAATATGAAAATTACCTGAAAGAATAAGGTGGATAATTGGGATGGTGAGTTTAGGACAAAGCCACCCTTGAGAAATGACCAGCATCCATGGTTAGCCAAAACAGTTCCTACACACTTATTTGTTTCATTTTCTGTCTTTAGGCTTGCCCTTATGAGAACTGAGCCTGCACCCTCTATCTTGACCCAACCTGTTAGAGTAAAGCCCAAATCGTATGAGCCTAATGTCATATCCATAAGTGACCAAAGTTCTAAGTCTTTAATTATTACAGTGCAGTCACGCGTATGTGAGTGATTTTGTTTTCTTTATACAAGGAATATTAGGGAAAATGATATTTAAATACAAATCTAGAGTGCAAAATTCTAACTAAGTGAGCTATAAGTGACCTCAGACTTTCAGCTCTAGTTTATGCAAGTTCAAGAATCAGGGCTACTTAAGAAATGGCATTGATCATCAAATTTATGCAATGTTATCTTTTAATGAATTTTTATAATATTCAACGCTGTCGCCTGACAAGAACAACCCTGCATAAGTTTTTAACATACAATTGACCTAGCTAAGCTTATACAATATTAGTAAATAGATTGGACAAGATAAACATTACAACAATCCGTTGTAGTCTAGTTGGTCAGGATACTCGGCTCTCACCCGAAAGACCTGGGTTCAAGTCCCGGCAACGGAATTCCTTTTTTGTTTTTCAACGCCAAATTTTTTTACCTTAAACACTAAACCAAAATTACCGCACCACTAATTCCCAACCCAGCATCCAACAACAGAAAAAATAATTAACCAGAAGGGTAAAAAGTTGAGAAACCCAACTGGAGAAACAGTAAATGGTGCCCTGTGTGAGATTGTGCAGTATGAACGATGTTGAATAAACTCCACTACTTGCAGAGTTTCCCAACCGATCAACGATGATCCCACCGCCGTACAGAGGCTCCTCCGGCTGCAATTTACACTGCCAAAACAAACAAATTGGTCTCATCTGGGTGAAACAAAGCGAAAAACTTCCAATATATTTTGTTCTCATTTAGTTTGTACCTCAACTCCGCCTATGTCTTACATGGCCGGTCCCAAGCCCGGATAAAGGAGGAGGGGGAGGGCGTCAGGTAGTCGACAGCCGGCACTCCATGATCACGTCGAATCCTTATGAAAATGAATCCAGAACAAAATCGCGCTAAAGCTAGGGCGTCACCCGTAAGTGGCGCGCTGTGTGGCCTGAGCACAGTGATAAGTGAGCAAGGGTCGCTGTATCTCCATCGGCACCCGGATGCAGTGTTAAATGAGCAAGGGGGCCATAGAAACTTCTTTTCGAACGACTCCACTCAAAGTTGTTTGGGAGCATATGCTCCTATCAACTTTACCCGGGACACACAAAAGAAGTACTTTGATCCTATTAGACGGGGGAGGGTGAAGAAGCTAGGACAGAAGGGTAGAGTTCAAGAGAGCAAAATGCGTTTAGGAACGTGGAATATAGGAACCTTAACGGGAAAATCTATGGAAGTAGTGGAAGTTATGGTGAGGAGAAGGATAAATATTATGTGCCTACAAGAAACTAAGTGGGTTGGTAGTAAGGCAAAGGATCTAGAAAACTCAGGGTTTAAACTTTGGTATTCGGGCACAAATAGAACGAGAAACGGTGTTGGCATCATCGTGGACAAGACCTTGGTACAAGATGTTGTAGATGTCAAGAGGGTAGGAGATAGAATCATGGCAATCAAGATTGTAATAGGACAAGAACTTATCAATGTGATTAGTGCGTACGCACCTCAAGTAGGGTTGGATACGAGTTCGAAGGAGAAATTTTGGGAAGATCTTGGAGACTTGGTGCAAGGAATTGCTCAGACGGAGAAGTTATTTATAGGAGGAGATTTAAATGGACACGTGGGCAGGGAGACAGGCAACTATGGAGGTTTTCATGGTGGCCATGGTTTTGGGGAGAGAAATGAGGATGGGGAAGCTATCTTGGATTTTGCAATGGCATATGATCTCTTCTTAGCCAACACCTTCTTTAAGAAGAGAGAAGAACATGTGATCACCTACAAGAGTGGGTCGTCAAAAACACAAATAGATTTTCTTCTAATGAGGAAAGGGGATCGTATAACTTGTAAGGATTGCAAAGTTATACCAGGAGAGAGCGTGGCTAATCAACATCGCTTGTTGGTGATGGATGTACATATCAAAAGAGTAAGACAAAAGAACAAGACTTGGAAGTGCCCAAGGACTAGATGGTGGAATCTAAAAGAAGAAAAACAAGCAATTTTCAAAGAGAAGGTAATCACCCAATGTGTGTGGGATAGAGAGGGGGAAGCTAGCCAAATGTGGGATTCCATGGCTAGTTGTATCCGAAAAGTAGCAAAAGAGGTATTAGGAGAGTCCAAGGGCTTTGCCCCACACCAAAAGGAATCTTGGTGGTGGAATGAGGAGGTACAAACAAAGGTGAAGGCTAAGAAGGAATGTTGTAAAGCCTTATACAAGGAGAGGACTGATGAAAATGGTGAAAGGTATAGAAAAGCGAAGCAAGAGGCGAAGAAAGCTGTCAGAGAAGCTAAGTTAGCGGCTTACGACGATATGTATAAACGACTAGATACCAAAGAAGGAGAGTTGGATATCTATAAACTATCTAGAGCAAGGGAAAAGAAGACAAGGGACCTAAACCAAGTGAGGTGCATCAAGGATGAGGATGGAAAAGTTCTTGCTACAGAGAACGCGGTTAAAGACAGATGGAGAGGTTATTTTCATAATCTTTTCAATGAAGGACATGAAATGAGTGCTTCTTTAGGGGAGTTGAGTAACTCAGAAGAGTGTAGAAACTACTCCTTTTATCGTCGAATCCGGAAGGAAGAAGTGGTTGTAGCTTTGAAGAAGATGAAGCATAAAAAAGCAATAGGCCCAGACGATATACCAATCGAAGTGTGGAAACTTTTGGGAGAGACAGGTATAACATGGCTCACTGACCTTTTCAATAGGATTTTGAAAACGAAGAAGATGCCAAATGAGTGGCGAATGAGCACTTTGGTGCCTATCTACAAGAATAAGGGCGACGTACAAAATTGCATGAACTATAGGGGTATTAAGCTAATGAGTCATACAATGAAGCTCTGGGAGAGAGTCATTGAGCATAGATTGAGGCAAGAGACACGGGTTTCGGACAACCAATTCGGGTTCATGCCAGGGCGCTCAACCATGGAGGCAATCTATCTCTTACGAAGATTGATGGAAAGATATAGAGATGGGAAAAAGGATTTACACATGGTCTTTATAGATTTGGAAAAAGCGTATGATAGGGTCCCAAGAGACATTCTTTGGAGGATTTTAGAGAAGAAAGGAGTACGAGTAGCATATATCCAAGCTATAAAGGATATGTATGAAGGAGCAAAGACTGCCGTAAGAACTCATGAAGGACAAACCGAAAGCTTTCCCATAACTGTAGGATTACATCAAGGCTCATCCTTAAGTCCTTACCTTTTTGCGTTGGTAATGGATGAGTTAACACGACATATTCAAGATGATATTCCTTGGTGTATGCTTTTCGCAGACGATATAGTGTTGATAGATGAAACTCAGGAAGGGGTAAATGCAAAGCTTAACCTTTGGAGAGAAGTGTTGGAATCTAAAGGTCTTCGCCTAAGCCGATCAAAGACAGAATATATGGAGTGCAAGTTCAGTGCAAATGGAGGCCAAAACGAGTTAGGGGTGAGGATCGGAGATCAAGAAATACCAAAGAGCGACCGTTTTCGTTACCTAGGATCTATCTTGCAAAAGAACGGAGAATTAGATGGAGATCTCAACCATAGAATACAAGCTGGATGGATGAAGTGGAAGAGTGCATCCGGCGTGTTGTGTGACCGCCGTATGCCACTGAAGCTCAAGGGAAAATTTTATAGGACGGCAATAAGGCCGGCGATGCTGTATGGCACAGAATGTTGGGCGGTGAAACATCAACATGTACACAAAATGGGTGTAGCGGAGATGAGGATGCTTCGTTGGATGTGTGGGCACACGAGAAAGGATAAGATTAGGAATGAGGATATCCGGGGTAAAGTAGGAGTAGCCGAAATTGAAGGAAAGATGAGAGAAAATCGGTTACGGTGGTTTGGACATGTGCAAAGAAGGCCTACTGACGTTCCGATTAGAAGATGCGACTATGGGACAGAGGTTCAGGGCCGAAGGGGTAGAGGAAGACCTAGGAAAACTTTGGAAGAGACTCTAAGAAAAGACTTAGAGTACTTGGATCTAACGAAGGACATGACACAGGATCGAGCACAATGGCGTTCTAAGATTCATATAGCCGATCCCACTCAGTGACTTGGATTTTCCAAGTCTCCAACCGAGAAGTTTTCCTCATTCGGGAAATTAAGAGAACACTACCCCAACCTACATGCTCCACTCAGAAAGCTTCAACATACAAGCTTTAACAAAAGAAAATTCAAAGAACTTAGCGAAGAAGGCTTTGGTGTATTTAACACAATACGTTGAAATGAAGGAAAGCTTATTTATTGATATCCCCGATAAGCTACAAATATGTACATATACATGAGTCAAAATAAGCACACAAGAGGGAGCCTTCACAAAGGTTGCTTAGGAGAAGTCTCAGCAGTCGGTAGAGCCCCAGAAAGAGAAGGCACCGGAGGGGGATCATTTGGAGCCTCAGTACTGGACAGAACCCTAGAAGGAGGAGGCATCAGAGGTTGATCATTTGGAGCTTCATTACGCGGTACAGCCCCAGAAGACGAAGGCAATAAATGCCTTTGGAACAAACCCACAAATCTCTGATGATCAAGTAAAACCTGACCATCAGTTTCCTTCATCTGGTCAAGCTTCCTCTTCATGTTTGTAGCATAGTCATGTGCGAGCCGGTGCAACTGTTTATTCTCATGCTTGAGCCCTCTAATCTCCTGTTTGAGACTCATCACTTCAGCCGCCAATGATTCAACTTGGCGGGTTCGAGCAAATAGGCGTTGGGCCATATTAGACACAGAACCTGCACACTGAACACTGAGAGCCAGCGAATCCTTAACAGCTAACTCATCAGACCGTTTGGAAAGTAGTCTGTTATCTTTGGGAGTGAGAAGGTTCCTGGCCACCACCGCAGCGGTCATATCATTCTTCATCACGGAATCCCCAACGGTAAGAGGACCAGTAGGGGAGACGAAGGATGGGCGCCATATGTTGTCTGGAGAAGGCGGGGCTGCCTCTTCAACAAGGTTCAAGTCAAAACGACGGTCGGAGGGGCCAGACATTTTCAAAGGTGTTGAAGAGAGAAGAGGTCGGACAAATCAAGATCTTAGAAGTGCAAGAATGAAGCTTCTACTGGTGGAGATTTAAGTGTGCTTTGGAACTTAATGCCAGCCCCTATAAAAATCTGCACTCGACGAAGCTTCAGAAATCGAAGAGGCGTTTGCTTTCTCAAAAGCTGGGCTGCTTAGAGATCACGAGGGTTGATCTCAGAAATCGAAGAGGCGTTTGCTTTCTCAAAAGTTGGGCTGCTCAAAGACCACGAAGGCCAATCTCAAAAATCGAAGAGACACTCGCTTTCTCAAAAGCTGGGCTCCCTAGAGACCACGAGGGCCGATATCAGAAATCGAAGAGGCACCTACTTTTCCAACCTTTTCCAGCCTTGTCAGCACCTGTCACACGCACACTCAGTTTTGCGGAAATTATGGGCATTCTGTCAAAGACTTCTGGGGAAGTAGAAAACACATGAATCTTACTGTTCAATCACCCACTTCCTACACGCAACAATAGCTCATGGGTACCACAGATAACTTTGCCAAAGTTCTCTGCCAAAGTTGAGCACGTGAAGCTTGCAGCTCCCACTACATCGCTCTGACCAAGAAGGGTAAAAGAATAGCAAAGAAACAGCACTAACAAAGTTTAGACCCATAAATTTTGAAGGTCTAGCTACCATATTATTACCCACAAGGGTAAAGGAACAGTACCACTGCTGGATAATTAGAAAGTCCCTGTGTGTCAACCTCTGTGCTTCGTGGCAAGGTAGACTAGCAAACATGCCCAACCTTTACTCACATTCGAGAAAACACTCCCAATAAGATTGCTTGCTCCAAAATCGAAGAGGCACCGTCCTCCGAATCTCGAGAGCCAGACTCCCAACATGACTACTTTCTTAAAAATCGAAGAGAGGGTAAAGGAACAGTACCATTGCTGGATAATTGGAAAGTCCCTGTGTGTCAACCTCTGTGCTTCGTGGCAAGGTAGACTAGCAAACATGCCCAACCTTTACTCACATTCGAGAAAACACTCCCAACAAGATTGCTTGCTCCAAAATCGAAGAGGCACCGCCCTCCGAATCTCGAGAGCCAGACTCCCAACATGATTACTTTCTCAAAAATCGAAGAGACACTGCTCCCCGAATCTCGAGAGCCAGACCCCCAGCATGATTGCTTTCTCAAAAATCGATGAGGCATCGTTCTCCGAATCAATCGAAGAGGCGCTCGCTTTCTCAAAAGCTGGGCTGCTCAGAGACCACGAGGGCCGATCTCAGAAATCGAAGAGGCACCTACTTTTCTAGCCTTGTCAACACCTGTCACACGCACACTCAGCTTTGCAGAAATTATGGGCATTCTGTCGAAGACTTCTGGTGAAGTAGAAAGCACATGAATCTTACTGTTCAATCACCCACTTCCCACACGCAACAATAGCTCATGGGTACCACAAATAACTTTGCCAAAGTTCTCTGCCAAAGTTGAGCACGTGAAGCTTGCAGCTCCCACTACATCGCTCTGACCAAGAAAGGTAAAAGAATAGCAAAGAAACAGCACTAACAAAAGTTTAGACACATAAATTTTGAAGGTCTAGCTACCATATTATTACCCACAAGGGTAAAGGAACAGTACCACTGCTGGATAATTGGAAAGTCCCTGTGTGTCAACCTCTGTGCTTCGTGGCAAGGTAGACTAGCAAACATGCCCAACCTTTACTCACATTCGAGAAAACACTCCCAATAAGATTGCTTGCTCCAAAATCGAAGAGGCACCGTCCTCCGAATCTCGAGAGCCAGACTCCCAACATGACTACTTTCTCAAAATCGAAGAGAGGGTAAAGGAACAGTACCATTGCTGGATAATTGGAAAGTCCCTGTGTGTCAACCTTTGTGCTTCGTGGCAAGGTAGACTAGCAAACATGCCCAACCTTTACTCACATTCGAGACAACACTCCCAACAAGATTGTTTGCTCCAAAATCGAAGAGGCACCACCCTCCGAATCTCGAGAGCCAGACTCCCAACATGATTACTTCCTCAAAAATCGAAGAGACACTGCTCTCCGAATCTCGAGAGTCATACCCCCAACATGATTGCTTTCTCAAAAATCGAAGAGGCATCGTTCTCCGAATCTCGAGAGCCAGATACCACAGACCACTTTTTCAAAGTGCTCTGACAGAGTTAAAACATGTGAAACTGGCAGCTCCCACTACCGTGCTATGACCAAGCAGGGTAAAGGAATAGCATTACTACTTGTTGTTAGGGAGACTCCTATATATGTCGACCTCCATCCCCAACAGACAGGCAGACCTGCAAAAATGCTCAACCCTTCATCATATCTGAGAGGGCACTCCCAACGAAGCCTTTCGAAATATTCAGCTTTCTTTCCCCCCGATAATACCTCTGCAAACAAGCTATACTAGAGCAAGAATATCTCATATCATCAGGGTTAAAAGCAAGAGTATCCCATATCATGCTTTTTCCCTGTCTTTTCTTTTGGCCTTGTTTTTACCTGCAAGACAAGGAGAAAGAGAGCAATCAGTCAGCACTTGGAATCAAGCTTCCAGCCAGGAACTGACTGCCTGGAACCCCTTACCTGATTACTTACCTGGCATTGCTCTCGAGTACTCATCTTCAACATCTTATGTTTCCAGGGAAGATTCCGCATCTGCTTGAGGAACAGATAGGGCAAGTGCGAAGGATACAAGGAAGCATGTGGAGACAAGCGTAACAGCACACGTGCCGATACATTCATTACTCTGTCAAAAGCAAAAGTATCCCATATCAGCAGGGTGGAACGTACTCTAGATTTGATGGACTTGTTTTGACCCTCAAATTCTTCAGTCAGCCTTATACTCTGGAGGAAACCAGAAAACCCTCCAGCTCAGTTCAAGAATAAGCCTGTGGAAAGTTACTTCTTCAAAAGCAAAAGTATCTCATATCATCTCTTCTCATTTTTCTTCTCTTTATCCTTCATGCTGCTGCAAGATGGGGAGAAGGTGAACAATCAGTCGGAGCTCTGATTGCTTACCTTGTCTGTCACCTCTTTCAGCAGACCCCCTAGCTCGGCGACTTGGGGGACTCCTACTACATGGTTTGTATCGCGCTTGACCAAGCCTGAAACTACAAGTAAGCTTCAAGTGAAATTGATACATTACCTTGTGCATCTCCACCAGTTAAAGATACCACCCCTGGATGGAGGAAGAGTACTTCCAGAGAAGATGCCACATCTACCTATGAGACAGATAAGGCAAGTCAAGACGACACCACACTCCGATACTTAGAAGTTTCGTGATTACGAGATCATTCTCCCACAATATTTCCTAATGTCATTTGTACTAAATCATTCACTTGTACTCACTAAATGAGAGCTTGAACCTATGTACTTGTGTAAACCCTTCACAATTAATGAGAACTCTTCTATTCCGTAGACGTAGCCAATCTGGGTGAACCACGTACATCTTGTGTTTGCTTTCCTATCTCTATCCATTTATATACTTATCCACACTAATGACTGGAGCAATCTAGCGAAGATCACAAAAAGCGATCGTTTTCGCTACCTAGGATCTATCTTGCAAGAGAACGGAGAATTAGATGGAGATCTCAACCATAGAATACGAGCTGGATGGAAAGAGTGCATCCGGCGTGTTGTGTGACCGTCGTAGGCCACTGAAGCTCAAGGGAAAATTTTATAGGACGGCAATAAGGCTAGCGATGTTGTATGGCACAGAATGTTGGGTGGTGAAGCATCAACACGTACACAAAATGGGTGTAGCGGAGATGAGGATGCTTCGTGGGATGTGTGGGCACACGAGAAAGGATAAGATTGGGAATGAGGATATCCGAGGTAAAGTAGGAGTAGCCGAAATTGTAGGAAAGATGAGAGAAAATCGGCTCCGGTGATTTTGAACATGTGCAAAGAAGGCCGACTGACGCTCCGGTTCGAAGATGTGACTACGGGACAGAGGTTCAGGGCCGAAGTGGTAGAGGAAGACCTAGGACAACTTTGGAAGAGACTCTAAGAAAAGACTTAGAGTACTTGGATCTAACGGAGGACATGACACAAAACCGAGCGCAATGGCGTTCTAGGATTCATATAGCCGACCCCACTTAGTGGGAAAAGGCTTTGTTGTTGTTGTTGTTGTTAGTTTGTACCTCAGTGTAAGCAGTAGAATCATAAAGTGGGCCCTCTGCAATGTGTGAAAACAGTAAAAGGGAAGGATTAGTAGCGTAAAAATTAGACATGTCTGCATTGTAGAAAAAAGCCAGAAGAAATGAGAGGAGAAAGGGGGAAGCAGAGAGAACCAAATGAAACAACACCCATGAGGAGAAACAAGAACAATAGGAAGCTTGAAGTAATATTTGTGCCTTCCATTTTTGGCTCGGAGGTCGGGAAGCTTGGAGCTGTGTTATGCTCTACTACTTAAAATATGAGAATGGTTTTTATAACAACACTGCTACACTCATTTCCGAGCTTTTCTTGCTAATTACAGTTTGGCGTTTATATGAAAAATGACTCACCAAAACAAAAAAGTACATTTAAACACCAATTAAATTGTAATTAGTAGGAATGCAACAATATCTACTTCCCAAAGAAGCAGCCAAATATATTTGTTTATAAAATGCAATATATGAAACTTGAGGTTATGGGTTATAAGTTATATGAAAGAAAGTGTACATATTGGACCATTACCTAAAGAAATAGACCCAATACAATGGAAGGGGAGGAGGTAGAGATCACAAGGGTTCCAGTGGAAGCAGGGGTACAGAGTGGTCCGTGGCCTGGCCACATTTTTGTGTGAGCGTGGAGCTTCATGTCATGCCCATTAATTCATGGACACATCTAACACTCCAACAGTGAATTCATTCTTTTTTGTGTGGGGCTAAGAATATGGTTTTGTTGCCGTAACACTAACATGTAATGTTAGTGACCGATTCACGAGTTTTTCGGTATGAGAACCAAATATATAAAACCCTCGTGGCATCATTCCCCTTCCAAAAAGGTATAAGGGGCCCAAATTGGAGCTTACACTCGAAATTTGCAAATTCCCACTATGTCTTTTTGTCTTTTTATGGTCCATTTCTTCTTCAGTCAATTCTGCCATTTGTACTATATCAGAATATTGAACTGTATGGGAAAATGTACACCAAATCCAAAATTGTTATATAGAAAGGATGCACCCTCATTAAATCAGGAGAGATTCTCTCATGCAACTAAATTTTAGTTTTATTGGCATCGTCGTTCAATAAACAATTATTATATGTTCGAAAATGCGTTATTCATCCCATGAGAGATTATTACTGTCATGTGATGAAATTGTGACATGAGAGAATCTCTCGATTAAAAGAGGGGATTTTGACTCTTGAGGGACCACAAAGAAAGGACTAGTGGCGATCAAGGTTCCATTTATGGCGGGATGCATGCTTTGGCTGCAAGTCTTGTAATATGTCTGTTTTTGTGTGTTTATGCAGAAAGGCTTCATGGGTTGATGGCTTCGTAGTGTCACGCGTGCGGAACATATATGAGGAAACCATGGACATAAATGCTATTTTACTCATGTTAGATAATTACATCTTTCTACTTGCTGTCTGACCAAGTCACTTAGGTGGTCCTCTTTGTATTGTGGGTGTGCTCTTCTGGAAGAAGAATGTATGTGAGTGTCTTTCCACGTTTCAATTTTTATCACATATAGAGCAGTTAAATTTAGTAATGTATGTTGTTGTAAACCAAAATAGAAGGGAACGAAGTTATCCGAAAAATGTAAAGCATTGAGTGATGAATGATTCTTGAGATGAATCGCGGACTAAGTTGCTCTCTTTAAGACGTTTTGCGATTCTACCCAAAGTATGCAAGCAATTTACAAACACCACATCGTCCCCATGATAAAACAGCCAAGAAACCTTCTTTTAATAAGGTTCTTTCTTGCACAATGGAAGAACCTTCAAACTTGCACCCTTTCGATATGTTGCCATCAAAACTTAATTTCAAAAAATATGTATAAACTTATAGTATTTTGTATTCTTCAACATTGATACTGAGGACTTTTTTTTTTAGTACGTCAATATTTGACACTAAAAAGAGAGGGAGTTCGGTTAAGCCACACAATAGGCATGATACTCAAGACTTATATATATACAGGTTGCTTAAGGGGAGGGATCCCCATTTTTTAATTTTTTTGAAAAAATGGGGACATGCTCCCCACTGTTAGATTGACTTTAATGAAATTGTGTGGTTGAGATTAAAACACAAGCCACACAATCTCAACCACACAATTTCATTAAAGTTAAATCCAACGGTGGGAATCCCTCCCCTTTGGAAACCCATACTGATAAAAAAATGTATCCATAAACCAAAGATCCAATTAAAACAAAATTTAAAGACCAATACTCTAATTTTATTTACATTAAATATCAAACGAAAAATTATATTTTCATCTTAATTATATGGTTCAAATTCGTCTTTGGTGATAATCGAACTTAAAATCTCTTACTTACAAGTGAAGATGAATACTACTAGACTATAATACTAAATGACAAGTTTTAGTATTAATTGAAAAGGTTTTCACCTCAATTGAAATTAGTTAAAGTAGACGATGACTTGCCACTAAAGCCATAATTAATTTTAGGGTAAATTACATAATACCCTATCAGGTTTGAGGTCTATTACAACCTCATACAACATCTTTAAAACATTTCACTTTTATACCTCACCTACTATTTTATTTCAATATAGTACTTCCATTACATTTTCCATCCATTGATCCGTTAAGACCTGACGTGGCTGCCACATTTGTACCACGAAACCTAAATCTTCTCAACAAACAAATAAACAAAAAAAAAAAAAAAAAAAAAAAAAAACTGAAAAACATAGAACCCACCCCACCTTTCCCACAACCCCTCCCCACCCATATTCTCCCTCCCGAGCCTCCACTCTCTCAATTTACATTTATAAATCCGAAATTTTCAACACCCAATGAAACCAAACAATAAAAAACGAAAAAGAAAATCCCAAAAACACAAAGGCATCACAAAGCGAGACTGACATAAGTTTGCTTAACCTGGAAGAAAGTCCTGCTTAACCTGGAAGCAAGTCCTTCTAAGTAGAAAAAGCTTGCTGGAGAACCTTGGTGATGCCCAGCATCTGCCCCCCCCCCCCCCCAAATCTTCTCAGCTGCAGCCGAAACCCTACCCAAGTACTGCCCAATTAGATCCTCATAAGCCACAATCGACGGATCCAGAGGCACATCCTGGAAACCCCTGGCTGTCGCCGACCCTCCACCACCGGACAACGACAACACCTCTGAGTGCGACACAGCCGATTCCAGCCTCTGTATCAGCTTCTCCTCCATGGCCACAAACCTCAACTGCACTCTCTCTTCCACACTCTGTGTATTTCTCTCTCTACGGTTAGATTAGATACGATTGTTTGGTGCTTTTTTCTTTATTTTTGGAATTGTTTTGGGATTTTTCTTATTTTCTGACGTCGAGATCCAACCCCAGGACCTTTCCACCCCTGTCGTCTCTAGCGTTAGCTAGGGCAGCGACGAGTACTTCTCCCGAATCAGCGTCAGGACTCCGGCGAAGTCGTTCTACATGGTGCTCAACACCGGCAGCGACGTCAACCGGCTCCAGTGCAGCCCCTGCTCCAATTGCAACCAGTAATCTGACCCGGTTTTCAACCCGGTCGGATCTTCCACCTACAGCCATCTTTCGGGCTCGATAAATCGAGTTGGGATGTGGACACGATAACGAGGGATTAGGTGAAGAGAGTGGAGAAGAGGGAGGTGGTTAGGAGGCTCGGCTTTAGGAGGTAGAAGAGGTGTGGGGAGGGGTTACGGGGAAGGTGGGGTGGGTTTTACGGTTTTCATTTTTTTGTTTTTTTGTTTTTTTTTTGTTGAGAAGATTCAGGTTTTTTTTCAAAAAAAATTTAAATTTTTTTGCCACGTGATGCAAATGTGGCAGCCACGTCAGCTCTTAACGGATTAATAGATGGAAAATGTAACGGATGTACTATATTGAAATAAAATAGTAGGTGAGGTATGAAGGTGAAATGTTTTAAAGATGTTGTATGAGATTGTAATAGATCTCAAACCAAAAGAAGTATTATGTAATTTACCCTTAATTTTATTTTTCAACTTTCATAAATATCATGTTCTATACCAAACTATCATTTACATATTGTGTGACTTGATCAACAATCACTTGGTCCGCTCTTTGTGGTACACATCTAGCCGAATTATCCAAACCCACGAAACAAACCGTGAAATTTGAATCCATGTCATTTTAATTACATTTGTTATAACATAAGTTGGAGCAGTTATGTTTTTATTTAAATAATTATATATAAATATTGACTTATGATTTGTTTTATTAGAAACATAAAATATATATAACTGTCATTAGGAGTAATTTCCATTCTTAATTATATAGGAGATGTGAGGAAGTTTCTTACTTCAACAAATTTGAGATGCCTTCTCTGTGTGTATAGAGAAGAAGATCACGTCCACCTCCATATATAATCTATCCGTTTTGATTTTTACATTTTGGTTTATTCAGGATTTCTAGCCCCTAATATCTTAATCCTTCAACGTCTATTTCTTTTACTTTATACATACATACATACATATATATATATACATATACATACATATAATGTGGTGCAATGATTTTTTTTGGGTAACTGTGGTTTCGAAGTTCTTAGAGGTGAAGATCCTTCGATTTAAATTTAGTTAGAACTTTTGTCCGTTTTGAACGAAAGTTTTAAAAAGTGGCCCAAAAGAATCGTTAGTCTAGACAATGTCATGGATCGCTACCATCAAGGCTCCAATTCAAAGTTGAGCATGTTTTTAATACACCAAAGCCCATTATGAACGGAAACGCCAAGTTCTCCTGTGAGCAATATGAATTTAAGACCAATGAATCCAATGCGATGTCGAGGCTAGGGCTGGAAAAAAATCCCAAAAATCCCAAACCAAACCAAAAAAATCCCGATCCCAAACCAAAAAAATCCCAAACCAAAATTCCCGAAATTTTCGGGATGTAATCCCAAACCAAACCGAAAGTTTCGGTATGGGATTCGGTATTGCATTTCATTTTTTCGGTATTCCCATACCGAACCGAAAAAAAAATATATATATATATATAATTTTTTAATTATAAGAGAATTATTTCAACCGTTGATTCCGGGAAGGTTCAGAGGCTGAGGAAGGAGTGCCCCAACGCTGAGTGCGGCGCCGGGACTTTCATGGCCAACCATTTTGACAGGCACTACTGTGGTAAGTGTGGTCTCACCTATGTTTACCAGAAGGCCGGCGGCGACTGAGTTAAACGCACCGTTTACCAGAAGGTCATGCTGCAGCTTTCGGAGATGACATTGCAATTGAGTGTCTTGCCACAGAGTTTAAGCGAGAGATTTATGTGGTAAGGACAAGGAATGATTTTGATTGTTGCTCTGCATTTTTTTTCTTTTGCAATGGTGAAGTTTTTGCAATGTGTATGGGTGCAATTTCACATCACTATCGGTATAATTTTATACATGTTTGTATCCTCTTCTCTGATGATGTTTTGTTGAATTTTTTTAAGTAGTGCGAGTTACTCTTAGTTTCTGAACTTAATATTGAGTAAATGCTGAGTTCGAAAGCATGAGTGTCTAAAATAGTCTCACTCTAAAATCATTGAGTGAATGCTTATTTCGGAAGTTCAACTGTATTAACACTTATTTCACCAACTCCTGGGAAAGCTGAGTTGATATTTGAAGACTGCATTTTCCTACATTTTAATTTGTAAGATTTTAGTTTGGAATCATCAACACTTGTTTCTGTTTTGAGTCAAAAAGCTACCGCCTGCCTTGTCCGTGTGCCATATGCTGCTATAGGCAGAAAAGGATAGTTATTCTCAGTTCCAGTATTAGTACACAGGCTAAACCTGTTTTTTGTGCATTTGATCATTTTTCCATTGCACTTTGTCAACATCGGGATACTGGCAAGTATGGATTGGTGAAGTTTTTGAGCATGAACCGGATTATTCATCTTCTTATGAAGCATTCTTGTCTGAAACTCATCTTCTTACAGGTTCAAGCACATGGTTCAGATGCGATGGTTGATGAAGAGAATTGTGTTTTCTTCCTTCCCCACCGACCAAGGAGTCAAATTTGTGAACTTCCCTTCTTTCTTTTCATGAAAGGAACAGGTAAAGAAAAGAAAGATCTTTGGCTGAAAATACATTTCTAGGCAGTTGATTAATTTTGTTCATTACCACTCTCAGCCTACGTATAATTCTGAACATTTATTGTACAGGTTGGTGTGGTGCCGGAGCTGATCACTATGAACCCCTCATTGCCCATCCTTTGTCATTAATTTCCCAGGAGAAGGTCGTCGTGGTACTCTGATGAGGGCATATACCCATCCTGCAGTTTTGTGGCTTTAGAGAGATTGGCTAGAAGTAGTTGTTCTATTTATTCGTTCCCTTAGTGTTTGGCATGCAATCTAACTCTCCCGATTCTTCTCTGAATCGTCACAAGGAGAATTTGAGTGCTTAGCATTCAATTTTTTGTTAGCTAGAATCAATCAGTTATCTTCGACTTCAAGTTGCAGGCTTTGTTCCTGCATTTGAGCTACCCTCTAGTAGTATTCACAATGGTTTTTACCGGCTTCTGTTGGAGTTACATATGAATATGATCCTGATGATGGGCCACCGAGCTGCTGGCCATATAAATCAAGTTTGAGGCTGGGCCGCTTGCCAAAAGCCCAAAAGCCCAAAAGCCCAAAATTATTTCGGGATTCCCGATTTGTCCCGAAATCCCGAAACTATTTCGGGATTCCCGAAAATTGGGATTCCCGAAAATTTGGTTTGGGATCGGTATTGAAATTGGGATTCCCGAAAATTTCGGTATGGGAATCGGGACAAGGGTTTCGGTATGGGATCCCATACCGAACCACCCCTAGTCGAGGCCGAAGAAAATTAAACAAAGAATGTTTGGAAACACATAGAGACATGCTAAAGGAGACTCTAAAAAATAGAATTCTTCGTAGACTCTTTGTCACCTAAAATTTTTGGCACAATATTTTATAATGTTGACACGAAAATTAACGTTATAATATAGACACAAAAATTCCATAGAATCTCACTTTAAAACAGTCTCCTTATCATTTCTCGTTCATAAAACCTACCTATTGGTAGGAAAGTAATTACACACACTAATCCGATTCAAAAAATAATTACAGACTAAATCCAACACGAACTAATCAATACAAATTTCGTAGTGGGAGTGGTTAAGGAAGCCCATCAAACAATTTAACCACATAATTTTCGTGGCCATTTGTAACTTTATTTTCATGCTTGATTCTAATTCTAAATGGAGGATATCACTGAGCGAAAATTAAGCCCATCAATCCTCATATTCTTGGAGAAATTTTTAGTTGTGACGGGAATACGGATAGTATACCATGTGTTTTTATGCAAATGGTAAGTTATTAACCTTTTAACACACATAACCCACCATTTATATAAGGACACGTGGTGTACCAACTCGTGTGACGATCGCACTAAAAAATCTCTCATTCTTGGCCTCCCAAGTCCATCATTTTCTTTGAGCAATGGGAATGAGAAGGAGATTCGAACTCGGAATAGATACCAGTAGACTAAGAGTTAATTAGTCACAGGTCCTACATTTGTTCACCCTATTGTGTGCCATTAACCACTCTCTTTGTTTTCTTGCCAGCTTGAATCTTGGTGTAGAGATTCTTGGTTCTAATGGACAGCAAAACGTCCAAACCAAACCCGATAACACAGGCAATGGCCATGATAACAAACACGAGCCGGTAGCAATGTGCGCCAACGCAGGTGTTGCCACCTCCTTCAGTGGTGGTAGCCTCCATGTCGTATAATAGTCCGGCAAGCAGGCCGGAGAAGAGGAAGGAGCCGAGTGGAAGGTTGAGGATTAGAATGTTGTAAATAAGTCCGTAGTATTTGAGACCAAATAATTCAGATGCAGTGGGTACTGTGATGGCAAGACGAATTCCGTAGCATATGCCAACGACGATCGAACCGATGTATAGCGAACCAGGCATGGCGATGGCCATTAGGATGTAGCCAACAGCCATTAGAATCTGAGAAGCAGCATTCCACAGAGGTCTTGGTGTTGCAGCTTTCCTGTCATTACAAATTTATAACCAGAGAGTGTTAAATAAGGGTTGAATTTTTTAGGCCAAAACAATCCAGAGATTTATGTATGAAACTGTCATGTTCTAATTGATTCTAATTGATTCTTAGTTTGGAAATTCCTATGGCAGTCATGTGTACTCCAAAGTAGGTATTTCCTTCTTCTACAGTATTGGTTTGAACTTTGAAGTCTGTTATTTTTTCCAAAAGTGTAATGCTATTAAGGACTTATGTATGAAACTGTCGTAAATAAAAAGAATGACTTAGGTACTGTTATTTATGTATGTAATCTGAAAGAGAAAAATAAGAGGGACTTTGTGGGGAAAAACACAAAAAAGATTTCTTAAAATTTGGACCAGACTTGCATTGTTTATTTTTTATTTTTTTAGTACACTGATATTTTTACATTAAGACAAGGATTTCGGCTAAACTGCACAATGGGCAGCCTATTTGGTATCGAATTCATCATCCACGAGATTCGAACCTAAAACCTCTCACTTTCAAGTAAAGAGGAATACTACCAGACCGTAGTACTGAGTGGCGTGTTGCTTATTTCTAAGCAAGTTGCCCTAAAATGTTGCATCCAGCAGATAGATATTGAGCAAATAACTTAAATGGGAAGGAAACGGAAGACATTATAAATCTAGGTCTTCACCAAAAGGCATGTTACCTTCCATATTTCCCGAAAGCCATGTTTCTTTAATATTTGAAAATCACCTCATATGTTTGATTGTATTAAACCTCATATGTTTAATTGTATTGAGTACAATATTCACATAAATTATATTTAATTGTCAAATATATGTATGTATCGGTATCCAAAATTAGAAACAAAAAAAAAAAAAAAATCTCAAATAAAGCACATTTTTGCTCTTAGTGAGACTTAGAAGGGCTAGTTTGAGATTATGGTACTTTTAAAAAAAGCAGCTTATTTAAAAATCTAGAACATCAAATGTGTTTGGTAAAAAAAAAAAAAATTGTTGTTAATGACAGTAGAAAAGCAAAACCAAAGTCCACCATGCATCTAAATGAAATTTTCAAATGGTAAACCCTCACATATTTTACAAAATTATAATCATTGCTCCTACATATTCCTTTTTTTTTTTGACAATTATTATATCACATTAAACATTATATTCTTTTTTAGTAATTTAAAATATTTACAGTAATTTATATAAAAGTTTAACAAATACTTGGACACTATTTTTTTTTTTTTGTTAAAAGAACTTTTACAAAGAAAAGTTTACCAGATATTTTGACAATTTTATTTTATAACTCTTTATTCTCATAACACAGCAGAAATCATTTTTTTTTAAAAACACTAAAACCTAACTAATCCGAAATTTCGGAAACTGGCATGGAACCGCCCGAAACAAATTATACTAGAAAAAGAGGAGTGAGTGGGGAGGATGGAGAAGGAGACAAATATTTCCAACAATTATTTACTTAAAAAAATACACGAAACAATTCTTTAAGGGAAAGTCAAAAGAACCCCAAAAGCAAATAAAAAAAGGGAACTTTAACGAAAAGCACCCTACAAGTAAACATGAATGTGTGGATAACTCTACCCTACAAATATATCTCAAAGATCCTACTTATAATTTCTCAACAAAAGGCCTAGCAATAGCAATGTAGCATAGTACAAACACTTCTACTAAAAGGATAACATTTATGGATCTTCTTATTATATGTCTCTCCAATTTTAAATAAATAAAAAACTAATGTTCACACAAAATATAATACTCCACTTTTTCTTTGAGAATACAAGACATTATAAACGTCAAACGACTTTTTAGAGCGCCAATAGTAAAGTGATTATTTACCTACTAAAAAAACCCATAAATTAAAATGACATGTAAAATGACCCTATGGAATTAAAAAATTATGGTCTTACCAAACAATTTAAAAAATAATTTTAAAAAAGAGTAATACTTATAGGTGCAACTCGAATGGATTTGACATGTTAGTTGGTCAACCCAACCCCAACGTAAAAATCCTAATTGGATTTGAATTGGGTTCAGATTCATGCCGGTTTATTTGAGTTCGAGTTCACTCGCGTTGGGTTCGAGTTCGTCTAACTTTATCAAATTCAATCCAATAACACATTATTTTATAAAATAAATCTCAAATTTTAAACCAATAATACAAAACTATTTAAAAATCAACTTTACACATCAACATCCATAGAAAAAATAAATGAAATAGCGTGGGATAAATTTCTAAAGTTTCAAACATGAAAAGTTGAAATTAAATATTGATAAAAGGAAAAGTTGAAATTAAATGACAAGACAATACTATCACTAAACAAAAAGAAATGTAAAATCAACATTATCGTTTATGGTTCAAAAGAAGGCCAAATAACAAACTTCAATTATAACCCTCCCAGGCTTGTACCTAGCTTTATATAATATGAAATGAGATGTGTAATATATGCAGGAACAACATGAACAACTCGGGCTGACTTTGGATTGACGTGAACAAGCAAAGGCACCAACCCAACTCAACCTGATAAATAATCGAGTTGAGGATTTGGATGGATTTTTACTTCACTCTAACCCGCTCAATCGATTTTGGAATTGAGCTAGACAGAGATGGATTCGAGTTGACCCAACTCAAATTGCACTCTAGTAATACTACACTTTATCACATATAGTCCTATTTCTAATAGCATTTTTTTTTTTAAAGTTAGGTCAAAAAGCAAAGCAAAACAAATAAGAATAATCCATAAATTTTATAATTCTATTGGAGATTAATTAATTCGATGAAATATATGTAAAGAGGAAGAGTGGGTGTTAGGTAAACCAACCTGATGAAGTTCTCCGAAACCATACCCGAACCGATCCGCCCGAAAAACCCCCAAATGCTCGTGAGCGAAACGAAGATCGAAACGTCGACGTATCCCATCGCCAATCCAATCTGCCCCATATTGTTCATGACCGCCAAACCCGTCCCCACCCCGCACAAAAACGACACGAACAAAATCCAGAAATCCAACGCCCTCATTGCCTCGAAAATCGTGTGGTCTTCCCCGAGAACCGGCCTCCTCTTTGCCTCCATCTCCTCCGACGCCGCATCCGCCTCCGGCTTCTGATGCGAATCGTCCGCCGCCGTCTGCCTCAGAAGCGGCTCGTCTGCACGGGTATACGGATCCAGACCCGACTCAGACGCGACCCGATCCGGCTTTGAGGCCCACGCTGTGAAAAACGCGTACGCCGGAATCACGAGCGGCGACGCCAGGAGGATAAGGAGAATGACGGAGAATACTAGAGAGAAGAGGTTCGAAGGGTCTGGGATGAAGTCGTAGGCGAGGAGGTAGACGGCGACGCAGACTGCGCCGGCGTTGACGATCCAGAAATATCTGGAGTCGCGGTGGTCTTCGGCGGAGGAGGAAGAAGGGGTGACCTCGCGGAGGAAGAGCATGGCGGTTAAGCAGACGGCGAAGGGGGTTATGGACAGCATGAGGAGGAAGCTAGCGGGGTCGTTGTTGAACAGAGCGGCGCAGAGGTCGGTGAAGATGGCGGTGCTGAGACCCACGTAGCCCTTCAGAATCCCCGAAACGGGTCCCCTGTTTCGCCGGAAGTTTCGGATGCAGGTGACAAGTATCGCCGTGTTCATCCACGTCGTGCTGTTGCCGCCCATGCAGAGAAATATACACATCTGAGAAAGAAATTGAAGCAATTGTTAGTTGGGTTGCACCCTATGTGTTCGACGAAAGTGCCGACTGAGTTTTTTTTTTACCTGCCAGTAGGAGAGGGGTTTGATCCTTTCACTGACGACGAGCCACTGGGCGCCGTAGCCGACCAGGCCCTCGACGGAGCCGATGAGGAGGATAACCCAAGTGGGTAGTTTGTCAGAGGCGAGGCCGGCGAGGAGGCCGAAGGCTTTGCCGACGTCTTTGGCGACGGAGAGGTTGTTGAGTTCGAGCTGGGTGAGGCTCATGAGGGTTTTGAGTGCATCGGAGTAGTTGGAGAAGGTGTAATTGTTGCCGGAAATAGCTTGAACCCAGACGGCGGTGACGAATCCCATCCATTTGGTGGCGGAGGAAACGGACGAGCGGTCGGAAGCGAACCCCATGTTTGTGTCAGTCTGAAAAAAACGTACTGGTGAGGGTTGAAGATTAGCTGCTCAAGTGCTTCTATTAAAAGCTGAAAGTAACGGTCCATTTAAAGAGAGAGCTTCTGAATTAAAAAACATTAAAAATTGTATTTTTGCTGGGGAATGAAAAGACATTGGGTTGAATAAAGAAGAAAAGTTGTATTGGCGGTGGACACTGTCGATCTTAAAGCGGCAAGTGGGTTGGTGGTGCATTTGGTGTCTTCTTCCCAGCCGCGCTACTGTTCTCCCAATTTCTGCTAAGAGTAATGCTATTTATACCATATTTGTATACTATATTTCTATATCATCTTAGGTAACTTTTAATATGGACATCCACATCATTTGAAAAATTTGCAAAACCCAAGGAAATTAAGGAGAAAAACTCATCGTATACCACAATCATCATTTAATTATCTAATTTTTCTTAATTATTAGTTTATTAAATAATGAACTAAATTTAAAAATCTGATTAATTGAAATGATATGGCTATCCACATCAAATGCCACCTAAGATGATATGAAAATGTGGTACAAAAACATGTTATGAATAACATTACTCTTCTGCTAATTGTTTTGTTAATGGACTGGTGTAAATTCTTATGACATTTTCTACGGTCAGCAATAATTGTATCAAATTCGGAATCTACTAAGGTTTGTAGTTTAACTCGTTTTGTATGTATTCCCATTCTTTCAATGGATATCGTACTTGAATTTTAAAAATAGCATTTTAACTTTATTGTTTAATTAAAATTGATAATAATTCTTTGAGAGTGTAATGTTAACGAGATAAAATTTGTATACAAAATTTTATAAAATAAATAACATGGAAGTTGATGATTAAATTATTACTTAAGCGTTGATAAAGATGCTCATTTTTTGTTGGTGATACATCATTTAGTTTGTAATTTTTATCTACAACTTTAGTCTCCCTAGTATTACCCCTCCACGAAATATAACCAAATTAACATCCAAATGTCTACATGTCATTTGGCAAGGATGCTAGGGCAACAAACTCATCGGGTGGTAAGAATATCCTCAATGAGAGGGTCTATATAGGGCTGAAAACAAATAGTGATATGGCCTATTTTAGAGGTATGAGGAATCTATGAAGCTCTTAAAAAATAATCTCTCTCAATGAGGAACTATATACCATCGTGCTCTATATAGAGTTAAGATTTATTTATGTAGAAATTTGATTACAGGGTAACTTTTTTTAAACAATTATGTGACAGCCTGTTTCGAAGATATATATTATTTTATCCTCGAGAGCGTGGAAATTAGTATTTTGCCCTTGAGCGTTGGGTTGTGATTGTGTGAAATGAACTTAGGTTGTGGACCAATTCATTTTCTTCCTAAGTTGTTGGACCCAATTGGAAGTTAGATTGTTTTGTTGTTTTTGTTTGGCTGCAACCTGGATGACACACTCACACTCTCACACTCTCCCGTTGACTCTCTCTCTTTCCTTCCCTCTCGGACTTCTTTCCATTTTCGTACAATTGTACGGACAAGTTTTCAACCAACCGTTTCATGCACGGATCGAGGTTGTGGACGTGATTTTTGGGTTCCTTGCAAGCTCAGGATCACAATCATACCTTTGGGTGGACGTGAGGACTTCGAAAAACTCGAGAACCCATAACCTCCGACGAGGGCTTTGTTGCTCAGTGGCGATCGTGTATTTTTCATGGCGTTTTGAGGCTCGAAGAAGTTTTAAAACTACTCTATGAAGCTCTGGGAGCAATTTTGGAAAGTTTTGAACATTGGATTACAAGGGTTTGGAGCTTTGAAAGGTAAGAATGTGTTCTTCTCGTTTAGAGCTTCATTTTGAGACAAATTTCATGAAGTTTGGTTGAGAATTGGATGAGATATTAAGGTTTGAAGTTTTTCTAGTTTCCTGCGATTGCAGTGGCGGCTAGCAACGGACTCTGGCGAACCAAGGAAGGAGAAGGAGCATATTTTGTCAATTTTGACCGAATATTCTTAACGCCGTTAGGTAAATATAACGACATATGCTTATATTTAACGGAATATTTCCTAACGCCGTTAGGGAATCCGTCAGTGTGCTAGGCATGTGTCTGCGCGTAGGACGTCTGATGCGAAAAATTTCTTAACACACAAATTAAACCCTCTTGTTGTCAAATTGTAGTATAAATGCAAGTAGGGATCGTTCTAAATCGAGGATTAGGAGGGCTTGCTAAAACCTCTAAACTGACTTAAAAACATATAAACAAAGTTAAAAACACTAAACTAGACTCAAAGAACTTAAAACAAACTCAAATGACTCAAAACAAGCTAAAAACGCTCAAATCTGCCTAAAAACATAAACTGGGTAGATTTGGACTCTAACACACTTTTGGGACACCTAAAAACACAAATCAAAACAGATTTTGACTAATAAAACACTTTAAAGTAAATGGGGTTTTGGTTTTGACGAATTTGAAAACAAAACAAGTAAATTAAAGAACTAATGAAATCTGCACGAATTTGAGTAAATTGAATGGATGGAAGGCTAGCTAGGAGGTTCTTCTCCACACATGACATACTTGCACATAAACCAATTTTCAGTTGTTCTTTCGATCAATCATGAAACTCAACACCCCAGGTTAATTAAGTCTGCTTAAATTAATCTTCAAGTTCTCCTTAAGTTATTGAATTGGATGGGAAAACGCATACAACAATTCAAGCATTCTTCAAAAGTTCTTTACGTGAACAGCACAATAAAGATACAATCAAAGATGATTAAGCATTATGAAAACTATAAGTATTGACGAGGCACTCGTTACTATGATGAGCATGAAACTCCTGCCAAGAATTTATTTAACGCGATCGTTTATAAGCGACCTCCACTACTTGTGAATATAAGTTTGTAACTATTAGGTGAAACTCCATTATACTCTAACATCGTATTCATGCATGCAAACTAAGTGTGCACTCTTAATAAACATACACGAATAAGTTATCAATCAAACAGTTAAACAAATTGAATTCACAACTTATGAAATCACAACTGAAGGTAATCAAATCATATTGCAAGCATGAATATGGTTTCGAATTCCCCCTAGCTAAGGGGGGTTTAGTTCCTCATACTCACAAAGCAAAGATAAACAAATTTAGACATTGAAAACAAAAGAATGAAAACACCTAAAAACGCTCCAACAATCCAACTTGAATGGGAAGCACGTCCAAGGGTCCTCCTTCTTCTCTTTGTTGCAGTACAAGGTGTGGGTTGATGGATGAGTGGTAAATTATGGTGGTGGATGGATATAGGTGAGTTATGGTGAAGGGTGGATGGGTGGATTGTGTTCTCCCCTTTGTTATGGTGAAGGGTGGATGTATTTATAAGCTAGGGAGAGGACCACCATCTAATTAAGGTGGTAGTGATGAGTGTTGTGGTAATGAGTGGATGTAATGGGTGTGGTGGATGAATGTTTGGTAATGAGTGGATGTAATGGTTGTAGTGGATGGATGTTTGGTAATGAGTGGATGTAATGGGTGTAGTGGATGGATGTTTGGTAATGAGTGGATGTAATGGGTGTAGTGGATGGATGTTTGGAGTTGTAGGTTAACACACTTGCACACACACATGCTGATTTTTAGCCTTCAAATCTTCAAAAACGTCCATCCTCATGTCTCCATGCTTGCACTATCCAATCTTGGCCCAAAAATGCTCCAAAATGCTCCAAATAGCACTTTGTTGCTAACTTTGTTATTTGAACCTACAAACACACGAAAATAGCTTAAAGTACTAAAATAACAAGAATTACACTAAGTAAATGCCAAGAAACAAGCTAACTAAGTTGCATAAATTTGCTCCTATCAACGTCGGAATTTTTTTCTACAAATATGGGGTTGAGTAGATCGCAGTGGTATATTCAAACACCCCAATTGAGCAATGTATGAGAAGTTATTACCTAGTTTTGGTTATGTGCTCTAAAATAACGTTTATATAGTTGTTTCACATATAGGTGAGACCTATCCAGAGGACGAGCGTAGTCAAGTGAGACTTGAGGAAGGAGAAGGAGAAGGAGCGGTGGTCGGCGCCGGACTTCGGCGAACCAAGGAAGAAGAAGGAGCATATTCCATCAATTTTGATGGAATATTCTTAACGCTGTCAGGTAAATATAACGGCATATGCATATATGTAACGGAATATTCCCTAACGCCATTAGGGAATCTGTCAGTGTGCCAGGCATGTGCCTGAGCGTAGGCGGCGCGTTGGAAATTTTTTCTAAAAATATGGGGTTGTTCATGGGGTTTAGTAGATCACAGTGGTATATTCAAACACCTCAATTGAGCAATGTATGAGAAGTTATTACCTAGTTTTAGTTATGTGCTCTAAAATAACGTTTATATAGTTGTTTCGCATATATGTGAGACCTATCCAGAGGACGAGCGTAGTCAAGTGAGACTTGAGGGCTACGACCCTTCCACATATCAGTGAGTGGGCTTTTGGTTTTCAGTATATACTTATATACTTGGTATTTTTCCCAGAAAATGTATTTAAATGAAATTATGTTTCGAAATGCCATGCCTATTGATTTATGCTTAGACTATGAATTAGTATAGTATGCATATATGTGATTTGACGCTGTGGACGCTCAAGTAAATATCAGGTGAGTTGTAGATTGTTTATGTGAATTGATGATTATGTGAAATGTGTTGAGAGCTCATAAACCTGCACCCCGGTGTTAGTGCTCTCGCCCATGGTTAGGGCATAGTCCTTCATGTGATGTTCACCTCTCGCACCATACGCTCACCTTAGATCCAAGTTAGGTGCACAGTCCTGTCGTATAGACCACTATAGGTGGTTCCGACTCGTAGGTGACATGCGATTATTCGCATAGTCTTCGCGTGATCGTAGCACTAGAGCGTATTTATTTACACCCAGTCTTGTCGTACAGACCACTTTAGGTGGTTCCGACTCATGTGCAGGCATACTTGTTGAGCTATAGATTCAGCCGTACAAGCCACTTTAGGTGGATCCGGCTGATATGTTATTTCTCATGAGTTAATTCACCTAAGTTACTTATTTAGTTATTTTGAGATATTTGGCATGATATACTTTTGAATATTACTATTCTGAGCATGGTTTTGAGATATGTATATATTCTATTTTCTGGGAAATTATACAGTTTTTACGGCAAGGGGTTATTATCTTTAATGTCGAAATGGTTTTTGAAAAGCTTTGTTTTTGCTCACTCACACTTTCTGTTTTGCGCCCCTCCAGGTTTTAGGTAGGAGTGCGTGTTGGTAGCTTACAAGGATTTGACGGAAGTTCTAACAGATTATCACCAATGTAGGATCACCTTTGGTGTTGTATAATTACTATTCGTCCTATTGGATTGCACTTAGGCTACTTATGCTCTGGTTGTGCAATCACACTTAATATCACACTTGCACCTTATCTTATCTAGTACTCTAGTTGGTTTGGTTTTTGTTTATTCGCATTCCTTATATTAATATTGCTTCCGCACTGTGCACATGGCTACGTCACCCTCACGTGACGACCAACATGCCTCAATCTAGGTCAGGGTGTGTCAATTCTTAAGACAATTTTCAAACGTGTTATCTTAACAAAAAAAAATTATGAACTTTTTAACCTAAAAAAGTTCAAATTCGGGCAAAGTTAGATTTCATCACTTGTCAAAGTCAAATTTCATCACTTAACAAACGTTGAATTATGTCTTAAGCATTAAACATACAAACTACACAATTTTATTTATTATGTGTTAAATTCAAACTACAAGATTTTATTTCATAACCATTAAACACAAATCGCAACATTGTACTTCTTAAGCAATAACAAAAAATACAACATTTTTAATAAGCATAAACATAATCTAGACAACAAACTACATTAGAACAAATACATCATAATCATCTCTCTAGGTTAATCCTCCGCGAGGGGTGATAGTGCCCTCAAAGTTTAAATGGCATGCGGTTCTTTTTGCGAACACCTCATTTTGTTGTTCTCTTATCCACTCCCTTAAATTTTTGTCATCATAAGTTTAAACTCTTGTTTGTTGTTGTTGTGGCAAAAAAATGTTACATGTACACCCAATCAAGTCACTAGTCCCAATTGTTATACAAGCCGAGCCCAAATACATGCAAAGGTGCGGGATCGAGAAGAGATTATATTCGTAATCATGGCATATTACATTAATTAAGCCTTGCACTTGTGTCAATTATCCCACGCTCATGAAAACCCACGCATATTCGCCACGCCTAGCTTTATCACGCTTACCAGTATTCACGCTAAAATAAGCCCACGTCACATGCTTGGGGCTTGCCAAGTGAATTTGAAGTATACTCAGGGGGAGCATTGAAAACTCAGGAGGAGTATCCTAAAGTTTACTTGTTTGACCTTAATATACTTTTTTTCCTTAGATCATGAGCATTTTTTTCCACTGGAATTTTGCTAATCTGATAAGGTTTGACGAGACACCCACTTCAAGATGGTCATACCCTTGTGTGCTTTTTCTTACTACTTGTGTCTTAAAGAGGTTAAGTATTGTTGTGTTGCATTAACTCACATTCTCTCCTTAGAGTATGGGTCTTGTCCCATTTAAGTTTACTATAACCAAGTTTGGGTGAGACTTAATTCTATATGCAATCCTTATTTGAGACTCACATTTGCTAATTGTGTTAGTTAGACGAGACAACTTCATTAGCTGCTTTTACATTTGCTTGAAGATCTAATGCGTCAACTACTTTAGTATTTACTCACTCATAGAGAAGTATGGTAGTTAGAATTATAGCACATTTGTGCTACCCTTGTGTGTGTTTTCTTACTACTTACGTCATAAACCCTGATGAGGTACCCACTTCGGGATGGTCATACCTTTATGTGCGTTTTCTTACTATTTATGTTTTGAAGAGGATAAGTATCAACATGTTGCATTAACTCACCTTCTCTCTTTAGGATCTAAGTTTTGTCCCATTAAAGTTTACCATAACTGGGTTTAGGTGACCGTACTTCTCTATGCAATCCTTATCTAAGACTCGTGTTTGCTACTTATGTTGATTAGACGAGAGGACTTCATCAACTGCTTCTATATTTGCCTGAAGATCTGATGCGTCAACTACTTTAGTATTTACTCACTCATAGAGAAGTGTGGTAATTAGAATTATAGCACTTGTGTGCTATCCATGTGTGCGTTTTCTTACTACTTACGTCCTAAACCCGATGGTCATACCCTTGTGTGTGTTTTCTTACTACTTACATCATGAAGAGGTTAAGTGTCGACATGTTGCATTAATTCATCTTTTTTTTCCTTAGGCTATGGGTTTTGTCCAATTTAAGTTTACCATAATTGGGTTTGGGTAACTTTACGTCTATGTGCAATCTTTAAATGAGACTCACGTTTGCTACTTATGCTGATTAGACGAGACAACTTCATCAACTGCTTCTACATTTGTTTGAAGATCTAATGTGCCAATTACTTTAATTAAAAAAACTATTACATGAATTAGAAAGTCAAAAGGTAGTCCAAATACAAGCATAGCCCAAAACAAAATACAACAAAAATGCCCAAAAAGAGCAAGTGCACCGCTATCGCCGATTTGCCACCACGAATAAGAAGAACTACAAACAAGATGGATGAACAGAAAATGGAGATAAGTGAGTCATTGCACAAAAAGCGCTCCCATAATCCTACAAACTAGTGCTAAAAGCACTTTAACAACCACTCAACACCAAAGTGTACCGCCGATCGAAGATACACTATGGGCATAGTAACAAAGGTCGACGGTGAAAAACTGGCGACGGGGAAAGCAACGGAGCAAGAAAGGGGCATAAAAGTCCAGACCTGAGACAAGCTCAAGGAAACTAAAAATTAAGAGGGTTACCACAAACAAGGAAATAAATAAGCCGAAAAAAAACTGAGGAAAGGTGACAAAAAAATAAGGAAGGGAAGAGAGGGGCTAGGAATAAGTGGGGTGGAAGGGGGCAAGATTAGGTGGGAGGGAAGGAAGAGGATTTGAGGGAGTAGGTAGTGGGATATATGGGAGAATGAAAAAGAGAAAGAGAGGGGGTTGCCTGCCGACCCAACCATAAAAGAAGGAGTCCGTGGTGATGTAGGGGACTTTAGGGGGGTTCTATGTGAGAGAAAGGGGGCAGCTAGGGTTGCAGAGGGCCACTGACTTTTATCTTTATATCTTTATTTATACTAGTAAGGGAGAGAAAAATTAGTTCCCAAGTAATACAAACACTAATAAAAAAAATCTTCTAGATCTCATAAGATTCTTATACATAATCTACTAGGATTTATACAATCATACATTTTCTATAATTCTAACTACAACACTCCTCTTTGGGTGTACAAATACTAAATGAAAGTTTCTAGTATGACCAAAAAAAAAAATAATAATACAAAGCATGAGGAATATCAATAGCAGAATTCCTTAAATTCTTCTCTCATTTTCTGTGAAAGCCGATTTCTCTCTCTTTCCTTTTTAAATTTAAAGAGATTATATTTACACACTCCAAATTACTTCCCTACACCCTTTTAGTTTTTTAATATTTATCTATCAAGTGTTATTGGTGTTTAGAATATCATAAAATATTAAAAAAAATAAAAAAGTATGGAGAAAGTAATTTGGGGTGTGTGAATATAATCTCTCTAAATTTATCCACCGGGAGTGGATTACCCGGCAGCCAGCACCCAAAACAGGCCGGCCCTCAGCCAAATCACTCCAGCCCAGCCCAAGTCGTCCCATAGGCCGACCCAGAATATGCTGAGCCAAGGCTTGGCTTATGTGACGTCATGCTGATGCCATCGTGACGTCACATGCCATTTAAAAATTAGAGCTGGGGCTCGCATGTGCAGGCGCACTCACCGATGTGATGGGGAGGCCACGTGGCCCGTCTTGGGTCGTTGGATTTCCAACGGTAAACAAAATTTGAATTTGAAATTGAACGGCTAGATGACGTGGCGAGTTCTAGGCCGTCCGTTCTGAACATCAACAATCCACGATTTTTGTTCAAAAAAAAATATATACCAAACGGTCAGAATTATAACCGTTGGCCACGTGTCAGCATATGGGCTGTTGGATTTGAATCTTTTTCAAATCCAACGGTCCATATTAATTTACTTAATAAAAAATTTAATAAAAATTGTTAAAAATACATAAAAAAAATTATTATTTTTTCCTATAAATACCTAACCATCATCTTCCACCTTACACCATATTTCAATATTTTCAACACTTTCTACCAAAGCTTTCATATAATGTTTGTGTGAAAAAAACATAACTAGAACCTCAACCTTTCTTTTTTTTGTCCATATAAACCCTACATCCCTACATCCATCCTCACACCAAACTCAATCCTTCGTTTTAGCTCAGAATCCTTCTTCATCGTTTTGAAATCTTGAGTTCTTACAATGTCTTCTTCAAGGAGAGTGTATAAACAGTTTGAGGAGTAACATAAAAGATTGTTGGCACAACAGGAAGAATTGGTCAATCTCAAGGAAGGTGGAGGTGGAGATGAGGCTTTCGTAATGGAGACGGATGAGGATGATGACCATAAAAGGCAGAGGGCCTCACATTCTCGCTGTGTCATGGAAGTTGTGGGTCAAATATCCAGACCCAGACGTGCTGCAAACTTCGATGGAAAGAGGGAAAGATGAGGTAAAAATCTCTTGGAAGATTATTTTTTCCCCAACTGTGTATTCCCTGATCATGTTTTTAGATATCGTTTTAGAATGCAACGACGTTTGTTCGACAAAATCATGAGTGCTATTTGCAACCATGATAAAAAAAAGAGGATGATTTTCATGTTCTAAGTCTTCTTCTTGCGCAAACAATTACTGCTACCTTGCGGATGCTTACATATGGAGCATTGTAGATCAAGTGGATGAGATAACAAGGATTGGAAAATCAACTATTATGGAGTCCCTGATGGGGTTTTGTTCCGCAATTGAAGCCCTCTATAACAAGGGGTACCTTCGGAAACCCACAGAGGTGAGATGCAAGGCTTCCCTGACATGATTGGAAGCATCGACTGCATGCACTAGACCTCAAAAAATTGTTTAAGTGCGTGCCAAAGAGCGTATGGCGACAGAAAATGAGCCAAAAGTATCATTTTAGAAACGATGGCTTCATTTGATACATGGATTTGGCATGCATTTTTTAGTGTTTCATAATGACCTAAATGTCCTTGCCTAATCTCCAGTCTTCCATAAAGTGCTGTAAGGAAAAGCACCCAGAGCCACATATTCAGTTAATGGTCATACATGCGATGGGCTATACTACATTGCAGACGACATTTACCCAAGGTGGACAATGTTTGTCAAAACAGTCCCACATCCACAAGGTGAAAAAGAAAAACACTTTGCAAAATGTCAAGATGGGTGTAGGAAGGATGTGGAGTGTTGTTTTGGTATCCTGCAAGCTCGTTGGGCGATTGTCAGGTTAGTTGCTAGAGTGTTTAATGTCGAGGCACTTCGATCCATCATGATGACGTGTATCATTCTCCACAACATGATTGTTGAAGATGAGTATGATTATGATGCCGTCGACGAATACGAGTCGGACACAATGAACAACTTAAGAACACGTATCTATTATGCTCCTGAAGCCACCAAAGATCCCGTGCAACATGAGCCATTGGAACGGGGATGGACGTTACAATCAATTGATCGATGAGCGGTACACTTCATTGCAAGAGCCATACTGGCATTTTACTTGTCAAAGTGACTTGATTGAGCACCAGTGGGGATTGTAACAAGGTCAAGATAATTAAAAGGAGTTTGTGGTGGAACAATAAAGTTCTTAGTTTATTTAGTGCGTATTTTTTTAAAGTTTATTTGATGAGTTTATGTAATTTTATTTAGTGTGTTTTTTTAAGTTTATTTGATGAGTTTATGTAATTTTATTTTGTGTGTATTTTTAAATTTATTTGACACGTGGCGTGACGAGATTGGTTAAAAATCCAATCCGAAATAAAAACTATTTTATTTATTTATTATTTTATAAAATTTAATAATATTTTAAATGTGCTGTCAGTGCGTTTTGTAGGAGTGGATATCGTTTGTGCGAGTGCATTTTTTAGGGGTGGAGATGCATTTGGCCTATTACTATTTATTGGGTTCTATCACTGTTCACTGAGTGGATTAAATGGGGTGGGTGCTGACGCATTTTTTTAGTGGTGGACTTGCTCTTAGGCAATTTCTGCACGCGGGTGGGACTACTCTGTGTACGCATTTTTTTTTTCTTATAAAAACATAAAAAGAAAGCCCGTGTATCATACGATTATTTTGTACCTGTAATAAGTTAAGATAATGACTTGCAAAGACTTTGTCTAATTACCTTATATTTCCTTGTTTTGTATACATAAACATAGAGTTTGGGATTGCACAACTCGTCAAGTTGTATGGTTTGTAAAAAGTTAGCATGACAGTTGCGCTTCAATATCGTTCAATTCATGAACATGACTTCTTAATTCCAACTTACACTGTTGCCAAATACAAGATTTACATATTTTTATGTAGATTCCAAATAATTGTACTCCATAAGCAAGAGCAGAGCTAGAAATTTTCATGTTTCTCAACTACAATTTTTATTTTAGGAGTTGTCAAGGTGGGATGGTGTAGACTTCTAGTTAAGTGAGGTGGGCTAATTTTTACTAAATGGATGAACTTAAAAGAATTAGCAACACTGCGTTCTCTGTTTGAATTGGTCTCTTTCTCTCTATAGTTTAGATAAATTTAATATAAATTATCATATCGTTTATAAAAGAAAGATAATTAAAAGGAAAACTGATGAAAAAGAATTGAAAACTTTGAGTTTTAATGACAAGAACAAAATAAAGGGTAAAGTGAATAGTACCAATTTGACTTTTTAGTGTAAAAATGTGGTTTTTCGTTAAAGTGAACAGTACCATGAGTTTTCGTTAAAACTCCCATAATTAAATGAGCACCCAAAAATCAGTTACCCAAGTTGCACCAAAAAAAAAAAAAAATATTTTTCGAATACTCAATTATAATTAGTGCAAATTTATAATAAAAATCTAGTGTAACTACTTAAAAAACCTAGGACTTTTTTTTTTTTTTTTCAAGGAAAAGAATTTTATTAGATTTGAATTGAAATGTTTACATTAGAAGCTAAAGTGTTAAACAACCACTCTGGCTCAAAATAGTCCCATCCATAAGAGCCTCCCTCCCGTAAGGCGAAAGCTGACACTAGATGTGCTGCTGTATTATAAATACACGGAGCAAAAATGACATTCACTTACCTCAGTCGCTGCTTCATATATATAGATCAGCTTTTATAGCTAGTGGTCCATGCAATATTACTAGCTCCATTTGACATGTTTCATTATTCCATACTGCAATGTTGAATGCGGAATGAAACCGTTCAATTTCAAAGTCATTCTATAAGGATTTTTCTTGTAATAAAGTCGTTGAATCGTTTGTTTAACATTGCTTTTTATGTTTAACTGATTATCTACACATTATATATTATGAGTGAAGCGAAATATTATATCTTTATTTTGATTATGGTTTTTTTTTTACTCTCTTTCCAAAACTGTTATTTTTATGTTGAATATATATGCACGGATTGAACGGTATAAAATCACAAATTGTACGGATTCTGATAGTTGTAAGATACGGAGGCAGAGGCATTACTTGCAGCCTTAATTAGTGCTGTGGAGAGAGGCTTTGATGTTATACAAGTGGAAACGGATTCAAAGGTTCTTGTGGATATGCTCCAAGGCAAAAATCAACCGTATGCTGTTATTGAAGGTCTTCTTTATGATATCAAATGTTTGCAAATGCAATTGAGGTTAGTAGAGTTTATTTTTATTCTCCGGAATTGTAATAGGGCAGCACATCTAATGGCTTCGTTTGTATCTCGTATCGGGGGCTCCCATACCTGAGACTCTCTTGAGCCAGAATGACTGTTTAACACTTTGGCATCAGATGTTAATGTTTCTAAGTCAGAGTAGTTGTTTAACACTTTAGCAATGGATGTTAATGTTTTTATTTGAATTTAATAATATCTACCCTTCAACAAATAAAAAAAAAAGAAAAAAAAGATAGTAGTAAGATAATATGCATGATTTATTACACACATTAAATCAACTGTAAAATAGAATATGCGAAACGAATTTTACACGAATATTTTGCAACTTAATCACAAGCATGCTGCATGCTGCGAAGGGCCTGAACCATGCATGTTCGAACATATTAATTGGTCACTCCATTTAGCTAGGACAAAAGTCTTGTATTTATTTAAAGCGTATTCACGGGCCAAAACTAGATTTAACGTTTTTTATTTTTTTTTGGTCAAGATTTAACGTATTTTTTAGAATTCATTTAAACCGTAGAAATGCAGCAACATATAAGAAATAACGATAATGTTAGGGAGATCAAATTTATAAATTAAATTTGCAAACCAAATGATGTGTCACAAATAAGAGACAAGCTCGTTAATCGACACTTAATTAATAATCTAATCATCTACAACCACATAATTTGGATTCAAAAATTTGGTCTCCCTAACATTAGCTTAGAAATAAAGAAAAACTAATGAAAAGAGTTTGAAAACTTTGAGTTTTAACGATAAGGACAAAATAAAGAGTAAAGTGAATAGTACCATGATTGACTTTTTAGTATAAAAATATGGTTTTTCGTTAAAGTAAACATTATCGAGAGCTTTTTGTTAAAATTTCCAAATAATAATGAGCAGCAGCAAAGCAAGTATAGTATTTGTAAACAGGAAATAAGAGCCCTGAACATATCTCAACACATTTGAATTTACAAATGACTGGTATATCTCTTAAATTTGAAAGTAAAGATAATAAACTACAGTTAGATGTTGACTGGAACTCCTGTTTAACAAAAACTAGCTCATTGAAACTTATATTGGGAAGAACTTAACTAGGGCTATTGAAGACGTTTGTGAAGATGGCTAGACGAGTGGAATGAGGTAAAGCGGTTCGATCAACAAAAAACCGGATTAAGTCAGTTACTAGAACAATGTGTAGTTCAAATTAATTTTCTCATCAATTGTAATAAGAGAAATGAACTTCCACAATTTTTTTTTTCATACACACCATGTTTACAGCAGCTAATATTTTTGTTTGATAATTTAATTGATGACCTGATACAAAGATAAGTGCGCGTGATACTAAAAGGACAATAAAAGTAGGAAGGTACGTACATTTATAAAAGACGAAAATAAAGAAACTCAACAGGTGAAGATGATATTTCGCAGAATCCCACTAAGATTTCCAGACGTTGAAAATAATATGAATAAAATCCAAATCAGCCTGTTGGGTCTACCGAAATTTTCAACTGATTGATGATGGCATGTGAAAGCTACGAGAATCGTCAAATTTCCAGATTCCGGTATAGGTCGGAGTAGGATTTTTTTTTTATATGAACGATTACAGTTAAATCAAGTCAAAATCTTATATTAATTTAAAAAAAAAAAGATAAATAAAATAAAGAATGTAAGAGAAGATGATAAAAAGAGATGGAAAAATAAGAATAGAGAATCCTAATCCATATGTCGGCAGACCTGCGGATGCCGTACAAAGCTTCAGTGATTGCAATTTCAAGTTGATGACGTAAATATATTTGACAAGTTGCTCAACTCTTCAAATAATTAGTGGTGATAATGACAATTAAAGAATGGTAGAAAAAGGTTGGCCTCTGCTTAAGTAGGAAAGTAATGTGTTATTATATGCCATTAAATTTGTTTGAAAACGTCATGAGTTTATAAAAAAGAAATTCATATTTAAAATTTGAAAGCTTATCGTTTCTCGTTGTAAATCTCATTTCTTGCCCTAAACACATAGTATTTGTAACATCTCATATTGTCCAGGAGAGTGGATCTTGTAAGCTTTATATGTATATTCCTATCTCTACCTAGCATAAGGTCTCTTGGGAGCTCACTGGCTACAGGTTTCATCGGAACTCCGAAGTTAAGCAAGTTCGCGCGAGAGCAATCCCAGGATGGGTGACCCATTGGGAAGTTCTCGTGTGAGTTTTGAAAAACAAAACCTTGAAGGCGTGGTTGGGGCCCAAAGCACACAATATCGTGCTACGGTGGAGTTGAGTCAGGGATGTGGTGAGGGCGCGGGCCAGGATATGATAATTTGTTATCAAAGCCAATCCCTAACCAGGTGTGTGCCTACATGGACGTCGGGCCCCTAAGGGGGGGGATTGTAACATCCAACATCGCCCAGGGGAGTGGATCATGTAAGCTTTATATATATATATATATATATTCTCATCTCTACCTAGCACGAGGCCTTTTGAGAGTTCACTAGTTTCGGGTTCCTTCGGAACTCTGAAGTTAAGCGAGTTTGCGCGAGAGCAATCCCAGGAATGGGTGACCTATTGGGAAGTTCTTGTGTGAGTTCCCAGAAACAAAACCGTGAGGGCGTGGTCGAGGCCGAAATTGAACAATATCATGCTACGGTGGAGTTGAGCCCGAGATGTGGTGGGAGCCCATACCGAGATGTGACAATATTTCTTTTTTGGGGTTTTTTAACTTTAGTCCTTCAAGAAAATTGAAATTTGATAAAAACCTAGTGTTAGATTACATATTGATTATAGTCTTTTGATGTGTCTTTAATTCAAATGAATTAATGTGTTTTTTATTCAATGTCTCCCATTAAATATTTAAATTCATTAATATGAACATTTAATTTATTTTTTGATCAAAAAAAGTTTTTTTTTTAATTTATTAGTTTTATTTAGCATTCTTCAAACTTGAAAAACTCAATTAATGTACCAAAATTTAGTACCGAAATGTATTATATTGAATTAATGTACCTAATTTGTATTGAAATGTATGTACCGAAATGTGTGTACCTAAATGTATGCACCGAAATATATTATTATGAATTTAATGTACCTAAATGAAGAAGATAAGTACATCAAAATATATTGTATAACAAAAATTAGTTTATCTAATGTTTAGAACAAAATATATTACGATGAATGAAAAAAAAATTAGAATTATAATGAAATATAATTAATACACTAAACTAGTAAGAAAAAGAGAAATAATTAAAACATCAAAATATAATTAATAAATGAGGTGATTAATGTGTTTAGGGACTAAAATAAGATTTTGATCTTACTCATGGTTTTTGTGGATGCAAATTGTTTCCTCCTTGATCTTGAACAAAATTGCACCTACAAAACAATTAACACCTTAGAGTCAAAGCCAAGAGCCTCACGCACCCACGATGAGTGAGGGGGCTTTGGCCGAAGAACCTCTGATGCCAAAGTTAGAATTTAGAGAGAAAAATGTTTGGAGAGTATTGGGAATTTTGCAAATGTGTTGGAATGATCTTTTGGTGAAAATGGGAGCCTATTTATAGGGATAGGGTGTAACTTATGGTTTAATGTGTGATTTAATGGATTAATTAGACAATTAATCCATTAATTGGCTAATCAACACATTTTTGGAATAAATATTTTGGGGGTTATGTAATTTATATGGGATGTTTTGAAGGTTATGAAATAATTACCTTGTGGAAAATATAGGATGAGGATGGATGAAATAACTTTGAACTTGTTACTTATTTTGGGCACTTTTTATTTGGTTGAAGGATGATTGCTCGCTGTTCATGCATATGAATCCCGTTGTACCTCAAGGGTATTTTTGTCTTCTTTTGTCCAAAAATCCACGTGTCGCATTGTGATTATTTTTTGCTCCACAAATGCCCTCACACATGTTGGGCTGCTCATAGGAAAGGGCAGCAGGTGTAGAGATCATCTTGCTTTAGGAAACGTAGGACTACTTCCTATTTTGATGTAGATTCTTTCTTTAATAGGAAATTAGGTCCTTCTAGGAAAGGGAAATAAATTTCTCTCAGAGTCTACTTAAGTCCACCTTAAGTGGGTTATTAAATCAACTTTGGAGAGCGATTTATTCTACCCTACAAGAGAGAGAGAGCTTAGAGGATATTTGTTCCCCCTCATTTAGCAATCTTCTACATCTTGCCTGTGCAAATGATCATATTTCGTTGATTTCTTCGTCTTCTTCGTGTCGCACCGATGTAAGAAAAATTTATTTATTTTTTTGTTTTCTTCTTGGATTGTGCTATTGCGGGGCAGCCATCAGGATGGTGCAGCACATCGGCTAGCAAGGGCCAGGAGTCAGCTCGGCATGGGCCGATGAGGCTTTGTGGCAGGGGCCACTACTTGGGCTATTTGGCTTGGCTAGAGGCAAGGGCAGCTTGTGCGGCTGGGGTCGCGGATTGTGGCGTTGGGGCACGGTGCTAGGCAAGCCACATGGCTCATGTCCTTTGTGCTTTTGGACCTTACTCGGGCTAGGCTAGTGACTGAAAGAAATGAGGAGGTCGTGGGCCTCATGGGTTGTTGGAATGCTAGGCATGCAGGCCTTATGCCTGCTAGAATGCTAGGTTGAGCTCATCTGCTAAGTACCATAAATGGCGTTGGCTGCTTAGTTCTTTTTGCCGAGAGAAAGATGGACTGCTCTCGAAAAATGAGGTAAAGAGGATCAAGGCGGATGCATTGACTCGTCTAATCGTTGTCGTGTAGCCTACTATGAATGAAGATGGAAATAAGAGATCTTCCCCGCCTGCTCAAGAGATGCCGGTCGAGAAAAATTGAAGACTTCCTCCACTGCTCATGAGGGTCTACCTGCTGCCAAGATGCTTGTGATTGACATAACTTCTTGCAATGGGAAGAAAAAAAATGAGGCTATTAGATCTGAGCCTGTGGTGCCTACCATGTTGAGAATGGCTAGTACGATTGCTGATAGGATTGTTCAGCGTAAAAGTCCTGTCATGCCCTCGGTGCCGGAAGTCTGTACCAAGATGTTTGTTGGGAGCTAAGTCCGGTTCACCTTTGGAGAGACTTGCTACTATGAATAGCGATAAGGTGGACTCTGCTGCTAAAGTGACTCCAAGCCCCACTCCCTTTATTGTTGAGACTGATTCGCCTACTAGGAAGGAAGAGATTGCTCGCGTGGGCAGCTGTGAGAAATCCACTAAGCCTGCTTCTGGGGAGGCTGCTAAGATCTGTGTGCTTTTGAAACTAGATCTGCTTGAAGACATGGACGCTTATGCCAAGTTTGTTTATGGCGATAGAAAATTTGTTTGCCCAAGTTCCTTTGAGAAGCATATGACCCAATATATAAGGATTGCTCTGCTTGCTATGATGCATATATAGCAAGGCTTCCAAGGAGGTGGCGAAGACTATGGCAGCTGAAACTTATTCCTCAACTGAGGAGATCAAGAGGTTAGATTCTGAACTTGCTGTTTTGAAGGGGTCTAATATTTCTTGCCCCACTTCTCTGCAGCTTGAGACCGTTCACCAAGATATTGTTGACTTGAAGACTAAGCTTGACGCGATCCAAGTTAAGTATGAAAGTGCAGAGAATGAGATTGGATGTTACATACCTCAGATTTAAGATCTTGAGTTTGTAGTTTTTGAGCTTCGTTTCGCTGCTTATGTAAAGGATAAAGAGTCGATTGCTGCTTATAATCAAGCGATCCATTTCAAGAAGGTCGTTAATAGACTTGAACCCCAAATGTTGGAACTTCAAGGTGTACTGAAGATCAACGAAAGTTCGAAGAAGGAAGTGGATGAGCTGCAGCGCGTCCGTGTTGATCTGCTTGAGAAAAATAAGCAGCTGAAGGGTGAGAAGGATGTGCTTGAGGTTTCGAGACCTTCTTTATTTCTCCGGAAGACTTGCTTGCTTTTACTTTTGAAGCTTCCATTGGTGAAGTAGTTGGAGAAGTTAGTGCCCAGGTTGGGGCAACCGGGGGAGAAACGCTAGATGATGCCACTAGCTAATTGTTTATAAACATGCTTCTTTCGCTTTTCTTCATCTTCGCTTCTTTTGTTCATGCCCTAACCTTTAGACTTGATAGACCAGTGGCAGGCACTTTTTTATAAGCAGACAAGCTCGCGTAGCTTATGCAGCCGTAGGTGTTGGTGTAGAACTTTGCCAAGTTGTTAGCTATAGGGTTGGCAGCTAGATGCCTTACTTACAGAAGCAGACAAGTCTGCGTAACCACTAGGCTGTTAACCTTGGCTTTCTCCAATTCCGTAGGTTGCGTAGCAAGTATCAGAACACCTTAAGACTTGGTGTAGGTTGTTCTGCGCTTGGCAGAGGTGAAGCTTATCGACTACGTAGAATGTCGGCAGTGGATAAAACTTCGTATATGCACTCTAGCTTGTTTAAACTTTCACAAGAATGTGCGGTTGTATAAGTCTAGTGCGGCTTTTAAACTTGTTACCTATTTTGGGTACTTTTGATTTGGTTGAAGGATAATTGCCCGCTGCTCGTGCGTAAGAATCCCGTTGTACCTCAAGGGTATTTTTGTTCTCTTTTGTCCAAAAATCCACGTGTCGCCTTGTGATTATTTTTGGCTCCACAGTTTTAATCTAAAAGTCATCTTTGTGAAGGATTAAAATGAAGTTTCCTATTCTTTTTTTGGTTCAATGTCTATTGTGTGTTTTAATCATAGTTATTTTTTGTTGAAACAAGTTTCAAGTTCGATTTATACAAATACAAGAAAGATATATATTTGATCATGAGTTCCACACACACACAAGCACGCGCGCGCGCGCGCACACACACACATATATATATATATATGTAGTTTCCCTTGAGCATGTGTTATCATGTCATAATTGTTTAGTAACAAAAAAATTTCAATTATACTAAACATGTTTTCTATTTTTTTAACGATGTTATTACAAGCATTTTTACAAATGTAACTTTTTACTTATATTTTATTTGTCTAAGTTTAGAGTAAATGCCACCCAGTATTACGGTTTGATGATATTTATTTTTACTTGTAAGTGAGAGGTCTTAAGTTCGAATTTCGTGGATGACGAATTCGATACCAAATTAGATTGCTTATTGTATGGCTCAACCAAACTTTCTCTTCTCTTAATATAAAATATATGGTTGTACTAAAAAAAAAAGGTTCAGACTAAAGAATTGCTTTTTTTGGAGTGGGCCTTTTAACATCTCTATTTCCTTGATTATTTAGTTTACCAAGTTGATTTTGTGGTTGGAAAGAGAATATATAATTACTTGGATTAGTTTCCCCTCTAAACCAACAAAATAACAAAACCTTTATGTCATACTCATATGCATCATGTTGATTGATTGTATGCTATTTATCTTGACTATGAAGCTTCAGCCGTCCCAAGTTGCAAAACAAAGGACGGTTTCAAAACGAGCAACAATCAGACTCATGCTTTCCTGTTCTTTGCCTGATAACTACATTAAAATTTATTCAACTTCTTCCCCATAAGTATCTGTTCTTGTTGATCAACTCCACTTGGAAGCTATAAGTTTATAACCATATATGCTTGTCAATATTGTCAAACGAAATTTTTTTAGCGTCACGAGTATAATTTAATGGATTAAATTCGAATGTCATTCTAGACTTAGTAATTACTTACTAATTCACTAAGTGTAGAGTTTTATTACAGACACTTTAAAGCAAATAAAAATGAAACAACTCAATATAAATTATATTTTATGCTATCGATTTTTCATTATGGGACTTTTTATATTTGACAGATTTGGGTCTTCTTAACTTAATTAATGTATATATTGATTCGCTGAATCATAATATATGTAGGAGGAGAAATTCTGTGTTTGTCATGCATCTCCATGATGTACTCGCATGGCAGGGAATAAAACACATATAGCTAGGGAAACAAGAAAATTAAACACTTTTTCTATAATTTAGATAGATATTCTGTCAATTCATATATTCTGTCAATTTTTTCTTTTGCTTTACATATGGACCCGAGCGATGGACATAAAATGGTGTTAGTCAACTTATGCGCATACTATCAAGGCCGGCCCTAAGGGTAGCTGAAAGAGATGGCCGATTAGGGGCCCTGAGGGTAGCCAAAAGTGATGCCCGTTTAGGGTCCCCCATTTTGGGGGTTAAATTTTTGTTCTTTAATTAATAGATATCTCTATTAATTAATGAAACCTTATTTGTCAATCAAAAGAGGGTGAAAAGACTAATTAGTCTTCTATCATACAAAAAAAATGATGGGCAATAATGTAATTTCATAGGTTCAAAATTTACTATTTTTATTGAAGCCTCACCTACATGTGATGTTTAAATACCTCCAATATTAAAAAAAAAAAAAAACCGAAAACAAAAACCTCCCACTCCCCCCGCCCCACGTTCCCTCTCTCTCTCTTTCTCTCCCCCTCTTTCCTTCTCATTTTCTAAAAAAATGTATTCATACACGCAAAGTATGTAAGTAAATGCTAATATGTTATAAAGTAAATGTAGAAAGAATATTATAAATTGACAAGTAGCGTAGTGGAAAACACACAAGACAAACAAAAACTAACCCCCTAACGACAAAAAGGAATGTATTTCCTGTGTAATTAGTTTTTGCTTAGCTTCTTCTCCAAAGCAAGTATGAACACTAGCCTTCACCATCATTTCTTTGCAATTCTCTTTTTCTCATTTCCTTTCCGTCTCTTTCTTTTTTCAAATTCTAAGTCTTTCTATACAAGTGAAGGGACGAATCAATATACATCATTAGGTTAGGTAAACTTATAGAGACTATGAGTTTAATTTGGTAAACTTGAATTATATTTTACTGTTGTAGATATATTTTTGTTTGGTGTGTTGTTTTTTTTTTGTTTTGGTATAGATGTTCATAAGTGATAATATGATAATATTTCTAAGAATTAATTATAAAGAAAAATGACAAATTGTATGATCATTATGCATAGAAAAATCTATGAAATCTCAAGGTCGACCCTGCACACTGCCAATCAATATTAGTGTGGAGCCTAAAATAATCCCAAAAACTCTAGAGGCGACATGTGGACTTTTAGTAAAAAAGACAAGATTGCCCTCAATAAATGGGCAGGCTTCCCAAATACTCCCACGTGTAGCTCACATCCTTGGAGGTCTCAGCAGCTGAATACGACTGTCCACAGCTCACCTGCCCTTGGCAAGGAATTAAAGATAAGGATTAATAACCCAAATCCTATCTTTAATACATTCCCAATTGAAGCTTGACTCCAATCAAGTAAGTAAATCTAATTTAAATCAATTAGGGATAATTACTCCATTATCTCAAGATATTATTTCCTATTAAATATCTTGGGAATATTTAGATAATATCTCTCCATTAAACACTATATGGCCAACCCTATCCCTATAAATACCCCATATTCTACCAAATTTTCAGAGCTTTTTCAACCCTAAAAAGCCCTAATCACTTTACTCTCTCAGAGAAACTAATTTTGGCATCGAAGATTCGTTGACCTAACCCCCCCTCCACCTTGTGGGCGCGTGAGGCTTAGGTTTTTGATCAAAGGTGTTGATTGTTTTGCAGGTGTATTTTCGTCAAGACTGAAGACGGCAAAAATTTGCATCGACAAATTGGTGCTTTCATTGAGAACTGATTCAAAATACTCAAAGAAGCCTCCCGCATTTGTTTCTTGAATTTTCTATTATGTTGAATTTCTCACACATTGTATCAATTAATTTTTCCTAGAAAAGTTTCTTGATCAATCCCTAGAGAAAGGATACAATGGTAGGAAATTCAGAAACTACGACGAACAAAACCCTGTACGTGTGAGGATTTGGATCGGAGAGTGGAGACAAGGACATAGCGCCACGACAGAGGTCTTCAAGGCTCAACGCGACGGCAGGAGGAGCCCTACCGCCGCAGTGCCGTGCTACAACCATCACCATTGTGACCCAGCAGCCACGGCAAGGCCACCAGACCACGACATAAATTCCACCGCTGCTGCCTTTGTAGCGCCGCATCCCTCCAAACCCTAGGCAGGAAGTCCAGGTCCATTTCCAAGCCCACGGGCATGAGTCCCAAAACTTGGCAGCTACTATAGAGGCCCAGGGTAGAAGGCTTAGCCCACTGTGATAGCAGGCCTTACTACACAGCAGGCCCAAACTCGAGCCTAGAACGCAGCAGCAGTTGCTAGCTAGGTAGCTCAGCGGGCTCAAGCTTAAGCTACCCAACTAGCAGGTAAAGATGTGGTAGCCCAACGGCTATGAAGGCCTAAGGTGAGCAGACGTCGGTCCAACGCGCCCCGCGACCCGCGACCCGCGACGAGCTCTGACAACCCGGCCTGCAGCCCAATCCATTCCAAAGCCATCTTCAGCGATCCAGATACTGACCATAGGTCCTGCGATCGATTTAAGGTTACTTACACCCCACTTTTCTGCAAGAATGCCTGCTTTAGGCTCAAGTTTTGTACATGCAATCCACTATACTTCTACCACCCATGGAGACATCCATTTTCCAGACTTTTCCAATCTAAATGGCGAGCATCACCTGCCCCAGCAAATCGCCAATTTGACGAACGCCCTCGCGCAGCAGACCACCTTGGTGAACCAACTTTTTGAGCACTTTAAGATGCAGCACGCCCCAGATTAGGTCTCCCGAAGTAGGACAAGGGTGGAAGAATGTGACTCATTCCAACGATGTCTCGGTAAAGAGCCGCTCAGTCCGCCATGAACTGTGCGTTCGGGTAGTGTACACTCTTGTTTGGGCCTTCAGGGAAACGTTTTCTCTTACCTTTTTTTTTTTGGTCAATAAACGTTTTCTCTTACCTAAATGCACATAAAATCGTTCATTTTCGACTTGGCTCGCGAGTTAGTGTGCATTCGAGGTTGGGTCCACACTCTGATGAGCACTCATGACATTCCAGGTGTAGGGTCTACACGAGGCTAGGCCCACAAGGAGATCCTCATACGATGCGATAGAGTAGGCAGCCGCATGATGCCCAGATGACAGCACAAGATCAGTCCAGCTCGAGTTCCAATGGTAACCACCGCCAAGCGCAATAGCAAACAGCACAACATGAACCACTTGCACAGCAACCGCGGCACAGACGAGCAGGACATGCCGAAGAGCAATAGGAACCTGTAAGTTAGCACCATGGGTAGCTGGAGGCTCTACTACCCTACCAAGCACAAGTCCAAAAGGAAGTACAAAGGCTCATAGCAGAGCAGCTGCATGAATTCCAGTGCATTGACACTACCAACGATGCCCTTCGAAGAGACGTGGCCAACCTGAGCAGGTCACCCTTTTATAGACAAAATCGAGCAGACGGAGTCACCGCGGAAGTTCAACCCGCCATATTTCACGTCGTTCAGGGGAGATGTAGATCTGGACAGGTACTTGATGCACTATCGAAGTGCCATGACCCTCTACACTAACAATGACCTTTTCATGTGCACATGTGCAAGATCTTTGCCATAACGCTCCAAGGTGAGGCGCAAAATTGGTTTCACACCCTACCGCCATGCTCAATCTGAAACTTCAGCGAACTTTCCTTGGTTCTCACTAAGGAATATTTGTCTTACCGCTTGATAAAAAAGAAGTCTGACCACCTCTTCAACATGAAGAATGACCTGAATGAGTCACTCCGCACTTACGTCAAAGATTCAAGGCAGATAAGGTAAAGATTATTGGATGAGATGACAGCATCGCATGCTCAGTGATAGGAGCATATTTATGCGCCTTAGTTAGCTAGTTCTTATGCATTTTAGTTATGTTTTCTTAGTTTAAAGTAGTCTTTTAAGTTAGTTTCATGTGTTTTCAGGTTTTAAGAGCATATTACATAAAATGATGCAATTTGGAGCATTTGAGAGCAAAATTGAGCTGGAATGGAGTGTATGCTTATGGAGCACAAGGAATGGACGAGTTTGAAGGTCAAAGGAGCTTAAGAAATGAAGAAATGAAAGTGAAGAACAAAGAAGTCGGAATTGGCAACCAAAGTTTCTAAAGTTGGAAGTTTCTATTCTTAGAGGTTTCCATTTTCGAGAGTTTCTATTCTTGGTTTTGGGCTTTCTAGAAGCCCTATCTACAAACCCTAACCCTAGCCCACTAATCAGCCGCACCTAGCCTTCTAGAACACCTATTTCCTTGCCTTGCAAGGCATTCTAGAAGGCCCATCTCTAACCCTAGCCGCACCTAAACCCTAGCCCATTGTCTAACCTGATTTCTTTAGGGTTTGTGGTGCCTATATATATGTGTTTTAAGCTTAAATTCGTCACCACCCCTTCACACCACCTCTCATACACAATCATTCACGCCAGAAATCTGCCCTTGCATTCTGCCGCACCTTCCCATCACTAAAGTCCTAAAATTCTGCCCAAAAATCATCCCTAGCCGTACCCCCATCAACCCTAAACCTTTCCCTACCATTCCCCATCCATTCTACACCCTAAATACCACCCAAAACCTGTTCTAAACTTCTCTGCCGCAGCAAGGAGGAAAGGGAAATCATTGATGATCTTGCTGCCAAGTTGGAGTCTTCTAGGTGTTTTCTTTCTTTGGGTTTTAATTTCTAAATTTATGTATCTTTGCTTTGCGAGTATGAGGAACTAAACCCCTCTTAGTTAGGGGGTGATTCGAAACCATGTACATGCTTGCAATATGATTTGATTACATTCAGTTGTTATTTCATAAGTTGTGGATTCAATTCGTTCATCTATTTGATTGATAACTTATTTGTGTATGTTGATTGAGAGTGCACGCTTAGTTTTCATGCATGAATATGATGCTAGATTATGAGGGAGTTTCACCTAATAGTTACAATCTTATAATCCCAAGTAGTGAAGGTCGCTTGAAAACGATCGCGTTGAATGAATTCTTGGCATAAGTTTCATGCAATTCATAGTGACAAATGCTTCGTCAATGCTTATGTTTTTCATAGAACGTAATGATTCTTGCTTGTATCTCTATTATGCAATTCATGTAGGGAACTTGTAGGGAATGTTTTGGGTTGTCGTATGCAATCATCCAACTCAATAACTCGTGGAAAAACTGAGGGTTAATTAGTGCAATTCACGGTTAATTTGGGGCGTTGAGTATTCATAATTTATTGAAAGAACAACTGAAAATCATTTTGTTTGCAAGTGTGACATGTGTGGAGAAGAACCTCCTAACTAGCCTTTTATCCATCCTTTTCATCCAAAAACGTTTTACAATCTGTTTAGTTTTAAGTTTCTGTTTTGTTTTCAATTTTCGTCCAAAACAAATCCCCCTTTATTTTGAAGTCTTAGATTAGTTAGAAAGTGTTTTGATTTGTGTTTCTAAGTGTTTTGATTCAAGTTTTCACTCAAATTCGTCCAAGTTCTTGTTAGGTTCTCAAAACTGCCCAGAAAGTGGTTTTTAGGCAGTTTTTAGTCATTAGGTTGCTGTTTTGAGTTTTAGGTTTGTTTAAGTGTTTTAACCTTTAGTTTTGCATTCTTTGAGTCTAGTTTAGTGTTTTAAACTTTGTTTTTGAGTTTTTAAGTCAGTTTCCAAGTGTTTAGCAATCCCTCCTAATCCCCGGTTTAGAACGATCCCTACTTACATACTTACTACAATTGATAAAAAGAGGGTTAATTTGAGTGTCAACATAATTTTCACATCAAATTTTGGCGCCGTTGCCGGGGATTAGCAAAATTGCTAATCCCTTGTGTTTTTCCGTGTGTCTTTAGTATAATTTACCTAGTTTTCCTATTTTGTTTTGTTTTCTTGGTTTAGGTACTAGTGCATGACGTGGAGTTCTCAAACTGTGCATGCACACATCTTGGATTTCAACGACGATTTTGAACGTGATTTGAGAAGAAAGAGGAAGCATACCGAACCTAGTGAACCTAGTTCAAGTTCAGAGGCCGAAACTGAGTTTGAAGAAGTGGAAGAAGAAGTTATGGCAGCGGACAATCGGACCATTAAAGAGCTTTCGGCCTCGGGGTTGACCAATGCGCACCATTATGCATTCAATACCCCGCGGCTGCCCAAGGCAAGACCGATGAATTCGAGCTGAAGTCAAGCTTGTTGCACCACATTCCGAAATACCATGGGCTTTCCATGGAAGATCCCAACAAGCATCTCAAGGAGTTCGAGGTTGTTTGTTCGAGCATGACACCCAGAAATGTCGACGGGAACATTCTGATGATGAAGGCTTTTCCATTCTCACTTTTGGAAAAGGCGAAGGATTGGCTTTACGAGTTAGCACCCGGAACGGTTACATCTTGGGATAGTATGAAAAGAGCTTTCTTGGAGAAGTTTTTCCCAACTTCAAGAGTCATTCTCTTGAGGAAACGGATTAGTGGCATCCAACAAAATCAAGGTGAATCGTTTCCTTCTTATTATGAACGTTTTAAATCACTTGTTGCGTTTTAAATCACTTGTTGCTTCTTGTCCACAGCATCAAATGAAGGAGGAGCTACTCATTCAATACTTCTACGAAGGACTCCTTCCCATGGAACGCCAAATGCTTGATGCCTCGGCGGGAGGTGCGTTGGTGGATAAAACTCCGGGGGCTGCAAAAGTTCTAATTGCCAACCGAGCACATAATGCACAACAATACGAAGGTGTTGGACAAAGAGACCCCCCACGGCCACAAGTGAATGAGGTAAGTTCTATGCCCGAAATTCAATCCCAATTAGCTAACCTTACTTCTATTGTTTCTCAGTTGGCCGAGGGAATGAAGATTCATGGACCAAGTGTGTGTAGTGTGTGCTATATGCAAGGACATGCCAACGATCAATGCCCTCAATTGATTGAGAATGGGGGTTGGGAATCTGCCAATGCCGTGGGTTTTGGGAGCCAAAATCAACCACGCCATGATCCATACTCAAACACCTACAATCCAGGGTGGAGGGACCATCCAAATTTCAAGTGGAGGGATCCTCAACAACCCCAACAACAAGGAGGATTTAGGCAGCAACCACCGGGCTTTTATACAAAGCCATCCGTCCCCAATCAAACCCAGTTGCAATCTGCCCCAACAAACTCAGGTATGTCTTTGGATAATGATCAGATTGTTAAGTTACTTACTACTTTGATGCAGGAAGTACAAAATCAAAACAAAGAGAGGCAAATCCAAGACAAAAGGGTGGATAACTTGGAAAAACAAGTGGGGCAAATAGCGGAATTCATGGGGCATATTAGAGAACAAGGCAAATTGCCTAGTTCAACTATTATGAATCCTAAAGGAGGCTTTGAAACCGTCAATGCAATCATGTTGAGAAGTGGTACACAGGTTGGAGCCGAACCAAAATCATCCAAATCAAGTCACGATGAGGATGAAAAAGTGCTACAAGAGGAAGCACATGGACCAAAACTCACGGCCAAGGATGAACAATCCTTTCCGCCACCATCTAGCCCTCCTAAGCAGTCCCAAACCACCAAGGTAAGTCCAAATTCGACTTTTTCTAGTTCCATTCCACTAAATGTGCCCTTTCCTGGCAGGTTTAGGCAATCAAAGAAGGAAGAAGCCGAGAAGGACATTCTAGAGACCTTTCGAAAAGTTCAAGTCAATATTCCGCTCCTTGATGCAATTAAGCAAGTCCCGAGGTATGCTAAGTTTTTAAAAGAACTTTGTACATCAAGGAGAAGGATTTCGAACAAAGAGGTGGTCCAAGTAAGTGAGAATGTTTCTGCCATGTTACAAAGGAAATTACCCCCTAAATGCAAAGATCCGGGTAGTTTTACAATTCCGTGCGTTATTGGCAAGACTAAGTTTGAACAATGCATGTTAGACTTAGGGGCTTCGATTAATGTTATGCCATACTCTATTTATGCATCTATGAACTTAGGTGAGCTTAAAAACGATGGTGTGATTATTCAATTAGCCGATCGTTCTAATGCATATCCAAAGGGTCTTTTGGAAGATGTTTTGGTGCAGGTGGGCAATTTGATTTTTCCAGCGGACTTTTACGTGCTTGACATGGAGGATTCACCCTATTCTACCCCATTGCCGATACTATTAAGGAGGCCCTTCATGAAGACAGCCCAAACCAAGATTGATGTGGCTAAGGGAGAGTTAACAATGGAGTTTGGTGATGAATTGATTAAATTCAAAGTTCCTGAATATGTTAAGAATCCTAATGATGTTCGTTCTTGTTTTGCAATAGATGTGATTAAAAATGTGGGGAAGGAACATTCATGCGCACCAATCAAGAAGGATGTCCCTAGATGCATCATCGAAGAGGGTATTGGAGTGGAGCATACGAAACATGTCATTACACCCAAAATACCAAATCTGGCCGAGAGCACCACCTTTGCTGCCCTTTTTGAGTCTTCATCTACATGCCTTGGTAAGCTTTCTCCTCTAATTCCAATTCCCGTTTCCACTAATAGGTTATTGCCTTCTGTAGTGCAGGTACCAAATCGAATCCATGATTATGGGAGTTCTTACTTTGACCTTGGGAAGCTCAATGCCACAATCTGGGACCATCATTATCCACTGCCATACATAGACCCAATGCATGAGTATTTCAAGGAGCATGTCATGGAGGATGTACCCCTCCATGCCATGGAACCTAGTCAAGCTTAAACGGAGGTACCGTCCGGCTGGAAGACGTTAAAGCAAGCGCTTCGTGGGAGGCAACCCATGCATTTGACAAAGGAAGACCTAGAGAGCACTCCAATTCCAGATTTGCGTTTCTAAACCCTTCTCTTTGTTGTTTCTTTCGTTTCTGCCATGTTTAGTTTGTTAGTGTTGGTTTGTTTGTTTATGTGTTTTTGTGTGAGTCTATGCTTGAAACATTGAGGACAATGTTTGGTTTAAGTGTGGGGGGGTAACCAAAGTGTTTTGATGCAAATTCGTAGGGTTTTCTCACTCATAATTTCCAATGTTGTTTCTTGCTGTTTTTAGGTGTTTTTAGGCTGTTTTGGTGTGTTTTAATGTGTTTTGATTCAAAAATCCGAAAATCCCATAAAAATTTGAAAATTTGTTTTAAAAAAACCCAAAAAGAGTCATTTTTAAGTTGTTTTTGTGTGTTTGTTTGTGTCTTAGGGTACCTTTCAACACAGTGATGAGGATTCGGTTTTTAATTGCATGACTATTGAAGAGAGTTATAAACATGGATGGAAGTTTGATTTACTCTTGGTTTATGCTTAGTTGTAGTTATAACTTATGAATTCACATGTAATCAAAAAGGAAAAAAATCAGTTTTTGTGACATGCTTGAAGGAAGAAACTCAAACTAAAGCTACAACCCTGAGAGACTTGAGCCTAAACTTTATTTGGAGAGTTAAAATCTGTGCATTCTTGTTTTCTAAAGTCGTTGCATGATCTCATTATTCTTTGCTTGGTTACTACTTAGAAGGCGTTTCATCACTTTAGTTCCAAATGCTAGAACTCATGCCAATTTCATTCAAAACATGTTATTGATTTGCATAACACATATTCAAGATGAAGTTGTGTAGTAGTTACCACCATAGCCAAAAAGCCTTCAACCCATGCATTTGTTTTGTAGGATCAGCCCCTTTGAGCCTTATTTAGCCTATTTTTGTTGTTAGCCACATTATCCTTACCTAGCCTAGATTAGGACTATCCATACCCTTGTTCTTAAAGGATAATAAAGCATGACTTAGAGGGAATTCCTTTTGATCAATGTTGTGCAGAAAACTAAGTGTGGGGGAAGGGAAAGTTTGTGTGACAAAAGAAGTAGAAGGGCACGGGTTAGAAAAAGAAAAGAGCAAAATTCGTAGAAAAAGAAAAAAATGAAGAAAAAAGTGTGAAAAGTATGAAAAGGAGTTGAAAGAGCATGAAAATGAGCTCTAAGGTGTTGGTTGTTGAAGAAAGGGTCCAAAACATTGAATTTGACCCTAAGTGTTGCATGAATTTCCCTTTTGAGTTTAAAAGTTGATTTGTGCATTCAAAAGTGAATTCTAAGTGTCAATTTCATTGCTTTGCTTACTATTGTTTTAAGAACGTTTGTTTACCCTTCACCTTTCTTTGTTAGCCAATACCCCAAGCCCCGTTACAACCCTTAACTTCTATCTTGAGTGTTGTGTATTTCAATTTGTGGAGTTTGGGATTGGTATGAACATATGGTGTCACTGGTTCTCGCGTCTAAGTAGTAGCATTCCTTTCATGAGATCATATACATGCTTATTAAATTCAGAAAAGCTTTCCTTGTTATAACATATGTGAGCATTCGTTTTCATATTTACATCAATCTTCTCACATATAACTAGTATAGGGTGTGTAGTCAGAAAATCTGAGTGAAAATTGAGTGCATATCTAGTGAGGAATTGAACAAATTCTCTAAGGCATGTTACTATATGTAAAATCATGTTTTAATTGGTTAAATGCGAACTAGTACGTGGTGACGATAATTAAGTATGTGCTTAAGTGTAAAGATGGCTAAAATCTGTGGGAATGATGATTTTTAATTTGTCATGTTCATTGGAAGTCCCTGAGGCGATCGTTGGAAGGTTTAGGTTGTGTTTCGTTTTGTTTTTCTTTTGTTTCTTTGTTTTGCTCGAGGACTAGCAAAAGCTAAGTGTGGGGGAATTTGATAGGAGCATATTTATGCGCCTTAGTTAGCTAGTTCTTATGCATTTTAGTTATGTTTTCTTAGTTTAAAGTAGTCTTTTAAGTTAGTTTCATGTGTTTTCAGGTTTTAAGAGCATATTACATAAAATGATGCAATTTGGAGCATTTGAGAGCAAAATTGAGCTGGAATGGAGTGTATGCTTATGGAGCATAAGGAATGGACGAGTTTGAAGGTCAAAGGAGCTTAAGAAATGAAGAAATGAAAGTGAAGAACAAAGAAGTCGGAATTGGCAACCAAAGTTTCTAAAGTTGGAAGTTTCTATTCTTAGAGGTTTCCATTTTCGAGAGTTTCTATTCTTGGTTTTGGGCTTTCTAGAAGCCCTATCTACAAACCCTAACCCTAGCCCACTAATCAGCCGCACCTAGCCTTCTAGAACACCTATTTCCTTGCCTTGCAAGGCATTCTAGAAGGCCCATCTCTAACCCTAGCCGCACCTAAACCCTAGCCCATTGTCTAACCTGATTTCTTTAGGGTTTGTGGTGCCTATATATATGTGTTTTAAGCTTAAATTCGTCACCACCCCTTCACACCACCTCTCATACACAATCATTCACGCCAGAAATCTGCCCTTGCATTCTGCCGCACCTTCCCATCACTAAAGTCCTAAAATTCTGCCCAAAAATCATCCCTAGCCGTACCCCCATCAACCCTAAACCTTTCCCTACCATTCCCCATCCATTCTACACCCTAAATACCACCCAAAACCTGTTCTAAACTTCTCTGCCGCAGCAAGGAGGAAAGGGAAATCATTGATGATCTTGCTGCCAAGTTGGAGTCTTCTAGGTGTTTTCTTTCTTTGGGTTTTAATTTCTAAATTTATGTATCTTTGCTTTGCGAGTATGAGGAACTAAACCCCTCTTAGTTAGGGGGTGATTCGAAACCATGTACATGCTTGCAATATGATTTGATTACATTCAGTTGTTATTTCATAAGTTGTGGATTCAATTCGTTCATCTATTTGATTGATAACTTATTTGTGTATGTTGATTGAGAGTGCACGCTTAGTTTTCATGCATGAATATGATGCTAGATTATGAGGGAGTTTCACCTAATAGTTACAATCTTATAATCCCAAGTAGTGAAGGTCGCTTGAAAACGATCGCGTTGAATGAATTCTTGGCATAAGTTTCATGCAATTCATAGTGACAAATGCTTCATCAATGCTTATGTTTTTCATAGAACGTAATGATTCTTGCTTGTATCTCTATTATGCAATTCATGTAGGGAACTTGTAGGGAATGTTTTGGGTTGTCGTATGCAATCATCCAACTCAATAACTCGTGGAAAAACTGAGGGTTAATTAATGCAATTCACGGTTAATTTGGGGCGTTGAGTATTCATAATTTATTGAAAGAACAACTGAAAATCATTTTGTTTGCAAGTGTGACATGTGTGGAGAAGAACCTCCTAACTAGCCTTTTATCCATCCTTTTCATCCAAAAACGTTTTACAATCTGTTTAGTTTTAAGTTTCTGTTTTGTTTTCAATTTTCGTCCAAAACAAATCCCCCTTTATTTTGAAGTCTTAGATTAGTTAGAAAGTGTTTTGATTTGTGTTTCTAAGTGTTTTGATTCAAGTTTTCACTCAAATTCGTCCAAGTTCTTGTTAGGTTCTCAAAACTGCCCAGAAAGTGGTTTTTAGGCAGTTTTTAGTCATTAGGTTGCTGTTTTGAGTTTTAGGTTTGTTTAAGTGTTTTAACCTTTAGTTTTGCATTCTTTGAGTCTAGTTTAGTGTTTTAAACTTTGTTTTTGAGTTTTTAAGTCAGTTTCCAAGTGTTTAGCAATCCCTCCTAATCCCCGGTTTAGAACGATCCCTACTTACATACTTACTACAATTGATAAAAAGAGGGTTAATTTGAGTGTCAACATAATTTTCACATCACTCAGCTTTCCGAAAGGGGCTCCTAGCAGATAACCCGCTTTTTGGAGAATTGATTATGGGCGAGAACCTGTCATTGGCAAACTCTTATGCTTTGGCAGAAAAGCACTCCCTCTGGGATGAGGAAAAACGCTCTCAAAAGCCGCATGAGCAGCTGTACAAAGACGTGAAACCAACTCAGAAGAAGGTGAGCGATAAACCGCTCAATAACAAAAATAAGCTAGGAGACAAACGCAGGGATCAATCCCCAACAAAGGGAGGCATAACGCCTAAAATGTACACCAAGTTCTTAGTCCCGATAAACTAGATCCTTCGCAACCTCAAGGACAAGCCATGGTTTAAGCTATCGCCACCCATAAGGGGCGACACCTCTAAGATAGACTAGACCAAGTACTGTGCATTCTATAGAGCCCATGGGCACAAGACCAATAACTGCACTACATGGAGGAGGTACCTTGAGCAGCTCATGAAGGAATGAAAGTACGACCAGTATGTCGACAGACCAGCTACCCGGCTAAGGCGAGAAACAGATGCGGATGCCGAACCCCCAACCAAGACAATCCGAATTAGCTGAATCTTTGCCGAATCAGAGCATCTGGGGGCCACCAATAACTCCAAAAAGAGGAATATCTAGCAGGCAAGATTGGTCAATTAGATTCAAGCCATAGATGTTGTTCCTGAACTAATCATTGACTTCACCGAGCAGAACGCTGAGGGAGTAGACGTCCTTCACGACGACGCTTTGGTGATTTATGTACAATTGGCCCACGTCATCGTTGACAAAATTATGGTGGACAACGATAGCTCAATCAACATCCTACAACTATCAGTTATCCAGAATATAGGCCTAGAAAACACGATTTAACGTAAAGCAGAGGTCTTGACCGGATTCGACAGACTTACCTCATCTGCCATTGGCACTATCACACTTGACGTAACCAGCTCACTGATTGTCTCACCGCAGACCTTCATGATCGTCAGCAACCAATTTCCTTATAACGGGATATTGGGCCAACCCTAGCTAGTGAAGATTGGAGCTGTGACCTCGATCGAGTACCAGAAGATCTAATTTCGTGTCCCGGGATGAGCAGTCAGAGATATCAAAGGCGACTAGGCCATGTCCAGAAGATGCACTGTACAAGTTCTGAAGGAATCAAAGAAGAAGTTTTTCACCCTAACAATAGTAGCTGAAGTTCAGAAAGACGATTCTACATCCATCGAATAGTAATCACAGCAGGCAGGTTAGGAAGATGGTGTCAAGGTCGACAATGCCTTGGCAGATGAATCAGGATGGAAACCCAAAGAGGACGCCGAGTTGTAACATCCCACATCGCCCAGGGAGTGGATCATGTAAGCCTTATATGTATATTCCCATCTCTACCTAGCACGAGGCCTTTTGGGAGCTCACTAGCTTCGGGTTCCATCGGAACTCCGAAGTTAAGCGAGTTCGCGCGAAAGCAATCTTATGATGGGTGACCCACTAGGAAGTTCTCAAGTGAGTTCCCAAAAACAAAACCATAAGGGCGTGGTCGAGGACCAAAGCGGACAATATCGTGCTACGACGGAGTCGAGCCAGAGATGTGGTGGGGGCCCAGGCCGGGATGTGATAGTTTGGTACAGAGCCAATCTCTGGCCGGAAGTGTGCAGACTAGGATGTCGGGCCCCTAAAGGGGGTGGATTGTAACATCCCATATCGTTCAGGGGAGTGGATCCTATAAGCCTTATATGTATATTCCCATCTCTACCTAGCATGAGGTATTTTGGGAGCTCACTGGCTTTGGGTTCCATCGGAACTCCAAAATGAAGCGAGTTCGTGCGAAAGCAATCCCATGATGGGTGACCCACTGGGAAGTTCTCGTGTGAGTTCCCAAAAACAAAACAGTGAGGGAGTGATCGGGGCCCAAAGTGGACAATATCATGTTACGACGGAGTCGAGCCCAGGATATGGTGGGGGCCCAGACCAGAATGTGACACGAACACATCTTCTTTGACCTTAAGTAGCGGTCAGACCATGTCGAATGCACATCCAAAGAAGATGTAAGCGATCATTGATATGAAGTCCCCCACCATTCTAAAGGAGATCCAAGGTCTGCACTCAACCAATTCCTCTCGCGACCTACCAACGAATGCAAGCTTTTTTCAAGACAATAAAGATGCATAGTAAGATAAAAGGAAGGACAAAGTACAAAAAGCATTATAGGACTTGAAAAAGTACCTGACATCACCTCCCCTACTATCCAAGTCGGAGACAGTGGAGAATCTATGCATCCATATGACGGTACCTAAAGCAACAATGAGCTTTACCCTCATATGAGAAGAGCTTGGGGCCCGACCACCTGTATTCCATAGTTCAAAAACTCTCATCGATGCAGAAACTAGATACTTGAAAATCAAAACTTTGATTTTGGCACTAGTTATTGCAACTCGAAAGCTCAAGCTATACTTTCAGACGTACGTAGTCATCACCATGACGCGATATTCCACATAACCCAGATGCACAATGTGAAAGGTGTAAAAACTGGCGAATATTCCAACGAGTGCACCAACTCAGCCCAGAAATGCCACAGAGGTAGTCGAGCACACCGTAGTTGTACCAGCCCCACCTGTAAAAGATTTTCAATGCTTACAAGTCGACATATCATCCAACTACCAAGGATTGGAGGCAAGTCTAGTTTTCACTACTCTAGACGGCTAAATGCTCAAGCAGGTAATCACTCTATGCTTCAAGGCGTTAAACAACGAAGCAGAGTATGAAGCTTTACTAACAGGTCTTCGATTGGCGAAAGACCTAACGGTGAAGAAGCTCGTGATCTATTTCAATTCCCAGCTAATCACCAATCAAACCTTCAGGGAGTACGCAGCAAAGCATCCAAGGATGGCTCGATACCTGGAGAAGGTACGAGAGCAGCTAGCGACGTTTCAGGCATACACATTCACTCAAGTTCCACGGGCAGAAAATGCACATGCAGACGTAATAGCAAGCCTAGGCTCCGCACTTGACCATCAGATCAGGCGTTCCATCCCAGTCGAGTACTTGGAAAAGCCAAGCATAAATAAGAAACCAACAGTTGAAGTGGCGCAGATCAGCACAACCCCAAGTTGGCAAGATCCCATCATCAACTACATAGTCAATGGAACGATTTCCGCATATATATTGGAGTCTATGAAGCTCTAGATGAAGGCAGCACGTTATTATATGTGGAATGACATCCTTGTTTGAAGATCCTTCTCAGGACCACATCTCTGCTGCCTATTACCTCTCGACAACCTGAAGATTCTTAGCTCAATCCATTAAGGTGTATGTGGAAACCACTCTAGAGGCTGCTCTCTGTCGTAAAGAGCTCTTAACAATGGCTATTACTGGCCAACAATGCATTAGGATGCCAAGAAGTACGTGCAAAGGTACGACAGTTGCCATCGCTTCAAGCCCGTGCCTGCATTACCTGCCAGCGAACTCTACTCGCAAACAAGCCCTTGGCCATTTATGCAGTGGGCGATTGACCTGGTAGAACCAATGTCGTCTGCTACTGGGGGTAAAAGCATGATGATCGTAGCGACCGACTACTTCACAAAATGGTTCGAAGCCGAAGCCATGACTACAACTACCCAGATGGATATAGAGCGCTTCATATGGAAAAACATTGGTGAAACTCTATTCTCCTTGGTGTATGGTTCTGAGGCAATCATTTTTCCCAACGTCGTGGTGATAAGCATCAACACTGTACTGCCGAACTTCAAGTAGAACGAAAACGAGATGGCCACTAACTTAGACTTGGCAGAGGAAGAATGCGAGAATGTTATCACTAGCATTACGGCCTATCAGCAACAACTCCTCTTTAGCTACAACAAGAGGGCAAAGATTCGGCAGTTCCAACTAGGAGACTTAGTCCTCAGAAAAACCTTCATCACCGCCCGACGGGAAGGCTCCAAAAAGATGGCTCACATTTGGGAAAGTCCATACAAAATCAGCCGAGTAGGCGGAAGGGGTAGCTTCACCCTCACCACTATGAGCAACAGAGAAATTGACAAATAGTGGAATGCCTACAACCTGAGAAAGTATTATGTGTGACTTCCCACCATTTCTTGGACCCTGTTCAAGATGAAAAAGTTTGAAGACTCAAGCAGCTCAATGAACAAGACCTTGCATGCCGAGAATTATCAATTGTTATGCCATTACTGCCTACGAGCAAAGTTGATAAAAGCCTCTATTTTCAATGAAGATTGAAAGAATTATTCACAAGCCTGGGTCAAATGCATAAACAAAATGACCAACCCTGTGACATGCAGAAGACACTCGCTGGCTCATAAACATGGCATAAGCTCTCCAACGCGAGAAGGAAAACTAATTCCCCGATACCCACATGGGTATTTTACTCATGTGATAAGCAGAAGACGTCCGCTGCCTCACAAACATAATGTAAGCTCTCTAGCACGAGGGGGGTAAACCAATTCCTCGACACCTACAAGGGTATTATACTTTTGTGATAAGCAGAAGATGCCCGCTACCTTGCAGACATAGCGTAAGTTCTCTAGCGCGAGAGGATAAACTAATCACCCTCTGTGACAAGATGGTATGTACTCAATGTGCAAATCTTCATAAAGTGACTTGGTTTTAAAGTGTTGGAATACTAGTTAAGTAACATGCGGAATCAAAGTTGTGACTTAGAAGGATATGGCCTCTGAGGCGCGATTTTGCCTACACCTCACGCCTAAAACGCCTCCGAGAGCTAGGGATGATGCCTGAAGTGGTTACACTGGTCGTCTGCTTCTGTAAGTAAGACGCCCGACCAACGACCCAATGGCTAAAAACCCAAGGTAATCCATAAGTCGAGACTTGCACCTGCTATGACTACGCGGACTCGCCTGCTTACTTACAAGCAGTGCTTCCGACCGACGGTCTACGATTTAAGTTTTGCTAGGACAAAGTCGAGTGTCACAACTATAGTAGCTACGCGAACCTTATCTGCTTCCTACAAGAAATATAAGTCCAGTTGACGACTCTATAAGTCAAAAATCTCGCAACACGCCCCGGGAGGGCCAAAGCTCAATAAGCCAACAAAGTCGAGTGTCACGACTATAGCAACTATCGGACCTCCTTTGCTTCTTATGAGAAGCATGAGTCTGGCCGATGACTCTATTAGTAAAAAATCTCGCAACGCACCCCGGGATGGCCAAAGCTCAAGAAGCCAACAAAGTCAAGTGTCATGATTATAGTAGCTATGCGGACCTCCAATACTTCTTACGAGAAGCACGAGTCATCCTGATGACTTTATAAGTAAAACGTCTTGCATTTTTCCTCTTACAGGTAAAGCTCTATGAGCATCAAAGCCAAAACTGAAGCCTAAAGTGACCACACCGATCAACTGCTCCATTGAAGTAGCCAACTTAACCACCAATCCTATGTCAAAATTTTGCAAGTTGCCTCAAGCAGGCAAGGCTCTAGAAGCCCAAAAGGCCGAAGCTAAAACCTAAGTGGCGATAGAGGATTAACTACTTCACTGAAGCAGTCCACCCGGCTGCCTGTCCTATGGTGAACAGCTTCGCAAATAGCATGGTGAAAAAGAAGGATGAAGTAAAAACAAGGAAAGCTGTTTATTAAATTTCTAGCAAATTGATAAACTGGCTCGAAAGCTAACAAATCTCAAATACAGCAGAACAAAAAGGAAAAGAAGAAAATTCCTAAGTCTAAGCAAAAAGACTGCTCTTTGGCAACCTGCACAACCACTGGTTCTTCGTCTGCCACACCTTCATCAGCCGTATCGCTCCCAGCAGCCAAAGCTTTCATCAGTTCATCCTTAACTGCTCCACCAAAGACAACCTCAAATGAGAAATGAAGCAGATCAACTGGAAAAATGGAAAAAGTCTCGAAGTCCTTTTCAGAAAACTCATAATCTAACAGCCTACCATAAAGATGGTCTATATAACTAAGCTTGTAGAAATCGGCTTGACAAGAAGTAAGCGCCACTTCGTGACCAATTTTCTCATTCTTCAACTACATATTATCCTCTACAAGCCTAGTGTGAGCACCCTGTAGCTCATCTAGTTCCTTTTTTAGGTTCTCGCTAGCAGACAACGCACCTTGCAAATCCACCTCATTGGACTCAAGCTTACTGGCAACCTCTTTGAGACGAGACACTTCAGCATGCATGAAAATAAGGTCATCATCCTTGGCAAAGCAAGCGGATCGTAGCTCTGAATTGACACGTTCAAGGTCTTCGACCACTAGAGAAACACGACCGACTTCTTTCTCTGCAACTTCTAACATCGCCTGAGTCGCAATAAGCCTGGCTTTCAAATGGGCGACCTCTTGTTGAGCGATCTCTAGCTGCAAAGAAGTAGGGGCAGAGATATCAAACCTTTTTAAAACAGCGAGTTCAGATTCGAGCTTCTTCATCCATTCAGTAGCAGAACGAAGCAAAGCCCTCAACCCTACTTTCGGCCTCCTAGGCATACTTGACATCATCCTGATCAACAAGCATACACTCAGCTACCAGGATTAAAGTCTTATACATTATAGCAATCAGGGAGAACCTCTTCGAGTTGGTAGGACGGTTCGCAAAAGAGTCTGAGTACATGACAACTTTCCCAACACTATCACCAAACTTGGCCTATGCATCGATGTCCTCAAGCAGGTCAGCCTTCAGCAGCGCACAAACCTCCGAAAACTCTCTAACCTCAGACTCAGTGGATCTCTCACAACTGCCCTTGCAAGCAGATTTCCCATTCTCAGCAGACGAGTTAGTCATGACAGAAGAACGAACAGGCCCAGGCGCCATCTTAGGAGCAGAATTCACCTTCCCGCTCATCATAATGGTGAGCCTTTCAGAAGCAGATCCAGACTTAGCTCTCGACGAATGCTTCAATACAAACCCAGACACCGGAGGCGTCACCGAACAATTTCGCTGGGCAACTCTCTCAGCAATGGATGAGGTCACCTTGGAGCAACAGGTTTCACAGGCTTAAGCTCAAAGGTCTTCTTCACCTCCTTGGGGGAAGTTAGATCAATGACAAGCTTCTCGGCAGCATAATAAGTCATTGGCTTCTTCTCAACCAAAGACTCATAAGCAAGTGAGGAAAACCCCTTCTTTCCACCATCATTGGCAGCAGGGTCTACAGCAGCGATCGGGCGAGCCAATGCCTCATCCTTTATCTGCTTTATCTCTTCATTCGAAGGCATGCTATCTTTCTACTGGTGTATAACTCATCTCTACCTCAGTAAGGATTCTAATAAGGTAGTATATTGGTTATTCCTTCCCTTCTTCATTGTTTTGGACCAGCAAGCTTCCCATTGATTTCTTAGAGGCATAAATATAAAGCTTTAAACATTTCATCCTCTGAGGTGGCATGAGCACTAGTGGGAAGGCTAAGTAAGCCTTTATTCTGTCAAAAGCTTCTTGGTGTGGTGGGCCCCACTCGAATTCTTCTTTGTCTTTTAACTTGAGCAAATGAGTTAGCGACTAAATCTTGCCCTCCAAGTTAGCGATGAATCTCCTTAAAAAGTTGATCTTTCCCAGCAGCCTTTGCAATTGTACTTTATTGGTGGGATGAGGTGATTCCATAATTGCCTGAACTTTGTTCTTGTCAACCTTTACACCCTTTTAATGAATAAGGAATCCCAAAAAGTTGCCCGCTCTTACTCTAAAAGACATTTCTTTGGATTCATTTTTAGCTTATGGATCCTCATTCTTGTTAAGGCTTGTCTAAGATCTACCAAGTGCTGCTCCTTAGTTTTAGACTTCACCACGATGTCATCAATGTATACTTCCATCCTATGGCCAATCAAGTAATGAAAAATGGCATTCATCACTCTTTCATAGGTTGCTCTAACATTTTTTAGCCCAAATGGCATTGCTAAGTATTTGTATGCTCTAACATGACATGGGCACCTAAATGTTGTTTTGTGTATACCTTCTTTAGCCATTTTTATCTGATTATAACCGGCATTTCCATCCATGAAAGATAAGACTTTGTGTTTGGCAACTGCATTTATGGATAAGTCAACCATGGGCATGGGATATTCATGTTTAGGCGTGGCTTCATTAATGTTTCTATAGTCAACATAACATCGGACCGCCTTAGTTATAGCTTTTAATACAGGTACAATGTTGGCCAACCACTCGACATATTTGGCAGGCCTAATAAATCCAGCTTTTACCAGCCTTTCAATTTCTTCTTTGACCTTTTCTTCGATTTCTTTTGACATCCTCCATGGTGCTTGCTTCACATGTTTATACCTTCCTTAATAGGCATTCTGTGTTCTACTAATGTTGAATTTAAACCAAGCATTTCAGTGTAATGCCAAGCAAAACAGTCTTTAAACTTATGCAAAAGGCTAACTACCTTTGCCCGATCTTCAGTTTTTATTAAGCCACTGATTTGGATAGGCCTTGGATCTTCCTTAGTTCCTAAATCAATGGTTTCCAAAGGGTCTTGTACCTCTGGTGGTGGCTTGTCAAGTTCTGCGCACAAAAATTCAACTAACTCTAGACTCTCGGGCAAGTCTTCTAGCCCATCTAGGTCATATATACATTCAGCCATTCGTATGGCTGTTTCTAATTCTCTCCCAAAGAACTCTTTTTCACCTTTGTCTTGGTTGCTTGATGCTTCTTCCTTTTGTTTATTTTCCAAGCTTTCCCTTTCTTGCTTTTTCTCTCTTCCGTACACCAACAGTCTTTTAATTAAGAACCTGACTGCAATTACTTGGTCCTTCATTCTTTGTTCTAACATTACTAGTGTAGGGGAGTTGGGACAATATGGGGTCTATCCCATTCTTCCCTAGTGCGGAACAAACCTTATTTTAAAAGCTTTTGGGCCGTCCCCTTAGTCGAGCAGCTGTTCTTATCAGCTCATAAGCACTGGAGAATCCCAATGCTAGGATTATAAAAGTTGGCTTCTACCACATTGGTAGTGGGAAGGAATGGCCGTGATTTGGCCTCCACCATCTCCCAAAATCCAGGTCTCATAGTTCATTCCTAGTGGTAAACTACCACTTCTTGATACAAGGTGGATGGCACCGAGAAACTTTGATGAATCCAATCTCGGCCCAGTAATGTTTTATATGTGGAAGTACTATCCACAACGAAGAAAGCTAACATGATTTTCTTGGAACCCAAGTCAACCTCCAAGGGCAATATCCCATGAGTTTTGGTGATGGCTCCAAAGAAACTGGAAGCTGTTAAGTCCGTGGAGATGAGATCATCCTCACTTCTACATACCTTCTTCATCTGCTTGACCGTGGCTTCTCCATCCATTAAAACCCTCTTAAAGGATACTCTGTCCAGATGAGCAGTTTTATAAATAAGCTTGAGATGGTTGGCTAAGGTTAAACTCGGACCACTAAAAACCATTATGTCGGTGTACACTCTCTCGGGCTCATTCTTTGTAGGCTCGGGCAAACTTGCTCTTACCGACTCCTCTTTTCCCACTTCTTCAACACTAACATGCATCATCATAGGTTTTGTTGCTAAGTAGTCATCCTTCATTATGGCAGGTTGATCACGCTCAACATAAAACATGGCAGATAAAACATATGTCATGTTTACGTGGAAGTTGCTAGGTTCAGATAAGTCATCTTTCTTGCTCCCAATGTTGCTTATGAATTCATCAAACCAAGCCTGTGCTTCCGCAGGTAGCATTAGTTCAGGCAACGCTTCCTCTTGGGTTAAGACAAAGTTCGACATTTGTTGGGAGACTTCACAAAGAGTATCGACCAACAATGGTGCGGGCAACCCCTTCTCAAGTGAGATAGTTCCAAAGCATATTGGTTCTAGGCTTCATCTTGGGGTTGGCATCATCATTGTATCTTCTTGAGCTCTCTTCAAGATTCTGTATTTCCCAGGATGAGGGTTCTGCGGAATATGGTCTCTTTCCTCTTTGGTCTTGCTATTACCTCTCTCCACCTCATCCTTAGTTCTCCAATGGAGTTGATTCATTCCCCCATCAGGTACCTTCTCAAACTTTATATTCTTAAAGGTTTCAGGGGCGATGGGGACTTTTAATGAGTTCATGTAGGCTTTGTGTTGCCTCTAGACTCTCCTGATCATAGAGGCTCCTATTTCTTTGATGGGCATCCCATTCTTTCCGACCACATACCATTTCCACCTGAGTCGGGCATGATTTTTCTTTGTGACTGGATTCACTATCATTCTCTTTGCTTTGACATCTCCACTGGTATAGCTTGGTTAAGGTGGCCTCACATCCACCCATCTTAGCACCTTGGCTTCTCTGTCCACTACCTCTTTAGAAGCTTCCTAATTCCTGAATACTTCTGACAAGCCTTTTAGTTGAGTGTCTCATCCCAACCGTTGGAAAACATTCCTAGAGGTCTCTCTTTCAACTACCCGCATGACATTTCTGCTGGTTTCTTGCTCTTCTCTCTCTTCTTCTGATCAGCTCCTGATCGATAATAACCCATGACGTTATGACTTCCAACTCACACTTACATTGGCACTTACTACACAATACCACTCCTTTCATTATGGCTGATTTAGGTTTTTGGGGCAACTTGATGGCTTCTTCAGTTGACCTATCAACCTGCCTCCGTTTTGCTTTCACCTCCCAAGTAGCTTTTCCTTTCCCCTTCTCAGCCCATGTTAAGTTGATCATGTTTATTGGGGTTTCTAGGAAGGGGTCAGTGTCAATCATCATATTTGCATGCAGTTTCTCCAGCAACAACTTTCCTTTCATTATCCAATCTTGAACTGGACACAGTTGGTTATAGAGTGATTGAAAGTGTAATGCAGCTTGCAATATTTCTTCTCTTTCAGTTCTTCGAGCTTGGACAACTTTTTGGTGTTGTCGGGCAAAATCACTCTGGCCTGAACCAACTTTTCATAGATCTATGAGGCCTTGATTAAGTCAAAGGAATAACTTTGGTAATTGAGGGGGCTTCATGGGTACAAAACCACCATCATTCATGACCACTTTCTGGTCCTTAACTGGCTAGACTAACCCCTTTACTGTCAAATGCTTGAAGGAGGTAGTGATAAGAGCATATTTATGCAACTTAGTTAGCTTGTTTCTTGGCATTTTCTTAGTTTAATTCTAGTTATTTTAGTACTTTAAGCTATTTTCGTGTGTTTGTAGGTTCAAATAACAAAGTTGGCAACAAAGTGCTATTTGGAGCATTTTGGAGCATTTTTGGTCCAAGATTGGATAGTGCAAGCATGGAGACATGAGGATAGACATTTTTTAAGATTAGAAGGCTAGAAATCAGCATGTGTGTGTGCAAGTGTGTTGACCTACAACTACAAACATTCATCCACTACACCCATTACATCCACTCATTACCAAACATCCATCCACTACACCCATTACTTCCACTCATTAACAAACACTCACCCACTACACCCATTACATCCACTCATTACCAAACACTCATCCACTACACTCATTACAACCACCCAACACATTCACCTACCACTACATCCACTCATTTCACCCAACACATCCACTCATTTCAACCACCCAACACATTCACCTACCACTACATCCACTCATTACCACCACCCACTACATCCTCTCCCTAGCCTATAAATATATCCATCCAAAGACACATTCAGGGGGACAGTTTAGGGAAAAGGGAGGAAGACACATTCTACCGCAAGGCAGAGTCTTTTCTTCTTAACCAATCTACACAATTCTCCACTCTTTGCCGCATTCAATACAACCTTCATCCAAACACATCCATTCATCTTCACATCCATTCCTCCATACAAACAAACCTTCAAACACTTACCAACACCTTATGCCGTAGCAAAGGAAGGGAAGGAAAATGCTTGGACGTGCTTGCTGTCCAACTTGGATCGTTGGAGCGTTTAGGTGTTTTCTTTCTTTTGTTTCCAATGTTTAAATTCATTTTCTTTTGTTTTGTTGTGACTATGAGTGGCTAAACCCCTATTGGCTAGGGGTGATTTCAAAGCCATGATTATGTGTGCAATATAATTTGATAAATTCCAATTATGAACTCTTGAATCGTGAATGCAGTTGGCTTAACTATTTGATTGATAACTTATTTGTATTTGTTAATTAAGGGTCGACACTTAATTGGCATGCATAAATCCGTTGCTAGAATATAAGGAAGTTTCACATAATCGTTACAAACTTATATTCACATGTAGTGAAGGTCGCTTATAAACGATTGCGTTAAGTTCAATTCCTAGCATGAGTGACATGATGTCCTAGTTGCAAGTGCTTTGTCAATGCTTGTGATTTTCATTAAACGTAATGATCTTTTGTTGTATCTCTATTATGATGTCATGTAGGGAACTTTAGAAGAATGTTTTGGGTTGTCGAATGATGTCATCCAATCCAATAAAACAAGGAAAATCTGAGAGTTAACTAGTGATGTCACGGTTAATTTGGAGCATTGTCGTTCATAATTCAATGAAGTAGTAACTGGAAATTGAGTTATTTGCATACATGTCATGTGTGGAGAAAAAGCCTCTAGCTATCCCATCCATCATCTTATTTCTCAAATTTGTTTTACAATCTGTCTAGTTTTTCATACTTGTTTGTTTGTTTCAACTTCGTCCAAAACTCAATCCCTCTTTACTTTAGTGTGTCTAATTAGTTAGAATTTGTTTTAATTTGTGTTTTTAAATGTTTTGATTCAAGTAAAAGTCAATTTTCGTTCAAAGTCATTCCTAGTGTCTAGTTTAAGTTTATTTGGTTGTTTTAAGCTGTTTTGAGTATTGTAAGTTTGCTTTGAGTCTTGTGAGTATTGTTAAGTGTTTTTAAGTTTAGTTTTATGTTTTTGAGTCAGTTTAGAGGTTATTAGCAAGCCCTCCTAATCCCCGGTCCAGAACGATCCTTACTTATACTTGTACTACAATTGTCAAAAGAGGGTTAAATTTGTGTGTTAAGATAATTTTCGCATCAGGTAGTCATCTCTGCTGAGCACATGTCTATCACTTCTCTCCCATGGCCATCATTTTGTTCTGGCTCTACCTCTTCGAACTCCACTTAGTGGATCGCAGCTTTGCTTTTGTAGAAATGAGGTACCTTATATGAGTGTTTTACTTGCTGTTCCTCTAGTAATAGCTTCTTATACTTGGTGACAGCAATCACCAACTCTTGCAACTCATTGAATTGCACATCATAAAACTTATTCCTCAAAGGCAATCTCAACACCTTCTGAGTGATGAATATGAGTTGTGCATGATTTATGGGGAATTGGCACCTCATGCTTATCTTCTTGAACCTTATCATGAAGTCTTTAGTGGACTCATGCTCATATTGCTTGACTTCTACCAGATCGTTGATAGTCATCTCAAGCTCGAACCTGTAAAATTGCTCATAGAAAGCCATCTCTATTTTCCCCCAGTTGGCAATAGAATTAAAGAGCAACAAAGAGTACCACTGAGATGCTAAGCCCACCAAGGATTTCTCAAACAATCTCAACTTGTAGTTGGGATTGTCTTCAAATGCCACACAGTGATTAGAGAACATGAAAATGTGATCTCTGGAAGACACATTGCCGTCATCTCCGCTAAATGTTGAGAATGCGGGCATCTTAAAGTTGATAGAAAAAGGGTTCTGCTCATCAATGTACTCAGGATAAGGCTTCTGATAAGTGATCCTGAACAGCGGGTGAGCTTGTGGTTGAGCATTTCGGGCCACCATCCTCCTCAAGTTGGCTAATTCATCCCTGAGTTGTTGGTGAGCTGTATTATCAGGAAGAGTATGAGGAGGTTCCCATTTTGGGCTACAATCATTGCCCGAGAAAGTTTCTTTTCTTGGTTCGGGCTTTCTCCACTTGGCATCCCCTCCCTTACTGACCAATGGTGAAGGCCTATAAGAAAGAAGCTTGTCTACCTTGGTGGGCCCACATTTTCCACTAGATTCCCTGATCAACTGGGGCATCCCATACTTCGTTCTTTCTTGCCCGCTCTGCACCCTACTATTAAGTGGAAATAGTAAGGGGTCGGACAATTCCGCTTCCAGAAATCCCTCCAACATTGTCTGACTAGCTCCATATTCCTCCTTATTTTTATCTTTACCATTCTTTTCCTCAAGCAAAGGAAAGAATGGAATAACTGGTTCTTTTTCAGGGCTTGCTCCCGTCACATAACCATTCTTTATAGTAGAATACTCCAGATCTAGTCTTCTTTGCAAACTCCCTGTTAAATTCTCAGATGAAGTCGGGCTTCTTAGAACAGTTGGTCCTTGTAAGGAGGAAACATTCTCTTGGCAATTTGTCATATTTGATCTTGGTAGACACTGAGGTAATCTATACTCTATGTTCCACCTGAAGGTTTTCTCCTTCCTTCTTCTTTTTCTTGGCATACAAGATTAATGTAATCCCACCGAGTGTGCCAAAACTATGTTCGGGCAAAGATTTCTCTGGAAAAGGCTCATCGACTCTTAGCACAGCTCCCCAAGGGATTGGCACTTTAGAGGTGTAGTCGGGCTGTTGCTTGCTAATGTGCTTCAAGAAGAGGATAGAGTTAGTTTTGAAAGGTCTTTGTAGGGCCTTAGGTGTAGGCCTTGAGGCTTGCAATCAAAACTAACTAAGTGCTAGGCGTGCCACTACTATCTCAGTATAGCAGATGTAGAACAAGTCTGTTTAGTCGATTAATTGCACCTCAACTTACTTGGACTTCTTATTATCAAAGGATTGTCTTGGATGGGTTGAGTCCACATGAAGTTCTTTTTCTTGCCTTGTGACCAAGGACTTTCAGTTCATAGTCTTGTATGTTTGAATGAGGGGAGTCCAAATCCCCTTAAGTCATCTACTCGATTCTTGATATAAATAAGACTCTTAAAGTAGGAAAACAGATGGATATGACTTGAATACATGCTAGAGAATACATTAAGCAGTAGATCTATTAGCTTATAAAACAAACAAAAAGCTTTAAGCAAGATTTCACCTTATCGGGCAAGGTTGAACTTCTCGCAATCACTTCTTTTTTGAGTTTACAGGGTTTATACCCTAAAAAGGGACGGATGGTAAACAAGTTTACACAAGGGAATCGATACTACGCCACTAGGGGTGATAGTAGAGCTTCTAAACTAGACAAAAGATAGCTTTTGTAGTGATTGATCCTGAAAATGACTGAGATCTGGGCTGATTACAGCTTTTAGATGCAAATCTGGCTCGAAAGCAGAGTTTGTATGTTTGTTTGTTTGATTGGTTGAGTGTCCATATCTCCGGGGCCTCTTCGTCCTTTTATAGGCAGATTAGCCAGATTGTAGGAGCTTTACTCTTGCCCGAAAACACTTTGAGGGTATTGAGTCATCAGTTTTTTACCTATATCGCTACTGAAAATTACTTTTTGGCTGATTGTGAGTTAGTCCCCATCACTTGACATTTAAATCATAGGCACATGACCTATGCATTAATGAGAAGGTCATTATTGGGGCAATGGTACTACAATATTTATAAAACTGAACGATACTACACTATTTCTGAAAATCGACCACTAATTATTTATGAAACTAAACATGAGTACTACACTATTTTTGAAATTGAACACGAGTACTACACTATTTCTGAAACTAAACACGTGCATTATTTCAAAAATTGAACACATGTTGGCTTGGACTGACTATTTCTGATTGAATATGGTATCCTCCAGGAAGTCTAACGATCGTTCTTCTTTCTCCGCCCTTCTCTCGCATTTCTGCCAAAATCAAATCCCAGCTGTCATCTCTAAAGCTGCATCCAAGTTTGAGATTGATGGTTCAAGTTAGCAGGTCGTTCTAGAATAGATAGACATGAGTGCTTTGTCGGTTGGTTTGGCCAAGGGCAAGCAGATCACACAAGCAAGAACACAGTTGTGTGACAACACTCCAGAGAAAGCAGCGCTTGCGTGCGGTTGGTACATCTTGCCTAGTTTGATAAACGAGAGGACCAAAGTGAAGAAAAAGACCCATTAGATTCTTCCATCTCGCTAACAAAATAAACAACGAAAAACTCTAACCACTGAGTTAAGCAGGTCAATGAGAATTCCTATTCGATCCATTTCCCAATGGGTCAGGGGTGAGCCACCCTCGCTTCATGTTTTTTAATTTCTGAAGCATCTCAAGTCTTCAATCATTTCAATATCTGTGTAGACTTAAAAACCCTAAATGGAATTAACCCTAAACCCTAAATGGCCGCGTCAGGAGACCTTGGCTCTTCTTAAAATCAGGTTCGATATGGATGTGCTCTTTCATGATGCCACCCTCAAAGGCCCCTTTTCGGAAGGGACTAGGATTCTCTCCCCTCCTCTTTCCATCCCCTCCTCTCACATTCTCTTATTTTGTCTTTCTCTTGCTATAAAAAATTAATATAAGATGTTGACGTTGCTTAACCGTAACCGTTCAAATAGGAGGGAAAAAAAATGGGGGAGAGAATCTCTAGTTAATTAACAAAAACAATAAAAAAATCATCAAAATTCATGCTAATTTTAATTCTATTTCAGTTTTTTGAATTTTGGGTTATGAAATTCATTCATTTTCCGATTTTCCAAGTCATCTTCTTCAACATTTTTGGCATTCTCAATATTGATTACCGATAGGTATTTTCACTAAAGGTGCAGCAGCAAAGGAGACTAGTGCACGCGTTTTTGTAATTTTATTTTTATTTTTTATTTCTCTTATCCTTATCATTAAATAAAGTTATAAGATAGCTTTTGATTAAAATTCAAAGTTTTGAAACCATTTTTAGTTTTCTCCAATATTAGTAAAACAATCCACATCCATATTCGCTTCTTAGTATATGTGAGTAATAGTAGTATGAATAAATTGCTGAAGAAGATGCCATTATGACTTGTATTACTTAGCAATTCTCCAAGAAATCTGTTATGGCCGGATAAGAATTTTGGAATCTCCTTCAATATTAAACTTAAAAAGCACATGCGTACCATTTGATGAGTTGATTTCATATTATATATTTTAATCTATTCTTAGTATATTTTGATAAAATTTTGATACTTTATTTTATATTTCAAATGTAGGACGTGTGACTTTACTCTATGCAAAAAGTGAAGAAACGATGGGTTTTTGGAGAATTTTCAGTTGGAGTATATTCACAAGTCTGTTAAGAAGGTAGAATCAGAATTTCAGCATTTAATTCCAAGGCATTTTATCGTGGTGAAGGATTAAAGGATCAGAGTGCAGTGTTTACAGATTGACCTGTTGAACTTAGTTGTGACTTTTGAGCATGAAGATGATGTTTTCTGGAGTTGGGCACTTCTACAAAGTTGTAGCCTGATCTTTAAAACTAGACACTTTGGGCAAGATTTGGTGCTGGTTTGGTTCAAAAACCTGAATTATTTCTGGCTGGGCAGATTGTCAAGTTAGATTAGGATTGTAATCTTAAGTTATCATTTTGTTATTTTGTTTCCAATTTTTAGAAGACCTTATTTAGGTAGGATTGGGAATAAGGTGTTGTTTATAACTTATGAGCATCAGCTAGCCATTAGAGTTTCTCTACGCACTAATTTAGAGAACTTGCCTAGGCTTTAGCAATTTGTATTCTTCTTTCTAGGGTGTTTTCTATCTTTTCTTCTTAATAATATTTTCTTTTCAATTAGATTATGTGTAACTAATTCCCTTTTGCTAGGGCGAGACCACGAGTTTTAGCATGAAAATGTAGTCGTTTAATAATTTTCTTATGAAATTATGCATACTTGCTTTGAATTATTAATACTGCATTTAAGCTATCTATATGTCTTAATGCTTGATCACCATTAGGATATTAAGATAAGTAATTTGATTCAATTTTTATTGGAACATCGCTATGAAATTAAGGAAGGTTTCTTTTTATTGATAATTGTAAGTTCACTTCAGGCGAGCATCACACTCTTAAGAGTTGCATGGTTTTTCAAAAGGGAAATTTTTTGAAATGTCATATGAACTTGTACGCATTTTTCAATTTGTCATATAAACTAAAATTTTAAGCAATTTGTCATACCAACTTTTTGAAATCGTTAATTTGTCATCTCTCCTTAACTCCGTTAAGTTTTCCATCCAATATAAGTCATGTGCGAGGTTATTCTAATACCTTACTTCCCTTTTATTAAGTTGTATTCAACAAAAACTGTAGGGTTTCTCAGGCAATGAAACAATATTTTTCATACGATAGCAATGAAATGATCATGCAATGCACTCTCTTATGGTTATTCCAAATATGTAATGATACACCAATGGGAGTTTACATTTTAGCATGTCACGAAGACATAATTTAATATGGGCTCTATAAATGAGAAACCGGTTGACGTTTTGTACTATAAATGGAGTTGTAGATGCATATATGCTAAAGAAAAGTAAAAATTTAAGTGTTTGTACTATAGACAAGTAAAAAACTTGTGAAAGATATGTTAAAATGACCTAAATAACCCTAAACACAAGTCAAATGCGAGTCACATGACTTATATTGGATGGTAAACTTAACGGAATTAGGGTGAGATGAGAAATTAATGATTTTGTAAAGTTGGTATGACATATTGCTTAAAATTTCAATTTATATGACAAATTGAAAAATATGAACAAGTTCATATGACATTTCAAAAATTTTCCCTTTTCAAAAAGTTTTCACAAAACTTAATGATTCTTGTATGTTTATATTTGATCTAAACATCACAAACCAATTGAATGTTAGATATATGTTTTTGCTTGAACGTGTTGAAGAGATGTTGCCTTAGGAAAACCACATCAAAGAATGGCAACGGCTAAACTCTAGCCCTGTTTATAATTGAATTTTCCAAAAACTTTTTCATTCTTTTCTGTTTTTCCCGAGTCTAATTGACACACCCCGATCCTAGAATCAAGGTGTGCTGGCCGTCATGTGGGCGTGACGTAACCAAAAGTGCGACGCATAAGCAATAGATAAGAGAAATACGAACAAACAAAAAACCAAATACTAGCAATAATAACCAAGTAACATGCTAGAGTAAGTTTAAGTGTGAAACACACAAATTCAAAGCATAAGTACTAGATGCGGTCAAGTAGGACCATAACTAAATTACAACACCCGCAGGTGAGTCCTACATTTATGTAGTCTGTCAGTACGCCGTGGGAATCCTCGTGGGCCACCAACGCTGCTAACTAGAACCTAGAGGGGCGCAAAACAAAATTGAGTGGGTCAGTAAAACCAAAGTTTTTCAAAAACATTTCATTTAAAGCATTTCTAACCCCTCGCTGTAAAACCTATATACTTTCCTAGAAAATAACATAATATGCATATACTTCTTCAAATATTTCAAATCACCAATCCTTAAAAAAACCCAGAAAATATGCCATGCCATAAATGTCAATAACAGATTAAGAATGCATAAGTATAACAGGTGACATAATGAATCAACCGGAGACCCTGCAGTTGGTCCTGTACGATTAATTCCATAACTCAATATCCAAACCAACCGGAGTCACCACGGTGACCTATACGGCACTACTCTGCACATAAGTCGGAACTACCTGAAGTAGTCTGTACGACAAGAATGGTGTAATAATACGCTCTAGTGCTTCTCTCATCAATCATCTGTGCACATAATCTAAGGTCACCTACCAGTCGGAACCACCTCTAGTGATCTGTACGACTAGCATGTCGGAACCCTCTCATGGTCTGTACGACATGCACCTACTTGGATCCAAGGTGAGCGTGCGGTGCGGTGAATACTATAAGCACTAACACCAAGGATGCAGGTTATGAGCTCTCAACACAATTCACCTCAATAATAAATCATATGAATAACATAAAACTCACTTGATACTCACATGTGCGTCCACAACACCATTTCATATATATATGCATCAATTATTAATTCATATAATTCATAATATGCATGCATGGCGTTTTAAAAACATACTTTCTTTTAAATTCAATTTCTGGGAAATTCAGTAGTATATAGGTAATAACAGAAAATAACTGCCCATTCACTGATAAGTCGAAGGGTCGTAACCCCCGTGACGTCCCTAGATGCGCTTGTCCTTGGGATAGGTATCACCTATATGCGAAACAACTATAAAAACGTTAATTAAAGCACATAACCGACAATTCGTAATAACTTCTCATACGGTGCTCAATTTGGGTATATGAATATACCACAGTGACCTACTTGACGTCACGGACGTCGACATATTTTTAGAAAAAAAATTCGAGGCTGCACGCGCCCCCACGCGCCGGGAGGGGCACGGACCCACGCGCGTCATCTTCTTCCTCCAGTCGCCGGATTGGTTTTTCCGGTCGTTGGAAACTGGAGATTTTTCAATCTCCTTGTTCTCCGTCATTTCTCAACCATTTTCTATGAAAGTTTCACCAAAATGTCCTACATCACGAGGGGAAGAAGGCTATACCTCTTTGGAACCTCAAAACCTTCGAAAATCACGTTGGGAAACTTCACCAAAACCGGCCACCTTCAAACTAGGGTGTCCCGACATCCAAAACTTCCAAACAAACGTTCCCGAGCTTCGTGGGAAATTCCTAGAGCTCACTATAAGCTTGGATTGTCCTAAAAACCAACCATTACAAAGTTCATGAATAGTACTCAATTCGGACCTTTTGTTTTCAACGTGAAAACAAAGGGTTTCTTACCTGAAAATGGTACCTTTGAGTTTGTAGGGCACTCACGAACAAAATGGTGCTAATCTCCACTTCAATCCATGAAGTTTTGATGGTCCTTGGGTGTGGTCCATACAATTTCGAAGGAAGAGAGAAAGAGAAAAGTGACAGAGAAGAGGAGAGAGAGAGAGGGCACGGGGTGAGGGTATCCCGTGTGTGTGTGTGGTCCATCCCAAAACAAGTCCAACTTCTTTCCCTAACCACACAAATTACATACAACCTTTAATCAAAATTCAAACTTTCTAAGACTTAGGGATATATGCATTATTTAATAATATGTCACACACACACCTTAGCATCCGTCAAGGACAATTTCGTCATTTCACAACCTCGATAAAAAGAATCTCGGGACGGGCTGTGACACTGATCCTTTTTCACTTTTAATTATTTTGTTTCTTGTTTATCTTTTAATTTCACAACTTCAATTCTTTTCTTAAAAATCTGTTTCAAATAATCAATTAAAGATTAGTTTAAATACAAATTATTCATATCAATTCTTGGGGAAAACGACCTTACTTGAGCCGTTTAAACTACAATTACTTTATTCTCTTGTAAGTACTTTAAAGTATTTTTATCCCTAGTTTTACATGTGGTAAAAATCCTACCACCACCTAATGTAATGCTTATTGAAGAGTCATAGCTTGAGCTTGCATCACAAAAGAATAACAACCAAGAAATGATCCAATTGTAATAGTATAACCATTTGAATTTCTAATTACAAAACCTGAAGTAGCCTCACCATTAGAATAAAATTAAAGAAAACTAATGAAATTGACTTCAAAACTATGCATTTTAACCACAAATCATCTAATAACTTTATTTAATGATAAAGATAAGAGAAAGATAAAAAATAAAAAAATAAAAAGAACTTATGAAACGCACGTTTCTACGCTTTGGGAGAGTGGATCGGCCAAAGACTATGCCCAATTTTTCATTGGTGGAAACTGCATCGGTGGATGCGACAAAACAATGGTATTGCAACTTTATCCTTTTTTTAAGAACAATACTTGGCTACTCTAAGATGAGTAGGAATTCATACTCAAAATTTCTCAAAATTGTTTGTTGTCAATTTATAAAACTTTGTATTTATAATCAGAACCGTTTATATTATAAATCACCCTATAAAGATAGCCTCTGCAAAAAATTAATTAAAACTAAGGTCATTTAGTCATCAAACTGTTTAAAACCAAATGAACGGTATTGGTAAAAGCATTAGGAATCGTATGTGTATTTGCTACAATAGATCGACTAAACGACCTTAGTTTTAATTTAATTTTTGTAGAGATGATATTTATAGTGTGATTTATAGTATGAACGGTTTTGATCATAAACACACAGTTCTTTTATTAAAACACTAAGAATTTTGAATAGGAATTCCTACTCATCTTTGAATAGTCAAGTATTGTTTTTTTTTTTTAATCACCACTTGCATTTCTTATGGTTTTTTAAATCATCAGAGCGATTTCTTTTGTTTTTTTAGATCACTCACCCATTTCTTTTCGTTTTTTTTAATCTCCACTCACCCTGGTCCCTATGTTCATTTGTCTTCCTCGATAAATTTTTCATTGTGACAAAACCATGTATTGTATACCACGTGTTTTTATATAAGTGGTGGAAAATTATATTTTTTAAGTTATTAACTTTTTAACACACATATCTCACAATTTGTATAATGACACATGGTGTACCACTTAGTGTTCCAGTCACATTGAAAAATCTCTCATCTTCCTCCCCGTGCAATCATCACTCTGCCGTTTCTACTTTCCCCTCATCTCTGTCACACCCAACTCTCCATCTCTCTCAACTCTCCATCACTCTGCCATTTCTACTTTCCCTTCTCCGTAAAACTCAGAGGTCGAGAAGCCTGTGTCTACATGACAACTTGCCACTTCTGGACCTCCCTTTTTCTACTCTGTAAACACCGAGGCACACCAACGCCTCCATTTCCCAACAAAAGATTAGCACAGAACCACCATCACTGCCTTTAGTTTTCAAAAATAGTGTAGTATTTGTGTTTGGTTTTAAAAATAATTAGTGTTCAGTTTTCAAAAATAATGTTCGGTTTCAGAAATAATATAGTACCATTTAGTTTCGGAAATATTGTAGTACCGTTCAGTTTCAGAAATACTGTGTGCGATGAACAGACGGGTCGCGTGTTAGTTTTTAATTACTTTTTTTAAATTTTATTTTTTACTATATTAGACTTTTGTCTTTTTCATTAAAATTTAAATCATTTTCATTAAAATTGAGGTCATTTTTCATTAAATAAAGTTATAAAATAATTTTTAGTTCAAATAAATTTCGTTCAAATCCTTTTTATTAAAGCTCTCATAAAATTTATAATAACTAATGTGACTTTTACTTAATACATAGGCAACGTGCTTTTGAAAGCACATGGCCTTTTAACAATCAATTTAGCTTATTACACATACAATAGTTATTCCTACTTAGTTGCAATAATTTACTACATATAAACAAGTAACTTATTAAATTACATAATTTGCTTTAACACATATCAAAATCTAACAATTTTGCACTAATTGGCTTCCAAAAGGAGCCTTTGAATAAATATGAACTTCATTTGATATAAGATCATCTCCAAACCTTAGGCTAAAAGTCAAATTTTTTAGTCTAGAAAATTTAGCTTTTAGCCTAGAAACAGTTTTTCTGTTCCAACCATTCTGGTCTAAAATTTTAGCTCGAGATTATTAAATAATGAACTTAGGCTAGTTTTTTTCTTAAATTAACTTTAAAAAAATTATGTAGACTATCATAAATTAATTTTATGAACATTTTAATCTAAAAATATTTAAATTCCGATAAATATTGAAAAATCACTAAATCGATATACATGAAACTCATGAAACACTATGGAAGAATATGAAAATCATGGTAGAAAGAAAAATTGGAAGAATTGTAGGAGAAAATTGAGTTTTGTGTGGATGTTTGAACATATACATAGGTATTTATAGAGTTTTTGGGTTAATTTTGAGTTAAATAATTTTTTTAATTATTTTAGACGTTGGATTTAAATTTGGGCTGTTAGATCTCTTTTTTTACCGTTCGATTTGATTATATTCGATCTCAGCTGTTGGATTCAATGTATTTTAAAATTGCATTTAAAAGATAAATAAAATTTGAATCTGGACAGTTGGATCAACCAACGGTCCATAAAGCCAGCCGTAGGATGCAGAAAAGAGTCGTTGGGCTCTAGTTGGTGGCCGATAGCGGCCCTAACAATGGCCCCCCTGTCGGGCGCTAAATGGCACAGCCCATCCCGAGATTCTATTTATCGAGGATGTGAAATGACAAAATTGTCCTTGACGGATGCTAAGGTATGTGTGTGACATATTATTGAATAATGCATATTTTCCTAAGTTTGGAAAATTTGAAATGGATTAAAAATTATTTGCAATTTGTGTGGTTAGGGAAAGAAGTTGGACTTGTTTTAGGATGGACCACACACACACACGGGGTACCCTCACCCCGTGCCCTCTCTCTCTCATCTTCTCGGTTCACTCTCACTCTCTCCCTCTCGAAACTGTACGGACCAACACCAAAAACCCTTGAAACTTCATGGATCGAAGTGGAGATTAGCACCATCGCATTCGTGAGTGCCTTACGAACTCAAAAGTCCCATTTTCAGGTAAGGTTTTCCTCATTTTCACGTCGAAATCACAAGCACCGACTTTGGCACTATTCATGAACTTTGTATTGGTTCGTTTTTAGGACAATCCAAGCTCATAGTGAGCTCTAGGAAGTTCCCACGAAGCTCGGGGACGTTTGTTTGGAAGTTTTGGACGTCGGGAAACCTTAGTTCGAAGGTGGCCAGTTTTGGTGATATTTCCCGACGTGATTTCGAAGGATTGGGAGGTTTTTAAAGGTATAGCCTTCTTCCTCTCGTAATTTGTGAAGTTTTGGTGAAAATTTCATGGAAAATGGTTGAGAATCGAGCAAGAAAAGAACGATTACAGGTCTGCCCAGTTTCCGGCGCCGGCGAGTTTTCCCGGCGATTGGAGGTAAGGGATGATGCGCATGGGGGGGCGCGTGGACCCGTGCCTATTCAGGCGCGTGGGGGCACATGCAGCCTCGAAAAAAATTTCTAAAAATATGTCGACGTTCGTGACGTCGAGTAGGTCACTATGGTATATTCATATACCCAAATTGAGCACCGTATGAGAAGTTATTACGAATTGTCGGTTATGTGCTTTAATTAACATTTTTATAGTTGTTTCGCATATAGGTGATACCTATCTCGAGGACGAGCGCATCCAAGGACGTCACGGGGGTTACGACCCTTCGACTTATCAGTGAGTGGGCAGTTATTTTCTGTTATTACCTATATACTACTGAATTTCCCAGAAATTGAATTTAAAAGAAAGTATGTTTTTAAAATGCCATGCATGCATATTATGAATTATATGAATTAGCAATTGATGCATATATATATGAAATGGTGCTGTGGACGCACAGATGAGTATCAGGTGAGTTTTATGTTATTCATATCATTTATTGTTGATGTGAATCGTGTTGAGAGCTCATAACCTGCACCCCTGGTGTTAGTGCTTATAATATTCACCAGCACCACACGCTCACCTTGGATCCAAGTAGGTGCATGTCGTACAGACCATGAGAGGGTTCCGACATGCTAGTCGTACAGATCACTAGAGGTGGTTCCGACTGGTAGGTGACCTTAGATTATGTGCACAAATGATTGATGAGAGAAGCACTAGAGCGTATTATTACACCATTCTTGTCGTACAGACTACTTCAGGTAGTTCCGACTTATGTGCAGAGTAGTGCCGTACAGGTCACCGTGGTGACTCCGGTTGGTTTGGATATTGAGCTATGGAATTAACCGTACAGGACCAATTACAGGGTCTCCGGTTGATTCATTATGTCACCTGTTATATTGATGCATTCTTAATTTGTTATTGACATTTATGGCATGGCATATTTTCTGGGTTTTGATAAAGAATTGTGATTTGAGATATATGAAGATTATATGCATAATATGTTATTTTCTGGGAAAGTATACAGGTTTTACAGCGAAGGGTTAGAAATGTTTTAAATGAAATGTTTTTTTGAAAAACTTTGGTTTTTTTGAAAAACTTTGGTTTTACTAACCCACTCAATTTTGTTTTGCGCCCCTCCAGGTTCTAGTTAGCAGCGTTGGTGGCCCACGAGGATTCCCACGGCGTACTGACAAACTACATAAATGTAGGACTCACCTGCGGGTGTTGTAATTTAGTTATGATCCTACTTGACTGCACCTAGTACTTATGCTCTGAATTTGTGTGTTTCACACTTAAACTTACTCTAGCATGTTACTTGGTTATTATTGCTAGTAGTTGGTTTTTGTTTGTTCGTATTTCTCTTATCTATTGCTTTCGCGTCGCACTTTTGGTTACGTCACGCCCACGTGACGGCTAGCACGCATTCATTCTAGAATCGGGGTGTGTCAGTTTGGTATCAGAGCCTAGGTTGCAGTCTTGTATAAATTGTTAATGCTCTAATGATCTTGCGGTGTCTTCTGTCAGAACTATGTCACCTCGTAGGGAATCACGTCATGCTTTTGAGTCTAATTTCCCTGATATAACTCAATTAGGGGAAGCGATGGCCCATGCCTTTCAGAATGCAATCCGTCCTCCTCCTCCTCAGAGAACACCACTGTAGACTATGTATAATATGAAATTGGACCGTTTCATGGGTAATGAAGGTCATGAAGGGGCAGAAAAGTGGCTAGACCATATTGAGAAGACTTTTCAGGTGATGCAGAGTCGAGGGAATCTTCCTGCTAATAGATGGGTTGAGACCACTACTTGGTTTTTGGGGTAAGAGCCAGCAGCTTGGTAGGTAAATTAGACTCAGTTTATGTCACCTGAGATGGCAGCTGATTGGGAAGTATTCAAAGAGAATTTTAAGAAAAGATTTGTCCCTCCGGAGTACATTGATCGTAAGAAACAGGAGTTCACTCAATTGAAGCAAAAGAATATGTCGGCGCATGAGTATTACAGGAGGTTTACAGACTTATCTCGTTATGACCCTGATACAGCTGGTAATCAGGCAGAGATGCTTCGCAGTTTTAAGCTGGGAACTAAGAGGAAATGGCGAACTTTTGCTAGTGCGCTTCCTTGCACCACTTATCATGAGTTTTCTGAGATTTTGGTTCGGATGGAGGATTCCGACAACCTTCCTAGTAATAGTGAGGATGCTAAAGATAAGCATGATAATCAGAAGAAAGATGATAGGGGTAAAGGTATCTCCACTCAGGGACCTTGTAAGACACATAATTTCAAGAAAAGTGGAGCGAGCTCGAGTTCTTCCAGTGGAGGATTTAGTGTCACAGGCCCGAGGAGAGGTGGAAGATTTGCTGGTGGACCCAGGTTTCAGAGACAGAGAGATTTTGGTGGTGCTGGTGGTTCTGGTGCTCCATTGTGCCGCCGTTGTAACTTCAGACATCATGGAGAGTGTAGGAGAAGTAGTGGTGCTTGCTACACTTGTGGACAGATGGGACATAGGGCTGCTCAGTGTCCCCGAAGTCAGCAGAGATCTCAGCAGTCTGCCATGCCACCTCCAGCGCCGATTCAGCAAAGCTTTGGATCAGGCAGTTATGGTCAGACGGGTCGTGGTGGTGTTTACCACTATCAGGGTGATACTGCTCCCTATACTTCTAGATAGTATCAGTATTCCCAGGATCCTTATTCTTAGACTGGGTATTCCCAAGACCCTAGAGGTTATACTTCTTATTCTTCCATGCCAACTAGTGGATCTCAGTGGCATCATGGAGGTCAGCCCCGACAGGGAGAGGTTGCTGCTCGCGGTGTAGGACCATCTAGGCAGTCTAATCAGTCAGGACAGGGATGTACTTCTCAGGGGCGAGGTAACCAAGGCAATAGAGGTCATGGTGGACGACAGCAAGCTCAGGGACGTGTTAATCACATCTCACTGCAAGATGCTTATAATCATCCGGATTTGATTATGGGTACATTCAATATTCTTGGTCATTTTGCTAGAGTTTTGATTGATTGTGGTGCTACACATTCTGTGATTTCTCATACATTTGCTCGAATGACTCAACCTCACCCTACACCTCTAGGATTTGATTTAGAGTTTGTTATGCCTAGAGGGGACAAATGTTATGTTGATAGTGTTTATCCAGGGTGTCCAGTGATGGTAGATGGTGTAGTTATGCCAGCTAATCTTATCCCGTTAGATATCGTGGATTTTGATGTGATTTTAGGGGCAGATTGGTTGCATTATAATCGTGCCCATATAAATTGTTACGGGAAGTCAGTTACTTTTCATCGTCCTGGATTACCAGAGGTTACTTTTGTGGGTGAAAGCAGTAGGGTGAGACATGGTGTTATTTCTGCCATGAGAGCAAAGAAGTTGTTATCGAAAGGTTGTCAAGGATACTTAGCACATGTGGTGTTAAATGATGTTGTTCCTAGCAGTGTGGAGGAAGTTGGAGTAGTTAGGCACTATCCTGATGTATTCCCAGACGATTTGCCTGGATTGCCGCCAGACAGAGATGTGGAGTTTTCGATTGATTTGCTTCCAGGCACGGATCCTATATCTTTGACTCCATATAGAATGGCTCCAGCTGAATTGAGAGAATTGAAAATTCAGTTACAGGAATTAACTGATAAAGGTTTCATTCAACCTAGTACTTCACCTTGGGGAGCTCCGGTGTTATTTGTAAGAAAGAAAGATGGAACCTTGAGATTATGTATTAATTACAGGCAACTGAATCGGGTGACGATTAAAAACCATTATCCATTGCCTTATATCAATGATTTGTTTGATCAGATTAAAGGTGCGTGTGTGTTCTCTAAGATTGATTTGAGATCTGGCTATTATCAGTTGAAGATTAAAGATGAGGATGTACCTAAAACGGCTTTCATGACCTGTTATGGACATTATGAGTTTTTGGTGATGCCATTTGGATTGACTAATGCACCTACAGCTTTCATGAGGCTAATGAATAAGGTATTCCAACAATATCTTGATAGATTTGTCATTGTTTTTATCGATGATATTCTGGTATACTCTAAGTCGAAAGCAGATCATATTCGACATCTTAACTTGGTATTAAAGAAATTGAGGGAGCATCAGTTGTATGCCAAGTTCAGTAAATGTTAGTTTTGGTTGAATGAAGTGGCATTTTTGGGGCATGTAGTATCGGCATGAGGAATTCAAGTAGATCCTCAAAAGATAGCAGCAGTGGAGAATTGGGAACAACCACGAACTGTCACTGAGGTACGGAGTTTTCTGGGTTTAGCAGGTTATTATCGACGGTTTGTTCAAGATTTTTCTATGATTGCTTTGCCACTAACGAAATTAACCAGGAAGGATGTTAAGTTCGAGTGGGACGAGAATTGTGAGCAAAGTTTCGAGCAGCTGAAATATTGCCTCATTCATGCTCCAGTATTGGTACTTCCTGATGATAGCGGTAACTTTGAGATTTAAAGTGATGCTTCTTTGAATGGTTTGGGATGTGTTTTGATGCAGCATAATAGAGTGATTGCCTATGCTTCTCGACAGTTGAAGATTCATGAAAGGAATTATCCTACTCACGATCTTGAGTTGGCAGCCATTGTCCTTGCTTTGAAGATTTGGAGGCATTATCTCTATGATGAGAAGTGTAAGATCTTCACAGATCATAAGAGTCTTCAGTATCTTTTCACTCGGCATGATCTTAATATTCGTCAACGAAGGTGGATGGAGTTACTAAGTGATTATGACTGCACTATTGAGTATCATCTGGGTTGTGCAAATGTGGTAGCTAATGCACTGAGTAGGAAACCTCAAAGTCGACTCAATGCTTTGTATGCTTGTCGTGTTCCTCTTCTTGCAGATTTGAGAGCTACTGGAGTAAAGTTGGAGATCGAAGAACGAAGAGAAGCTTTTCTTGCTAGTTTCCAAGTCAGGCCAGTTTTAGTCGATCGTGTACTTGAAGCTCAGATGGTTGATGAAGAAATTCAAGAAATGATTCAATTGAGAAGTGAAGGGAAAAAGAAATACCTCAGGATTCGAGAATCAGATGGCATGCTTATGCAAGAGAACAGAATGTATGTGCCGAATAATGAAGAATTAAAGAATGGATTTCGTGTAGAAGCTTCCGCATACACAGAATGGATTTGATGGTGTTTGGGTGATTGTAGATCGACTTACCAAGTTAGCACACTTCATTCCCGTAAGGGAAAAGTATCCCCTGAATAAATTGGCTAAGTTGTTCATCACGAAGATTGTGAAGTATCATGGAGTTCCAGTGAATATTATTTCTGATCGAGATCCAAGATTTACTTCTAAGTTTTGGATAGCTTTTCAAGAAGCTCTTGGTACGAAACTGCTTTACAACACTGCTTATCATCCTCAAACCGATGGGCAATCAGAGATGACTATTCAGACGTTAGAGGATATGCTGAGATCTTCATTGTTACAGTTTGGTGATTCTTGGCATGATTGCCTAGACTTGATGGAATTTGCCTACAATAATAGTTTTCATTTGAGCATTGGTATGTCACCATTTGAGGCACTTTATGGTAGAGCTTGTCGTACGCCATTGTGTTGGTCAGAAGTTGGCGAAAGAGTGTTAAAAGGTCCAGAGATTGTGGATGAGACTACTCAAAATGTTCAGGTGATTAAGTCTAACCTGAAAGCGGCCCAGGATCAACAAAAGAGTTTAGCAGATAGACATGCTATTGATCAAGTATATGATGTGGGTAATTTGGTATTCTTGAAATTGTCACCTTGGAGAGGTGTAGTGCAGTTTGGAAAGAAATGCAAGCTAAGTCCTAAGTACATAAGACCTTATGAGATCACTGAGATGATTGGTGAAGTCGCTTACAGATTGGAGTTGCCTCCGGAGTTATCTAAAGTACATAATGTGTTTCATGTCTCGATGCTTCGACATTATGTTTTAGACCCTTCACATGTGATTTCTCCTCAACCTTTGGAGATTAATCCGGATTTCACGTATGATGAAGAACCAGTGACTATCTTGGATTGGAAAGACAAAGTTCTAAGGAATAAGACAGTGAGCTTGGTAAAAGTATTGTGGAGGAACCACTCAGTAGAAGAGGCTACTTGGGAGACAGAAGATCGAATGAGAGAGATGTATCCGAGGTTGTTTTATGAGTATTAGTGTGGTGACTGATTGTATGAATTTCGAGGATGAAATTCTATAAGGAGAGTAGATTGTCACAGCTCGTCCCGAGATTCTATTTATCGAGGTTGTGAAATGACGAAATTGTCCTTGACGGATGCTAAGGTATGTGTGTGACATATTATTGAATAATGCATATTTTCCTAAGTTTGGAAAAATTGAAATAGATTAAAAATTATTTGCAATTTGTGTGGTTAGGGAAAGAAGTTGGACTTGTTTTGGGATGGACCACACACACACACACGGGGTACCCTCACCCCATGCCCTCTCTCTCTCATCTTCTCGGTTCACTCTCACTCTCTCCCTCTCGAAAGTGTACGAACCAACACCAAAAACCCTTGAAACTTCATGGATCGAAGTGGAGATTAGCACCATCGCGTTCGTGAGTGCCCTACGAACTCAAAGGTCCCATTTTCAGGTAAGGTTTTCCTCATTTTCACGTCGAAATCACAAGCACCAAGTTTGGCACTATTTATGAATTTTGTATTGGTTCGTTTTTAGGACAATCCAAGCTCATAGTGAGCTCTATGAAGTTCCCACGAAGCTCGGGGACGTTCGTTTGGAAGTTTTAGACGTCGGGAAACCCTAGTTCGAAGGTGGCCGGTTTTGGTGAAATTTCCCGACGTGATTTCGAAGGATTGGGAGGTTTTTAAAGGTATAGCCTTCTTCCTCTCGTAATTTGTGAAGTTTTGGTGAAAATTTCATGGAAAATGGTTGAGAATCGAGCAAGAAAAGACCGATTACAGGTCTGCCCAGTTTCCGACGTCGGTAAGTTTTCCTGGCGACTGGAGGTAGGGGATGATGCACATGGGGGGGCGCGTGGACCCGTGCCTATTCCGGCTCGTGGGGGCACGTGCAGCCTCGAAAAAATTTTCTAAAAATATGTCGACGTCCGTGACGTCGAGAAGGTCACTGTGGTATATTCATATACCCAAATTGAGCACCGTATGAGAAGTTATTACGAATTGTCAGTTATGTGCTTTAATTAACATTTTTATAGTTGTTTCGCATATAGGTGATACCTATCCCGAGGACGAGCGCATCCAAGGACGTCACGAGGGTTACGACCCTTCGACTTATCAGTGAGTGGGCAGTTATTTTCTATTATTACCTATATACTACTGAATTTCCAAGAAATTGAATTTAAAAGAAAGTATGTTTTTAAAATGCCATGCATGCATATTATGAATTATATGAATTAGCAATTGATGCATATATATATATATATATATATATATATATATATATATATATATATATGAAATGGTGCTGTGGACGCACAGGTGAGTTTTATGTTATTCATATCATTTATTGTTGATGTGAATCGTGTTAAGAGCTCATAACATGCACCCCTGGTGTTAGTGCTTATAATATTCACCCGCACCGCACGCTCACCTTGGATCCAAGTAGGTGCATGTCGTACAGACCATGAGAGGGTTCTGACATGCTAGTTATACAGATCACTAGAGGTGGTTCCGACTGGTAGGTGACCTTAGATTATGTGCACAGATGATTGATGAGAGAAGCACTAGAGCGTATTATTACACCATTCTTGTCGTACAGACTACTTCAGGTAGTTTCGACTTATGTGCAGAGTAGTGCCGTACAGGTCACCGTGGTGACTCCGGTTGGTTTGGATATTGAGCTATGGAATTAACCTTACAGGACCAACTGCATGGTCTCCGAATGATTCATTATGTCACCTGTTATATTGATGCATTCTTAATCTGTTATTGACATTTATGGCATGGCATATTTTATGGGTTTTGATAAAGAATTGTGATTTGAGATATATGAAGATTATATGCATATTATGTTATTTTCTGGGAAAGTATACAGGTTTTACAGCGAAAGATTAGAAATGTTTTAAATGAAATGTTTTTTTGAAAAACTTTGGTTTTACTGACCCACTCAATTTTGTTTTGCACCCCTCCAGGTTCTAATTAGCAGCGTTGGGGGCCCATGAGGATTCCCACGACGTACTGACAAACTACATAAATGTAGGACTCACCTGCGGGTGTTGTAATTTAGTTATGGTCCTACTTGACTGCACCTAGTACTTATGCTCTGAATTTGTGTGTTTCACACTTAAACTTACTCTAGCATGTTACTTGGTTATTATTGCTAGTATTTGGTTTTTGTTTGTTCGTATTTCTCTTATCTATTGCTTCCGCGTCGCACTTTTGGTTACATCACGCCCACGTGACAGCCAGCATGCCTTGATTCTAGGATCGGGGTGTGTCACTAAAGCCAAACGGCCCGCGTGGGGGAAGTGCGCGAGTGAACGAGCTGAGATTGGACTCCCTTTAGGTGAGTCCACGCGTTTGTGGGCTATTTCTTGGGGGCTATTTGGCCTTGGTTTGGCATTTGGCTTTTAGCCTAAAGATTTAGCTTGGGTTGGGTTGGGTTGGGTTTTGGGGGGGGGGGAATAAGTGGGGTAATTTGGCAAATAGCCCAGGGTTGAGTGTGGTCTAAGGATTGTTCTTCCTCAAATATTGCTTTTCATAATTTCATTTAACATGAAGCCCAATAGAGTAAGGCCAGTTTAGTATTATTTTTTTCCATCAAAAGTTGTTTCACTTTAAAATTAAGCAGTAAAAAAGTGTTTAGTAATAAAAAAGATCTTGCTTATTTTAAAAGCAATTGCCTATAGGCAGTAGCTTTTAAAAGCAACGTACAGGTTACTTTTAAAAGCTATTTCAATAAAAAAATAGAATTGAGCTTTTAATAAATATTTTTAATTCTTGTAATACACTCATTAATTTTAAAAAGAACAATATTTATCTTTCTAGACACATTTTATTCTTAAAGAACAAAGCGACCATCACCACCTACAAGTACACTCTAACCTTTTACACCACCATTACCATTACCACCATCACCACTATTGCCACAACACCACACCACACAATCGCGCCACAATCTCTAGCAACTTATGGGCGAGACTCTTAGCGTTCCATTGAGGGGAGTCGTCACAATCGTTTTCATGGAGATACTCAAAGTGCCTTCAAGTGCAGATCTCACAGTTCATTTGGATGAGGATCAAGAAATGCTTTCAGTGTGGCTAGTTTATCACATTGTCGACACACAAATCCATGTAGAGATAAGACCAGGAAATGCTTTCAGTGTGGCTAGGTTGGTTATTTCATGAGCGAGTGCCCAGAGGCCACATATATTGGTACTAGCGCAGCGACGACCAATGTTGATGGCCCAATTACACCTCCTGCTCAAAGTGGGCCATCTAGAGCACCTTCAGGCTCAGGTCAACAGAGATTTGTACGACAGAAGTTCGAGAGCCTGGAGGCGGTTAGTAGTTATTAGAAGCCCATAGTAGTGGAGCAGTGACATCGTAGGGAAGTTCTTAGGAAATGGCTAGAGTTAGTGCATTCTGCTTGAGGGATAAGCCATAACCCTACAAGAAAGCAAATACGATGAGTTTAGGGGACTAAACTATTTTTAAGGGGGGAAGGATGTAAACCCAGTCCTCATATTTCACTGTTTAAACACTGTATTTCATAATGGGTACGATGCGTTTGTATTTACGGTGTAGGATTTTTTTTCAAAATTTGTAGAAGGACGAAAATGCCCATGTTGGGCTACGCAAAGTTTTACATGGACGTATTTGATCCTTTCATGTTTCGCCACATTTCTTGCCATATTTAGATAGTGCATGCCACTATGAACGCGTGGGCGTAATAGATATAATGAAGATTCTACGAAACTTTGAAATTAAAGGGCATTTTGGTCTTTTCACTTGTCCTTAATAAACAGTTTGTGAGCCATGTGGGGCCCACTACCCTTGTTTCTGGAGCCTTCTCCCTTTTTCTTATTTTCTCTCCCATGGCACTCTTATCTCTTGGTCTCTCAACTCTTTCATCTCTCCCATCTTTCTCGTGAGCAGCCACAAACCACCATCAAACATTCCTCTCGACCCTACGAACCAGAATCTAGGTTTTATTTCCTAAATTTGGTACTTAGACGTGAGTTAGAAGTCACTATTTCAGGGCCGACACTTACCTAACATTTTTCCTACCAATTCCAGCCAAGGTGAGGTCTCTAACCATCATATTTCGATTCCTCTTGTTAAGCAGATCAATTTCCATATATAGATTGCTGAATTTGGTTAGAAACAAGTGAGTTATAGCAATTTAAGTTTACCGAGTTTTCTGGCAAAAAATTGAGAATCTGGTTGAACCACGACAATTGTTACGACCGAGTCGGCCCGACCCGCGACCAAGATCCTACCCGACTCATTTCATAATCCAGATTGGAATATTCTTTTAAATATTCCCGTGGCCTTAGAGGAATATTCCATCACGTTGATGGGGACTTTAACCATTGAATTTTTTAACTTTCGACCTGGGATCTTTCTTAGGGTATTTCAACATGCGGAATCAGTTTTTAGCATTCGTTTAATGTAGTTTCTTAGTTGATGGTCTAGTTGACCGACACTTAATTTTACGATTGGCAGAGATCCGACCGTCAGATCCTAATGAAATTTTAATATGTTGTTCTAGAAGAATAACAAGGACTTTAGGAAGTTATGGATCAGAAATCCAATGTGTGCATCTTCCGAATGTAAGGTTGTTGACCTTACCGTTGTCATTTGACCAACGATTGACTTTTGGTCAACGTATCCTGAATCTATCTAGAATGTACTGGAAGGTGTGTACTACATATAATTATGTGTTTTATCGCAAAAGTTCTGAGGCACTATTTATGATTTGTTCTATGTGACGACTGTACGACGACGCATCGATCTTTGTGCTAGGGAGTCGTAGCGAGAACACCATATGAGTGACTTTAATATATATGGTAGTGGCTATTACCTTGAAATTCTTATGTTAGTATCCTTAGTGGATATGGCATGATTTTGTAATTGTGTTTTATATTAAATTGTTACATTTAAATTCTACCATCGATCTACTTTTATAAAATGTTATTTGACTTGCATATTCGAAATGTTTGTGAAATGTGATGTGAAATGCATATTTAAACTATTCATAAAACATGAGGGCTAGTAGTGATCCGTTAACCCATCGTCATGAAGAGTTGTCACATTGAGTTTGTTTCATGTCTTGCTTCGTCGAGCCTTTCTAAGCTAAGTTGATTCATGCCTTGTTTCGTTGAGCCTCTATAAAATATGTTACTTGAATTTTGCTCGGTTCTGTTAAGTGGTCCGGAACTGGGTTCCACTAGGGTTTCTTTGAGTGATCCGGATCATATATGTTCGGATTACGTTATGTAATGATTATCTTGTAAACAGTTTTTTAGTCGCAATTGTATTACTTGGAGAGCAATGATTATCTTTCTTGAAATTCAATAAGGTTGCAATCATAGAGAATTGGTGTGGGGATAGGAAACCTCTCTCCTCCCGTGGGGCGGGGGGTTTGGGGGCTAGGGTTTGAGAATTGGGGATTAGGGTTTCTAGTAGTAGGGATTCTTGCAATTCCAAAGGAAATTTTCCAATTCCTTTTTTATCCCAACTTTTGGAAAGTCATTATTAACTTTTTTTTTATCCTGGAAACACTTAAGGATAATCTTTGGTAGAAAATCTGAACAAGAAAACGCTGAGTTTTTATGGATAAGAACAATTTCGCAACAATACACTTCAAAGATGGGAAGCAACGTGCGTGTAATCATGAGGGCTTTAACCAATCGGGAGATCTGGAGTATGGATGAAAATGTGGATCAAAAGATGAAAGGACATGTTTGTTTCTCTGCTATGAAATTTGTTGGTAATCATGATTATGTGCAAGTTTGGTTAATAGATTTTATAGGCTTAAGTTGATTTTTACTCTCTGTTCTTGCTTTAATGGTTGGAATTCCTTTACTTGGGAAGCGAATCCTTGTGTTTTTTGGTTACTTTCTGTTTTTAGGTTAGCATTTCAATCCCTTTCGTTAAACTTTGTGGTTTTAATCATTAGGGTATTGGTTTGCTTAGGTCGGTTGGGTTTTTTAGAACACTTTTTTGTGTTTCTAGTGAAGCTCAATCGACAGCTTCCTTTCCTAATGGCTTGCATGCATGCGCTTTGGATTTCCAAACGTTTTGCGTGTATTAGAGTGAGCCTTCTGTCTAGGCTTAGGTTCTCGAGGTTTGCTGATTGGAGCTTGGGTTTAAATTGTAGTTCTCTATGTAGAGAAGTCAATGATATCATTCCTGATATCTTGGCTTAGTGTAGGAAACATTTTTGTAATTGATTTGTATAAAGTTTAGTTTCCTGTTGTATACCTAGAAAGTAGGGTAATTTACTTCTAAGTCAAGTATTCTTCTTTGTATAAATCTCCTTGTTTCAATAGAAGAAAATACACTTCCGCAAATCATATTTTTGCTCTATTCTTTACATGGTATCAAGAGCTAAGTCGAAACCATAGTTCTTGCCGCTACCCTTCTTTTTGCTATTTTTCAATAGCCATCTTTCGTCAACCATCATGGCCACTGACGAAATTCCCAAAGGTTTTGCGGTTGACGTCAAAACTGATGTTTCAAATCCTTTGTTTATTCATCATTCAGATCACCCATCTATGATGCTGGTTTCGAAGCCCCTTAATGGGGACAACTACTCTACTTGGTCTCGTGCAATGAGAATCTCCCTTAGTGCCAAAAACAAGCTAGGTTTTGTTGATGGTACTGTTACACAGCCTTCCGAGAAAACCAAACCGGCTGATCATGCTACATGGCAGAGATGCAATGACATGATCGTTGCATGGATCATCAACTCCATTGATTCAGAAATTTCTGACAGTATTCTTTACATGACTGATGCTCATGCAATCTGGGAGGAATTGCGTGAGCGTTATTCTCAAAGCAATGCTCCTCGGATTTTCCAATTACAACGGGACATTGCTTCTCTTACTCAAGACCAACTTTCAGTTGCTGCGTACTACACGAAGCTAAAGAAATTATGGGATGAACTGGCGTCATATAATGACTCCACTTCCTGCACATGTGGAGCGCAGAATGAAATAAATAAATTAATGCAGTTCCTTATGGGTCTCAACGAGTCCTATAGTGCCATTAGAGGGCAAGTCTTGTTGATGAACCCTTTGCCAACTGTTCGTCAGGCCTATGCTTCAATTTCCCAGGAATAGAAGCAAAGATGTCTTACTGCTTCACGTGGAGTCACCGAGACAGCAGCTATGGCTGTTCGATAAGGTGGTTCACGGTCATCTGGATCTTCAAGTCGTAAGCCCTTGCATTGTACTCATTGTGATCATGACTATCACACCATTGATACTTGTTACCAACTTCACGGGTATCCACCGGGGCATCGTCTTCACAAAGTCAAGCCTAAAAAAGGAAGCAAGTCTTCTAAAAGGGAAGGCAGTTCTTCTTCGTCTGCAAATCAAGTTTCAACAGGTGCAACTTTGGAAGAGATGAAGTCGGTGATGTCCGGGTTATCTGACACCCAATTCCAGCAAATCCTTGACATCATGAATAATAAAGGAGTTGATGTCTCCGTTCCTCCAAAAGCTAATGTCGCTGCCATGAAGACAGGTTTGTCGAAATCTTCTTTGCACTTACGTCGATGGATAATCGACAGTGGTGCAACAGATCATATAACCTCATCACCTGATTTGCTTACTGATGGTGTCAAAAACACCAATTTGTCACCAGTTTTATTACCAAGTGAAGAACAAGCTCGCATAGTCTCCACTGCGACAGTTCCTTTGAGTTTCACTTTTTTGTTACGAGATGTGTTGTGTGTGCCCTCTTTTCAAGTAGATTTGATGTCTGTGAGTCGAATTACAAGTGGATTGCATTGTTCTGTAACCTTTTTCCCTTCATGGTGTCTTATGCAGGACTTGATGACGAAAAAGGTGATTGGTTTGGGTAAGCAACGCGGAGGACTTTACTACTTGGTGACGTTGATTCCCACCGTCTCTGGTAGCTCCCGCCAAGTCTGCAACCTTGTTCTCTCACCCACAGAGTTGTGGCATCGGCGTTTGGGTCATTTATCCCCTTCTAGGCTCGATTTCATGTCAAAACACCTGTTGCATTTTCCTTTTCAATCCAATAATGCTTGTAACGTTTGCCCTTTAGCCAAGCAAAGTCGTTTACCTTTTAGTATCAGTTCCATTACAACCACAAAACCTTTTGATTTGATCCATTATGATATTTGGGGTCCTTACGCAGTTGCATCAACTTCCGGAGCCAAGTATTTCTTAACTATTGTGGATGATTACTCTCGTTTCACATGGATATTTTTTATGCAACACAAATCAGAAACACAGCACATCCTCAAGGATTTTTTCTCTTTTGTTCAAACTCAGTTTAATACATCTATTCGCCAAATACGAGTGGACAATGGTAGAGAATTTTTTTCTCTTCGTGGTTTCTTCCAAGATCATGGGGTCCTTTATCAATGCTCTTGTGTCTATATGCCCTAACAAAATGGGGTCGTTAAGCGTAAGCATCATCACATACTTGAAATTGCTCGTGCCTTGCGTTTCCAAGCTAACCTTCATATTACTTTTTGGGGGGGATGTGTCCTTACGGCTGTCCATATTATTAATCGTCTTCCTAACCTCATTCTTTCCAAAAATACTCCTTTTGAACGATTGTACTTAAAACCACCGTCATTTTCCCACCTTAAAGTCTTCGGTTGTCTTGCTTTTGCCACCAACACCCATATCTCTCACAAGTTTGCTCCCCGAGCCCACAAATGTGTCTTCCTTGGGTACCCCGTTGGACAGAAGGCGTACAAACTTTACAACCTTGCCATTCATACCTTTTTTACTAGTAGGGATGTTGTTTTTCATGAACATATTTTTCCTTACCATTCTTCTCCATCCTCTACTTCACCTAACCCTACGCCACTACCTATCGTCTTTCCTCACCCTACACCCTCTTTACCTGAGCCTCAAGCTACTACATATTCTCCCTCACTCGTGTCTACTGATACTCCTACCACTCTTTTTCTGCCCGAGATTTCCACCGATTCTGACCTACACCCTGATGCATCTTCTATCGAGCATGCTGCCTCCCTGCTTCCTACACCACCTGCACCGATGCTTCGCCGCTCTAGCCGCCACTCCTCACTGCCTCCAAGGTTGCGAGATTATGACTGCCCCATTCTTAAGCTTACCCAACCCGATCCTCCATGGTCTTCATTGTCTGGTCCTACTACTGGTACGCGTTATCCACTTGCTAATTATCTCACTTATCATCGTTTCTCACCTGCACAACAATCTTTTCTTGTAACTATCACTCAACAGGTTGAGCCCCAGACTTATGCCGAGGCTGTTGCTTCCCCTCATTGGCAGGCTGCCATGACTTCTGAACTACAGGCTCTCGAAGCTAATCACACGTGGACTCTCACCTCTCTTCCGGCTGGTAAATATCCCTTTGTTTGTCGATGGGTTTATAAAATCAAGCTTCGTTCTGATGGATCCATTGAGCGTTATAAAGCTCGTTTGGTTGCCAAGGGTTACACACAACTTGAAGGGATCGACTTTCATGATACTTTCTCTCCCACTGCTAAGATGACAACTGTTCGCTGCCTCTTAGCTCTCACTGCTTCCTGTTCCTGGTCTCTTCATCAACTTGATGTCAACAATGTGTTTCTTCATGGTGATCTTCATGAAGAAATCTATATGCTTCCTCCTCCTGGTCTTCGGCGACAGGGGGAGAATTTGGTATGTCGCCTTAACAAATCCTTATATGGACTGAAGCAAGCATCCCGGCAATGGTTTGCCAAGTTTTCTGAGTCTATTCACTGTGCTGGTTATATTCAATCAAAGGCTGATTACTCTTTGTTCACAAGGCAGCAAAGCAAGTCTTTTACAGCTCTTTTAATTTATGTTGATGATATTCTGATCACTGGAAATGATCCTGATGCCATTAGGGATCTCAAAAAATTTCTCAATAGTCGTTTCAAAATCAAGGACCTTGGTGACTTGAAATACTTTCTAGGCATCGAAGTGTCACGATCAAAGAATGGGATCTTCATTTCTCAACGTAAGTATGCTTTAGAGATTCTGAATGATGGTGGTCTCTTGGGAGCTCGCCCAATCGAGTTTCCTATGGAGCTGAATCTTAAACTTTTTGACAATGGTGAGTTACTTAAAGATCCGGCACAGTATAGGAGGTTGGTGGGTCGATTGATCTATTTAACAATTACTAGGCCGGATATCACATATTCAGTGCATGTGCTAAGTAGGTTTATGCATGAACCTCACCGTCCACACATGGAAGCAGCTCTCCGAGTTTTGAAATACATAAAGAGTACTCCTGGACAAGGTTTATTTTTCTCTTCTAAAAATGACTTGACCTTGAATGCATACTGTGATTCAGATTGGGCAGGATGTTCTATGACACGAAGATCAACCACAGGATATTGCGTGTTTTTTGGTTCTTCATTGGTTTCTTGGAGATCAAAGAGACAGAAAACCGTATCTTTATCATCAGCTGAGGCCGAGTATAGAGCCATGACTGGAACTTGTTGTGAACTATCATGGCTTCCATATCTTCTAAAGGACTTGGGATTGTTGCATCCAAAACAGGCCTTATTACATTGTGACAACAAAGCAGCTCTTCATATTGCTGCCAATCCAGTTTTTCATGAGCGGACTAGACATATAGAGATGGATTGCCATTTTGTTCGAGATAAAATACAAGATGGTTCTATTGTTACGCGATTTGTTCCTTCTTCACAACAACTTGCAGATGTGTTCACGAAGGCATTAGGAAAGGAATCTTTCTTGTCCATTATACACAAGTTGGGAGTTCTTGACATCCACTCTCCAACTTGAGGGGGAGTGTAGAGAAGTCAATGATATCATTCCTGATATCTTGGCTTAGTTTAGGAAACATTTTTGTAATTGATTTGTATAAAGTTTAGTTTCCTGTTGTATACCTAGAAAGTAGGGTAATTTACTTCTAAGTCAAGTATTCTTCTTTGTATAAATCTCCTTGTTTCAATAGAAGAAAATACACTTCCGCAAATCATATTTTTGCTCTATTCTTTACACTCTATGCTTGTTCCATCATCCAACTTCTACTTCCCTTCTCCCTAGCTTATTCCAGTGTTTTCCAATGGCGCAACTCAAGGCTTCTTCCTCAAAATCTCCCAGAGCCTCTCCTAACTTGAATTCAGTCCCTTGGATCAATCCTTTCCCTAGACCCCAACCTGGAAAACAACTCATCGTGGTCGAGAGACCTAGAAGTGTGGTCACCCTTGAGAGGGGTTGCATGAGAGTGTCAACTTCCTTGTACTATACTGCTAATGTGGAGCACATGGAAAGTCGTTGTCTAGTCAGGAAGATGTTTGGTCAAGCGGTAGAGGCGAAACTAATCCAAGGGTAAACTTGCTATAATCTGGAAGGGTCTTATTCAAGGTAATTTCTTCTTAGATCACTTTGGTAGGCACTAGTTTATGATAGAGTTCACAAATGAAGAAGATGTTGCGGTGGTCTTAGAAGGTAGGCCTTGGTATGTCGAAGGACAAAGGTTGAAATGATTGGGAAAGTGATCAAAGTGGATGAGGTTACTCTGCATGGCTTGAATGGACTCTTTTTGCGTGTGCTCATGAAGGTCGACATCTGATACCCTCTTCCGAGGGTACTTGTGCTAAATGATAGGAACAACAACCCTATTTATGTCAGTTATGAAAAGCTGTTTGAAGTGTATTTCTACTGTGGTAGAATAAGGCTGGATGGTCATAGATGCCCTATAGGTTTGAAGAACTCGAGACCCTCGTTCCTTATTGACAGGATCTTTAAGGAGGAGCCCAGGGTGTTTCCTACTAGTGTTATGAATGTGACTCCTTGGAATGAAGAGATGCAGGAAGATGTAATGATCTATTTTCCCCATGCCACTTTATTTGAGGACGATCTTGTGGACCCTGGCCAAGGTTATGTTGGAGGGGCTATACCGGGGTCGGAGGGTTGAACTCAAGTGCCGATAAAAAAGAGAGGAAATATGTCCAAGGGAAGAAGGGGCAAAGCTTTGAGAGACAATTAGACTTTTAAAGAAACAGCTGTTGGAGCAGGGCATGGAAAAGATATCAACAATTATCCAGGGCACAATTGGGAAGTGATTGCTGATCTTGATAATGATCCTCACGGGGTAAGATATCATTTAGAAAAATGTATAAAAGTTAATAAATTTTATGCTAGGTAGGAAATGTTTAGGCGTGAGGATAAAATTGTTGATGAAGGGGATAACTTGTGGGTTGATAGTCTTTTCCTTGACCCTCCTTTTAGGTCTTGGCTAGAAAATGATAAATTGGATAATGATTTAGATGATATTCTAATTGATAAACATGATGTGATGTTGATTGAAACGACTGGAAGTATGGTTCAACCATCAAGAATGGCGGTGGAGATGAAAACAAATGCTGAATGAAAAGGAAATGAAGTGGTTAGACCTATTGCAGGTTTGCTGAGCCCACGAAAGAGAATGAGATAGGAAAGTAACAAGTTAGCTGGGAACGTGTTGAACCTGGAAGAGATTGACTGATGAAGTGGATGTTATGGAATTGCAGAGGTCTTGGTAGACCGAGTTTTAAGAGTCAGTTTAAGCACATGTGTTTAATAAATAAGCTAGATTTATTCTGTTTAGTAGAACCTAGGCAGGATTTATCTACGTATGCCTTGAACTTTTTTAGTTAGTTTTTTTATATGAATTTGGCTTTCCCAATGGTGGGGCGAGCTTGTGGTGTTATCATTTTGTGGATTTCCTATGTAATTCAATTAAATGTTTTGTTTGCTTCATAGAGATTTGTCCATTGCCATATTACCAACATAAAAACAAAGATTGATTGGTTTACTACTGTTTGGATCAAAACTTGAACTTTGGGCTCAAGAAAGGAGCTGGCCCAAAAGGAGGCCCGAAGGGAAAGTCAGCCGAAGCCCAGTCAAAGCCCAGAAAGCAGAAAGGGCCTTTTCTGACATGGTGCAGCTCATGAAGACCACTTGCTTACCTACCCAAAGGCCAAGTGGTATAGACTGACCAGCTACACAGCCCATAAAGTACTTTATGATGGCAGTACATGTAAAATAGTTGATGAGTCATCACCTTTCAAACCGCATTCGGGCAAGGTTGCTGCTACAGGAGACCAAGCCGAGTTGTCTATATAAGAAGAAAGAGAAACCAGGAATAAGGACACTCAATCAAACAAACAAATGCAAGCACAAACTCTGCTCAAAGCCAGATTTGCCTTCAAAATGAAGCTGTAGTCAGCCCAAGCCTTCATCCCCCTCGGGACAAGCCTTCATCCCTCGCGGGATAAACCTTCACCCAAACCCTTGTAATAGCTCTGCTACCTTGTTCAACCTTGCTGTAGTATCGATTCATCTTTTGTAAATCTCTCTCCCTCTCTTAAGCTTTCATACCCTTGATAAACTACAAAGATAGGAACCTGCAAGACGACCAGGCTTGCCCGACAAGGTTAAACCTTGCCCGACCTTCTTTGTTTTTGTCTTTTCATTCATTAGCCTAGCAATATGTTGTATACTTCCAGTTCTATTCAAGTTATTTCTAGCAAGATGACTATTAAAAGGCTTTCTCAGTACTTGGATCCGATTTGAATATATCTTCAGTGTTCAAACCAGATCCAAGTCTTAAGCCCTCGGGCATGTAAATCTGATTAGTTAAAAGTCCTTGGCCTCAAGGCATTAAAAAGAACCTTATGTGGACTTAACCCATCCACGACAATCATTGATAAACGAGAAGTCTGAAGGTACTTGGGGCGCAAGTAATCGACCTACCTCTTAGTCTTATTTCTATTACATTATGATTATCATAGAACGCTTAAGCATGGGACGGATTCTGATAGGAAGCCTCAAGGCCTACACCTAAGGCCCCACGAAGGCACCTATTTGGGTTCATTCCATTCGGCGGTCTAGAATGTTTGAGTATAAGAACGAACTTTAATGGGAAGCCTCAAGGCCTACATCTAAGGCCCTACAAAGGCACCTATTTGGGTTCATTCTACCTCTCGAACTCGGGTAATCAGAAGTATAATAGTTATAAGACTCATGCATTTACGAGAATAAATATGATGTGTTTGAGCACTGGTTTAGTTATTGATAGAAAGCCTCAAGGCCTACACCTAAGGCCCCACAAAGGCACCTGTTATAACTAACACGGTTTCTCGGGTATATACATATACAACCAAAACTCGACATCCATTTCACATCTGCCATACTGAAGATGGCAGTGGCACGCCTGAGCACTCAAAAGTTAACCTTGATTGTGAGCCTCAAAGCCTACACCTAAGGCCCCACAAAGGCACCTCTCAAAGTTAACTCTGTCCTTCTCTTTCAGCCTTGCACGACGAGCCTTGCCCGAAGAGTCTTGCCCGACGAGACTTGCCCGACAAAGCCCGACAGTGAAGTAGAAGCCCGACAGCAGCCCTCAATCGGCGCCAACCTCCCGGGGAGCTGTGTGCTCGTCGGCCAGGAAACATCCCCGACGGAAATTCCTGACGCGAACATAGTTTTGGCACGCCCAGTGGGACTATACACTTTGTGATCTTACCCGACAGAGGGTTTCTCTCACCCTTTTTTCCTACGAATGGCGGATCAATCAGGAGATCCTTCTTCCCCATCAGGACGAGTGGTCCTAGAAAGCCCAACCACATCTGAAAGATCGGAAGGAAAGGGAACTAGTGAAGAACTACAAGCTACTATGATCCAAGTACTGAAAAGCATGGAAAGAATCTCCTTGGAAACCAAGGGAGAAGTGAGTAGGCTCTGTACATTAACAAGGAATCTACAGAGAAGACTTGATCTAGAGTTTTCTACTCCAAAAGGGGCTCAGGAAAGTGGGATGAGCCAAGTCACCATGAGAAGTGAACCAATCATTCCCTTATTCCCACTATTAGAAGAAGAAAAGGATAAGGGAAAGAATAAAGTGGCTCCTGAAGGGAATCAACCTGTGATAGAGCTAGTTCTGGAAAAATAGCCTCCTAGCTTCCCATTATTATCTTTTAATAATAGGAGGCAGAGCGAACAAGAGAGAACGAAGTATGGAATGCCTATAATGATATGGGAGACTAGCAGAAATGAGGGCACCACTACTTCAGATAAACCTCCACCTTACAGGCCACCCCCGTTGGCTAGTAAGGGAGTGGGAACTAACTGGAGGAAGCCCGAACCAAGGAGAGAAGCAGGTACGGGCAATGACCAGATCCCAAAGATCGACACTGCTCTCATCGGTCATGATGATAATTCAGCTACTCAGCAGCTGAGGGAAGAATTTGCTGAGCTAAGAAGGACAGTAGCTCAAAATGCTCAGCCACGGGCTCGCCCAGTGTTCAAAGTCACTTACCAAAAGCCTTATCCTGAATATATTGACGAGCTCAATCCATTCCCTCTCAACTTCAAGATGCCTGCATTCCCAACGTTCACAGGTGAAGACAGTAGCGTGTCCTCTAGAGACCACATTTTCAAATTCTCCAATCATTGTGTGGCATATGAGGGCAACCCAAATTATAAATTGAGGTTGTTTGGGAATTCATTGGCGGGTTTAGCATCTCAGTGGTACTCTCTATTACCCCCTAATTCTATTGCCAACTGGGGGCAAATGGAGATGGCTTTCCACGAACAGTTTTACAGAATTGAGCCAAAATTGACTATCAATAACCTTGTTGAAGTCAAACAATACGATCATGAATCTACTGAGGACTTCATGATGAGGTTCAGGAAAATAAGGATGAGATGCCAATTCCCCGTCAACCAAGCGCAGCTCATATCAATTACTCAAAGGGCTCTAAAATTACCTTTGAGGAAGAGGTTTTATGATGCACAATTCAACGAGCTGTAAGAATTGGTAATCACTGCTACTAAGTATGAGAGGCTGTTGCAAGAAGAGCAACAAGTGAAGCACACTTCCAAGGTCTCTCCCTTCTACAAAAACAAAGCTGTAATTCATCGTGTGGAAGTGGGAGAAACCAGGCCAGAGCGTGAGGATGGCCATGAAGAAAACATAGATGTATGTGCCACTGAAATGACTACACCTTTCAAACCACTGACGGTAAAGGGGCTAGTCCAACCTGTCAAAGATCAGAAGGTCGTAATGAACGATGGTGGTTTCATCCCCATGAAACCACCCAAGTACCAGAGTTATTCGTTCGATTTGGCCAAGGCACCTGAGATCTATGAAGAACTGGTACGGGCAAGAGTAATTTTGCCCGACAATACCAAAAAGATGCCCAAACCAGAAGAACTCAGGGGGAAAAAGTATTGTAAGGTGCACTATACCTTCAACCATTCCATAGTTAATTGTGTCCAGTTTAGAGATTGGATACAAGATCTTATAGTGAAGGGAAAACTGTTACTTGACTCGCCCCAAGCCAGTATGATGGTGGATACTAACCCTTTCCCTGAGGCTCTTATCAATTTGATCAACCTCATTTTAGAAGAGCCAGGGTCACCATTTGGTACTGCAGAGAAAGAAAAGGGCCCAAGTTGTCCCAACACCTCTGCATGAATAAAAATGCCATGAAGGGGACCAAGGGACCAAGATCAGGTCCTAAGATTGGTGTTATCGAAGGAAGTAGAAGAAAGAAGAAAGTAAACAAGGGGGCAAAGAGTTGCCCGAAGTCAATTCAAACAGTACCAAAAACAGAGCAGAGGACAAAACACATGTTCATTCCAATAAGAAAGAGGTTACAAATCATCCTATTCTAAAAAATTGACATCTTCACTCAGGGTCACTATTCGAGAATGGTATGTCTGCATAATAGCAAATATCCTACTAGGTTCGGCCAAAACAGTATGGCTATTTACAAGTTGGGACCTAGTATGCTCTAACTCCGAGTTTGACTTCTCTACTCCCTCAATTTGGTTTTCAAGGGTATCCAGAAGAGTTGCTTGTTCAGCTTTAAGAGCAACCAGTTGTTCCTCCAGCTTTTGAATTTCAGAAGTAACAACTTTAACCCTTTCTTTAGTCCGCAAGCTTTCGTCCATCAACCGATCAACTTGAGCGGAGACGTTTGACTCTTTCTCCATAAAGCATCTTGCCCGATTAGCTTGTCTATCAGCTTTCTAGTATTGCTCCCTAAGAGCCCTCAAATTCTCAAACAAAGAGAGAAAGGAATCATGCTGAGGTTTTGATAGTCGACCAGTTTTGAAAGACTCAGTTGTGACCTTTTCTAAATCACAAAGAGCCTTGAGGCTGAATAATGCAGTGAAGTCCTTCCTCGCCCATTCTTGGAAGACTTGTTGTTGCTCTGAAGAACTTGAGGTTGCTGAAGTATGTCTTGAGGATCTCAACCTTGTCTCAAGCCGCCCAAGTGCTTCAAAAAGTCTGGGCAACTTAGCAGGGTTTGGGGATGCAAAAGGAGGAGGATCCTGCACTGCAGCTCCCTCTAATGGAGTAATGCCAACTGGGGGGCGATCTCTGTCTGCCTGATCTTCTCAATTCCAGAAGGGGGAATCTCAGTACCTCCAAAAGATAAATGAAGACGGGAACGTTTTGATTTACGGACCAAATGAGGGGGAGAAGTTTCTTTTGGAACTTACTGCAAAAAACCAAAAGACCAGGTCAAGACAATCTAAATACAGTTGGAGGCAAAAAGAGGCCTTGGAGAGAAGAAATGTACCTGACTCAGCCCTAGGGTTTCACCAGGAAGAGTACTAATTCCTTGTTGGCGGGAAGATTCTTTACCACCAGTAAGAGAGGATAGAGCTGCACCTGAACCTGTACTAGTGCCCTAGAGATATCCAGAGACAGCAGTAATTGTTAGTAAATAAATCGTAAGAGGAAAACAAGAAGAAAATATTCCTATACCTGAGTTTGGTCTTGAGGAGGAGAAGGAGGTTCATCAATATCAACTGTTGGGCAAACAAATACCCGCGAGATTGCTACCTCTGAGGCTACAGGAATCTCGGGAACTATGGGTTCATTATCTGATACCACTAAGGGAGAAGGTGGCTCATATACTGGAGAAGGCTGCAGAAAACATGAGCGGGAGTTAATTTGGAAGCAATATACGGGATTTCAATGTGAAAATAATGGCTCACCAAGTTACTGTCCTCATCCACGAAGTGCAACATAACTCATGTAGATGGATCAAATTGAGAGGAAGGAGTTGCATCCAGAGCAGTAGAAGAAACCACAGACTTCAGAGGAGGGCCATGACTAGGCAAAAAGGCAGATGCCCCAGCCTAAATACAAATAGAAGAAGAGAAAAGATTCAGGCATTAGATCTAGAAATTAGAGAGTTATCCAAGAGTTAGAAAGGAAGAGAAAGCACTACTGAAGGGTTAACCTGGGAAGGAGAAAAACTTGTCTCTCGGGCAAGTTGTGGAGAGGCCTCAGGCGGAGAAAGCTTTTCTTTTCTTGCGTCCTGATTCAAAGTAAACAGATTTTGAGTTCTGTGAAAACAAGAAGGGATGTGCGGATAAAAAATATAAATCATACCTCGAGTTCTTTGAGGACGATACTTTGCAGTTCTTCAGCCTTTTTGAGCATGGCAGCTCTTAATGGTTCCTCCTTAGAAGCAATGATTGGTCTTTTAGAAGCTTGAGTTCCTGTTTTTCAAAGAAAACAAGAAACAGTTAGATAGAGGAGAAAGGCAGCAGTTTGATAAAGGAAAGCAGAAACTTACTGGAAGATTGTTGCTTCTTTCTGCCTGCCTCAGGGACTGGAGCAGATGGGGCTGATGACTTAGGAGAGGCAATAGTTTTTGCTCTCTTACTCTTTCTAGTAAGAGTTGGTCGTGTGGTTTTGGGTAGAAGTGCAGGATCAAGATCTGAAGCCTTAATCACAGCCGCTTTCTTTCGCTTGGGTGCTTTAATAATTACCTCGGGTGTTTCTTCAGCTCCTGAATCCTCAAAGGATTCTGAGACATCCACACCTTCCCCAGCTTCTCGTCTTTCAGCCTCTGCGGCCGCCCCATGGAGAACTACAGCATCAGCTGAGTTATCCTCGGACTCAATGGCTTCTGATTCAACATCCATTGGGGCTGCAGGGTCAAACAAAAGTAAGGATAGAAAGTCTTCAGAAGGGAAACAGAATCAGGTTGAAAGAAAAGTACCTATCAGAAGTGACCGATTCTTCTCTTGGATCATCTCTTTCCAATGTTCAAGCTCGCCCGAGCTGGGGTATGACTTAAGAGAAAGTTGGTTGAAAAGGCGGTCACGAGTCTCTTTCAAATCTCCTCCATACTTCTTGGTCCATTTGTCTTCCCACCAAGAGGAAAAGAGCGAAGTACATTCAAAATTGAGAACGATGGACTGTCGGGTCGCTTGACTCATTACGTCGAGACTGCGACGGGCAGCTCGGAATGTCACCTCAGGTGGAGTTAGTAACCGGAATGAAGTACCACAATGGACAGAGTCGAAGAACGGGACAGGAATGGCCTGCCTAAATCCCAACTGCCTGCTGCAAAAGTTAGGATGGTACACCTCCAAACCTCGGTCATATCTATTACCCCGAACTCCCCAGGCCAGGTCTCTCGGTTGAATGCAGCTAATGAATTTCTCCCTGCAAAAGGGGGTAGCATCTTCGCCAGGGGCATCTTGAAAGACTTGGTCAGAAAACCAAGGATATCTCCTCAAGACCGATGCACCCCATTATAAGTTTGATTGAGTCCTACAAACTCTGAAGAAGTAGAAGTAGGCAAAGGTGGAGTGGTCTATAGGGGCAGCTTCAGCTAAGATTCGGGCAGGGGCTACACCCTCCGGGAACTCCAAATTGGCAGCCCGAAACTCTGGGAAGTACCATTGATGCCAAGTTTGTATCATCCATATAGGCCCATTCAAGTTGGTCTCAAATGGCTCGCCTTGAGTCATTTCAAAAAAGAGATGATAAAGATGGGAAATGAGGAATGGACCTGCAGCTACGTCATCAAAGTTATGAAGAACTTCTACTAAGGGGATCCATTCAACCCTTACCCCTTTGGACTTGTTGGGAAAGATATGTTTGTTGAGCCAGTATAAGAGGAAATACATGTGCTTTTGATCTTTATCAACCCGAGAAGAGCCCGCCCCAAAATTCTCCTTTACAAAAGGAATGAATCCTTTGAAGGAGGTCTCATAACTCTTGAAAGTTGCAGAGTTATAATTCAAAGAAAGGAAGGTAGTAGATGAACTTGAGCTTCTAGTGGTAGAGGACGGGACCCAGTCTTGAGTGACGTCCACTATTTTGCCCGAAGGCCTTAACCCGAAAACCTGGGCCATGTCAAGGATGGTTGGAGACATGGGGCGCATACGGAAGTCGAAAGTATTCGTGCCCGAATTCCAGAAAATGAGGGCAGAAACAAGCAATTCGGGCTTGGGAGTGATGGAAATCTTCGAGAGCATGATTAATTCGTAAATACCATTATCCATCCATCTCTTCTTAAAAGTGGGCTCTAATTCATCAATCCACTGAGCCCAGGCAGGGTCATTCATAAGAGGAAAGCCTCGACGGTATGATGACCATTTGGATGAAGAGATGCCCGACCTAGCCGAATAGGGATTTGGGGAAAACCAATTATCCCTAGGCATGTTGCTTTCTACCACTGAAGGGACCCGAGAGATCCAGGCAAGACCCAATGATTGGGCCCCATGCACCTCAAATAAAAGCTCGGAATGCAAACCTGCCTAAGGGCGATGTAACCCGTTGAGTAAACAACGCAGAGTGGCGATTCCTTCTCCAGATTCATAGGAGGGTTGGGTTTGGCTAGATTCCGAAGCCAGTTGATGAAGTTCGAGAAGGGGATACCAAAGAAGATAATGAGGGTGAAACCTCATAGAGGGATTTCTTGCTGTAAACACAGGGGATTGGAGAGTTCAAACGCAAGAGATTCGTGGGTTTTAATAAAAGAACTTTTTCAATTAATATTGGCGCCTGGAATTCTAAGCTAAATATTGATTGAAGGGGGCACTATTTGGATCAAAACTTGAACTTTAGGCTCAAGAAAGGAGCTGGCCCAAAAGGAGGCCCGAAGGGAAAGTCAGCCGAAGCCCAGTCAAAGCCCAGAAAGCAGAAAGGGCCTTTTCTGACATGGTGCAGCTCATGAAGACCACTTGCTTACCTACCCAAAGGCCAAGTGGTATAGACTGACCAGCTACACAGCCCATAAAGTACTTTATGATGGCAGTACATGTAAAATAGTTGATGAGTCATCACCCTTCAAACCGCATTCGGGCAAGGTTGCTGCTACAGGAGACCAAGCCGAGTTGTCTATATAAGAAGAAAGAGAAACCAGGAATAAGGACACTCAATCAAACAAACAAATGCAAGCACAAACTCTGCTCAAAGCCAGATTTTCCTTCAAAACGAAGCTGTAGTCAGCCCAAGCCTTCATCCCTCTCGGGACAAGCCTTCATCCCTCGCGGGATAAACCTTCACCCAAACCCTTGTAATAGCTCTGCTACCTTGTTCAACCTTGTTGTAGTATCGATTCATCTTTTGTAAATCTCTCTCCCTCTCTAAAGCTTTCATACCCTTGAAAAACTACAAAGATAGGAACCTGCAAGACGACCAGGCTTGCCCGACAAGGTTAAACCTTGCCCGACCTTCTTTGTTTTTGTCTTTTCATTCATTAGCCTAGCAATATGTTGTATACTTCCAGTTATATTCAAGTTATTTCTAGCAAGATGACTATTAAAAGGCTTTCTCAGAACTTGGATCTGATTTCAATATATCTTCAGTGTTCAAACCAGATCCAAGTCCTAAGCCCTCGGGCATGTAAATCTGATTAGTTAAAAGTCCTTGGCCTCAAGGCATAAAAAAGAACCTTATGTGGACTTAACCCATCCACGACAATCCTTGATAAACGAGAAGTCCGAAGTTACTTGGGGCGTAAGTAATCGACCTACCTCTTAGTCTTATTTCTATTACATTATGATTATCATAGAAAGCTTAAGCATGGGAAGGATTCTGATAGGAAGCCTCAAGGCCTACACCTAAGGCCCCACGAAGGCACCTATTTGGGTTCATTCCATTCGGCGGTCTAGAATGTTTGAGTATAAGAACGAACTCTAATGGGAAGCCTCAAGGCCTACATCTAAGGCCCTACAAAGGCACCTATTTGGGTTCATTCTACCTCTCGAACTCGGGTAATCAGAAGTATAATAGTTATAAGACTCATGCATTTACGAGAATAAATATGATGTGTTCGAGCACTGGTTTAGTTATTGATAGGAAGCCTCAAGGCCTACACCTAAGGCCCCACAAAGGCACCTGTTATAACTAACACGGTTTCTCGGGTATATACATATACAACCAAAACTCGACATCCATTTCACATCTGCCATACTGAAAATGGCAGTGGCACGCCTGAGCACTTAAAAGTTAACCTTGATTGTGAGCCTCAAGGCCTACACCTAAGGCCCCACAAAGGCACCTCTCAAAGTTAACTTTGTCCTTCTCTTTCAGCCTTGCACGACGAGCCTTGCCCGAAGAGTCTTGCCCGACGAGACTTGCCCGACAAAGCCCGACAGTGAAGCAGAAGCCTGACAGCAGCCCTCAATCGGCGCCAACCTCCCGGGGAGCTGTGTGCTCGTCGGCCAGGAAACATCCCCGACGGAAATTCCTGACGCGAACATAGTTTTGGCACGCCCAGTGGGACTATACACTTTGTGATCTTACCCGACAGAGGGTTTCTCTCACCCTTTTTTCCTACGAATGGCGGATCAATCAGGAGATCCTTCTTCCCCATCAGGACGAGTGGTCCTAGAAAGCCCAACCACATCTGAAAGATCGGAAGGAAAGGGAACTAGTGAAGAACTACAAGCTACTATGATCCAAGTACTGAAAAGCATGGAAAGAATCTCCTTGGAAACCAAGGGAGAAGTGAGTAGGCTCTGTACATTAACAAGGAATCTACAGAGAAGACTTGATCTAGAGTTTTCTACTCCAAAAGGGGCTCAGGAAAGTGGGATGAGCCAAGTCACCATGAGAAGTGAACCAATCATTCCCTTATTCCCACTATTAGAAGAAGAAAATGATAAGGGAAAGAATAAAGTGGCTCCTGAAGGGAATCAACCTGTGATAGAGCTAGTTCTGGAAAAATAGCCTCCCAGCTTCCCATTATTATCTTTTAATAATAGGAGGCAGAGCGAACAAGAGAGAACGAAGTATGGAATGCCTATAATGATAGGGGAGACTAGCAGAAAGAAGGGCACCACTACTTCAGATAAACCTCCACCTTACAGGCCACCCCTGACGGAAATTCCTGACGCGAACAACTACCTTTGTGTATGCTTCGCCTCAAAAGAAGTATCAGAGGAATGATTGGGATAATATTATTCTTCATAACCCTAGGAATAAACCTTGGTGTTTAATTGGAGACTTCAATGCTATTACTAATTTAAAAGAAAAAGATGGGGGGAATCAGTATATTACTACCTATATGTATCAATTTGTTGATTTTCTTAACAGTAGGGGTCTAACTACCATCCACGCTACTCCCCTTATACGTGGACTAATGGTCACAAAGATAATTCCGCTATGTTTGAAAAGCTTGATAGAGTAATGTTTAATACTCAGTGGTTAAATTTATTTCCTGAGGCTAAGGTTCATAATCTCCCAATAATAGGCTTTGATCACAGTCCCATTAAATTATCTTTTGTTAATAACATTATGCGTTACCGAAAGCAGTTTAAATTGGAAGTTGTGTGGTTAAACCACTCTGAGTTTATGAATATTGTCAAAGAATGCTGGAGATGTAATTCACTGGGAATCCAAATGATTGGTTTAGAATGTGTGTTAAGACGTTTAAGTACAAAATTACGAATTGGAGTAAAAGAAGCTTTGGAAACATTCAGAGTCAAATAAAATATTATCAGGAGGAACTTAAACAAGTTCAAGATCTTTGTATGAAACATCCGGATAATATAAACTATATTGAGCAGGAACAACAACTGAATGAGACCATGCTAAAACTTTTTAATGAGGAAGAAATTATGTGAGCTCAAAAAGCTAAAGAAAACTGGCTCAAGCTTGGGGATCGAAATACAAAATATTTTCACATTAAGGCCACCATAAGGAAGAAAAGGAATGATATTTGCAAAATAAAGGATGAACAGGGTATCTGGTGGGAAAATGGTAAAGGTATGGAGGAGGTTTTTGTTAAAAAATTTAAGCAAAGGTTCTCGGGAGGGAATCAAATAAATGAGAACAACCTAGATGATTTCCTTAATGTTATTCAACCAGTAATTACAAATGACCATAATAGAGCCCTAATATCTCTTGGAATGGAGCAGGAAATTCTTGATGCGGTCAATAAGATTGGTGGGCTTAAAAGCCTTGGACCTGATGGTCTTCATGCTATTTTCTTCCAGAAATGTTGGTCTAAGGTGAAATTTTATGTTATAAGCTTGGTACAAGACTTTTTTGTCAATGGTACAAGTCTGAGGCTTATTAACCACACCAACATTGCTCTTATTCCTAAGATTGACCACCCAGAGTATGTGGATAATTTTTTACTTATCAGCCTTTGTAATCTAATCTATAAAATTGTCACTAAAATCTTGGTCAACATGTTAAAACCTATTCTTAATCAACTCATTTCTCAGAATCAAGGTGTTTTTGCACCTAATAGGTCAATTCATGATAATATCCTCATTGCTTATGAGCTCTTCAATAGCTTTAAGAATAAGAAAGGTAAAACGGGCCATATGGCTGTCAAGCTCAATCTTGAGAAGGCCTATGACTTGTTAGATTGGAATTATATTCAAAAGACTCTTCCTAAATTTGGTTTTAGTTATGAGTGGATCAATAGAATTATGAATTGCATTTCATCTTGTTCATTTTCCATTCTAATCAATGGTATGCCTAATGGCTACTTTTATCCATCTAGAGGAATTAGGCAAGGTGACCCTTTGTCACCCTACATTCTTATAATTTGTATGGAACCTCTGATAAGACATTTTAATACTTTAGCTAATAATCCTTGTAATCATATTGGCATTCTGTCTTCCTCGCTTGGTTTTAGAGTTGCTAATTTAATGTTTGCAGATGATTGCCTTATTTTTAGCAGAGCGTCCCCGAAGGCTGCGAGGAAGATTGCGTTCCTCTTAAATTGGTTTGCTGAGGTCTCAGGTCAAAAAATAAATTTTCATAAATCGTCTCTCTATTTCTCAAATAATACTCTTGCCAATTTAAGAAATGATTTAGTTAACATTTTGTAAATACAACATAAAACTACTATTGGAAAATATCTAGGTGTCCATAATATTATATGCTGGAAGGATCCAATTAATGCTAGAAAGCTTATCCTTAGAATTCAGAATAAACTTGCAGGTTGGAAAGCAAACTCACTATCCAAGGCTGGAAGACTTACTCTTATTAAGTCAAGTCTAGCCAGGATGCCTAACCATATAATGGCTTGTTTTAAATGTCCTATTAAAATTACTCAGACTATTGATAGGGAGAGTAGAAAATTTCTCTGGAATAAAAAATCTAACTTCTCTCTGGTAGCTTGGGAAGAGGTTTGTAGCCCGTTAACAGAAGGTGGCCTTGGGATCAGAAAGGCCGATAAATTTAATCTTACCTTTTTAGCAAAGCTTGTTTGGAGAATTATTAATGATAATGAAAGATGGTGGGTTAGGATTGTTAAAGCAAAATATTTAAGACATGAATCAATTTGGAATGCAAAGTGTAGGCAAAAGCATTCAACAACTTGGAAAGGTATTTTATCAGCTAGACATATTGTAAAATTGGGAATGAGATGGATTGTGGGAAATGGTCAAAACATAGAGTTTTAGTCCCATAACTGGGTTTTTCCTTTCCCTTTATCCAATATCATTGCCATTCAAGACCAGCATTTTATTGACTGGAACCTTAAAGTTAGTGATGTTATGATAGATAAAAATTGGAATGCTGGCCTTCTTAATCAATTATTACCAATAGACGTTGTTCAGAAAAATTTAGTTATTCTCATCCCAATTTATGAGGTCCCAGATAATCTTGTTTGGGGTCCCAATCCCAATGGTGAGTTCTCGGTTAAATCGGCTCATAGAATTCAAGTCAATGATAATCAGGACCAGTTGTTTAAAGGGCTTCTAATCAAAATCTAGAAGCTAAACATCCCTCATAAAGTTAAGTTCTTTGATTGGCTGCTGGTGAGAAATAAGCTAACAACTAATGTGAAGCTTCATAAATTCAATAATACCATTTCTGCGTTATGTCCTTTGTGTAATAATGGTGAGGAGGACATTGGTCGCATATTTAAAGATTGTTATTATGCTCAAGAGCTGTAGAAGATTGATAGCAGTTTACCTGCGATTTCCTTCGTTCCCTCAGTTAATGATTGGTTCAATAGCCTAGATTTCATTGACAAAGAAGACTTATCTGCTCTTAGTAAAGTTTCATTTGTCTGGTGGCAAATGTGGAATGACATAAATGATTTTGTTTTTAGGCAGATAATGCCTAATCCTATTCGCAGTTTTAAGACCTTTTCTTCTATAGCTAAGAATTTCCTTCTTGTCAACTCTAAAGGAAGGATGGATAATCAAAGTAGAAGAAATAATATTATCAGGTGGCATCCTCCAAATGTGGAGTATCATAAAATAAACTTTGATGGCTCTGTTATAGGTACCTCTGTTATTGCAGGCTTCATCATTAGATACCATAATGGGCATCCTCTTGTGGCTGGGGCAAGGAAATTGGGGCAGAACACAATCACTATTGCTAAGGCTTTAGCTGCTAGGGATACTCTTCAATTGGCAAAGTCTAGGAATTTAAGGAAGATCAAGATTGAAGGGGACTCTAAGATTGTCATTGAGGCTATCTTAGGGAAGTGTAGCTGTAGACATTGAAATTTTGGTGAAATAAATGTTAACCATTGCATAAAAAAAATTACAACATCCACCCCCAAATTCACCTACTACAACATCCACCCAAATTCACCTACAACAACATCCACCCAAATTCACCTACAACCTCCACCTTACTTCACCTACAACATCTACCCAAATTCACCTACAACACACACTAATCCCACCTATAACATCCACTTACTTCACCAAACAAATGGATGGTGTTGATTCATTCTCAAAGCCTATAAATAGGCTTCTCCATCAAGGTATCAATCATCCTACAATTCACAAATACATTTCTCTACTCCCAAATTGGAAGAGAATTCCCCAAATCTTTAAAGCTTTGAAACTCTAAAGCTCTCAAGCCAATCCCGAAGAATCAAGAAAGCCCTCTTCGTTCTTCGTCAAAATCCTCCTTCAAGATCAAGCCCAAAAGCCCCTTGAAGATCCGTTCATCACTGTTCTTCAAGATCAAGCCCAAAAGCCCTTGAAGATCCGTTCATCACCGTTATTCAAGATCAAGCCTCAACGGCCCTTGAAGAAACGCTCATCCTCAAGATCAAGCCCCAACGGCTCCTTGAAGATCCGCTCAAATCCACCTTTAAGATCAAGCCCACAGCCCTTGAAGAACGTTCATCCTTAGATCAAGCCCAACGACCCTTTGGATCAATCGCACATCCACAAATCAACACCTTACAGAGATCGAATCAGAGGATCAAATTCGATAGAGATTGTAACCCAAAATCACCAAATACAAAATATTATTTTGTGCATGTTGTTCTTGTCTCTTTCGTTTCAGAAAAAATTCGTGTTCACAAATTTGGCACGCCCGGTGGGACAGTCTCTACCTCTCATCTCTATCTTTGAATCTGCAACAAGCACAAATGGCATCAAAGAAGGTTCAAGTTGTTCTCGCCGCCATTACAAGAAATAAGAGCGTCATCACCGCAGGTGGCGTCACTTCAGGCATCATAACTCGAAGCAAGGCAAAAGCTATTTCTGCCGCCTCTTCCGCCCCTGCATCAACTCCGCCGAGGGAACAAGAGCACCCGAGGCACGAACCTGTGATTACCCTGGCCTCGCTAAGAGCGCCAAGGGAGGAAAGCCCAAGGAAGTACTCTGGTTCCATGCTTTCTGATGCCGACTCAAGCGGCAACTCAGCCATGCAAGTCATGACCACTGGAGCGACTTCAATCGATGAGTAGTTGGCTCATATGAATGACACAATCGCAAGGCTAACACGGACGGTGGAAGAAAAAGACCTGCAAATTGCTGCACTCGTTAACCAATTGGAGGCGCAGCAAGACGAGAAACCCGACCTAAAAGGTAATCCACTAAAGAGAGGAGATGGCGAAGAAGATGAGCCTCCGGTAGAGAAAGTCGATGCGAAGCCGAAGCCAGACCAAACAGCGGCACTCATGGGATCTCTCTCTATCCAGCAGCTGCAGGAGATGATCGCCAGCACCATCAAGGCGCAATACGAAGGAAGCTCACATGACTCCGTACTATACTCAAAGCCTTACTCCAAAAAGATTGATGCTTTGAAGATGCCGAAGGGTTATCAGCCACCAAAGTTCATGCAGTTTGATGGAAAAGGAAACCCAAAGCAGCACGTTGCACATTTCATCGAAACCTGCAACAACGCGGGGACAGAAAAAGATTACCTCGCCAAACAGTTTGTACGCTTGCTGAAAGGAAATGCCTTTGAGTGGTACACGGACCTAGAGCCTGAGTCCATCAACAGCTGGGAGCAATTGGAAAGAGAATTCCTTAACCGTTTCTATAGCACCGGCCGCATTGTAAGCATGCTAGAGCTGACGAGCACAAAGCAATGGAGGGATGAGCCAGTTGTGGACTACATCAACCGATGGCGCAATCTAAGCCTCGACTGCAAGGACAGGCTCTCGGAGATCTCTTCAATCGAGATGTGCGTCCAAGGCATGCAATGGGGGTTACACTATATCCTTCAAGGCATCAAACCACGGACCTTTGAAGAGTTAGCCACCCGTGCCCACGATATGGAGCTAAGTATTGCCCATCACGGGAAGAAAGAGCCAATCATCGACTTCAAGAAGGATAAGGTGTTATCCCCAAATGTAGACAAGACTGGGAAGAAACCCCCCAAGGAAGCGTTCACCGTCAGTACTGTGCCCGTCAAGACCGCCTCCGCACCTATCAAAATCTCCTCCAAAACCAAAACAAAGGAGATAAAGAGAGGTGAGCCTCCTCACACCCAAGACAGGTACAAAAGCACCTTGAGGGAATTGGAGCAGAAGGTGTACCATTTTCCTGACTCAGATGTGGCTGCAATGTTAGACGACTTGCTAGAAAAGAAGGTAATCGAGCTACCCGAATGCAAGCGGCCCGAAGAGATGAATCGCGTAAACGATCATAAGTATTGCAAGTACCATCGAATCGTGAGCCATTCTGTTGGTAAGTGCTTCATCCTCAAAGAGCTCATCATGAAGCTAGCACAACAAGGGCAAATCGAGCTCGACCTCGAAGACACGGCCGCAACACATGCTACTACAGTTGCATTTGGATCATTCCATCTCGTGCCTCTCCAAACAACACCCGACCATTCCTATCAATGCTCAAGTTGCACGATACCCTCTGCTCAACCATCGCCGGGGGCAAACGACTAGAATGCACTTACCGATGATGGAGAATGGTGGACGTTGGTAACCTATAAGAAGACGAGGAAGCCAAGACCGCAAGTTATAAGGCCAAAGAGGGAGCAAGGGAGAAAGCACCACCGCCGCAACAGTAGGAAGCCTAAAAGAAATGGAAAAGTTGCTAAGCCAATGTATGCTGGGGAACCTGTGGAGCAAGAGCCACGTATTCCCGTCTCCTTGCACGAGTACTTCCCGGAGGATTTCTTCCAACAGTGCACTATCGCTGCATGTCACATGGTCGAAGTAGAAATGGAAGAACCCTCAAAAGGTAAAGTTGTCGCCACTGAGGGAGAAAATACCCTTACACCTGAAGAAAGTTTGCCAACACACTTTAGTTTCGAGGAAGCGCTACGGTTGCCAAAGAAGATGCGAAAAGCACTGGCAACGGTCTTGGAAAGTCCCGACGACCCCGAAGTGCAAGAAATCAAGAACGCAGGCTCGAAGCTTTGGCCACATGAATGTGTCGTATGCTGTGTCGCCCAGGACGCGATCAGCTTCACGGATGAAGACTTATTGCTGGGATCAAAGCCTCATAACCGTCATCTCTTTGTCTCAGGATACGTAAGGGAGCACAAAGTCAACCGCATGCTCGTGGATGGTGGATCAGCCATAAACATCATGCCAAAGTCAACAATGGCTACAATCGGCATCAAGGTGGATGAACTGTCCCTAAGTCGTCTATTAATCCAAGGTTTTAATCAAGGAGGATAAAGAACGATGGGCATGATCCGAGTAGAGATGACTATTGGTGAACTCAAGTCAAGCACGATATTCCACGTGATTGATGCAAGAACTTCCTACGGCTTGCTCTTAGGAAGGCCTTGGATCCATGCGAATGGAGTAGTACCGTCCACCTTTCACCAATGCTTAAAATTCTACCGAGAAGGAGTGAAGGTGATCTATGGCGACACTAAACCATTCACCGAAGCCGAATCACATTTCGCAGACGCCAAGTTCTACATGGATGAAGACATGGTGCCCGAAACTCTTCTAAAAGAAATCAAATCCACGGGCAAAACAATACCTAAAAAGCAGGAGTGGCAAGCCATGCCCAAGAAGCAAGAAGGAGAAGCCATGCCGTCTTCAAGCAAGAACGATGATGAGCTTGCTAAACCTGCAACAACCAAAGGGAGTAGGACGCCCTCAAATGGACCAAACACACCCATCTTCCGATACATCCCAATGTTGAGAAGAAAGAATGGTCAATCTCCGTTTGAAACTGGAGCAAGCAAAGCCGATACACAGCAGCATAGGGATAATGTAAAGTTGCTCAGGACGAATGCAGTTTTTTCTCCGACACAGCTAGGCGACGCTAAGGTTGCAAGACTACCACAAGGCTTCATAAAAGCTCTACCAAAGGGGGTGGAACCAAGCTTTCTCCCAACCAAGAGGACCGAAGAAGGTTTTGATCCAAACGCCTACAAACTCATGTCGAAAACTGGGTACGACTTTGCTTCTTCTTCAAAGATGGTTTCAAACACCGTCAACAATAAAGAACGTGACCTCACCGAAACTCAAAAGAAGTTGAAGAAGCATGGTTACGGAGTTGACAACAACAAAGCTGGACTTGGCTTCACACCAAATGCATCCGTGAAGATTTCAAGCAAAGTGAAAAATGCTAGCACTCAACACATCAGCGTGAGCATTGAACAAGATCAAGAGGAGCCTAAGTCCGCCCTTCGGATGTCAGTCTTCGATAGGATAAATCGTTCAAGACCCAGAACATCAGTACTGGATCGCATTAGTGGTCAAAACCGAACCTCCGTCTTCAGGAGGCTTAACACGCCAACATCCCAAAGCTCTGTTTTTTAAAGGTTGTCAAAACCTAAGAAACAAAGCCACACGGTCAGCTCTCCCTCTCGTCGGTCAGCTTTGGGAAGACTTGAAGACAGCAAGAAGTTTTCTAGAAATAGGGAGACGACGTCAAATGAAGAAAAGCTCGATAGGCTAGCAGAAAAAAGGCGACATTCAAAGTTCAATTCCTTCAAGGATGAAGCGCCAAACAATCTTGGAGGTTGACACAAATGGACCGCTGAAAGTAAAAAGGCGCACCATCATCCACACTGGACAATCTTCATGCCAACAAGCCCAAGAGCACGACACCGAAATAGAGGTCCAAGACATCTTCCCTGTCATAATAAAAAAAAACAAAGGAGATGAAATCCTTAAGGAAGACGTTGCTTCTAGCTCTTTCAACCCAAAGTCATCGCCTCGACCGCTGGAGGCATGCTCTAAGTCAGGCGAAGTTGAAGGATGGACTCATGTCACTCCAAAGAAATTGCACATAAAGCCTATGTTGTATCCACAAGCACACCAATCAGAAAGGGGGCAAAACAGTTTTCGCCAACCTCCAAAGCAATGTGAAAGTGTTGAAGATAAGGAAATTTCAACACAAAGATCATTTATGCGCAATCTCTTCTTCCTCGAAGACTTATTTAAATACTCGGCACGCAGCTCATCGCCTACACAATCCCAAGAGAACGGCACTGAAGGGGAGGTTCAAGACGTCTTCCACATCACGATCCAAGAAAGCAAAGAAGACGAAATCCCCGAAGAAGATGTCACTGCTGCGCCACCACAACTTGAGGATGGGGGGCAAGCCACGGTTGATGATCTCAAGGAGCTCAACTTAGGCACAAAAGAGGAGCAGAAACCTATCTTCGTAAATGCGCTGCTAAGTGCGGACAAGATAGAGGAGTATTACCAACTGTTATTAGAGTACAAAGATGTCTTTACTTGGACCTACAAAGAAATGCCTGGCCTTGACCCTACCATCGCTGTGCACCATCTTGCAGTCAAGCCTGGAACGCGACCGATAAAGCAAACTCAAAGACGCTATCAATCCGAGCTCATCCCACAAATAGAGGCCGAGATTGACAAGCTAATCGAAGCAGGTTTCATTCGAGATGTGCAATACCCCAAGTGGATCTCCAACATCGTCATCGTCCTTAAGAAATCTGGACAAATACGTGTTCGTGTAGACTTCCGGGACCTCAACGACGCTTGCCCGAAAGACGACTTCCCTTTGCCAATCATTGAAATCATGGTGGACGCAACCACTGCCCATGAGGCACTGTCATTCATGGACGGCTCTTCTGGATACAATCAAATTCGCATGGCTCTCGAAGACGAAGAACTAACAGCCTTTCGCACTCCAAAATGTATCTATTGCTACAAGGTAATGCCCTTTGGTCTGAAGAACGCTGGAGCTACATACCAACGTGCAATGCAGAAAATCTTCAATGACATGCTACACAAAAACGTAGAATGTTATGTAGACGATGTGGTGTGGTGGTCAAGACAAAGAAAAGATCAGACCACTTGAAGGATCTGCGAATAGTGTTCGAAAGGCTGCGAAAATACAACCTTAAGATGAACCCGTTAAAATGTGCGTTCGGCATCACCTCCGAAAAGTTCCTCGGCTTCATTGTCAAGCATCGTGGTATTGAAGTGGACCAATCAAAAATCAAGGCCATTCAAAGCATGCCTGAGCCAAGAAACCTACACAAGCTGAAAAGCCTACAAGGACGACTAGCCTTCATCAGACGCTTCATCTCCAACCTTGCAGTGCGTTGTCAACCGTTCAGCCGACTCATGAAGAAAGATGTTCCGTTTGTATGGGACGAAGCATGCCACAATGCTTTTGAAAGCATAAAAAAGTATTTGTCAAGTCCACCTGTCTTGGGGGCGCCTGTGCCTGGGAAACCACTCATATTGTACATCGCCGCTCAGGAAAGTTCAGTTGGAGCACTCTTGGCGCAAGAGAATGAATCCCAGAAAGAATGAGCGCTCTACTACCTCAGCCGAACTCTCACTGGTGCCGAGTTAAACTACTCCCCAATAGAAAAGATGTGCCTTGCCTTGGTATTCGCCATCCAGAAGCTCAGACATTACATGCATGCTTACACTATCCACTTGGTTGCTAAAGCTGACCCGGTCAAATACGTCATGTCCAAACCAGTCTTGACAGGGCGACTCGCTAAATGGGCGTTGCTTCTTAATCAATATGAGATCATCTATGTCCCAGCTAAAGCCGTCAATGGGCAAGCGCTAGCAGACTTTCTTGCCGATCACCCAATCCCAGCTGATTGGAAAATCTCAGACGACTTGCCCGACGAGGACGTGTTCTACATCGACATCTTCCCGACATGGATGATGTTCTTCGATGAATCTGCACGAGTGGACGGAGCGGGGGCAGGAGTAGTATTCATGTCGCCACAAAGGCAAATACTACCTTATTCCTTCCAACTAAGCGAATTATGCTCCAACAACGTCGCTGAGTACCAAGCACTGATCATTGGGCTCCAAATGGCGATCAACATGGAAATCACAGCCCTCGAGGTATATGGCGACTCCAAGCTCATAATTAATCAACTCTTAACTGAATATGAGGTGAGGAAAGATGATCTTGTCCCATACTTCCGGCTGGCAACTCAATTACTACAAAGATTTGAGGCTGTAACACTAGAACATGTGCCAAGAAAAGAAAATCAAATGGCAGACGCTCTTGCTAACCTAGCCTCGAGCATGACATTAGGAGAAAACGAAGCTGCAGACGTGCTAGTGTGCCAAAGATGGGTAATCCCCCTCATCACCGAAATGCTACTGGATGATACAAATGTCATCTCAGTACTTCAAGTCGATGTTGAAGAGTGGAGACAACCACTGATCGACTACTTAGAGTATGGAAAGCTTCCAGATGATCCTAGGCACTGCTCTGAAATACGTCGACGAGCACCTCACTTCCTCTACTACAAAGAAACACTCTACCGGCGTTCTTTCGAAAGAGTACTCCTGAGATGCCTAGGTGAGGAAGAAGCCAATCAAGCCATGGAAGAAGCACACTCAGGTGTATGCGGGGCGTATCAATCTGGACCAAAGCTACATTTCCAGCTCAAAAGAATGGGTTACTACTGGCCAAGCATGGTGAAAGACTGCCTGGAACATGCCAAAAGGTGCCAAGCCTGCCAATTCCACGCCAACTTCATACATCAACCACCTGAACCATTACACCCTACAACTGCTTCATGGTCATTCGATGCATGGGGATTGGACGTCGTAGGACCAATTACTCCAAAGTCATCTGCAGGAGAAGTTTACATCCTAGCTGCAACAGATTACTTCTCCAAATGGGCTGAAGCCATACCCCTAAGGGAAGTAAAGAAGGAAACTGTTGTCCGTTTCATCAAGGAGCATATCATCCACCGATATGGTGTGCCTCGCTACATCATCACTGACAACGGAAAATAATTCTCCAACCGACTCGTGGATGAGCTCTGCGAGAAATACAAGTTCAAGCAACACAAGTCTTCCATGTATCATGCTCCGGTCAACGGTCTTGCGGAAGCATTCAACAAAACATTATGCAATCTCCTAAAGAAGGTGATCGGCCGAACAAAGAGAGACTAGCACGAAAGGATCAGCGAAGCACTTTGGGCATATCGGACGACACATAGGACTCCTACCCAAGCTACACCTTATTCTCTTGTATATGGTGTGGAAGCTGTTCTACCGCTCGAAAGTTAAATCCCCTCACTAAGAATGGCTATACAAGAAGGCTTGACTAATGAAGAGAATGCAAAGTTGCGCCTTCAAGAGTTGGAAGCACTCGATGAAAGGAGGCTCGAAGCTCAACAACACTTGGAATGCTACCAAGCACGGCTATCCAAGGCATTCAACAAAAAGGTCCGCCCAAGGTCTATCCAAACTGGAGATCTCATCCTCGCATTGCGTAGGCCTATGATCACAACTCACAAGACAAAAAGCAAGTTCACATCAAAGTGGGATGGACCATACGTAATACAAGAGGTCTACACCAACGGCGCCTACTTAATCATGGCAGAAGACGGTTTGAGGATCGGCCCCATCAATGGCAGATTCTTAAAACGTTACTACCCCTAAAAGGCGACAACAAACGCTCATTATCTGCACGAGCATAAAAGGCGACACATCTTAGTGAGTTATATGTTTTATTTGTGCTTATCACAATGCACTGAATAAAATAAACCATGTCCATTGATATCTCTAAGAAATTACAAGTGCGTAAAATAAAATAATAATAAAAAATAAAAAAATAAAAAAATAAAAAAAAAAGAAAAAAAAATAAAAAAAAGCATTGAGAGAAATAAAGTCTATTTTATTTATTTCTCTGGTAAGATTACATAAAATTGCATTCTACATGAAAAAAAAAAAAAAAATTTACAAATGTGCAAGCAGCAAACAATAAGGAGCCTTCACAAAGGTTGATCAGGTGGTACCGCAGCACTCGATGGAACATCAGAAAGACGAAGCGCCAGAGCTTGATTTTCCGGAGCCTCAACACTTGGTGAAGCGCCAGATGACGAGGGCATAAGTTGTCTCAGGAGTAACGCCATAAACCTTTGATGATCACTCCGAGCCCGAACTTCGGACTCCTGCAGCTGATCCAGCTTCCTCTTCATGCTCGTTGAATAACTAGTTGCGAGCATGTGCAACTCTTTATTCTCGTGCCTAAGCCCTCTGATCTCTTACCGAAGACTAGCCACCTCGGCCATCAAAGACTCAACCTGACGAAATCGAGCAAGAAGGCGTTGACCCATGTTCGATACTGAGCTTGCACATTGGACGCTGAAGGCCAAAGAGTCCTGAACAGCCTGCTCGCATCCTACTGTCCCTTGGAGTGAGAAGATTTCTAGCAACCACTGCAGCTGTTGCATCATTCCTCATCACAGTATCTCCAACTGTAAGAGGACCGTTGGAGGATACGAAGGACGGCTGCCAAATGTTGCTTGGAGAAGACATGTCAATATCTTCTTCGATATTCAAGTCAAGACGACGGTCAGATGGGAAAGACATTTCCGAAGGTGTTCAACAAAATGAAGAGGTCGGACAAATTAAAGATCTCAGATATGCAAAAGGGGAGTTTTTATAGGCGGTAATTCAAGTGTGTTGGAACATAATGCATGCCTCTATAAAAACTTAGAAATTGAAGAGGAGCAAACTCAGAAATCGAAGAGGCGTCTACTCCGAAATCGAAGAGGCGCCTCCTTCCTCAAAAGCTAGGCCTACTCAGAAACCACGAGACGATCTTAGAAATCGAAGAGGCTCCAGCTTTTTCAGCCTTGTGAACACCCGTCACACGCAAACTCAGCTTTGCGGAAATCACGGGTAATTTGTCGAAGCGCCGATCCCAGATATCGAAGAAGCGCCAGTCTTTTTCAGCCTCGTCAGCACCCGTCACATGCAAACTCAGCTTTGCAGAAATCACGGGTAATTTGTCGAAGCGCCGATCCCAGATATCGAAGAAGCGCCAGTCTTTTTCAGCCTTGTCAGCACTTGTCACATGCACATTTAGCTTTTGCGAAAATTACGGGCAATTTGTCGAAGATTTCTGACGAAGAAGAAAGCACGTGAAGCCATACTGATCAATCACCCAATGGTTGCCGATACAAGTGAAAGAATAGTACCTCTACAGGTATTAAAGAACTTCCTATAACTGTCCACCTTCACCCTCTAGAGCAAGGTAGACATACTCAACATTTCTTCATCTCCGAGAATGCATTCCCAATGAAGCCTCTCGAGTCACTCAGTGTTCCTCATCCCCTAGGATACCTCTACCAACAAGTCTTCAAGAGCAAAAGTATCTCATATCATCAGGGTAGAAAGCAAGAGTATCTCATATCATGCAATCTCCCTATCCTTTCCTTTGTCCTTGTTCTTACCTACAAAGATAAGGATAAAGAAAACAATATGTCGGAACCTCCACTCAAACTTCCCATCTGGAACCGACTGCTTGGAATCCCTTCCTGATTGCTTACACGGTATTACTCTCGAGTACTCGTCTTCCACTACTGCTGTACTTCCAAAGAACCTGCTGCATCTGCCCGGAGAACAGATAAGGCAAGTGAAAATGATACCTTGCAGCATGTGGAAACAACGTGCAGAAGAAACAAGCAGAGAAGAATGTAGCCTGCACAGTCAACTCAGCAGAATGAGTCTGAAATGAAGAACTCGAGAAGATACCACATTCTGCCAGAAGAATAGATAAGGCAAGGGAAAATGATACATTGAAGCGTGTGGAGACAAGCACAACAAAGCATGTGCCGATTCATCCGCTACTTCTTCAAAAGCAAAAGTATTTCATATCAGGGTCAAAGAGTACTCTAGATTTGAGGGATTTCTTTTGACCCTCAAATTCTTGGGTCGACTCGCTAGGCGTTGTGGGCTGCACGTGCCGATTCACCACCCTTGAATCAAATCCTTAAAGATCAAGTCACCAACTGGAAGAAGAGCCCATCAATCTTGAAGATCATACCGTTGACCAAATTGCTCATGTGTGAATTAGAAAGATTGAACAAAGCAACAAGTCGTCACCTTCACCTCGTACCTACTTGCCATGTGTTCAAATCCACCTTCAAGAATCAAGCCTCAACGGCCCTTGAAGAAATCACAAGCCCAGTTCAAGAATAAGCCTGTGGAAAATCAATGATTGGAGGAAACCAGAAAACCCTCCAACCCAGTTCAAGATCAAAGCTGTGGAAAGTCAACAAGCGCAACAAAATACGTGCCGATTCATCCATTACCAAAGTCGAAGATCGTCTACCACATGAAGCTCCTTGTGGTCCAATTTCATCCAAGATCAAGCCTCGACGGCCCTTGAGGAAATTTCAAACAAAATTCAAGAACAAGCCTCAACGGCACTAAAAGAAAGTCTCAGCCCAATTCAAGATCAAGCCTTAACGGCCCTTGGATCGACATCTACATTAAGGGACTTCAAAACGCATCTTCTACACGTGACAAGCACATGTATACAACGCGCCTTGAAGTGGGGGCATTTGTAGACATTGAAATTTTGGTGAAATAAATGTTAACCATTGCATAAAAAAAATTACAACATCCACCCCCAAATTCACCTACTACAACATCCACCCAAATTCACCTACAACCTCCACCTTACTTCACCTACAACATCTACCCAAATTCACCTACAACACACACTAATCCCACCTATAACATCCACTTACTTCACCAAACAAATGGATGGTGTTGATTCATTCTCAAAGCCTATAAATAGGCTTCTCCATCAAGGTATCAATCATCCTACAATTCACAAATACATTTCTCTACTCCCAAATTGGAAGAGAATTCCCCAAATCTTTAAAGCTTTGAAACTCTAAAGCTTTCAAGCCAATCCCGAAGAATCAAGAAAGCCCTCTTCGTTCTTCGTCAAAATCCTCCTTCAAGATCAAGCCCAAAAGCCCCTTGAAGATCCGTTCATCACTGTTCTTCAAGATCAAGCCCAAAAACCCTTGAAGATCCGTTCATCACCGTTATTCAAGATCAAGCCTCAACGGCCCTTGAAGAAACGCTCATCCTCAAGATCAAGCCCCAACGGCTCCTTGAAGATCCGCTCAAATCCACCTTTAAGATCAAGCCCACAGCCCTTGAAGAACGTTCATCCTTAGATCAAGCCCAACGACCCTTTGGATCAATCGCACATCCACAAATCAACACCTTACGGAGATCGAATCAGAAGATCAAATTCAATAGAGATTGTAACCCAAAATCACCAAATACAAAATATTATTTTGTGCACGTTGTTCTTGTCTCTTTCGTTTCAGAAAAAAATTCGTGTTCACAGTAGCATTCTATGGCATATTAGAGCTATCATTGAAGACATCAAATGGCTAGCTTCTTCTTTCGAGTCTATTTCCTGGAACCATATTTCTAGGGAAGCTAATTTTGTTGCAGATGCCATTACTTCTTATTGGCATGGCTTAGAAATCTTCATGTTTGGGTGGGTTGTACTCCCTCAGTTGCTTCTGATGCCTTGTTGTTTGACTTTAGGGGCCTTAGGTGTTCCCGGGATTTTTCCCTCTCTTAATGCTATTTTGCTTTCATAAAATTTAAAAAAAAAAATTACCCTCTCTTAATGCTATTTTGCTTTCATCAAAAAAAAATTATCTTTCTAATTAGTATAAATAAAGACACAAAACATGAAAAATAAAACTCACAATTTTATCAAGCCCTTCCCTCTTTTCTCCTTGCCACCGGTAGTCTCCTTTATCTTTCCCTCGGTGAAATGGGCCTCTAACACGTTGCTTTGTTGTCGTAGTTGAATTGTCATGACCTGTTGAGACATCATTTGCACTTAATTAAGAATAAATAGGATTAGCGCACCTGAACTTGCTCTCTCTGTCTCTTGGACCGGAAATTGCAGGTCTTTGTCCTCTGCCTCTCCCCTCTCCCTCCCTCTCTTTCTCTCTCTCACCGTCACCAGTGTGTCTGTCTCAGTTCAGAGGTCACTGGCACCACCGAATTTAAGGTCTTTCCTAGAGAGAGGAACGCTAACATGGAAGATCAACAAGGTAGATATACTACTTCTTAATTAATTCAGAACCATATTCACATAGAGAGAGGATCGGAACGATGCGTCGAGAGATCTCCGTCCTGCTTCAGCCTCGATCCTTCATCGTCTGCTTCGTCCTCGCCATTTTCCTAATTTTCGTTTTCTCGTCCACCCATAAGAAGGTGAGTTTTTTTCTTCTGTCATTTTTATTGGGTTTTAACTATAGTTTATGGATCTGAATGCGATTTTGTGTTTTTTTTTTTTCATGCTCAAACAATTGTTTGGCAATGTGGGTTTAATGGGTTTTGTTCAAATTTTGGTGCTTTATAACCTATTAATTAGTATTTTGGCATATGGAAATCAGAATTTGGGACTAATTATTCACAAATACTTTATTTAATGAATGCTTAATTGGGTGCTAATAATTTGAAATGTGCTAAATGGTGAAATGGGTTAAGACTTAAAGAGTGGTTTGATGGGTGGAGCCTTATATGTTGGTCAGACTCTGTGAATTTTGTTATTGTGCTATTCACAGAGCTTGTCTATGTAGCTCATGTCTATGATTCTAGTAATTTCGATTGTCATCGTAATACATTTCAATTTCGGCATTTGGTTTCTTGAAACTTAGTAGTTGTGGGCTCAATTATCTAGCCCCATGTGTGATCTATGATTCTCAGATGGTATGTGCTTAAAATTGATACCAGAATGCATGCGTGGGTGGGTAGTGCGTAGGTGTGGCATTCTGAATCTTTCGATTCTGGTTTGGTGCTTGACATCTGCCTTTATACCACAGAGGGATCCCTCAAATAAGCTTGTTTGAGGAACACCTTGTAGGGATGACTAAACATGTCTGCATGTTAGGCATGACCATTTCGTGTACCAGATCCGATGAAGTCGTGGAAGTCCATGGTTTTATCATTACATTTCTGCTTAAGTGAGTTTAGTTTTAGTCGTTTATATTTTAAGTAATGATGCCTTCACTTTCAGTAAGAGCAAAGAATCGCTCGTGCCTAATATTACAAACAAATTGATTTAGCTCTCTAACTTGATGTCTAGGAGGAAGCGCAAATAGAAGAGGTGCCTGAAATTACCCACAGAGTATTCCTTGATATTGATATTGACGGACAGCACTTAGGTTTGGCTTCGTGTCCATACTATTATGTTAACTATCTTCATCCTATTTTATATTGCTTTCCTATGCACTAATAACTTCTATTCACCTTTATATTTGCAGGTAGAATCGTGATTGGATTATATGGTGAGGTTGTTCCAAAAACTGTTGGTATGTGATCATCTCACTTGTTAATACATTATCATTAGAATCTTACAAATATATGTTTTAAATGGTCATAGTTTGTTATGTAGTTCACAAATAGGTTGACGATAACCCACCTCCATTTACATATCCAAATGTGGGGATATTGTTCACAGTCCATGGTGATATGATCTGTAATTACTTACTAGATTAAACATCATGACATTGGAATTCAAGTTTGGTTCATTTCAATGCATGCTAATAACCAAACTATTTACACTTGTTTGAATCTTTGGGATGATCTGTTTTTAATGCCCGATTACTTGAACCGTGCTGACAAACAGGCAAATATGAAAACACAGAGTTTTACATGTACGAGTACACTCAACTCAGCCAGTAATTTTAGCAATCTTGCTGATTTTGACTGATATTTTGTGGACTTCCAACTTGCTTTCTTCTTTTACAATAAAGCATGGTTATCTAACACCTGAATCTTTTTTCTGCAGAAAATTTTAGGGCGTTGTGCACAGGTAGTTAGAGCTACTGAATTTTTTATCACTGCATAGGCTTCTCTTTCTATTTTTATGCTGATTCAAACTTTCTTTGAATTTAGGGGAAAAGGGAAAAGGTGTCAAGGGGAAACTACTCCACTATAAGGGAATACCATTTCATCGTATAGTATCTGGGTTCATGATTCAAGGTGGAGATATTGTTTCTCGTGATGGGAAGGGATATGAATCTATATATGGCGGCACATTTCCTGATGAGAATTTCAGAGTGAAACATTCACACGCAGGTCTTTAATTTCATAAGTTTATGGTTGTCGGTTTTCTTTTCTTGACAATTTATGGATTTCTAAAGCTCCATAATTCTCTGAATTGTTACTAAGTCATTTTTATTTGTTTTCCCCTGAAACTGCATTTTATGTGCAGGTGTTGTTTCTATGGTAAATTCAGGACCTGATTCCAATGGTTCACAGTTCTTTATCACCACAATTAAAGCTAGTTGGTAAGTTATTTTTGGGGGTGGAATTCTTAATATTACAACATAATAAGAAATAATGGCTCGGCACAAAGGTTCAGAGTTTATACAGCCAATACAAATGCATAGTTACCTTACTATACAGAACTTCCAAAAAATGTATACATTTGTTCTTTGGGATAGGTCCTGCTGTCCAAGATTGTCTAGAGAGATTCTCCTTAATTTCTAACCACTATTTGAGTACTACTGACCGGCTTCTCCTGTGGTGATGCAATCAGAGTAGTCTGGCTTGACATGCCGTGTCAAGAATTTTCTGAAATGTCACATGAAGATTGATAAAACCAAAGCAATTAAATCAATAATTGAGAGAAATCTTCGGCAGACCACCAAAACAAGTGTATTTGTGTTCGTTCAGGGTCACAAGTCCTTAAACACGCTTGTTACTAATAGGAGGTCTTGAAAACTTTCATGCATCTATATGATGCTGAGTTTTGGAATCTTTGTGGTTTAGAATTACACTGAAGTTTCTGAGAATGATTAACATGCATCATTCTAGAGATATGAAATAGTTTAGAGTTGTATAACTTGCTATATAACGCAAGGCTAGTTATATACAATGACGATGTCTGGCATGTGAACAGGTTGGACGGGGAGCATGTTGTCTTTGGCAAGGTTATTCAGGGAATGGACATGGTGTACACAATCGAAGGAGGGGCTGGAACCTACAGTGGAAAACCGAGAAAGAAGGTTGTAATTGCTGAATCAGGAGAGATACCCAAGAGCCAGTGGGATGAGGAAAGTTGACACACTTCTTACAACAGATTTCTAACTTGAGTTCAGTAGATTGCTCTTTTAGATGACCGATACGAGTTTCTTCCCTTCTACGTAGTTCCATCAGTCTCTCGGGCTTTTCTCCTGGATATATTAGAGTCTCTCTCTCCTTTTGTAATTGGCAAGAGTTGTTAATACAAACATGTTCTGTTGTAGAGGAAGTGAGGAACCGAATAGAAATCATTATTTATTTTTTCATCTCGTTTGCCCCCATTTTTCTCATGCATGTATATTTGACTTTCATTCTGAAGTTGCTTTTGAAAGCATTAAAGCAGCCTCAGAGGACTAGCATTTATTGCTCTTTTTTGTTGTTGGCAAATGAGTTTATTTACGGGAAGTGATTTCCGCAAGCTCCTTTTCTCTCCATGCCCATCCTTTATTTATGGTCCTTGGACTGGCTAAATTCAAAGCAAACTCAAGAGGGGTTGTGCAGAAATCATTTCCGTTTGTTGTTGCCACGCATGATCTGAGATTTATGAGAATAGGAGACCACGTAGGGCTTATTGTATGCGAGAGAGTTCGGATAAGAGTTTGAGAAATTGTTAGGGTGTTGGTAAGGTATGATAGTTTCTTGGCGCTATAAAATGATACTTGAGATCAATCGCAAAATAATTTTTTTTGAGTATTGGTCTTTAAATTTGTCAAAATGTGGAGTGACGGTTCTTTGATTATGTCAAAATTTTTATCTCTTATTTGTTTCGTTAAACTCTTTATTTTGAATGAAAGTTTTAATGATGTTACTAAAAAATGATCATTTCTGTACATTATGACAAATTTAAAGACCAATTAAAAACCAAAACTCTAATGGGACCAAAATAACATAAGATTATAACAACAATAAGTGGGCATAAAGGCCTATACGAGATCCTAACAACGTCATGACATGTCTCATACCAGACCATTCGACATATGACTATGAAACTGTTGACTTAAAAGTTAAAACTTGTTAATTGCTAACGAATGTATGCGAGGACAATGAAAATACTGAAACAGACAGCCTATTCATAGTTTTGGGGCATGTGACTCTACTTTTGTATATGATATGATATAAAATAATGGAGTATGATCCTTCAAATGTGTGGTTGTTGCTTGTATCATAAGATCACGCGCGTGCAAAATATATTTTTTAAATCACGACGTAGTATGTACGATTTACATATTTTAAATATATTTATATGTGTGAATTGTTTCAATATTTCTTTTTCATCACCGGCGCTATGAGCCTCTTAAAATGTTTTGAACGTGTTTAAAAAATAGAGAAAATAATATTTAATAAATAACTGATTGTATGATGATTCGATACAACAATTGCAACTTTACATAATAAGTCATAGCTCTTATAAATTCAAAGAGTTGTACAGTTGGACTAAGTGAATAATATTAGACCATGATAGAAAAAATCGATGGACATTCCACGTAATAGTGAAATAATAATTATAAAAAAAAAATTTAAATATCTTTTTATGACAAAATTATCAAATTACCCTTACATTATTTTGGGTTGCTTTTGAACTTTTTGGTTTGGGGAGTATTTTTGTCCCATTATTTTTGGTGAAGCCTATGATCCCAAATGGGCTGGTGGCATTATATATTAGTATAGATAATTTACCTTTTTATTATTCCACTATATATTTACACTTATTAGGGGTGGAGAATCTGGATTAAGCCACATTTTAATAAATTAGTGTCATACTCACCATTCGTGAGAGTTAAACTTAAGACCTTCCACTTACAAGAAATGACGGTTTTATCCTTGGATGGGGAAATTGTCGTGTGTGTGTATGACATATTGAGACTTAAAGATTATTTTGTGGTTTTGGATGGGTGACCCACGTGGATTACACACACACACACACAAACCTCATTCTCTTTCTTCCTCCCCGTACACTCTCTCTCTCGGGTTCACTCACTCTCTCTCTCTCTCTCTCTCTTTGCTATTCGTACGGACAAGCTTCAAGATCACCCCAAACTTCACAGATCGAAGGTTTTGGGTGCACCATTGTGTTCCTCGTGGTGCTACGAGTTGATTGGTACCCATTTCAGGTAAGAATCCCTTCGAAATCTCAAGAACCCGTAACCCAATTTTCATGCACTATTCACGTGGACGTAAAACCTTGCATTTCAAGGAATTCTAAGCTTATAGGAAGCTTAATGAGGTCCTCATGAGTCTCGAGGTAGCTCGTTCAAGGAATTTGGACGTCAGGATCACGAGAAACGTCGAGTTGCAGTTTTGGTCGAAATTTCGAAGCTTCCCCGACGTGATTTCGTGAGATTTGAAGCTTCAAATAGGTATAATACCATTCTTCTCACTCTAAGCTTTCATTTGGTTCAAATTTCATGAAAAATGGTTGAGAAACGAGTGAGAATAGTGAGTTTGAAATTTTGCCCAGTTTCCGGCGCCGGCGACGGTCGCCGGAGTCTGGAGGTTGAAGACGATGTGCGTGGGGGCGCGTGAGCCATAGGAAATTTTTTCTAAAAATATCACAATGTTCGTGAGGTTGTGTAGATCACTATGGTATATTCATATACCCATTTTGAGCAATATATAAGAAGTTATTAGCTAGTTTTGTCTATGTGCTTTAAAATAACGTTTTTATAGTTAATTCGCATATAGGTGAAACTTATCCCGAGGATGAGCGTATCCACGTGCGACTCGGGGGTTACGACCTGTCGACATATCAGTGAGTGGGCTTTTGTTTTCAGTATATAGTTATATACTTGTTATATTCCCCAGAAATGTGTTTTAAATGAAAATATGCTTTGAAATAATATGCCAAATGCCTTTATATTTTGGTTATGCATTTCATAGTTGCATATATATTTATATATATAAATGTGGTGCTGTGGAGGCACAGGTAAGTTCAGGTAAATTATGTTTGATTATGTGAACTACGAATGACTTGATCCTTATTCAGGGTACGTATGCAGTCTAACGATACATTAGACTCAGTCATACAATAGTTGAGACAAAGGCCTTAGTTGTGAATAGAATGATTATAAATGCATTGATGAACACTGAGCTCATAACCTGCACCGGGGTGATTACGATTTAGCCAGAGAGAGAACTGGCACAAGCTTGTATACTATGTCACCTCCTGCACCATATGCTCACATTAGATCCAATTAGGTGCACAGTCTTGTCGTACAGACCATTATAGGTGGTTCCGACTCGTAGGTGACTAACGTATTATCGCATAACTAGCATTGAGAGAGTAAAATTGAGCATAACTATATTACACCCAATCTTGTCGTACAGACCCCTTTTTAGTGGTTCCGACTTATGTGCAGAATATTGCCGTATAGGTCATAGTAGTGACTCTGGCTAGATTGAGTTTAAGCTATGAATTCAGCCGTACAGACTACCACAGGAGTTCCGGCTAACATATCGTATTTCCATGAAATCATTCTTACCTGAACTGTTTACTTTGTTATATTTTGGCATGGCATACATATGAATATGATTATGTGAAGCATGAATTGACTCGATATGATTTCAAATATATTTTATATATGCTTATATCTTGGTTCTGCGAAAATCTTATATGTTTTACAATGAGGGGTTAGTATGTTGATAAATGAAATGATTTTGTAAAACATTTGTTTTTGCCCACTCACGTTTTCTGTTTTGCGCCCCTCCAGGTTTTAAGTAAGATTGCTGTAGGTGGCTCGGGATCTTCGGCAGTTCTGACCTATTCAAATAATAGTAGGACATTCCCAGTACTGTGTAACTAGTACTTGTCCTACTGGACTGCACCCAAACTTTATGCTCTGATTAGGAGTGTTTACTGTATAACTCCTATCACTTTCTGTTTAGTAGTGTACACTAGTAATATGGTTTTTAATTATTCATATGTTTGCTATCTTTATCGCTTCCGCACTGTGCACATAGCTACGTCACTCTCACATGACGGCCAGCATGCCTTGGTCTCGGTCGGGGTGTGTCACTTCTGGCCTTTAATCCAATTATTTTTCAATATAATCTCTAAATACATAATTTTAACTCAAAGCGGTTGGTATTGGAAAGTAGGTTTTTATTTTTTTTTTTATTTTTTTTTTTGGAAAAAATGGTAGAGAGAATTAGAAACGCTTATAAAGATCAAAAAACGCTTTTACAGTGCTTGGCATAAAATTTTGAAAAAAATCGACATACTTCTATTAAACTACTTATGAGTATTAGTACTTTCTATATGCATTTTCAAAAAGGAAGATACTATCCACACACTCATTTTTAACTTTTATACACCTTCTGTTAATTTTTGTTCCTTAATTCTCTTCAATTCATTCGATTCGATGGCCAAAAATAAAACAAGTGTGTGGAAAGTTAAAAAATGTGTATGAATAGCCCTATCTTTTCAAAAATATATAACTAAAAGCGCTTTTATTAGTCACTTAGTACTACAGTATAGTTGTATTATTCTTTATTTGTAAGTGAGAGGTCTTAGGTTTGATTCTCGCCAAAAGACGAATTTGAATCAAATTTTTGCTAGCTCATTGTGAGGCTAAGCCCACCTACTCTCCTTTAGTTTAGATAATATCGTTTGTTAAAATAAAAATAAATAAATAAATGAAAACGCTTTTATTATAATCACATAAAAGACCATTTACTAATTGCTATTTGCTATTCCACTAGATCTTTATTTTATGTCCATCAAACGCATCTAGGAAACGCTTTTGGTATTTGAAAATTATTTTGAAATAAAAAATTAATTAAATTTGTAATTGCCCAATCATGCATGTGCATCAAACAAACCAACTATAATAATTAAAATTATTTATTTTCTTAACCATCATTTAAAAATTATTTTGAAATAAAAAATTAATTAAATTTGTAATTGCCCAATCATGCATGTGCATCAAACAAACCAACAATTCATCTTAAAAATATGAATTATGTTGTGAAACAAATAGTCGTTGTCCTTGTACAATGTATGTTTTTTTTTTTTTTTTTTGAAAGGTGTATGTTAGTAAACTATCATAAACATCATAATAAGGTAGAGAAGCTTTTGGGTTACTATAGTGAACATTTGGGCAACCACTCATGTGTTTGATGTCCTATATAAAGATGGTCTAATGATAATGAAAATTGACACTTTGTTTTCTCCTCCCCATTCTTTCTCTTGTTTCTCTCTTTTTCTATACTTTATTTCCAACACATTATTAACACGCTCTTGATTCAATTTTCTTTTATTGAATTTTTCGATTTAGCTCATATAAGCATTGTTTAGAGTTTTCTTTTGTGCTCGACCATTAGACTTCATGATGCTCTTAATTTTGTTTCGTACAACTTATTCTCATATACATGTTTCTCCACAAAGAGTTCTATACCATGATGATATGCACAACTTGAATGGTGTAATATGACGTCCATAGATTACCAAGTGCGCGATGTGGTTTTTCTACTCATATGAGTTTTTTTTTTCTTCTTTATATTCATAAATTTCATATGATCATTGATGCATTTTTTTTTCTATTGGGGATGTCCAAGTTTTTTTTATATGAACCCCACCACCGTGAGGTTTTCTTCACACAAATGGAGTCTCATATTACAATTCCATATTTGATAAATTGGGTTTGAATCAAATTGGTTTGCTATTCTCACGGTTTGTGCCATTCATTCACTTAATAGAAGTATGAGGTTTGATTTCTCTTGGTATCCTGTCATGGCATAAATGATACTTCTAATTGCTAATCAATTCAAATAAATAATTAATCTGATTTTCTTCGTTTAACTCATGGTATGCAAGAATTAAATCATGATGTAATTCCTGTATGCTTTTAGATATCAGTGGTCAATTAAAAGTTTATTCATTCAACGGATGGTTATACTTCCAATTGCCAACCAATTAATCGTTGCATTCACAAATATGATTTCATTTACTACTTATTTATTACTTTATGTGTGTTATATGAAATCAAAGAGCCAATGAAGTGTTGATCCTCAATTTATGTGAGTTATTTATGATGTAGAGTTTTAATGAAATCAGGACATGTAGTGTAACATCCCACATCGTCCAGAGGAATGTATCATGTAAGCCTTATATGTATATTCTCATCTTTATTTAGCACGAGCCCTTTTGGGAGCTCATTGGCTTCGGGTTCCATTGAAACTCCGAAGTTAAGCAAAAACAAAACCGTGAGGACGTGGTCAGGGCCCAAAGCGGATAATATCGTGCTATAGTGGAGTCGAGCTCGGTATGTGGTGAGGGTCCGGGCCGAGATGTGACAATTTGGTATCAGAGCCAATCTCTGGCTAGATGTGTGCCGACGAGGACATCGGGCCCCTAAGGGGGGTGGATTGTCACATCCCACATCGCCCAGGGGAGTGGATCTTGTAAGCCTTATATGTATATTCTCATCTCTACCTAGCACGAGGCTTTTTAGGATCTCACTGGCTTCGGGTTCCATCAGAACTCCGAAGTTAAGCGAGTTTGTGCGAGAGCAATTCCAGGATGGGCGACCCACTGGGAAATTTTGCTCGCGTAAGTTCCCAGAAACAAAACCGTGAGGGCGTGGTTAGGGCTCAAAGCAGACAATATCGTGTTACGGTGGAGTCGAGGCCGAGATGTGGTGGGGGCCCGGGCTGGGATGTAACAATTTGGTATCAGAGCCAATCCCTGGTCTGAAGTGTGCTGACGAGGACATCGGGTCCCTAAGGGGGGTGGATTGTAACATCCCAAATTGCCCAAGGATGAAGATCTTGTAAGCCTTATATGTATATTTTTATCTCTACTTAGCACGAAGCCTTTTGGGAGCTTACTGGCTTCGGGTTCCATTGGAACTCCGAAGTTAAGCGAGTTCTCGTGAAAGCAATCCCATGATGGGTGACCCACTGGGAAGTTCTCGTGTGAGTTCCCAGAAACAAAACCGTGAGGGCATGGTTAGGGCCCAAAGCGGACAATATCATGCTATATTGGAGTCGAGCCCAGGATGTAGTGGGGGCCCGGGCTGGGATGTGACATGTAGTTTCTCTAATCTAGGAATGAAATTGCACATTCTAGATTACAAATTATTCGATTGAATCAGAATCTAGCGTTCATTGATTCAACATCCTGGAGGGCCTAAAGTTCCTCGAGTTGTCATTGCATAACTACATTCGACAAATTATTTTGTTGATACTTATGATATTGAAATTAGGCATTGAGCATGACTCTACCTTACCCCACAATATTTGGTGTATTTTTACCAAGTCTTATTAAAAAAAAAAAAAAAAAAAAAAAAGGTTTAGCCAATTTTTACAATTCTCCCATGAATTTGAACTCAATGGATACAACCCACTTTGAGGTATAAGACTTGCTATCCATACAATGGAAAATCATTTTTTTTTTTTGTCGTTGAGTTTTATCTCCCACATTGAGTTTACAAGCAATTAACAGTCGAGTTATCTCCCAAATAGCTTGGCTCTTCATTTTGTTATATTATGTTGACTTCAATTTTTTTTATTTCAATTTTCTTATGTTATTATGAATTCGTTAATTGACACACCTCGATCCAGAATCTTCACCTGAACTTCGAATCAAGTTGTGTTGATCAACACCAGGAAGGTGACGAAACCATAAAGAGTGGTGATGTGGAAAATGTGAGTAAATTTAAACCTAAAAGTGACTAAGTACAAGAGTGCGTATGTAAGCGGGATCAAACCCATTTCACACGTGATATCAAAGCATAAGTAAAGTACAGTAAAATTAGAATAAGAATTATACCATCAGAAATATTCCCTTATATTAGCATTTGCCAGAAATCCTCGTCGACATGAGCACTGCCACTAAAACCTGGAAGGGCAAAAATAAGGATGAGTGGGCCTGAAAATAAAGTTTTGTAAAAGCCCTTTCGAAAACGTATAACCTCTAAAACAAGTATAGTTTCCAAATATATACACTACATATAGTATGAAAACACTTAGCGTAAACAATAATATTTTAGAAATACGGTAGATCGCAATATTTCACACATAAAACATATAACATTCGATAATCGCCATATCTCGCATAAACGAACATATAATATTGGGTGCTCATCGACATATGCTGACACACGAGTTCATGTAGAGGTATTCTGACATGAACAGGACTGGGTGTAATAATGATTTACACTCTAGTACTACAATTACGTGAAGATTGGCGCTATGCGCGTCACATACAAGTCCTAATCGCCTATAGTAATCTAGGACAAGAATAGCACCTACCATGGATCCAAGGTGAGCATACGATGCAATGTGAACATACATGTGAAGACTAGTCCTGGCCTGGGCGATTACAAACACCAGTGTAGCATGCATGATGAGCAGTAATATAAATATGATCATGCTACGTAAATTTCGTAATTCACAATAATAAAATAATAATATTTGTGACTGTAAATATAATTAAAGCATCCCATAATAACAATAATATGCATACAAGTGCATCTCAGAGGATGTAGAATAATTTCATAAATTCCGTCAATGTGCAAATTCTTATAAACATTAACCTAATCTAGGCATAATGTAGAAAATTCTTTATTAAATATATGTATGCAAACTAATTAAATATAACATATTTAAAAGCAAAGACCCACTGATAAATCATGTCGTCAGGTCAAACCCGCCTTGTGGGCATCAGAGATCCTTGCGATGCGTTTCACCTAGAAACAAAACCATTTACGTAAATTTATGTATTCGTACAAAGTTTGGCTAATAAATGAACTATTTTAAAACGATCAAATTTCAGAAAATAGAGGGCAGATTCGGATTCAATACATTGAGAAACCTAAAGAGGGACCTCGGCCTCCTTCATACGGTGCCGCACGAGCTACCACGCACACCCACGAGCCTTCTTCTCAAATTTTCAGATTTTGCAGGTTTTTTAGCTAACTTCTAGAGCTCATTCCGAGCTTAGTTCTTCACCAAACTCGATGATTGAAAAGAAAATTGGAAGCTAGAAATGTAGGGAACAAAATCATACCAAAGTGGCAACCCAATTATGGTCTGAGTGGCCGGAAAAATGATCTGAAAATGGCTTGTCGCCACGGTTTTCCTCACTAGTTTTCTGGAAAATTTCCCCCGAGGTTTTTTCTACACTACTTCACCCCCAATCACACTTTTAAGGGTAAAAACATTATCAGGAGTTCAAAATAAGAAGGATTTGAGGTTGAGGGGTCCCGAGGCTCACCATGGTAGAGTTGTCACGAGTTCGCCAAAAAACATGGCGCTGGTGATCATTACTAGGCTCGGGGAAGGGCATGTAAGACATGGTGGTGATCTGAGTGGTCTAAGATTGATGCAAAAACGGCAGCTCCACCGTGTTAGTGCTTACATGTACAGATGAGGGGGACGTGAAAGTGTGAGGTGAGGGAGCTCGTCCTAACTTTTGTGATTCACAGAAAAAAAAAAAAAGAGTTTAAGAGGGAGAGAGATAGTGTAGAGTTTGAATGAGAGAGGAAGTTGTAGAGAGAGGCCGAGAAAATGGGGGGAAAGAGAAGAGAGGGAGAAAAGTGAGAGGGATACCGAAAGAGTTAGAGAGCTTGAGACAAAGTGAGGAAACCATGGAGGGGACACATGAGAGAGGGAAAAAGTGGGGTGTGGGCCCTACTGGCTCACAAAACAAGGTCACAAAAGGAAAGACATAAAATATATCCCCGCACAACGTAAAATTACCAAATTGCCCTTAATGTTCGATGTTTCGTAGAATCTTCATTGTAACTCCAAATTCGGTTCTACTGGCGCCCACGCATTCACATCGTCGAGTACTATGAGAATAAGTGTGTGTCATTGGGTCATGTCCAAATAATAATTAATTAGGCACGAGGCCTAATTAATAAAAATATTACCATAGACGGGTCCACTTACCCACTTGCTTAACAAACCCAACGAATAAACTATCGATATTACAGTCTACAACCCGCAATACCGATAACTCGTTATTGTCTTGATAAACAAGTAATAAATTCCCAAGAGTGTAAAATTACCATTTTGCCCCTATTTGGGAAATGTGCATAAATCATCCAATTTACGCCCGTTCACACTCACATGTTCGTAAGAACAGATACCACCTAGAAATATATGCAAAGGAATGAGGAGTGATAAGGACTCAAATGTCCACAAAGGATTTCCACCTATCAAGGGCATTTTTGTAAATTTCTAAGGTTAGATAATAAAATAATATTAAATTCGGGACGGGATGTCATATGAATTGAATTTATTTCTATATTGAATTATATTTTAATTCAGTTCAATTCATTTTTTTTTTCTTCAAAGAGGTTTCTACTTTCTTTTACGTGTTGTATCGCATAATCATATAAGTAGTGTACGCTTGTCATGAACTAGAAGTTTAGTGACTAAATAATAGCATGATTATCATGGCCATTCATGATCCACAATGATGTGTCGGATTCTAATGAATCCATATGGACATTTTTGAGGCCTCAACACAGCGCATTGTGCAAGTCCTTGCAAGGATTGCACACACGAAAATTGGTCCTCATACCATCTAAATTTTGATCTTGGATCCTCATTTTCTTCTTGAGAATTTGAAAGCGTATTTGTGATCTTAATCAACATCTAATTGTGGACCACTTGACCAATGACCTAGATGTATGTACAAGGTGTCATAATATTATTCACTTGCTACTACAAGTGTAATTCCCAAATTTGTGGGCTATTTCATGCCATTCGGGATTACTTTTGAGGACACAATTTCTCATGGTTTACCCTAGGCTTTAAGCATTCAATTCATTGCTAATTTTTTCTTGGGAGATGCATCTTGATCACATGCATTATCATGATCATTTCGGTCGACTTTTATTTTCCAACCAACGAGTAAATGTGTATACAAAGATGGTTCAATCCATAAAAATTGGGATTCAAGTTTATCTTTCTTTCATTGTGCATATTTGCCTCATTTTTAGTGGCTTGTCAGTTTTGATGGGTCAATTCTTCATGCCGTTAGGGAGAGAAATGACAGTTTCAAGAACTTGTGAATCAACGTTGATACATCTGCTCTTATCTCATAAGTGACATAGTTATATATATATATATATATATATATATATATATATATATATATATATGTTCTAAACTTTGAACACTTTATAAGTGGAGATTAATAAGTTCAAGTCCTGATTGAAAATAACTCTCCATGAAAGGGTATGATCCAATTCTGTAAGTTCATCGTAAGATGATTGTCCTAGATGTGACAATGGAAGTCCCGAAGAGCCATTGTATATGTACCCAAGCAATGAAATACTTATAAATTAAGCGTTGGACCATGAATTGACGATACTCGAGAGTTTTGATTATAGTAGCTACTCAGATCATCAAGGGTTATTCAGTCACGTTTTCCCATTATATGTCAACAATTGTAAAATGGTTGTACAAATTGGAAAGAGGCAAATTCCATTTTAGAGCCATTGAAAAACGTGGAATAAGGGAACCTATAATTTATAACCAAACGTTATTCTTGTGTGTTTTGAAATAAACTCACTAATATGACATGGTGCTTCATAGAAGAGACATGAGTATTTTTTTGGCATCATATATTGACACACCCCGTCCCGAAAGAGGGCATGCTGGCCGTCACGTGAGAGTGACGTAACCATTTACACAGTTCGGAAGCTTTAAAAATACAATTACTAAGATGAAACACCCAAGGGTGAGTCCTACTTTTGTGAATTCTGTCAGAACACCGTTGGATTCCTCGTGGTCACCAAAGCTCTGCTATTTAGAACCTGGAGGGGCGCAAAACAAAATTGAGTGGGTCAGTAAAACAAAGTTTTTCAAAAACTTTTCTTTTAAAACATTTCTAACCCCTCGCTGTAAAACCTGTATACTTTCCCAGAAAATAGCATAATAGCATAATACTTTTCATAAATCTCAAACCATCAATTTTTCTCAAAAACCAGAAAGTATGCCATGTTATAATTTCAAAAACAGAATGAATGATGCATCAATGTAACAGGTGATATGGTGAATTAACCGGAGACCCTGCAGTTGGTCCTGTACGGTTAATTCTATAGCTCAACATCCAATCCAATCGGAGTCACCTTGGTGACCTGTGCGGCACTACACTGCATATAAGTCGGAACTACCTGAAGTAGTCTGTACGACATGAATGGTGTAATAATACGCTCTAGTGCTTCTCTCATCAATCATATGTGCACATAATCTAAGGTCACCTATCAGTCGGAACCCTCTCATGGTTTGTACGACATGCACCTACTTGGATCCAAGGTGAGTGTGCGGTGCGAGGTGAATAATATAAGCACTAACACCATGATTGCAGGTTATGAGCTATCAACATAATATACATCATCAATGATTCACATAAATAATATAAAACTCACCTGATACTTACCTGTGCATCCACAACACCAATTCACACATATATATATATATATATATATATGCATCAATTATCAATTCATATAACTCATATCATTCATATCATTCATATTATGCATGCATGGCATTTTAGAAACATACTTTCATTAAAACTCAATTTCTGGGAAAATTCATAGTATATAGGTATAAATAGAAAGTACTGCCCAGTCACCTAGAGTTCGTCCTACAACTCCCTAGCACAATACTTCAAGGCGTCATGACGATCAGCGCCTAGAACAATAATCAAATCCAACCTCAGAAATCATATCGATAGAATATATAACTTATATAAAACACGCCACTACGCAGTTCGATCCAGAAGATCTGCAACTCAGATTTCCAATCCATAACTTCCAGAGGTACACAATAAATCTCTAGAACAACATCCTAAATTTCCTTACCATCCAACGGTCGGATCTCCGTCAATTTCCAAAACCAAGTGACGGTTAACATTTTATTTTATGAACTTACAACTCCAATTCCGGAAGATCCGTAAATCGGATTCCCAATCCGTAAGTTCCTATAATCCTCAAATATTACGTATTACAACGTATCAAAGTTTGGTGATGATTCAACGGTCGGATCGTCAATTCACATTTTCACCTAACCACGAATTGTAACCAACTTAGGTTCAATTACTCAATTTACGTCCATCAATTATCAAAACTGAACCTAGAACCTTAAACACATGCTAAGAATGATATTGACGGGCCATTGGCCACGCGCCGCCGCACGGGCCGCCGCGGTGAATACTATATAAACGTTATTTAAAACATATAACCAACAATTCTCAATAACTTCTCATACGGTGCTCAATTTGGGTATATAAATATACCACAGTGACCTACTCAACGTCACGGACGTCGACAAATTTTTAGAATTAATTTTGGGCTTGACACGTGCCCCCACGCGCCGTGGGTGGCACGGACCTATGCGCCCCCACGCGCGTTTTCTTCTTCCTCGCGTCGCCAGCATAGTGTCGCCGGCGCCGGAAACCTGCAACTCGACCTTTCTCACTCAATTCTTCACCATTTTTCATGAAATTTTCACCTATGAGCTCTAAATTAAGAGGGGAAGGGATCTATACCTTTAAAAACTTCCAAAACCTTCAAAATCACGTCTGGAAATTTCACCCGGCCACCCTCAAACACAGTGATCCTGACGTCTAAAACTTCCAAACGAACGTCCCCGAGCTTCATGAGAACCTCCTAAAGCTCACTATGAGCTTGGATTGTCCTAAAAATCAACCAATACAAAGTTCATGAACAGTGCCAAAATCGGTGCTTGTGATTTTGACGTGAAATCGAAAGATTTCTTACCTGAAAGGGGTGTGGTTGGGTTCGTATAGTCCTCACGAGCACGATGGTACCTTCACAACCTTCGATCCGTGCTTGTAGGCTCGATGGTGAGTGTGTCCGTACGGTTAAGAGAGGGAGAGAGTGAGAGAGAACCGTGAGGAAGAGAGAGAGAGAGAGATACAGGGAGGAAAGAGGGAGGTTGACAGGTTGTGTGGTCCAAAGCAACCCTAGCCACACAAACATACATACCAATTTATCTAACTTAAAACAATTTTTTCCAAAAGTTTGGGAATGTATGTACTTAGACCAAATAATATGCCACACACACATACCTTAATAACGTCAAGGGTACTTTCGTCCTTTCACGTCCTTAATAAGAAAATCTCGGGACGGGCTGTGACAATCTTCCCTCCTTATAGAATTTCGTCCTCGAAATTCATTCAACCAATCAAGTCACTTAATACTCATAAAACAACCTCGGATACATCTCTCTCATTTGATCTTCTATCTCCCAAGTAGCTTCTTCCATTAAGTGGTTCTTCCACAATACTTTTACCAAGCTCACCGTTTTATTCCTTAGAACCTTGTCTTTCCAATCCAAGATAGTGACTGGTTCCTCATCATACGTTAAATCTGGATTAATTTCCAAAGGTTGAGGAGGAATCACATATGAAGGATCTGAAACATAATGCCGAAGCATCGAGACATGAAACACATTATGAACCTTAGATAACTCTGTAGGCAACTCCAACCTGTAAGCAACTTCACCAATCCTCTCAATGATCTCATAAGGTCCTATATATCTAGGACTTAGCTTGCCTCTCTTTCCAAACCGTACTACACCTCTCCAAGGTGACAATTTCAAGAACACCAAATTACCCACATCATAAACTCGATCAGTAGCATGTCTATCTGCTAAACTCTTTTGTCGATCTTGGGCCGCTTTCAGGTTAGCCTTAATCACCTGAACATTTTGAGTAATCTCGTCCACAATCTCTGGGCCCTCTAGCACTTTTTTCACCAACTTCTGACCAACACAATGGCGTACGACAAGCTCTACCATAAAGTGCCTCAAATGGTGACATACTAATGCTCGAATGAAAACTATTGTTGTAGGCAAATTCCATCAAATCTAGGCGATCATGCCAAGAGTCACCAAACTGCAACACTGAAGATCTCAACATATCCTCCAACGTCTGAATAGTCCTCTCAGATTGTCCATCTGTCTGAGGATGATAAGCAATGCTATAAAGCAATTTCGTACCAAGAGCTTCCTAAAAAGCTATCCAAAACTTAGAAGTAAATCTTGGATCTCGGTCAGAAATAATATTCACTGGAACGCCATGATACTTCAAAATCTTCATGATGAACAACTTAGCCAATTTATTCAGATGATACTTTTCTCTCACTGGGATGAAGTGTGCTGACTTGGTGAGCCGATCTACAATCACCCAAACGCCATCAAATCCATTTTGTGTACTTGGAAGCTTATACACAAAATCCATAGTTATATTTTCCCATTTCCACTGAGGAACGGGAAGTGGTTGCATCCGACCAACAGGCTTCTTCCTTTCTGCTTTAACTTGCTGACAAACAATATACCTACTTACATACTCTGCAATTTCCTTCTTCATACCCGGCCAATAATAAAATGGGCGAATGGTATGATACATCTTGGTTCCTCCTGGGTGCATTGCATAAGCCGAACAATGTGCTTCATCCAAAATTTCTTTCTTTAATTCCTCGTTATTAGGCACATACATCCTATTCTCTTGCATAAGCATGCCATTCGATTCCCGAATCCTGAGGTCTTTCTTTTTCCCTTCATTTCTCAACTGAATCAATTCTTGAATTTCCTCATCAACCAACTGAGCTTCAATTACACGATCAACCAAAACTGGCCAGACTTGGAAACTAGCAAGAAAAGCTTCTCTTTGCTCTTCCATTTCCAACTTTACTCCAATAGTTCTCAAGTCTGTAAGAAGAGGGACACGGCAAGCATACAAAGCATTAAGTTGGCCTTGAGGTTTCCTACTCAGTGCATCAGCTACCACATTGGCACGACCCGGATGGTACTCAATAGTGCAGTCATAATCACTTAGCAACTTCATCCATCTTCGCTGACGAAGATTAAGATCATGCTGAGTGAAAAGATACTGAAGACTCTTATGATCTGTGAAGATCTTACATTTCTCACTATAGAGATAATGCCTCCAAATCTTCAAAGCAAAAACAATGGCGGCTAACTCAAGATCGTGAGTAGGATAATTTCTTTCATGAATCTTCAACTGTCAAGAAGCATAGGCGATCACTCTATTATGCTGCATCAAGACACATCCCAAACCATTTAAGGAAGCATCACTATAAATCTCATAGTTACCACTATCGTCAGGAAGTACCAACTGGAGTATGAGTGAGGCAATGTTTCAGCTGCTGGAAACTTTGCTCACAATTCTCGTCCCATACAAACTTAACATCCTTCCTGGTTAACTTTGTTAGTGGTAACGCAATCATAGAGAAATCTTGAACAAACCGTCGATAATAACCTGCTAGACTAAGGAAACTCCGTACCTCGGTGACGGTTCGTGGCTGTTCCTAATTCTCCACCGCTGCTATCTTCTGAGGATCAACTTGAATTCCTTGTGCCGATACCATATGCCCCAAAAATGCCACTTGATTCAACCAGAACTAACATTTACTAAACTTGGCATACAACTGATGCTCCCTCAATTTCTTTAATACCAAGTTTAGGTGTCGAATATGATCTGCTTTCAATTTAGAGTATACTAAAATATCATCAATGAAAACAATGACAAACCTATCAAGATATTGCTGGAATACTTCATTCATCAACCTCATGAAAGCTGCAGGTGCATTAGTCAATCCAAATGGCATTACCAAAAACTCGTAATGTCCATAACGGGTTCTGAAAGCCGTTTTAGGTACATCCTCATCTTTAATCTTCAACTGATAATATCCAGATCTCAAGTCAATCTTAGAGAACACACATGCATCTTTAAGCTGATCAACAATCATCAGTGCGCGGCAATGGATAACGGTTCTTACTCGTTACCCGATTCAATTACCTAATATCCATACATATTCTTAAGGTCCCGTCTTTCTTCCTTATAAACAAAGCTGGGGTTTTCCAAAGTAACGTACTAGGTTGACTGAAACCTTTATCAATCAATTCCTGTGACTGAATTTTTAATTCCCGTAACTCAGCATGACTCATTCTTTAATATAAGATTTGCACCTAGAAACCAATCAATGGTGAACTCCATATCTCTACCTGGCGGCAACCCAGGTAACTCATCCGGAATTACAACAGAAAATGTCTAACCAACTTTTACATTTTCCACACTACTCAGCGTAGCATCATGTAGCACTATGAGCTAGGCATCCTTGGCAACCTTTTGATAACAATCTCTTTGCTCTCACAACAGAAATAACGGCATGCCTCACTCCACTTTGCTCAATCACAAAAGTAACCTCTGATAATCCAAGACAATGGAAAGTAAGTGATTTCCCGTAGCAATCCATATTGGCACGATTATAATGCAACCAATCTGTGCCTAAAATCACATCAAAATCCACATGTAAAGCATCTTTTGCTTTCTCGCCTGCACTTTCCAAAGTGTATGCTATTGCACTTACAACACAAAGGTACATTTCCTCTACCAAAGTCACTTCGCCTCTATAATTTAGGATCTCCAATAAATCTACCACCTCGCATCTGATCAATGGTACTAAAATCTCTGCTAGCAGAACTAGAATTAACCCCACTTCTTTTGAAGTTCTAAGTCTTGCGAGGTTCTTGAGACACATGACCTTTACCTTGGTCATCTTTCCTTTGATTCTCATTCTTTCCGTTGTTTCAAATTATAAACTCTTGTTTCTTACCGTCCATATATGCCGGAGGAATAAACCTTTTCTTAAACAACTCTTTAAACAATTCTCATTCAGCTGTTTCCTCCGGTGACATCGTATAAGACTCCTATCTCCACTAGGATACAATTTCAACACTCAAAAACTAGGTAGTCATCTCGACCCACCTGACGAGAGAAAGATTCCCTTGCCTTTGCATAATCCGAAACGCCTTTTCCCAAATGATTAAGCCATCGATCTGCTCCCTTAGGTTCTTCATTTCCCTAAAGTGATTCAAATTTAACTTATAACCAGTCTCAAAAGGTTCCTTTAGATAATAGACTGAATCACAATGGTAATAGTTTTCCCTAAACTACTGTATCAGGGAAATTAGGCTCATCCGAACTACGTGGCTCACTACGAGGCGATATAGTTCTGACAGAAGACACTAGGAAATTCTCAAGATGTCCAGGACTGCAACCTAGGCTCTGATACCAACTAACACACCCCGTCCCGAAGGAAGTCATGCTGGCCGTCACGTGAGAGTGACGTAACCATTTACACAGTTCGGAAGCTTTAAAAATACAATTACTAAGATGAAACACCCGAGGGTGAGTCCTACTTTTGTGAATTCTGTCAGAACACCGTTGGATTCCTCGTGGCCACCAAAGCTCTGCTATCTAGAACCTGGAGGGGCGCAAAACAAAATTAAGTGGGTCAGTAAAACAAAGTTTTTCGAAAACTTTTCATTTAAAACATTTCTAACCCCTCGCTGTAAAACCTGTATACTTTCCCAGAAAATAGCATAATAGCATAATACTTTTCATAAATCTCAAATCATCAATTTTTCTAAAAAACCAGGAAGTATGCCATGTTATAATTTCAAAAACAGAATGAATGATGCATCAATGTAACAGGTGAAATGGTGAATTAACCGGAGACCCTGCAGTTGGTCCTGTACGGTTAATTCTATAGCTCAACATCCAATCCAACCGGAGTCACCTTGGTGACCTGTGCGGCACTACACTGCATATAAGTCGGAACTACCTGAAGTAGTCTGTATGACATGAATGGTGTAATAATACGCTCTAGTGCTTCTCTCATCAATCATCTGTGCACATAATCTAAGGTCACCTATCAGTCGGAACCCTCTCATGGTCTGTACGACATGCACCTACTTGGATCCAAGGTGAGCGTGCGGTGCGAGGTGAATAATATAAGCATTAACACCATGATTGCAGGTTATGAGCTATCAACATAATATACATCATCAATGATTCACATGAATAATATAAAACTCACCTGATACTTACTTGTGCGTCCACAGCACCAATTCACACACACACACACATATATATATATATATATATATATATATATATATGCATCAATTATCAATTCATATAACTCATATCATTCATATCATTCATATTATGCATGCATGGCATTTTAGAAACATACCTTCATTAAAACTCAATTTCTGGGAAAATTCATAGTATATAGGTATAAATAGAAAGTACTGCCCACTCACCTAGAGTTCGCCCTACAACTCCCTAGCACAATACTTCAAGGCGTCATGACGATCAGCGCCTAGAACAATAATCAAATCCAACCTCAGAAATCATATCGATAGAATATATAACTTATATAAAACACGTCACTACGCAGTTCGATCCAGAAGATCTGCAACTCAGATTTCCAATCTATAACTTCCAGAGGTCCACAATAAATCTCTAGAACAACATCCTAAATTTCCTTACCATCCAACGGTCGGATCTCCGTCAATTTTCAAAACCAAGTGACGGTTAACATTTTATTTTATGAACTTACAACTCCAATTCCGGAAGATCCGTAAATCGGATTCCCAATCCGTAAGTTCCTATAATCCTCAAATATTACGTATTACAACGTATCAAAGTTTGGTGACGATTCAACGGTCGGATCGTCAATTCACATTTTCACCTAACCACGAATCGTAACCAACTTAGGTTCAATTACTCAATTTACGTCCATCAATTATCAAAACTGAACCTAGAACCTTAAACAAATGCTAAGAATGACATTGGCGGGCCATTGGCCATGCGCCGCCGCACGGGCCGCCGCGGTGAATACTATATAAACGTTATTTAAAGCATATAACCAACAATTCTCAATAACTTCTCATACGGTGCTCAATTTAGGTATATAAATATACCACAGTGACCTACTCAACGTCACGGAAGTCGACAAATTTTTAGAATTAATTCTGGGCTTGACACGTGCCCCCACGCGCCATGGGTGGCACGGACCTACGCGCCCCCATGCGCGTCTTCTTCTTCCTCGCGTCGTCGGCGCTGAAAACCTGTAACTCGACCTTTCTCACTCAATTCTTCACCATTTTTCATGAAAGTTTCACCTACGAGCTCTAAATTAAGAGGGAAATGGATCTATACCTTTAAAAACTTCCAAAACCTTCAAAATCACATCGGGAAATTTCACCCAAAACCGGCCACCCTCGAACACAGTGATCCCGACGTCCAAAACTTCCAAACGAACGTCCCCGAGCTTCGTGAGAACCTCCTAAAGCTCACTATGAGCTTGGATTGTCCTAAAAATCAACCAACACAAAGTTCATGAACAGTGCCAAAATCGATGCTTGTGATTTTGACGTGAAATCGAAAGATTTCTTACCTGAAATGGGTGTGGTTGGGTTCGTATAGTCCTCACGAGCACGATGGTACCTTCACAACCTTCGATCCGTGCTTGTAGGCTCGATGGTGAGTGTGTCCGTACGATTAAGAGAGGGAGAGAGTGAGAGAGAACCGTGAGGAAGAGAGAGAGAGAGATACGGGGAGGAAAGAGGGAGGTTGATAGGTTGTGTGGTCCAAAGCAACCCTAGCCACACAAATATACATACCAATTTATCTAACTTAAAACAATTTTTTTCCAAAAGTTTGGGAATGTATGTACTTAGACCAAATAATATGCCACACACACATACCTTAATAACGTCAAGGGTACTTTCGTCCTTTCACGTCCTTAATAAGAAAATCTCGGGACAGGCTGTGACATATATGCAGCCACATTTCTGTAAGTACAATGTTATTTTAAACCGAGACTTATAGCATATGGAGACTGCATACTACTTGAGACGAGTACTCTTGTTAGTTCGAATTGAATTATATTGTTGCAACATATTTTTAAAAGAATTAAGAGTTTTAGTATGACTCTTGAAGAGCGTACAAGGCTATATGGTTTATATTTACCATGGAGTTTATACTGCTCCTAGTTTATTTTGAATACTAATTTTATTTTATATTTATTTGTTCGTTGCAGGAACACAAACGACTGTTGTTAACTTCTGATAAACTTCCACACTTCCCCAAGTTAAGTTTTACTCAAGCTTAATTTCTTGGAGACCAAAGTCACATTACTTTAAACTTGACAGTGATGCCAGTCAAATCCAGACTTAGTATCATTAAGGGGAGAGACTTATTTAGTGAAGTTATCGATCAAGGGGAGTCTTGGACAATATGCTATTATGAACATATAAGCGAGCTGTGCTCTTTTCCCTTCAACCAAGTTTTTATCCTTTTGGGTTTTTCTTGGCAAGGTTTTAGCGAGGCAGCATTATGGGTGTCCAATGCCTTATCAGTATTTTTAAATTGTGCTCAATTTTTCTCCTTTGCTTTGGTTTTGTCCCATTGGTTTTCCAAGCAATGTTTTTATTGAGACAACTTTCTCTTATACAAGGACACCCAAGAGGAAGTGCTGTGACAAATAGTGGCTGTCCTTATACAATGTATATTAGGAAACTATCATAAACATCAAAATAATGTAGAGAAGCTTTTGGATTACTGTAGAGAACATTTGGGCAACAACTCATGTATTTGATGTTCTATAAAGCTGGTCCGATGATATTGGAAATAGACACTTTGTTTTCTTCTCCCCAATCTTTCTCTTGTTTCTCTCTTCTGTACTTTATTTCTAACAAATTACAGAATTTTCTGATCATAACAATTATGCGATTAAAATACGTCAATTACAACTAGATGAACACAGACTTCACAAAACTAATATGCTTTAATGATTTAATCATTGCCAAAAAAAATATATATATAGAAAAAACAGTGTGTATATAAGCTTCCACAAGTCCACTGTCCACAAACCGACCAAAATTTTGCACTGGCATGGTTCCTCATTGCTCTGTTTCTCATATACACATCACCATCTAGCCATATCTACTACTCCACTCTCTGCTTAACAGTCAACGACCAAACCAAATGCTCCTCCGCCTTCTCTAAACCCCCACCCACTGCCCACCGCCGCCATCTCCACCTCCCTCAGCTGCAACTGAGCTCCAATGGGCAGCTCCGAAGAACCCAACAAGCCCATCTTCTACGACTCATCCTCTCCCTCCACCCCCCTCCTCTCCAAACCCCCAATCGAAAACCCACCACCGCCACCGTCCCCTCCGCCATCTTACGCCGACCCACCGGAATCCGATGCCGACCCGACCCAGTACCTCCAGATCTCCTACAACCACGGCCCCCGCCATTTCAAAGACCTCCCCTTTCTAATCCTCTTCCTCCTCTTTGTGCTCGCCACCTTCGCCGTCGGAATCTTCGCCGTCGTCCACCGCAACCAAAATTACACCGTCCTCTCCTCCTTCTCCTACGACTCGGACTCCGCCTCCTGCGTCAAAAACGAAACTTTGACCCGTCTCCCCAACTGGGTCGGACCCACTTTCTCCTCTTCCTCCTCTCTGCTCAAAGATTTGACATGGACCCTCGTGATTACGTTGATTCTAAGCCTGCCCATTTGCTTCAGTCTGCTTATTCTCCTCAAACACTACGCCAAGCAAGTCGTCTACGTCTTCCTCCCCTTCTTCATCGTCTTCCCAATCTTCTTCAACGTCTACTGGTTCGTCGCCTGCACTCTCAGCTCCACCTGCAGTGACGCTCTCCCTTTAGTTTACAGAATTTTGATTCTGATCTTCGTGTTTTTGGTAATTGGGGTCATTGTGTGGATTCTTGTGGTGAATTGGCATCGGATTGAGCTCACTGTGAGCATAATCGGGGTGGCATCCCATGCGCTTTCACGGAACTTGGGCTTGTTCGGGGTTCTGCCGTGTTTGACATTAGGATTGGTGGTTTACTATGCGCCCATTGTTGTGTTCTTGGTCTATGCCAGGTTCAATGGGAAGATTGCGCCGCGGGAATCGAATGGAGTGTATAGTTGTGTGTGGAAGCAGGATGGTTGGGTGCCTGCTTATTACGCATTGGCGATTTTGACAATGTTGTGGTCGTTTACGACGATGGTGGAAGCTCAGGTGTATGTGATTAGTGGGACTGTTGCTCAGTGGTATTTCACTAAGGAGGATTCAACTCCGAAGCGGATTATCAGGAGCTCTTTAAGGTGAATTGTTTGTTGCTACATTTGTTTTTCGATGTTTGGAGTAATTTACTTAAGTTCGTACTTCATATATTGTTGCAACTTGCAATTGAAATGTACTCTGTTCCAAACTAAATGAAACTGAATTAGTGAGAGTTGTAAAGTTGGTGATTAACCATGTTTTGTTTGATTAAGTAGGAAGACTGAAAACAAAATCAATTTATGTCCAGAATTTGTAATTTATTGCAAGTCAGGCACATAATCAGTGAACTTTTAACCAAATTTGCTTTGTAGGTTCCACCGACCAAACTCCAGAACAACTATATCTTCTCTAATGTAAATATATGCATGAAAACTGTGATACAGATACTAGGCCGTCGTTATTTAGCATTTCTTCATGGTGTCAGATGGACAGCCGGTAGCACTTTCATTGGCTTATTTATCTGCATGAAATAATATGGATTAATCAATTCCATTTTGGAACTATGTGCTGTGTCATTTGGTGAATTTTGGGCTTATTCTCTTTGTGCTTAATATAGGACGACATTAATATCGCAGCAGCACTTGGGTATAGGTTCTTCTCCACCTGGTAGTGTCAGGTCCCTTGGACCTTTATTTTCTTAGCAACAAGCTAATGTTCCACATGATGTCTTGAAGGATGAAGATGCAATATTTTTGCTTTAACTGGCATGCACTGAACACTAAGATGTTATTCTGCAACTTTGTTTTCTTGATGTAATTATGCTTACTTTTCAGTGACGTTCTGTATTCTTTCTTATGCCTATTCGTCAACCCTTATGCTTGTGAGAATTGTGATCTGGTCATAGTTTTCGTTTTATCTATTTTTCTGGTGAATCAGTTGACCTATTAAACACATTGGGATTATAGGCATTACTATTGATGTTATTTAGTGAGCACAATAACTTCTCCTTTCTCATGTTTCTGTTTACACTTGCAGAAATGCTTTTGGCCCCAACTTTGGCACAGTATGCCTATCTGGATTACTTTTATCTGTTGTTCGAGTTGTTCGTGCCATGGTCGATGGTGCAAGACAAGACGGTTCACCTGGGATGATGTATTTTCTAATGCGCTGCTGTGTTAATGCCTTATTTTCAGCGATTGATTTTCTCAACAAGTTCACCATCAACTTTGCGGCAATAACTGGTGAAGCTTACTGCTCATCTGCAAAAATGACATATGAGCTTCTAAAGCGTAATCTTCTCTCTGCGGTTTTTGTGGAAACCATCTCCACTCGTCTATTGGCTGGAATTGTTTTTGTACTCTCAGCGATATATGCAATCGTGGTATGTTGTCTTTTTGAATCTCAATCATTCAGCTTTCCATTAATTATTGTTTAAGATCGTTGTGCATCATGTGTGGTATGTTAGGAACTCATCCATGTATTGAACATGTGACACTGTTGAGGCTTGTTAAAGGCTCTGCATAGATCTGTCTCCTAACACAATTAATGATAGGGATAATAACTGTTGTATAATTATTGCCTTTTGGTCTTCTTCCGCACTTTCTGGTGTGGCCCTAACTGCGAGAAGAGAGTTGAGGGGAGGACGGAAATGGAGGAAGGGTTGTTCTAGATGTCATGCTCTGTTGATTGGCAACAGTACATAGAGTATTTGAACTGTATAGGTTTGATGAGTCGTTAGGAGATGCATTATAAATGCGTTTTCCTGTTCCCAAATTGCTGGACTTTGTTTCGGTTGCATCATCTTTCTTGTTTTGGAACCCTTTTATCTCTCCCTTGGTATTTTCTGATTATGGATGTGCATTGACAGGTCTGCGCTATCTTACAAGCTGCGACCAGTCTTGGGGTTGATTCGTACTTTGTGGCAGTTCTGGCGTGGGTGCTACTGATCGTGGTACTGTGTTTCTTTGTTCATGTGCTGGACAATGTAGTTGACACCGTGTATGTGTGCTACGCCATAGATAGGGATAGAGGAGAGGTTTGTAAACAGGAAGTTCACGAGGTTTACATTCACTTACCCATTAGTCGAAACCATAGATCATCTTCTATGATCTCCAGAACTCTGGGTGTGTAAATTAAACCTTTGATTTACAATGTTGTGGTGTTGATTTGTTCTTTGTATCAAGTTAGAATTGCTTGCCGGCATATTGTGCATATCGAGTGTTTCCTTGTAACGATTTCTGAGGTTTCATCAATAAAGAGAATTCTTCAAGGAGAAAGGCTTGGCTTCTCAAGATTTAGGAGGAGTTCCTCCTCAGTTTACTCTTAGTGGTTGATTAATAGAGTTTCGTGCTTATAATATAAATATCATTTCAACAAAAAATCAATTAAATCTGTAAAGAACAAAATCAATTAAAACTAAAGTAATTTAGTTAATCAATTGTAGCAAATAGATAGATATTTCATTATTTATTTTTCGAATCCGATTATTGTTTTTATACAGTTCAATGACCAAACGATCTCGTATTTAATTAAATTTTTATTTTATTTTTTATTTTTATTTTTTTTGCAAAACTGATTTACATAGTGATTATAATATATAAAGTTTCGATCATAAGTATGAAATTTCGTGAATCAGCTACATATTGAATTAAGGAGAAACACCTGCTTGTTCTTGAGGTGCCAGGTAATTCCTTAAGACAATGTACTCTCTTTACAAATTTGGAATTATAATGAATTTACATTCAAAATTCAAGATCCAAATTTGGATAAAAGTGTTACTTGTGTACAAGATTTTTATGGGTTAATCTGACGGCCGAAAAGTGTTGCAAACCTGGGCATAAGTTTTTTTTTTTTTTTTTTTTTTTTAGTACATTGTAAGGCAGTTTAATTTGATATCGAATTCACTATCTACGAGATTCAAACATAAAATCAAAGTGAAAATGAATATCTACCATACCGTAGTATTTGAATGGCAACTTGGGCATAAGTAAAAATCTTTATTCACTTAACTTAAGTAAATTAGGAGAAAATATAGGAGGAGCAAAAAAAAAAAGGGGAAAATAGCTAAAAATATACAAATACAGTTGGGGTACTTTGAGAATTACACCTTTTACACAAACACTGCGGAGAGTCGGAGACCCTCTTTTGAAGTTTTGAGTTGTGAAGCCCAAAAGGTTGAACAATCTCTGCAACCATGGTTCTCGAGGTTAGCCCTCTTCTAATCCTCCTCCTTCGAATGTTTCAATTTTTCAGGGCTTTGCATACGGTTTTTCTGATGATTATACGTAAATGTGATGAATAATCAGGCGACTATGATCTGTGTCGACAATTCCGAGTGGATGCGAAACGGCGATTACTCTCCCTCCCGATTGCAAGCTCAAGCCGACGCCATTAATCTCATCTGTGGTGCCAAAACCCAGGTTTTCTTTCTACTTCTTAATCAAGCTTTTCCCTTTACGAAATTGTAAACCACTTCAATTTTTCAACAGTGGAGTTTGTAAATTGGGCAGGCTAATCCGGAGAATACAGTTGGGGTATTGACAATGGCGGGCAAGGGGGTTCGGGTATTGGCTACTCCAACCTCTGATCTTGGAAGGATTTTAGCTTGCATGCATGGTGAAGTTCTCAATTCATTACTAATTTGCTTGTGTGATTATTTTTTAATTGAATTCGAAAACTTTACATGTTTAGCTTACTTGTATAGTTAAATAGCTGATGAAACTGTATCAATGAAGCAGTTGGAATGGTTTTGTTGAATAAGAATGATCATAGTTTAGGCGGACATTATAATCCAAAGTTGTAACTTTAGTTTTGAAGGGAAACTCAAGAGCTTTAGTACTATATATTATCTTGTATGAATGTGAGACTGGATCTTACTATACAATGCGAGGAAGTAATTAGAGATGGTGAGGCCGTTTTAAGAGTGATTCGTGTTCTTTTGCGTGCTGGATTTTGTTAAAAATTTAGTTCAATGGGTACCTTTATTATCTCTTCTTTGTGGAAATCGTTCCATCACGATGTTCGTCAAATTATCCTTTTTTTCTTCTGGTTAATTTCTTTGCGGTTCTCTAATTCCTTTTATATAGGTCTTGAGATGGGAGGTGAGATGAACATAACATCTGCGATCCAGGTAGCTCAGCTGGCTCTTAAGCATCGTCAAAACAAAAATCAGCAACAACGGATTATCGTTTTTGCTGGAAGGTATATAGTGCTAACTTCTTGCTTGCACTTTCCTTTTTGCTTTTTGTTGTCGTTGACATCTAACTCTTAACCATGTTCAGTCCTGTCAAATTTGAAAAGAAGGTGTTGGAATCGATAGGAAAGAAACTGAAAAAGAACAGTGTTGCTCTTGACATTGTTGATTTCGGGGAAGAGGATGATGGGAAGCCAGAGAAGCTGGAGGCCCTTCTGTCTGCAGTTAATAATAATGACAGCAGTCATATAGTACATGTCCCCCCCGGTCCAAATGCTCTCTCAGATGTTCTCATAAGGTGTATTATTTTTTGTTTTCTCCCATGTCTGTTTAGATATCATCTTGCATTGCCAATTATAAAATTATTTGTTCATGGAACTAATTGGAATTTTAGATTCATGCTATTGTGTATAGGAGTAATGCATGTTATACGAAGAAAGAACGGAGAATTGAGAATAGTAGGTATTAAAATGATACAAGGAGAATTTGTGCAAGAATATGTATTTAAGCTCAAGTATTTCTTACAACTTACTTTTCTGAAAATTAATAGGCATAAGTTTCTACTTTTCTTTCTATCTTCATACGTGTTCTATGTGTCACTTGGCTGGAATTGCTGTTGAACAACATAGTGAACACAAGAAACTTTTCTTTCTATCTTCACACATGTTCTGTGTGTCACTTGGCTGGAATTGCTTGTTGAATAACATAGTGAACACGTCCCAGTAGATTGTATAATTAATAATTCTAACTATGTCTCCCGTGATATGAGCTTTTCCTTATTTAATGGCAGTACACCTGTATTTACTGGTGACGGAGAAGGAGGAAGTGGTTTTGCAGTGGCTGCAGCAGCAGCAACTGCTGCTGCTATTGGTGGCTCTGGGTATGACTTTGGCGTTGATCCCAACATTGATCCTGAGCTTGCTCTCGCCCTTAGAGTTTCTATGGAAGAGGAAAGGGCTAGGCAAGAAGCCGCTGCCAAAAGAGCTGCTGAAGAAGCTGGTGGAAAAGGAGGGGAACCATCATCCAAATCAGAAGATGTAACCATGACAGATCAAGCTAATGTTTCTTCCAATGAGGATAAGAAACATACTGATGATATGGTTGGTTTCAGTTCGTCTCTTGATTGTCTTTGTTTGCATGCTTGCATAACCTTGTCTAGTTCTTAAAGTCTATAAAGTCTATATTGTTGGGTTTTGTTTTGTCATTTGTTATTTTTCAAAGAATTTTTGTTATTTAAATTGGCCTTGGCTTATGGTATGGGTGATAGGTTGAGGAGAATGACTTGCTGAAGGAGGCTCTTGCAATGTCAATGAACATCTCTGGAACTGGTCATTCAGCAGGTGATACTGAGATGTCAGAGGCAACTAGTGCGGATCAGGAGTTGGCTTTAGGTGAGTTATTTTATTTTATTTCTTATATTTCATATCATTTAGTTGAGGTAACTTGAGCATGAGCTTCTTTTGCTTGATTACTTGTGGAAATTTATTTACGACATGCTTCTATTTTTTGTTCGTTTAACATGCTTCTATTTTTTATTCCGTGCCACTAACTTAACATGAGGTTTATATCCTCTTGCAAACTTAACTTTGTACAGGTATATTCTTGTACAACTCTTGGAGGTCACATTCATTTTAATAAATTAAATTGTATCTCTACGACTGTGACCATAAAAATTTATGCATTACCATCAGATAAATTTGACATTCATAGGTTTATATCCTCTTGAAAACTTAACTTTGTACAGGTATATTCTTGTACAACTCTTGGAGGTCACATTCATTTTAATAAATTCAATTGTATCTCTACGACTGTGACCATAAAAATTTATGCATTACCATCAGATAAATTTGACATTCATAGGTTTATACTTGGTAGTTCTTTCTGTTTACATGTTAAGTGGTCTACTTGCTTCATCTAATCCATTTTCAGCTGTGCGTACTAGTGCTGTGGTTTGCTTAATTCCCAATCTATGAAATATGGGTTCTTGTAATTCATACTCATAGCAATTGACACTTAGCTGCCTTTCTAGTTTGGTGTAGTTTGGCATCAAAATGTGCACCTATCATGCATCCTTTTTTGGTTCTTCAGTTTACTTTTTGTCTGGTTAATATTACATTTGATTTGAAAACTCTGAGCATTGACAGAGCGTTTTGGTAGTATTTGTTAGTTTCAGCATGCTTATTATATCTTTTGCTGCATGCAGCTCTTCAAATGTCGATGCAGGAAAGTGCAGGAGAGCCATCATCCCAGACCGATGTGAGCAAGGTGTTGGAGGATCAGTCTTTTGTATCATCTATCCTTGAATCTGTATGTGTAATCGAACCTAACTCTTTTACGAAATGTATAGCTACTTTTGCTGTTGCTGTTTCTCTGATATGTTATTTCCTTGCAGCTTCCAGGAGTTGACCCCAATGATCCTTCAGTGAAAGATCTTCTTGCATCTCTGAAGAATCAGTCCGAGGTATGCTCACAAACCTTATACATAAAACTTCTTGCATGAGTGTTTATGGTCACAAAATTCGTGTTTTGATTTGGTGTGAGTATCGATTGTCGGAAATTTCTAGAATGTACGTTTTTTGTTTCTTCCAAAAAGAAAAGTTTCTAGAATTTACTTTCAATTACTAAATAGTTTTTCCTCTCTTTGTAATTGCTGTCCCGACAGAAGGACAAAGAAGAACCATCGAACGAGGACAAATGAAAATTGTGACTAGAACGACTTCTTTATCTTGATCTTGAAAGTAAGCATTCAGATCCTGAAGGAACTTTAAATTAGGGACAGATGCAGATTAGGATTTTAACGATTGTATGGTAATCAAATTATGCTGCATTTCTACTCATATTGCGCAGAACTTAGGCGATGGGATGAACTCTTTCAAACGTCTTGGCATCAGTTTACTGTTGTTTTATTGTAAAAAACAGATAGATTTTGAAATCCCCAAGTTTACTGTGTTTTAATAGTCTCTGCAATACGCCGGTGGTGGTTCACAATCGGTCAGCTGTTTTTCGATCTAATTTGCTCCATCGTATCTCATGGAAACTAACCATTTCTTATTGGCTGTTAATAGTCGACTACTAGTTAGATTTAGATGCCGTTTTATTAAGAGCCACCAATCTATAACCGTTGCATCTCACCCGTGTGGACATGAATTTTGGGTTCTTTAGGTCGGTCTATGCAATATCTTTCAGGGGCCTTCCTAGAAATTTCGTATGCATTGAGGATAGCATAGTAGCATTTGGCAGCCGCAGTCAGTTCTTGTCTAGCTTCTCAAATGAAAGGTCTTTAAAAACTCTAGAAGTTAATCCAGCCACCATGCTTGACTTTTTGGGTAACCTTGTATTATTTGATTGCTGTTTAGCTAGTTTTGTCCCAAAATTGCACTGGAAGTGTGCATAATAGAACCGGTTACAAACTTTTAATCAAATGCACTATATACGATAATAAGCTGTACAAAAACTATGGTTTAATGCCTCTTTATTTTGGGTGTCTTGCTAGTTCTACTCATTATTGAACATTTATAATTGGTTAAGGTTCTAAAAGATGATAGGCGCTAGTCCGGCGTTGAGTTGCGGATTTAAGTAAATCTATTTATATCGTATAAATGAGTGGCTATTTATATTTAAAAAAAAAATACATAACTGTATCGGACACATAAATTGCAAAATAAAATGATATATATATTAAAATATTAGAACATATTGAAAATATGGAGAACAAGCATATAATGAGTGTTTATCCAAGTATTCAATAAGCCTTTTATAATTTATTGAACAAAAATAAAATGCAAAATGAAAGTTATATATTTTCTACTTAAGTGAGAGTCAAGATCGGACGCCTAGGCGTCCTTTCTTAATTTTCAAATTTTTAGGAGTTAATAGGGACGATATCCAACTGCCAAGCGCCTAAGCACGACCTAAGCGGCGTTAGGTGGAGATTTTTAGAACCGTTGCTTGACAAATGCTACTCTTGTTATGTAATGTAGGCCAAGTGACCCACTATTAAGTACTTCCATTAGAAAGAAGCTAAAATTTGTTGGGTGGCATCAAATCCAGGTCATATCGTTCGTATCAAAACCGTGCATCCACCATATAGATTGCGAGGCCTATAAACTCATATTCTAGCAAATAGATGAACCACTCATAAATTGTGAATCTCGTCGAGCTTTCTAGGGTTTAGGGTAAAGAGAATTATGTAACCTTCGAACTTGTAATCTCTTTTACCTTTGTAAAGACAATTACCACCAAATTAATATCTCTTTCAACACAAAGAGAAGTATCACTAGACTAGAAGCTAACGTGAACCGCTATAATGTACTTCCATTAGAAGGAAGCCATAGATTTGTTGGGTGGTCACAATATAAATTTATTGTAGAACAGAGATTAGGCACCCACACCCACAAGTTATGGGATTGATGGAGCTTTTTGCCCAAAGGGGTAGTCTTACTCACATGAAAGGGCATCTTTCCCCATACACACATCCATGCATGCAATCACAATTGTATGCAAATTTCATGGATTCTAGTGCTTGTATTTTCTACCCTTTTTCTCAATCGGATGAGCCATGTTTATCACCAATATTAGGTGACCATTATTTTATGGGATGAATGTTGGGTTGCTCCTATCTCCTACCATTTTTCAGACAAACCTGTGGAAAAACTCAAAACCCTAAAATAATTATGAATATAATAACAAGTTGCCAAGTTTTGTGTTTTCTTAATAAAAAAATTGCAATTTTTTTTTTCCATAGTACGTATCATTGAGTTGAGTTCTCTGAAAAATTAACAGTTTAGATCTTGCACATAGAAATATAATGAATTGGATTCTTTCTTTTCACGCAAAGACTCGTTGAAGAACTCAAAGATATGTTCAGTGTGATGGGGGATTGGGATGTGCGTGTGCGATCCAAGAAGGGACCAGCATACCATCTGTATTCGTTCAAGTTTAGTGAAGTTTGTACAGTGCGACCACATTGACCAACTTATGTAGAGGTCAATATGGTATTCCGTATTGATTGAGTTACTAATCCGTTCAACTTTAATCGATAAGAAATCTGTAGCTCAAGTGATTGAGAGTATGTATTACTACATTTGAATTTTATACTGAATACTCCTCAATCGGCGACCTCCCGAATGTTTGCTTGTGAAAAGGTATTTTAATGACGGTTTAAAAAGCAATATGAATTTATTACATTGTTGGAAAGGTTCATGGTGTATACGAACATAAAGGTTACAACAAACCACTCTTGAATTTATTACATTGTTGCGTGACCTCCAGACGCTTGTTAGTAGTACCGTCACATTACTTCTTTACAATGGATCAGGATCCTCTCCTGAGCAGATGGAGATGATCCTCCTAACTAGGCCCATTGGGTAGTTTAAATTCTATCAAACGGCTATAATTATTATAATTTTTAGAAGAACCCTTTATTTGTAATCGTTGGATAAAAATTAAACTGCCCGATGGGCCTGGTCAAGAGGATCCTCTCCATCTGCCCAGGAGAGGATCCTGATCCCTTTACAATGTCCTACTAACAAGTTAGCAATTTTTTATTTTTTATTTTATCGAAACAAGTTAGCAACTATGAATGGACATGGATACTTGCTGGTCAATAACAAGAAGAAGAAACAAATTGGATAAATAGGTCAATTACGATTTAGGATAAGATTACGTGTCTTCAAATAGACAGATATTAAAACAGGAAAAAAAAAATGGAAAGTCATTAAGCCCCATATAATTTAGTTACCTTAGCATGTAAGGTACTAGCACTTTTTTTTTTTTTTATTTGAAAGCAATGATAGTAAATTCCATAGATTGAAAAAAAAAAAAAAGCTTTACATCAAGAGCCTGCAGTAAAGCTGTCAAAGTCAATTACAATCAGACGAAAGTAAACCAAATATGAAATCAGGGAGCTTCTTAAACTTAGGAGCAATTCACCGAAATCATATGTAGAGCTTGACGGGCCAGGCGATGAACAACATCATTTCATTGGCGATGGGTATGGGAAATAGTAGCATAAGTGATTGTGTGAAAACAAGCCTTGATGTCATGTACAATAAGTCCAACTACTAACATATTGGTAGAGTTGTCAAGAATCGCATTCACGATCTGGAGCGAATCAGCCTAAAAAAGAACATCAATAAGACCCCTTCCAACCGCCAAGAACACTCCTTCATGAACTGCCAAAGCTTCCATATGTAGGGGACCGGAAAGAAAATCAAACCTTATGGAATGGGCAGCCACAAAATGCCCCAGCTCGTCCCGAATTATAATTCTCACTCCCCCTAGCTTCTTTCTTTAGCCCAAGCCCCATCAACGTTGATCTTTATATAACCGAACCTGGGCTTGGACCACCGAGTAATCAAAGGGGTCAAAGATAGAGGAGAAGGAGCCAGCCAGGTAGAAGCAATAAAATCATGCTAATAACTTAAAGAACGAGCCGCCACAAGGTCCGACCTCTCTGACTTACTGTTCCAAATGAGAGAATTTCTGGCATTCCATAAAGAACACCAAATCATGATAACAATGTCAAAGTTCTCATGAGATAGAGAACTAGCCAGAAAAAGACCCCAATCTCCAATTGAAGTAACACCCAGTCCAGTAGGTGGAGGACCCAACGAAGTAGAGATCCAGGTGCAAATAGAGAAGGGCAATCTCGCATTAGGTGAAGAAAAGATTCCTCGCAACTAAGGCAAAACACATAGGCTAAAGAGGATCTAATGTGACGACGAAAAATATGTGCACGAGGTGGAATGATATCCTTGCAAATACACCAAGCCACCACCTTAACTTTAGAAAGGACACGAGCATTCCACATTCAGATTCTTTTCCACAGCACACCAAGGCTGCATCCAGAATGAGATGACGAGTCATAGTCACCAGTTCTTAAAACCCAACATGCGGCAAGGTCATATGCACTTTTAACCATGAAAATGCCCTTGGAGTCGTAATGCCAAAGTAACTTATCCCCAGGCCTGCAAAAGCTAAGAGGAAGGCAGAGAATTGCATTGGCTTCCAAGCCAGAGAATAAGGAGCAAATCAAAGATGCCTTCATTGATGATTGTTGATCAGCTGGGTAACCTGCGACAAAGGGTAATCCGAGGGGCGAGGGGAGAAAATCATCAATCTGGAAGGCAGAGGGTCCTAGTGATCCTTCCAAATATCAACATTAGCACCGGTTCCAATTTGCCAACGAAAGCCCAACTCAATGATGGGGCGAGTCGAGTACAAATTTCGCCAACAAAATGACGCATTCATTCCCACATATGCCACCAAAAACGAAGAGTTTTCGTATTTGGCCTTCAATACACGGGCAACCAAAGAGGAATGGTCGTGAATGAGCCTCCAACCTTACTTTGCCAAAAGACTAAGGTTGAAAGCATAGAGGCTCTTGAAACCCAAGCCACCCTAACTTTTCAAAGCACAAAGCCGATCCCAACAAATCCAATGAATCTTTCGAGAGTCATCTACACCATTCCACCAAAATTTGGCCATATTTTGTTGAGATAATCACAAAACATTAGGTAGAATGAAGCAATTCATGGTGTAAAGGTGAATGGCTTGAGCAACAACTTTGATCAACAGTTCACGACCCACCGCACTTAAGAGTTTCCCTTTCTAACTCCGGAGACGTTTCCATAAGCGTTCCTTGATATGGCCGAAGCAAGCATCTAGGTTTTTTCCTGCCAAAGTTGGGAGGCCCAAGTACTTCACATGCCTATCGACACGGTCAATACCGAGTAAACCTACCAAACAATCTTGTTCTCCCCAAGTAATGTTTCGACTAAAGCAAACGACACTCTTAGAGAAGCCGTTGACCTAAGGCCCCCGCATAGTAGTTCAGAATTGATTTAATCTCAATGCAATCTTCCTCAGTGGCACGGCCGAATAAAAGGCAATCGTCCACGAAAATGAGGTGATGGATTAATGGCATGCCATGGAAAATGGATATCCCCTGAATTGCGCAGTCATTGTACCTTGGTCAATGAAGGCTGAAAATCCTTCAACACAGAGAAAAAACAAATAAGGAGAGAATGGGTCTTCCTGTCGGAGCCCACGAGAAGGGTGAATGTAAACGCAAGGAGAACCCGTGGAAACACATTGCATAAGAAGATTCACCCAACGACCGAAGAAACCCAGTTTCGTAAGCACCATACGCAAGTAGCCCCATTCAATGTGATCGTACGCTTTGTTCATGTCGAGTTTAATTGTCATTTGCTCCTTCTTCCCCCTTTTTCGTTAGAACAAAGATTGGGCAACCTACGTAGCAAGGGTATTGTCTGAAATTAGGCGATCAGAAATAAAATACTTTGGTTTAGGGAGATGATACTCGGCATAGTGACCTTCATGCGATTAACCAACATCTTTGAGGCAATTTTGTAAAGAACATTGCATAACTTATAGGACGGAGTTTGGACATCTCAAAAGGCCGAAACTGTTTGGGAATCAAAGTGATATGGGTAAAATTAATCTTGCAAAGGATTCGACCAGATTCCAAAAAGTAGATGATAGCATTGGAAACATCATCGCCGACAATCGCCCAATATTTCTAGAAGAACAGAGGGGCATGCCATCCGGCCCCGGAGAAGTGGACGGTTACATCTGAAGGAGGGCATCCTTCACCTCCTCAATGGTGAAGGGGGTGTTGAGCTCTCTGTTATCTCATTAGAGATTTTACAATCAATAGCATCTATGATGACCTGAGAGTTCCCAGTTAACACTATACTAATATTCTCTAGCTAACACTATACTAATCTATACAAATTAGTATTTTACTTAATCGCCACTAAGTAACATTGTACTAATCTTCTCTGTATCGTTACAATCCTCTAATAAATCCAAAAATAAAATAAAAAATTTATGATTGGTTAAAATACAAAGTTGCATACAATCCTTTGGGTGCAAATTACCACATTGTGGAAAAAAAGAAAAAAAAAACTCAAAAGTGAAAGTGGAAGGGGAGACAAGAGCCCGAGGGTCACGAACGCAATGACAAACTAAATATACTGATTAGGGGGGGCAATTTGGTCATTGAAATGGAGATTTTACGGTACAACCAAGGAAGAAAAAATCGATAATATCGGCGATATATCGCCGATATTATCGATTTTTAAGGGGATTGATATTTTTATAACTATCCAAATGGGTTTCGTGATAATATCGCGATATTTTCGAAATTATCGCGATAGATTTGGAACTGGGCACTCGGAGAAGAACGTTGGAGATGGATCTATGCGAACCCGAGCCGATTTCGTCCCAAAAACCTTGCAAAAACACGATTTTGAACTTAAATTTCACATATAAGCTTCAATGTGGAACAGAAAGAGGTAAATCGAAGCTTACCTAACCGGAGAAATTCAAGAAACTCGCTGGAGTTCCTACGTTCACCGAGTTGCAGGGACGAGAAGGAGAGGGAGAAAGACGAGGTTAATGATGACGATGGGTGTCTTCCTGAAGCAGATGCGATGGTGTGCGTGTGTGTATGTGGGTCTCGGACTCGGTGCAGAGAGAAATGAGAGTTTCCAGAGAGACGACGCCGACGAGGCTAAGGGAGGAGAGATCGACAGATCTCTGTGCGTGTGTGTGGGAGAAGGGAGAAGAGAGATCGACAGATCTCTGTGTCTCTGTGTGGGAGAAGGGAGAAGGGAGAGAAGAGAGAAGAAGGATCGAGAAAGACTGAGGAGTCTCTCTGTGGGTTGTTGTGTGTGTGCGTGTGTTGTGTGCGTGTGTAATGAGAAGAGAGAAGAAGGATCGAGAGAGACTCAGTCTCTCTGTGCGTGCGTTGTGTGCGTGCGTGTGTTGTGTGTGTGTGTAATATAATCAGAAATTCAACACCACATGCAACCGCATGCCCATATGCCTTTTTTACTTTGAGAACAATTTTTTAGGAGGAAAGTGTATTTGGATTTAAGACCTTTGTTGGTAAATTTTAAATTTAAAGGTGTGAAAGATTCTCTTTTCTTCTTGGGTACCCCTCATTGTGAAATGGGTTATATCAATTTTCTTAAATAATAATATAAAAAAAAACAGTAGTATCTACATTAAGGGAGTGGGAGAGTGGACTAAGCATCACAATGGACTAGTAATAATATCCTTCAAACTTGTTTTTAACGAGAATCGAAATTAAAACCTTACAGTTACCAATGTAAAAGAACAATTATTATAATTTTTTTTAAACAAAAAAGAAGAAGAGAGAAGAAAAGATAAGCTCGCAGAGGTTGAAAGGGTGAACCCAGTAACTGTCACTGGATTCAGAACATGTGTGCGTGTGTGGTGGCGTGTATGTGTGTGTGTGGTTGGGTCACCTCAAATCAGTTAAATAAACATCCTTTAAATCCATCATGTTTGCCAGTTCGCTATATAATCAACTTGATAATGTTAAATCCATCATGCAATGCATTTTCTTTAAATTTTTTGTGATAAACGAATAGATAATTGACTAAATAAACATCCTGCAAAGTTTCAATAAAAATTTCCAAGTTTTTCTTACAATTTCCATGGTTTCCATGTAATTTTTATCGATATCGATATTATCCCGATATTTCCATCGATATTTCCGTGTTTTCGGACTATCGATATTTCCGACATTACCGATATTTTCTTCCTTGGGTACAACTACAGGCACAGATCTAAGGTAAGCAAGGACAAAGTTGTAATATCAGCCAACATTAATGATTAAAGGACATCTCAGCAATCCCAATCGTTATATAAAGAGGAAAGCAAAGCACCACTTTGAGGACTCAGCCTTAAGAAGTCTCACCGGATTCAAAAACCTCCCTTCAAATTTCAGCAACCATGGCAATGGCTTTCAAGATGGTAACTTTCTCAATTCCTTTATGTCATTCAATCGATTCGTGCGCTTGCGAGCAATTTTTTGTCTTTATTTTCATATTTATGTATATGTTTATGTTTATACTTAGTTGAATTTGACGATGATAGGCTACAACTGGGATGTGGGTGACTGATGAATGCAAGAACTCATTCATGGATATGAAATGGAAGAAAGTTCACAGGTACATAGTTTTCAAGATTGATGAGGGATCGAGGCTGGTGACCGTTGACAAAGTTGGTGGGCCAGCGGAAAACTACGATGATCTGGCGGCCTCCTTGCCCAAAGATGATTGCAGATATGCAGTCTTTGATTTTGATTTTGTCACTGTTGATAACTGCAGGAAGAGCAAACTCTTCTTCATCGCTTGGTCAGTAATTAATCACTTCCCTTCTTCTAATTTCTTTACTTTTCCATGTCTGATTAAGAATTAAGATTAAGTGGTTGGTAATTAATCATGCTAATCATGGGAATTCTGTATTAATTGGGGGGGGGGGGGGGCATGTTTTGGGTAACTAGGAATATTTGTGACTAGTTTGGAATACCCGATTTGGTGCATCTTCATCCATCATGGTCAATTGCTACATGGTTTTCTTTTTCAATGGTTTTTCCCACGCCTAATTTTGGTTTCGTATAAAATATCATCTGCTCACTTGTCACATCAAAAGAACAATTTTTGCACGTAACTAATTGGTAAAGGACATTCAATCTTTACCGGATGTCTGAGTTCAAATATCTCGGCCGACAGTTGTTGAAAAAAAATAAAAATAAAAATAAAACTCTTACCATGTTTTTGAAGCGTATTGATTGTCACGCCGGTTTTCTTGTCTGCACTCCTTCCTTTGTTTATGTTTTTTTATTGTCATTTGATTCATTCAATCTAAAAGGTGAAAAGAACATGGGAAGGTCCGTGTGACAAAACGAGAGTGTGGAAATCACTTCTCGAGCATCACTTCCCCATTTCATACGTATATATAGGAGCATCTTGTGTGGTAAGTATAAGGAGAATTTGAAGGTGATGTGAAATTGGGTTGATGCAGGTCACCAAGTGAATCAAGGATTAGGGCAAAAATACTATATGCAACCTCCAAAGCTGGGCTGAGGAGAGTTTTAGATGGCATCAGCTATGAACTTCAGGCGACCGATCCGACCGAGATGGGGATGGATGTGATCAAGGACAGGGCTAAATAAGTGTGATTAGAGCAGCTTAATCATGTTCTGGAATCTTACTTTAAATTAATAACTCCAGCCACATGGGTTTTTTTTCTTGTTTCTTCTTGGTGGAATCTTCATTGTTCCCCTTCTCTTAATTAGATTTTTGGCACTAATGTAAGTTATTCATCTAATTTGTAATAATAATTGTGTGCTAATTAACGAGGAATCTCTCTCTTCATGTAAGATCTTAAACCCTAACTTTCAAATGAATGTTGGAATGTGCCTATATATTTGACTTTGGCAAAACCTTTCACCTTGTTAAAGAAGGTGGTGTGGTTGGTAGGTCAAACCGTCCGTTCACTTTTTTCGTACAAATTTTTGCAATTTAATACAAGTAAAAGAGAGATCTTAGGTTTCATCCTCATCAGAAACGAATTTAAATCATATTATTCGTAGTCTATTATGAGGTTTAGCTCACCTCCTACTATTTTAGTATGGATAATTGAATTTAAACCATATTATTGTTAGTCTATTATGATATTTAGCTCATTTTCTACTCGTACGGATGATATCGTTTATTTAAAAAAAAATACAAGTAGGGGATTAAAGAAGAAAACTGTTGGAAATCGTGTGGCGATTTTCATTGTAAATCACCTGTGTGGGTTGCCCACAAAATTGACTAATGATTCGACTCGCACTTTGATTAATTTTGATAGGTAAGTCTAAACTTATCCGAAATAATTTATTATTGAGGTACACGATTAAAGTAGTACCTTCACATCAATATGACAACGAAAGAGGAATTTTACTCTATGAGTAAAATCTTTTTAATTGAAGGAGTGGACCTAAAGACAAAACCATGGTAGATCTAAAATAATAGAGAAACGTTAAAGGAATTCTCTTAAAAGTGGGAGTCTTGATAGATTATTTGTTGTCTCACAGTTTAATATTAATTTTCATTTCAACATTATAAAACGTTGTACCAAAAGCATGAGATAGTAAAGAGTACACAAAAAATTTTACTTTTAAGAGAGTTCCTTTACTACATTTTTGCATGATATCTTTGGGCTGTTGCAACCACCAGAATCACACCACAATTATTTGAGTGGCATGCCTTGTATGTGCCAACTGCTATGCTAACAGATCAATCATGACCTTCTACGTGAAGTTAGGATGCTAGTATTCATTTGGTTTCTTTCTTTCTGTACGGTTCTCTAGTTGAAATTATGGGTTTGGTATGAGGATAATTATGCATTGGGGCCTAGTTCTTGCGTAAAGAAATTTGCATTAAACCTTATCAAACAAGAAACTATCACATCGGTTAATTTCATTCTCGAGAGTTTTCTTTTATTATAAGCGATATTACTACTATAAACTACACTAAGAGAAGGAGAAAATGTCTTTAGCTCATGAATCAGTGAGTTGAAAATAAAGATACTTCCCACCATAACAATAACACGTGCGATTGGTTATCCAAGGTTAATATAATAAATTTAGTTTACGTATTATTTTAAATTTTTTGTCATTCCCTTAGAACCTTATCACCTTAACCGCAAATTATTAGCAAGGTAAATATCATTGCATTTCCTAGTGGATAGGTGGGAACTTGCTTAACAAGTCGGAAATGCAATGACAAATCCTGATTTCATATTGAAAATTTATCAAACTAACATGATTTTAGATTTTAAAAAGAAACCAAAGTAAAAGGATAGATGCACAATTGAATAAAGGGTGGTGCTATTCACACATCTATTTTTACCTCTCACACACTCCGCTGAGGGTGGTGCTATCCACACATCCATTTTTACCTCTCTCACACCCCGCTCGATTTTCGGTTATCAGATCGAATGAAATGAAGAATATCATAGACAAAAATGAACAGAAGTATGTGAGAAGCAAAAAAAAAATATGTGAATAACACTATTCATGAATAAATTGCAAAAGTCCAGAGCAAGGTTTGGAGGAATGAGCATAGCCCAATATTCATAGGCCCTACCCAATGAACAATAACAAACGAAGATTACTTATACGAGATATTACAAAAAAGCCCCAAACTACAACACCAAATCAAAGTCCAAATTATCAATACAAACCCAAAACTCAAATTGCAAACCCAGAAGCATTGTTCGTCAGCTGCCAAAAATTAAAAAACCCTAACACAATAAACCCAAAAACAAAAGTGAATTTAAACAGACAACCCAAGATTAAACTCCCCTAAAATGTCACTTGTCCTTGTCTTCCATGTTCCATAGATTCTAGCGTTTGAAGCCAAAACCTAGCAAAACGACCAACTTCCTCAAATGAAACGGTACAGCACAAAACTTTTAAATTTGGGCCTCTTAGGGTTCAGCCCAATTACAAGAACTGGTACTAATTACGGCTTTGATTGAGTTTATAAGGCGTTCAAAACCAGAAACTCGGATTCTCATCATACAGTGTCCGTCCAACCGTAGACAAAAACTTTCCAGCTAATGGAGGCAGATTGTCTGCCCTCCTGTTACCGTACCCTTCTCATTCCCTCCTATTTGTGCGGTCACAGATAAATCATATCAACATTTTATATTAATTTGTTAATAGAGATAATAAAACAAAAAGCAATAGAAATATAAAATGTTGACGTGGCTTAACCGTGACCACACAAATAGGAGGGGATGGGAAGGGCACGGTAACAGGAGGGCAGATAATCTGCCTCCCCAACTAATAACAAAAAACTGTAAGATGATGTCATCATCAGCAGTCAGACATTGAGCTTGCAGACCTACTGGTATAGGGACAAGACTGAAATGATAAAGTGTTGATCAGGCGTCCGCCACGCGATGCTTTGCGTGCGGCGTGTCTAGTTGCCGAACGGTGGCCCAGTCAATGATGATCTCGATATAAACCGTTGGATGAAGGATAAGGAACTGGATCCCTCATGAGTTTAGAGGGCTGAGCCTTTTGAGCAAATCATACGGGCCGTTGAAATTTGATCTAATGGCTGCAATTATTATAACTTTTAGAGGGGCTCCCTATTTGTAGTCGTTAGATCAAATTTCAACAATCCGATCATTTGCTCATGAGGGTCAGCCTCCTAAGCTCATGAGGGGATCCAGTTCCGAAAGATAAGGTGACAGTGTCAGTAAAAAAGCGATATAGCAGATGGTACAACCCCACGATCACAGATCCTCTCCGGATCTATGCAACCGGAGCTTGGGAATCAATGGATTCGGGTCATTGAAATTTGATCCAACGGTTACAAATAGGGGCCTCTTTAAAAGTTATAATAATTATAACCGTTTGATCAAATTTCAATAGCCCGGATCTATTGATCCCTGGGCTCCAATTGCACAGATCGGAAGAGGATCTGTGTTCCAACCCCACTCACATGCGGAAAGATAAGTTATTTCATTTCGGCATGCATGTCTTCAAATCTCATATGCTAGTTCGTCTCTAATCTCAACTTTAGAGCATCCCCTATATGGGCTTTATCCTCCATGAGATTACCACATTTCTAGCCTTAGCAAGAAATTTCATCCCAATAAGCCAGAAAATGGGGCTAGATCTACCACTGGGGCTAGCAACTTCATTTTTTGGGTAGCATAAAATCGGGCTACATCTAACCCCAAAAAAAGCGGGTCCCACAAAAAAAGTAGAAACCCATGTGAGCAAAATTCTATCACTCTCCCTCCACTTGCGAATACACTTATACTCTCATTTTATTATTTTTTAATTATTTTTCCTTACTTATTTTTCTTGCAATTTGCTAATTAATGATTGTTTTAAATTCCATAAGAATTAAAATTTCAAATTGATTTAACGTTCATGGGCATTGTTGGGTGAAATTTTCAAATAATTTTTTTTTCTAAATTGTTTGATACTAATTTACCAATTGATGCTAGGTAAATTGTTGTGTTATACGTGAAAATTCAAATTATTTCAGAGGGCAAAGTGAGGGTTTGTTTCTTTCAACGGATGACACATCCTGACCCGGATTGTCCACTAGGACTCCAAATCAAGTTGTGCTGGCCAACACCTGGAGGTGACGAAGCCATAAAGTGTAGTGATGTGGAATATGTGAATAAATTTAAACCTAAAAGTGCCTAAATATGAGAGTGCGTTGTGAGCGGAAATGAACCCATTTCACGCGTGATGTCAGAGCATAAGTAAGTACAGTAGAGTGGATTGAGAATCATACCATCGAAGGTAATCTCCAATCCCAAGATTTGCCACGAATCCTCGTCAATAAGAAATCTCAGCTATTAAAACCTGGAGGGGTGAAAACAAAATAAGGGTGAGTGGGTCTGAAAATAAAGTTTTAATAAAGACCTAAAACGTTATAACCCCTCGTTGTAAAACCCATATAGTTTCCAGAAAATCATACCACGTATAAGTATGAAATCAAATGTAAATCAACAGTAAATCCGTAAATATTCCAAATCATTACATATCAGCAGCAGCATACTAAAATCAGGTGCTCATCAATTTATGCTGACACACGAGTTGGAGTTGCCTAATGCAACCTGTACGACTCATAAATCCATCTATGATAACACATGAGTCGAAGTTGCCTAATGCAACCTATACGACTCATAAATCCATCTATGATAACACATGAGCCGGAGTTGCCTAATGCAACTTGTACAACTCATAGGCAACCTGTACGACAATGTCGGAGTTGCCTATTATTGCAACATGTACGACAGTATCGGAGTTGTCTATTATTGCAACATGTACGACAGTGTCGGAGTTGCCTATTATTGCAACATGTACGACAGTATCGGAGTTGTCTATTATTGCAACATGTACGACAGTGTCGGAGTTGCCTATTATTGCAACCTGTACGACAGTGTCGGAGTTGCATATAACACAAATCTAGACATGTCATAACTCAACCATTTCAAATTACACAATAAACTCACATGAACTTACCTGCACGTCCCACGTTCACCTTAGCACTTCAAAGCATTCACAGTAATTGTATGTAAGTAATATGCATATGGATATGCCATGATGCAATCTAAAACTCAACCATATCATAGTATTTTAGAATATATATATATATACACACACACATACACACACACATACATACACACACACACACACACACACACACACACACACACACACACACACACATATATATATATATGACATGACATAAAATGCATAAATCAATTTAAAAGCACATTGTAGACATCGAAATTTCGGTGCAATAAGTATTGACAATTGTATTAAAATTACAACCCCCCATTTATTTCACCTACATCATACACTCATTTCACATACATCATATACTCATCCCACCTACAACATCCACTTACTTCACCAAACAAATGGATGGTGGTGATTCATTCTCAAAACCTATAAATAGGCTTCTCCATCAAGCAAAGGGGAAATTCACATACATATTCTCTACTTCCAAATTAGAGAATTCATACCACACCAAAGCTTTGAAGTCTCGAAACTCTAAAGCTCTAAAGCAAATCCCGAAGAAATCAAGAAAGCCCTCTTCGTTCTTCGTCAAAATCCTCCTTCAAGATCAAGCCTCAATGGCCCTTGAAGAAACTTCCACTAATTCAAGATCAAGCCCCGACGGCCCTTGAAGAAAGTGTTCATCATTCATCATCCGTTCATCCTAAAGATCAAGCCCCGACGGCCCTTTGGATCAACAACATCAAATCTACCCATTACAAAGATAGAATCAGAGGCTAAATTTGTAGAAGAGATTGTAACCCTTAAATCATTAATACAAAATATTATTTTGTACACGTGTTCTTGTCTCATTCATTGCAGGAATTCCCGTATTTACACACATGTAGAATTATCAATTATATATATACGATAAAAAGGAAAAGACCAACTCACCTGAGGTCCAAGCTACAACTCTCTAACTCGAATATCGAGACATCACGAACCATTGTCGCCTATAACAATTATCAAATCATGTCTCAGAGTTCTTATCGATAGAACATGTAACTTACATAGAACATATCCCCAAAGACGTTCTAGAATGATTTGTAACTCGTTGACCAAAAGTCAACCGTCGATCAAAGGTCGATGGTAAGGTCCATAACCCTACATAACTCAATCCGGAAGGTCCGCACCTTGGATTTCTAATCCATAACTTCTAGAGATCCACATTATGCTTCTAGAATAACATATTAAAATCTTATCACGATCCGACGGTCGGATTTCCGTCAATTGTCAAAATTAAGTTACGGCCGACGTTTTATTTTACGAACTTACAAATCCAATTCGAGAAGATCCGTACGTCGAATTCCTGATCCGTAAGCTCCAATGATTCTTAAATATTAGGTACTATAATGTATTAAGGTTTGGTGACGATCCAACGGTCAGATCGTCGATTCATATAAGGATCAAGTGGCGGACCTTAACGAAATTATATTCAAACAATGGAATTCCGTCAATTAGGTGTCAAATATGGAATCAGAGCATCCAAATTAACCTAGGATGGGCAGGTCGGGTCTCGACCCACTCGGCGATTTCCGGCGACTGAAAACCCACTTTTTCGACTAACTCCAAATTCTACTAAAATTTACAGAAAGATAGAGCTCAACAAGAAGAACAAGTTTTATACCTGCCACGAAGTTCAAAAGTGGGCAGAAGATGGTCAATTTAGCCGATAAAGCTGGCAGGTGTCTAAAGTTTCCCAACGTCGATTCATCGCCTACGGTGGTCCAACAGGGTCAAGGTTGGTCGGGATTTACTCCTGGGATGATGGGCTACAAAACCCAAGTTGTGCCATCGGCCATTGCTTTGCCAATTCACCGGAAAAATAAAAAGGGTGGCTAGAGCATCCGTGGTTTTCTTCAAGTTTCGTGGCCTCGCACCGCCACGTACGGTGGTTAAACAAGCTGGTTCTTGGGTGGGTTTTGTAGAGGGGAGTGAGAGCTTCAAGATGGTAGTGGTGGTTTCAAAAAACTCCATCGGAGTTGGCCGGAATCGGCGTCGAAAAATAGGATGTCGTAGGGGTATGGTCGACAAGAAGGCTGGGAGCTTTCTCTCCCTTTTTCTGATTGGCTACTCACATTCCTTCCCCTCATTTTCTGATTGGTCCTTACCTTCTTTTATTTGATTGGTCATTAACTCATCTTCTAATTAGTTCCCTTACCTTTCCCTTGTGATTGGGTCGAATTCCCACCTGGTGGGAATTCATTTAATTAAAGGATTAAGGTAAAAATAAGGAAAAACAACTTTGAACGGCTATAACTATACTGTTATAATCCGGACTCGCAAACGGCTTTCGCCGATGCGTTCATACCAATGAGCACTACTCAAATACGCTAAAAGAATAAGTCATACGTTTCTCTAGACGATGGTCAACGGAAGCCAAAGTCATTGCCTCTAGGGCATTTTCGTCAATTCTCTCAATTAAAATAAATAAAAACGTAAATTTACGGACGGGTTGTCACAACGGATGAGATTGAGATAAAGAAATTTAATCCAACGAATGATTCATAAGTGATGAATTTAACCTTGTCACAATTTGAACATTTAAGGTTGAAGGGTTTATAAAAAAAAGGAAAAATTAGTATCTGGTCCCTAGTTCTTACTGTTCATTGACTAAGACCTTATTAGTTCTCAAATTTTGATTCAAGTCCCTAGCATTAATGTGATAATGAATTTACATGTTTATTATATAATTTTTTAATATAAAAATTAGTAATTAATTTAGGGTTTAATACTCACACCTCTATTAAACTTCTAATTAATTTTCAATTCAAACATTTCCAAAATAATAAAAAAATTTAATTTAATTAAGTTTGTACCTATTAGTTTTTTTTATATATATAAAAAGATTCTCAATTTTTTAATCTTAAATGTACCCATTCATATAATTTTTAAATTTTTTTAATCTTAAATGTACCCATTCTCAAATATATCAAAAATTTGTTATATGTAAAATGTACCCTTTTTTTAATATAAAATCCTTTCAAATTTTTTAATCCATGTTTAAACTTATATGGGTACATTCTTTTTAGTTGATTTGAGAATGTATCCATGTTTTGGTACAATAACTTTTTTTGTTAATTTTGGTTAATGTACCCATACATATATGTACACACACACACACACACACAATATAATAGAGAGTATAATTTATATTTTATTATTTTTAATCCCATAAATTATGGGTTTTATTTAAAATCTCATTAATATAAACAATTACAAATTTCAATTTTTAATTTTTAATTTTAAAAATATAGTAACTTACATTATTACATTAATGTTAGGGACCTCAATAAAAAACTAAAAACTAACAAGGTTTCAATTAAAGAATATTGATAGCTAAGGACCGCATCCAAAGTGTCCCTAAAAAAAATTTAATATAGCACGTCCAAAAATCAACTTAAGAAAAGTTAACACACAAAAAATAAAATAAAGTAAAATAAATCATCGCTTAATCAAATTACTACATAAATAAATATATATAGCCCCATATAGAGCACAAAAGATGTAGTCCCTCATTGTGAGAGATTCTTTTATAAAGGCCCAAAGATTCCTCAGAGCTCTAAAATGGGCTATATCCACCACTTTTCCAGCCCTAGAGATTCTTTTATAACTGCTCCAAGCCTCCCATTTCACCTTCTTTTTTACTGCAGCATTCCAAAATTTTTACAGGCAGTACGAAAATGCTCCTAAACTTAAACGAAAATAATTGAAATCAATAAAAAGAAACTATATAAATTGATTCATACCATATTTGAAGGATTAAAAACTTTAAAATCACCATTCATCTTTTCAAAAGAGCTTATTTTTCTCTCTAACAATGTCCTAGAGTTCTAGTCGGAATACAATCTGGTGTAAACTTGCAAGTGCACAAGATAGTCGTAATATAGCGTGTTGCAAGTCCAAGTATCGTTCCCACGAGGATTCTAATTAAATCTCCAATTTGATAAACTAAACCAAATCTAATAATATTAATGACACACAACCCCAAACAACGAACTAGACTCGATCTTAATTAATAAATCAATCAAGGATGTAAAGAATTTGTTGTGATGATTTTATAAACGAACAAAAACAGAACCTTAAGTAAAAACTGAAATCAAAGAAAAGAAAACGTTGTGTTATAAGGCAAGTGATGAAAATCTAGGGATTCGGAATCAACCACAAGCAATCTAATTTAGGTTGCAATGCATTCAATGGATCTTTCAATTCTTTAGATGATAATTCCCGTATCTAAGTCCTTGTCAGGCACATTAGACCATAGTTTTCCTTAAGTGAATGATTCTCTCCTAGTTTAGGCAAAGGTCGTATATCCTAACATGCAGTCTATCCTGGGTAAGGCATAAATTTAACAAGTAGGACTCTTTACGCTCTAGAAAACAAGGGAACCAAGCAAACCAATATTCTTTGTCAAGCAATAATGTAATTTACCACACTTAACCACAAGAAGCTAATTGAATTATATTGCTAGTTCAGCCTCAAATTCACCTTCCAATCTTACTAGATGCAAAGCCCTAAGGTGATCAATCAAAGAACTCATACAAAGAGTAACAATTCAAACAGTGATTAAGCATTCATCTAAAAGAATCTAGAAATCCAATGAATAACATTAAAAACCATAAACATCCATGCTAGGGTATCATCCTAACCCTAGAAAAAGAGTTTAGTTACTCATAAAATCTGAAAACATAATTAAAAATCTTTAAAACATGAAAAACTTCGGAAGGATGGAAAGCGGCTGCTGCTCTTCTTTTGGTTCCTTGCTGCGATCCCCCCCTAAAGCACGTTCCCAAAAAAAAAAACCCCTTTATATGGTAGACAAGTCCTAACATAATTAGGTCTTGTGATAAATTTTCTCTCCGGGTTGCGTGAAAGTTCTTCCTCCTTTGTGAGCTTCCGCCGTGGTGCGAGTCTTCATCTTCCGCTCTTTCGGGGTGGTTTTCTCTGCTGATTCTTGAAATTGGGGCTTCAGCTGTGGTGGGTGTTGTGAGATTTCGTCGAGGTGCGAGTCCTCGTCTTCTGCTCGCGTGGGGTGGGTGTATTGGCGGCTGATTTATATTGGCGTCTCAGGTTGGTGCGTTTGTTCGGTTGTGTTTGGATCTGTGGTTTGGCTTCGGTTTCGTCTGTCTGTGGGACTGGATTAGGTAGTTGTGTGGTTGAGCTTTGCTCTGGTCGGGTTTTTTAAGTCTGTCAGGGTTAGGTTTGTTGCTGCTGATCTCTATTGAAGTCTCTGTGTGGTGGGTCAGGTCGTTTTCATTTTTCCGAGCTGGGTGGGTGGGGTTAATTTTCTGCCAATGAATTTGGGGGTTCTATTTTCTATCCTAATTAGGGCTGATCTCGTTCTGATATTCTTTCTCTGGAATAAAGGGATGTTGGTTAGGCACAGAGGGAGTCTTAGTGTATTGAATTTTGGTAGGTTATCCTCTCATTTGGGCATTAAATGGTGGCAGTTAAGGTGGGCGATAGGGTTTAAAAATTCTACTCTTCACAGACAAGGTCAACAAGGGTGTTGTTGGAGGTTTGTAGCACCTAACAGGTACTGGTGTTTGCTACTTCCCGTTCTTCTGCTTACTTCAAAGGGGGAAAATCTTCTTCGGAGTGGTTCCTTCTGGAGCAACCCATTGTGGTGGCGGCCGGTATCTATTATAAGAATCTTTGGGAGGCTACAGGGGTTGGCTTTGCATAGCCAGGGGAAAGGGATGGAGAGTAGCGGGATCACTGACCTTGTGGTTCAGCTGGAGGAAGCCTTAGATTTATCTGAAATGGAACAAGGGGTTAAGCTAGTGGGTAAGGTGCTTACGAAAAAAATCCTAAATAAATGGGGTGTCAGGAATATTCTTAGATCGGCTTGGAAGGATTTTGGGGAAGTGGATGTTAAATGGGTGAAAGACAATGTTTTTGTGATTACAGTCAAGGATGAAAATGTGGCCAAACGAATTCTGGATCAGGTCCCATGGGGCATCATGAAGAAAAACTTGTCTATTCAGAAGTGGCTCCCGCATCTGGCGTTGGAAGAAATTGTGATGGAGATGGTTCCGTTCTGGATTCAAATTAGAGGAGTGCCACTTGGGCTGAGTACGTTGGCGAATGTAAAGAAATTAACGCAAGCTGCCGGAGAGGTGTTAGCTATGGAGGATACGGCTAAGGCTCGAGGATTTTTACAGGTGCGCATTCTTATTAACACGGTCAACCCTTTGTGTCTTGGTTGCTGGTTGCGGAGGGGGTCCAATCGGGACACGTGGGTGGAGTTTCGATACGAACGACTCCAAGATTTCTGTTACAGATGTGGGCGCATTGATCATATCAATACGGAATGCACCTTTGAAGTGGCTTCTACAGGGGCAGCTGGCTATGGTGAATGGACTAAAGCGCCACCTATCAGAGAGGAACTGACCCCATTAAGAACCAATACGATGGGAGAAGGGGTGCGAAGACAAGCTGGCACAGCTCGGGACTCTGCTCTGCCTCTCAGTCCTAGACAAGGCAAAGGTTCTAGCAAGCATTCGACTAAGGTGGGGTTACCGATGAATGGGTTTGATTCTGATATACAACAGCGGTTTCCGAAGCGATGGAGGTGACGTGGGCGGGAACAGGGTCTTAGTAATAGTAGTTCTGAAGCAGTGCCAACTGAAGAGACTCATACAGCGCAGGAGGGATTGAATATTTGTCAGGTTACTGATGATGAACCTGGATTTCAGCAGGGGGTTGATAGGTGGGGTTTATCACCCTCCAATGAGCTTTTGCGTGTAGGGGTGAGCAGGGATCATCCTTCTGCGGCGAGCAGTGGTATGAAAAGGGGAGGGCGGCTCCGACAATAGGAAATTCTTCATCACCCCCTTAAGAAAGCGAGGGGCTTTGAGTTTATGAGCAATCCTTCTGCGGTGCTGGATGAGAATTGGATTGGTCAGAAATTTCCTGACCGGTGCTTACTTATTGAACGGGCGGTTTATACTGAGGGTACGACCATGGAGGGGTCCAGTGACCGGCACTGGTTGGAGGTTGGTCTGGAGGAGGTTGGAGCGGATGATCAAACCCAGGATATGCATTCGGAGTCGAGCACTAAGTCTCGGGGTGGTGGCGGTTGGCCCTCAACAGCCGCAGGGTCACCATGAGTTATATCTTCTGGAATTGCCGTGGTCTTGGGTCGGACACGGCAGTTCGAGCTCTTCATGGGCTTATTAGAAACAAGAGACCCTCTATGATTTTTCTTTCAGAAACCAAGATGAAAAATCATAGAATTAATACTTTAAGAAGGAGGCTTAGGTTTGCGAATGGGTTTAATGTGGAGCCCATTGGGAAAGCAGGTGGATTGAGTTTATGGTGGAATGAGTATCTGGAAGTGCAAATTGTTTTTTCCTCTTCGCATGTGATTGATACCATTGCTAGAACTGTGGGTGAGCATCGTTGGGTGCGGGTCACTGGTGTTTATGGTACGCCGTATAGGGGGGAAAAAGCTCGATTTTGGGATTGGATGTATTCTCATTTTTCTCCTTCGGACATCCCTTGGCTTTGCGGGGGTGATTTCAATGAATTCATATGGGATCATGAAAAGTCCGGGGGGGCGGAAGGTTCCTATAATAGACATCGTTTTTTGGCGGATTTCCTGGATAAGACGGAGTTATTGGATCTTGACTTTCAAGGTCCGGCCTATACTTGGAGGGGTCTTCGGAATGGGGGGTGGGTGGAAGAAAGGTTGGATAGGGGTTTGATTAATGGGCTGTGGCAGGAGGTTTGGCCTTCTACTCTTGCGGAGCATGGTCCCGTCCTCGGATCGGATCACTGCCCTATTGTTATCCTTTCCGAGTCGGGTCGAAAGTTGGGAGGCAAGCTGTTCAGGTTTATGGCGTTTTGGGCGAAGGAAGAGGATTGCCAAAAGATTGTGGAAGAGTGTTGGGCTAATCAGGGGGTCGGACCGTTGTCGGGACAATGGGTTCAGAAACTTAATGCCTGTCGGGTCTCTCTATCTAGGTGGAGCCGGACTAAATTCAAACATCGGAGCCAGCAAATTGAGGAGCTCTCAGGACATCTTGTGGAGCTTCAAAAACAATGGGGATGTAATTTTCAGGCCATTCTTGAGAAGCAAAAGCAACTTGCAGATCTTCAAGCTCAGGAGGCTAGCTATTGGCACCAACGGTCCCGCGTTAAATGGTTGCGCGAAGGAGACTCAAATACCAAGTTTTTTCATCAATCTACTTTACAACGTCGACGTAGAAACTTGCTTCTGAAGCTTAAAGACGATGATGGGCAGTGGATTGAACACCCTAGTCGGGTTCGTCAGATGGTGGAGGACCATTTTCAGACTCTTTTTAAATCTGGGGGTCCAAGGCAATGGGGTGCTTTATTGGAGTGTGTTACGCCTGGAATTACAGAGGAAATGAATAGGGAGCTGATTGCTCCGGTTTCTGATGAGGAGATTCGGTCAGCGGTGATGAATATGGGGAGGCTGCAAGCTCCTGGACCTGACGGTTTCCAAGGGATTTTTTACCAGTCGTTCTGGGAAAATCTGAAGGCTGATGTTCACTTGTTGATTCGTGCTTTGATGCATGAGGAGGTTGCGCCTACTACTCTTAATTCCACTCATGTTGTTCTTATCCCCAAGGTGCCCAATCCTGAGTCAGTTTCGCAGTTTCTCCCGATCAGTCTATGTAATTATTCTTATAAGGTCCTGTCGAAGGTCTTGGCCAATAGATTGAAGGTGGTGATGCCGAACATTATTTCTCCATCTTAAAATGCCTTTGTGGCGGGGCGTCAGATTCATGATAACATTGGCATCGCCCATGAGATGTTTCATTTTTTGAAAGGTAGAAAAGCTAAAACGAAATATGAGTTGGGCATTAAGCTTGATATGCAAAAGGCCTATGATCAGGTAGAATGGGATTTCCTTGATGCTGTAATGGAAAAGATGGGATTCTGTATCAGATGGCGGCAATTAATCATGGGTTGTGTTTCCTCTGTCCAATTAGCCATTCTCCTGAATGGCCAGCCTGGCAAATGCTTTGCTCATTCTCGTGGGATTCGACAGGGGGATCCTCTCTCTCCTTTTCTCTTTTTGTTGGTGGGAGAGGTTTTCTCTTGTTTAATTCAAAATGTGGTGCAGGAGAAGCTTCTGGATGGTGTGCAGTTGGGAGCTTCAGGTCCTGTCATTTCTCATATTTTTTTCGCTGATGACACTTTACTGTTTCTTAAGGCTGATGGTAAAAATTGTCGGAACTTAGTGGACTTGATCAATAAGTATTGTGAGGCGTCGGGGCAACAAGTCAACTTTCAAAAATCAAGTGTGTATTTTGGAGCGAACATTCCTAAGCGGGTCTCCGCTGAGTTGGCGCAGATTCTTAGTATCAAGGCTGTGCATGATCCCGGAGCTTACCTGGGTGTCCCTGCTATTTGGGGCAGTTCGAAAACGAGGGGGTTGGCGTTTATTCGGGAGAAAATTCTGGGAAAGGTTCTTGGTTGGAAGCATAAACTATTATCCTCTGCGGGTCGTGAAGTCTTAATTAAGGCGGTGGTCCAGGCTCTTCCAGCTTACCCCATGTACATTTTTAAATTCCATGCCTCGGTTTGTCATGATTTCGATTCTTTAGTTGCTGATTTTTGGTGGGGGCGCCAGGGTGCTACGAGAAAAACTCACTGGGTTTCGAAGGAGGTTCTTGGCCTCCCTAAAGATTTGGGTGGTTTGGGGTTTCGAAACTTTTCTGATTTCAATGATGCCTTATTAGCTAAACAGTGTTGGAGGTTGCTTTCTGATCCGATGTCTTTGTGGGCCCGAGTAGTTAAAGCTCGCTATTTCCCGAATTGTTCCTTTTGGGATGCTGCTAAAGGCGGTCGGACCTCTTGGGCTTGGTCAAGTCTCTTGGTGGGGAGGGAAGTGTTGCGGAAGGGGGCGCATTGGCAAATTATGGGAGGGCGTGACGTTAGGGTTTGGGTGGATCGCTGGCTCCCCTCCTTACCTTTTGGTCATCCGGAGGCGCTCGGGGATGTGGCTGTTTCTCCAAATATGCGTGTTAACTCTATGATTTTCCAGGAGTCGTTGGTTTGGGATTTTGACTTTTTGCTGCCGTTTCTCTCTGAGGAGGCCCAACTAGCTATCAAAGGTCTGCCTCTTGGTGATTCCAGGTATAAGGATAGATTAGTTTGGGATGCTAGCAAGAATGGTAGTTACTCGGTGAAGTCGGGATATCGTTGGTTGCAGTTGGGGTCTATTGCTTCACGGGATCATCGGCTGCCCCGAACTCGAATCATTCCTAAATCTATGGAATCAGGTCTAGAATCTGCCCGCTCCTGCTAAAATTCTCTTTTTCTTTTGGCTTTCTCTGCACCGGGGTTTGGCTACTAGAGAGATTTTGTTTCGGAGAAGGATTTCCCATTCTCCCATTTGCCCAATCTGTAATAGTCAAGATGAGACAATCGAACATATCTTTCTTCTTTGTCCGTGGGTGAAGGCCATCTGGTTTGGTGGCGCCCTTAATTATCGAATTGAAGGCGAAAGCATTTCTTCTTGGGCGGACTGGTTGATGGAGGTCCTTGTTCGCTTCCCGGATGGCGCGGAGGCTCGGAAATGGGTCTGCTCCTATGTTGTGTTTACTGTTTGGTTTATTTGGCGAACCAGATGCGAGTTTGTTTTTAATCAGGTTCCCATTCACCCTTTTAAGGTCCTGTTGGGGGTGTCTTCTGCTATCGGGGCCTACTGGGACGCCATGGGATGGTCGGGAGCAGGTGCTGCTCGGCCCTCTGCCCGTTGTGTGCCGAATCCTCTTTGGATCCCTCCTCCTGCTTCTTTCGTTAAAATTAATGTAGATGCTAGTTGGTCTCTTTCGTCTCATTCGGGTTATGCTAGAGTGGTCATTCGTGACGCTTCTGGACAGTTTGTGGCAGCTGAGCGATTTGCCTTGTCTGCTCCCTCTGTAGCTGTGGCTAAAGCGACGGCTTTGCTGCGTGGCTGTAAGTTGGGGTCCTCGTTGGGCTTTCAGTCGGTTATTGTGGAATCGGATTCTCGGGAGTCTATTGATTAGCTCTCCGGTGAAGTTGAGGTTGGCAGTTGGAAAGCCTTTCCTGTCCTGACGAGAGTTAAGGTGGAGAGTGATGCTTTTCAGTTCTGTCGCTGGTCTTGGGTGCCAAGATCAGCCAATGGAGCCACTGACTTTCTGGCGTCACGGGGTTTTCCGGAGATGGGTTCTCGGGTTTGGGTTCACAGGCCCCCATCTTCTTTGGTCTTCGGTTTGAATAAGGATGGTCTTCCTTGCCCTCCTTAATTTTGTTTTGATGGTGGGGGGGGTGACGCTCTTTGATGGAGCGTCTGTATGGTGTATCCCCTCTCATTTCTTTCTGTGTTGTTTGCCCTTGTGGTGTTAGCCTGCTGGTAGGCTTTCCTGTGCTGGTTGTTTGTTCCTCCTTTCAAAAAAAAAAAAAAAAAATTAGGTCTTGTGATATCCTTTGTATTGCATAACTGAATGATGTGGCAAGTAAACTTCCCAAATAATTACTTCAAACCCATTCGAAATAGGATTATAGTCAGCTCAACAGGTTCTATCTTGGGCTTTGGACTTCGACTGAATTATGACTCGAAAAACCCAACAGACTTTGCAATTTCCGCATAGACTCGGCTGACCGACGTCTTGTACGAAAACCTTCATAACATTGTCTAGAAAACTCGAAATCACAGTCCGTAAAATTCCTCTGAAAGCTAACATCCATATCTTTCCAATGGTATAAGGCTCAACAGCTGGTTCATTCTGAGGAAGTACAGTTTAATCCGTAAAGTTGACTGATCACAAACAGCTTCTGCTTCCAGCATGCCAACTCATTTTAATCGCAAAAGTGCTCATTTTTCTTCTTTCTTCATCTTCACTCTTCAAATCTAAGAAAAACATAAAACTAAGTGAAACAAACTAAATTCACTCAAAAACATAACAAGAATCGAAACTAAAGGGCGTTAAAATGTATGCAATATTGGTCTTATCACAATCGTAGGAAAAATATTGCATGAAGATAAGGGTTTGGTTATTAAATGAGAGTTTATTGCTAAGTTTGGTTTAGTGGTAATTTCATCTTTTATTTGATGGTAATTGTATAATAGGGCAAGAAAGACAATTTATATTTGTAATTTAAGTTGGATGTAGAATGAGGTTATACGGGGTTTAATAAAATTAATCTTGATTAATTAATGAGGTACTTGTCGATTTCTCTTCGAACTTGCTAGGAGTTGCTAATTCCGCTGAACTTTAATTTTAGCTCATTACCCCCCCTTGAATTTTAATAGTCAACCAATTTCTCCTATGATGTTAGATTTTTGGAATTTTCCATCCAATTTTATATTTATTTTAGTCACATGACAAATATTTGAGGGCAATAAAGTAACTTAATCTCTAATGTGGATATCAAATTGTTTTTTTTCTTTCTCTTCTGGTAGTTCACTATGTGTACTTACTGTTTGAACTAGCCATGAGAGTCCAATTAACAACTGCAAAGTATTGGCTCTACGTCCAATTTACCAAAACAAAATTACATGTTCGCCCTTATACAGTTGTTATGTGTTGTCCACATGACCAAGATGGATGAAAAATTGGCTAAAAATTTCAAAACTAACGCTAGAGGAAAATTAGCTATTTATAAAAGTTTAAGGGGTGCTTGGTTAAATTTAAAGTTTAGATAGAATTGACAGCTTTATAAAAGTTAGAGAGAAAATCGACAAATATATCTTTAATTAAAAGAAAGAAAACTAGAAGTTTTCCAAAAAAAAAAAGAAAAAAAAATTAGAATAAAATGAAAAGGAAAAGGAAGATCATTTAGTTGTCAGTGATTATATGGAATTAATTGACTGATGTGTCATTAACTTAAATTATGTTTTGCTGTATTTGATGTTCCTAAAAAGTTCTAAACCAAAGTCTTACAACTTTCTTTGGAAGAAGAAAAAGGTTTTACAACTCTCATTTCAACATGCAAGTTAGGAGACGGGAAATTCTAAGAGGATCACATCCAAGAGGATCACATACATGTGTATGGCTAGGTTGATAACTTGATAGCTTTATAAAGGGAAAATGATTTCAAATAACCTTATTAACAAACAAAATTAGGTAACTGTTTGGGCCCAAAATAATAGTTTGGGCCGAAGGTAGGATCATCCTTGGCCCGGGAGGCCGTGCGGCGAGAGGGCCATGGATCGTTCAACTCGTGGGCTTCCAAGCCTAGGTCGGGTAGATCATAACGCAAGTCGAGTCCTAATACAATAAGGAGTCTCGGCGGGATCAGTAACCCAGAAAGCGAATCTGGCTCAGTTAAAGACTAGGTTCACAATCCTAGTGAAGATATGACTGGTCGAGGTGGTGTTGATCCGGAGAGGAAGACCTAGTCCGAGTAGGATTTTAACTCGGATTCAAGATACAGCGCTATAAATAGGGGAAGCTGTGCGTCAGAGAAGCCCCCTGCAAATCAATACAAAACTGCCCTGCGCAAACTCTCAACAACTTGAGATTTTTTCTTTCTTTTTCGCTGACACATCTTCCGTTGGCATCAACAGCACTGTGGAAGCAACCGGTGATATCTTAAGTCGGCATAGATAGTTCTGTCACCGTAGAATCAGTCGATCTCGCAGTATCTTCCGTTGGCATCAACAGCACTGCGGCGAGAACGGTTGATTACCTATCCAAGTCTCGTTCGATGAGGATTTCCAGATCCTTATTAATTGAGGTCATCTCATTAGCCTTCTCGGCGAAGTGAGGTGTTACGGTATATCGAGCTCGGCGCTTTGCTCGTCGAGTTATTTTATGATTGGATATTCCCAAGTGGGATTTAGAGTTCGGCATTCGGACGGCCGAACCACGTTCACCATTAAAACTTATATTTGCTTTGAGTACTTGTGCCCTTACACTCTGGTGTCGATTCGGCGTGAGTTTACTCTGACGAATAACATCACTGTGACTGAATCCGACGACGACGACTCGTGAACTTCGTAAGAATAGTAACCTTGTCTTCAGGTTCGAGAGCCCCAGAGGTCGAGACGTGTTCCTTTCTCGGCCACAATCGCAAGACGCAGAAGTCAGCCGCGCACCCAAAGCAACATCAACAAAATTTACTCCTCGGCCGAGCTCGGCCGACGAGTTGGCACGCCCCGCATTCACCGAATGACGTAGTTAGCTTATAGATTACTCGGCCTGCGCGCCACGTAGGCTTGGTAGTTTCTAGGGTCAACATTTTGGCACGCCCAGTGGGACCTAATGCTAGACTACGAAGTTCATGCCAATTGAAACACGATCGATGAAAAAGAAAACAGCTATGGGAAAGTCGACAGCCGATCTGCCAAATCAGAACGCAGGACACCATGTGCCACAAGCGCAGAATCCCATCAGCGCCGTGACACCTGAGTCCACGAGCGCAAATCGTCGAGAAAGGGAAGTTAATCTCGGCGGTCAGGTTCGCAGTCTTGAAATTCCCGACAGGAACACTTGCGTTCTCAATGAAGGAGTAATAGAAGATTGTGACGAAGATGGTGGCAAAGGATCCGATCCACCCACAAGGTCGTTTCTTTGAAAACGGCTTGATGAACAATCTCGGACAGTTGAACAGACATTGAGTCGAGGAATCGATAAGCTTCATGACGTGATACGCAATTCCAGTGAAGCACAAACCAGATTACTCGAGATACTGGTTAGTAAGGTCAGCGATGGTAGAATTTTCGATCTTGCCCAGCATTTGCCGCCGAGGAATAATCTGTTATCAAGTGCACCGGCCGAGCCAATTCCTGCTCGGCTCAGGCCGCTTCAATTGGAAAGAGGAGGAGGGTCGAATAGTAGGTCAGGCGGATCCGACCAGAGAGCGGAAGTAACGCCCGTCGATATGACCGAAGTTCAGCGGATGATCGATTCGGCCATGAAGAAAGGGCCGAAGTTCCCTAAGTTTATCCACCCGTATCCAGCTTACGTGGAACAAGTCGAATACCCTAGAGGTTTCAAGATCCCAGATTTTAGCCTTTTTGCCGGAGAATCATCCTTATCCTCGTTGGAACATGTAGCTCGTTTCACCGCACAGTGCGGAGACGTTAATAATGACTTTCACAAGTTGCGACTTTTCAATTTTTCGTTGACCGGCTCAGCGTTCGCCTGGTATATTAACCTCCCACCGAACTCTGTCCAGAGTTGGGAGGAGTTGGTCGAGAAATTTCATGAGCAGTTTTATCGGCCGGGAATGGAAATGTCAGTATCCTCACTGGCAAGGATGGCTCAGGCGTCCGACGAGTCACCAATGGATTATCTTACTAGATTCAAATCAGCTAGGAACTGGTGACGAATGCCTCTCCCCGAAGTTGAATTCGTCAGACTTGCTCTGAACGGTCTTGACGTCGAATACAAAAAGAAATTCTTGGGGGCAAACTTTCGGGATATGTACGAATTGGCCCAGCATGTCGAGCAGTATGATTATTTGCTCCGCGAGGAAAAGATTTCGAAAGCTCCATCTCGGGGGACGATTTACAAGAATCCTACTGTCAGTTATGCATCAACCGAGGATGAATGCGTTAGTGTGGATGCATAGTGATAGATAAGCCATACGTCTGCAAAGCACTGACTCAAGTTGATTCTAAGGAAGTCAAAACCCGCTCGGCTACTGAAGGAGCACTGAAACCGTCGAAAGTTTATACTTTTGATATTACAAAAGCCGATGCAATTTTTGATCAACTATTATCAGCAAGGATCATCAAACTTTGACCTGGGCACAACATTCCCAAGGCCGAAGAGCTTAAAGGGAAGATATATTGCAAATACCACAATTCAAGCAAACACACGACAAACAATTGTGTCGTGTTTGGAGACAACGTCCAAAGCTGGATTGATAATGGCAAACTGAAATTTCCAGAGAAGAAGATGAGTGTTGATACTGACCCATTCCCCACGGCAACAGTAAATATGGTTGATGCGTGCCTACCTAAAGACAAAGGGAAAGGGAAGACCGAAGATGTTGCGACGCAACGCTTTCGGAATCAGAATTCGCGACCACGTTTCATGGCCGATTTTCGTTCAAACAAACCGCCCACAGCTTTAACGGGACCCGCTATTGTCAAACCTATGATAGATTATACCACCGATGAAGACAGTGGGATAGCGGTTTTGTGCAGTAAATGTAGGGCAAAGGTCGGTAGTGAGCCAGAGGAGAAGCCCTTTTCGCTTATAACGGAACGACCTACGGCCGCAACCCAGCAGAAGGTTGCCGACGTAGGCCAACATCAGGGGTTTTTTATAGGCTCGGTCCCAAAGTGAGGATGGAAGAGGCCCCTTCAGTCAGGCGGCGTCTTGATTTTAATGATTCATTTTACGACGAGGACTACTATAAACGTAATTCTAGCAGTTCGGAGTCATCGCGGAGCCAAAAAACTTTCAAACCTCCCAAACCTAGCGATCAACGTTGGTATACATATCATTCCTCGAAAGGCGTTTACACCGCACTGTCCAAATCCCAGAAATGCCGGCACCAAAGGATAGATTGCATGGCCCGCCGACAAGCGGCCCAAGAAACTTCGGCTCCTCAATGGCGGTCGAATGACACAATTGTTACTGATGATGAACGACCACCTCCAGCTATTATGACAGAGTTGGTTCAAGTAAAACGGATGGTCAACCGAGATATTGAAACCACGTTCGAAGAGGCTGATAAACGGATCAAACTTCTTCTTCAGCCGGGAGAGATGAAGGCACGCCTCGAGCATTTTGAGGCAAGAGGCCGAAAGCAAATTAGCCCCGCCGGCTATACAAGAACCTTTGATTAAAATTCGACGGAATTTGCACCCACCGTTCTTCGGGGAGGCTTTGAGTACATGCGAGAATTCCATAAGAAACATTCGGCCAATGATCTGTATGGCTTGCCGAAGGCATGTTAGGATACAATTGATTTAGTCCTGATTTGTCCTGATGCCGAACGAATCATTCAGAAGACCTCAGACCCAGGATTGAAAGCAAGATTCCAGCACATACGAGAAGCTCGTGTCCTTGGATTTGAAGTTGACCCATACACTGATATCGATGCAGCCGACCTTCCTTTCTCAATGGAGGACCTTCAGTATTTACGATATCACTTCGAAGTATTTTCGGCTGTTTCTCTCTTCGGCCTTACGACCGATGAAATAGCACGTGTTGCACGATTAGATGCTTATCTCGACACCAGGGATGCCCGGATACACTACCAAGAACAGGCTCGGACCTTGACCCCAAACACACTGTCGACTTCAACCTCACCTGAGGCAATCACGCAAAACCAACAAGCTGCCGAAGCAACAACACAGGATCAAACCCTTGAAGAATGAGCAAAAGAGTCTATTTGTCCAACTCTGACAACAACGGAAGCTGTAGTCGCCGACCAGACGAAAGATGAGGTTAACGAGGAGGATTCTAACCCGATGGGCCCATCCGTCTTGGATAACATGGAAATCAGTATGGTCCATGTGTTACCCGCTGCTTTTCAATCCAGCACAGCTCAGCTAAATTTCCTCGATGGTGATGTAGTCGCCGAGGAAGCCGGCCATGTTGATTTCGTGTCCGTTGCTGAAGCTGACTCTATAACAAAAGATGACAATATCAAAGCAGCTTTGGCCAAATTATTTCCTCGTTCACCATCGGCCAACCTCCATCATTTAAAGCCATTGTATGTGACGGCCCATATCGAGGGATATCCAATTTCTAAAGTTTTTATCGATTGTGGAGCTACCGTCAATATCATGCCTGTGAACATCATGAAGGCCTTACGTCGCTCTAATGACGAACTTATTCCGTCAGGGATCACAATGAGTAGTTTCGTCGGTGACAAATCCCAAACCAAAGGTGTCATTCCGCTGATAGTGAATATTGCCGGTCGCATTCACATGACCGCCTTTTTCGTGGTCGATTCTAAAACCGAGTATAATGCATTACTCGGTCGAGATTGGATTCACCAAACCAGTTGTATTCCTTCCTTATTGTATCAAGTGCTCATTTTTTAGGACGGCAAATCGGTCACTGTTCACCCGGCCGATAGCCAACCCTTCGAAACCAATATGATCCAAGCACGGTACTATGATGACCACGTCGGCTATATTACTTTGCAAGGCTTCAATGATGAAGGACGGCCGACTCGGATTTCTGTTCAGAAAGCTATCGAGGTTGGCACCGAGACTGTCCACCAGGATTCAGCGAGACTCGGATTAGCCAACTTTCTCCCCGAAGCTGATGTTTGACGCCGATCGGGAGGAACGAAGGGCCGCGGTTTCATCTACTATAGAACGACTGCTGGCCCATTGGTATACTATATCTCAACAACCAAATTCGGGCTTTAACCTCGTCAAGTTCCTTGCCGAAGAAAATAATGGTCCTGTCTTATCCCTTGACAAAGTTCGAGCCGCCCCGGCCGAGCTCGAAGATCATCAGCCCCAAGTTAAGGACCCCCTGGAAGAGATTAACGTTGGGACGGCCGACGACCCACGGCCTTTGTTTATTAGTGCATTACTTCCCCAACAAATGAAGGACGAACTTCAGCCTTGCTTACAGAGTTCAAAGATTGTTTTGCTTGGAGCTACCATGAAATGCCCGGCTTAGATCGCACTCTTGTCGAACATGAATTACGTATTAAGCCCGGATGCAAACCTTTCCGACAACCACCTCGTCGATTCTCGACCGAAGTACAACTCGGCATCAAGGACGAACTGGTTCGACTTTTGAAAGCCGGGTTCATTCGAACAGCTCGATATGTGGAATGGTTGGCGAATATCGTTCATGTCTTAAAGAAGAATGGTGCACTGCGCATCTGCATCGATTTCAGAAATCTGAATCTGGCAACTCCCAAAGATGAGTATACAATGCCGATTTCAGATCTATTAATCGATGCTGCGGCGAATCATGCGATCTTATCCTTTATGGATGGACACGCCGGGTACAACCAAATTTTCATTGCTGAAGCCGATGTACATAAAACTGCTTTCCGCTGCCCGGGGGTACTCGGCACTTACGAATGGGTTGTTATGCCATTCGGCCTAAAAAATGCCGGCGCCACATACCAACGGGCGATGAACACCATATTTCATGACTTAATTGGAACCATCGTCGAAGTCTGTATTGACGATGTTGTGATTAAATCCAAACAACTGCGAACTCATGTGGATGATCTCCGACAGGCTTTCCTTCGTATGCGCCAACACAATCTCAAAATGAATCCTGCCAAATGTGCATTCGGTGTGTCAGCTGGTAATTTTCTCGGTTTCCTGGTACATCACCGTGGGATTGAAGTGGACGAAAATAAAGCACGTGCAATCATCAGTGCTCCACCACCAACTACGAAGAAACAGCTGCAGTCCTTACTCGGCAAGATAAATTTTCTCCGTCGATTTATAGCTAACTCGGCAGGAAAAATGAAAGCGTTTTCCACACTTTTGAAACTTAAGGACTCAGATACATTTGCGTGGACGAACGAGCATCAGGCGGCGTTTACACAAATCAAAGTCTCCCTCACAACACCACCTGTCCTTGTTCCACCTCGGCACGGTAAACCCCTCAAACTATATATCTCAGCGGCTGAAGAGTCCATCGGCTACCTCCTTGCCCAAGACAATGATGCCGGGCGAGAGCAGGCTATTTTTTACCTCAGTCAAAATCTTAATCCACCGAAGATCAATTATTCCGCCGTGGAGAAGCTCTGTCTTGCCGTGTTCTTCGTCGCCTCCAAACTCCGGCATTACATGCTTTCGTCGGTCACACAAGTCATTGCCCAGACCGACGTTATCCGGTACATGCTTACCCGGCTAATCGTAAAAGGGAGAATTGGGAAGTGGACGATGGTGTTGTCCAAGTTTAGCCTACAATACGTGCCTCAGAAAGCTGTCAAAGGCCAAGCATTGGCCGATTTCCTGGCTCACCACCCTTCCCCCTATGGTTTTGGGGACACTGATGTCGAAATCGGCATGGTTGAAAGACGCGACAACTATTGGACGATGTATTTTGACGGGTCCAGTACTTCATCCTCGGCCGGCGTTGGAATTGTCATTCAATCTCCTAATCACGATCGTTGGTATTTTTCGCTTAAGTTGGATTTTGACTGCACCAATAATCAGGCCGAATATGAAGCCTTAATCATCGGCCTTGGTCTCCTTCATGACTTGCGGGCCACCCGTGCCCTCGTCCTCGGCGACTCTGAGCTTGTGATTAACCAACTTAATGGGTCTTTTCGCTACATGAGTTGTACCCTAGCACCCTACCACATGGTTGCCAGCTATTTGGCCGAGTCCTTCGACGATATTACATTCGAACATGTTTCCCGGATCCATAATACCGACGCAAATGAGTTGGCTCAAATTGCCTCTGGTGCACAACTCCTGGAGGGCAAGCTAGGCCGAGAAATACCGGTGTTTCGACAATTATACCCGGCCTTGGTCAACCAGCAAATCCTCCGGCGCGACGATGTAATACGCACTCGAGTCATGTCTTTACCTTCGTTGTTAGACCGACAAGATACTATAGAGGTTTGCACCGTCGAGGCAACACCAGATGATTGGAGAAAGCCCATTATGCAGTACCTTGACAATCCCAATGGAAAACATAGTCGCAAGACACGAGTCCACGCCACGAACTATGTCACGTACCAAAATGAGTTATACCGAAAAAGGGATGATGGATTGTTACTGCTATGCCTCGGCCCCCAAGAGGGTGCTCGGGCGATCACGGAAGTCCATGAAGTGGTTTGCGGAGCTCATCAATCTGGACGAAAAATGCGATGGCTACTTCGACGACACGGTTATTTTTTACCAAGAATACTAAAGGATTGTATCGAGTTTGCACGAGGATGCATACAGTGCCAAATCCACGGGCCTATACAAAGGGTCCCGACCGAATCGTTGCATTCGGTCATTAAACCATGGCCGTTTAGAGAATGGGCTATGGACGTAATCGGCAAAATCACGCCATCCTCCGGAGCTGCCAAGCACGCATGGATAATAGTCGCAACCGATTACTTTACTAAGTGGGTCGAAGCAAAATCATATGCCGAGCTAACGTCTAAAGAAGTTTGCGACTTCGTGGAGGAACACATTGTGACCAGATTTGGCGTACCAGAAACGATCATAACTGACAATGGAACAATCTTCACAGCCGAAAGGTTTAAAGAGTATACGGCAAATTTAAAAATTCAGCTCGAGCAATCTACACCGTATTATCCATAAGCGAACGGGCAGGCCGAAGCAAGTAATAAAGTGCTGATCGGCATCCTCGAAAAAATAATAAAAGAAAGACCCGGCATGTGGCACTTGAAGTTGAACGAGGCATTATGGGCATATCGAACATCGTCCCGATCGGCGACTGCGACAACCCCGTATGCATTAACCTACGGACACGATGCAATGTTACCAGTCGAGTTAAGCATAAATTCGTTGCGATTAACTGAACAAAGTAGTTTGTTTAGCGCCGAATATAATCAGTCCATGAGACAGGAATTAGAAGATTTGGAAGAAGCACGACTTGACGCTTATAACTTACTGGTGGCACAAAAACGGATTGCCGAGCGAGCCTATAATCAATAGGTGCGTCAGAAAACATTCGGCGAGGGTGAATTGGTTTGGCAAACGGTGTTACCCGTACCCGTAGGACTAAAAGATCCTAGGTTTGGCAAGTGGTCGCCAAATTGGGAAGGACCGTTCGTTATACATAAAGTATACAGAAAAGGGGCGTATCATCTTAAAGACCAGACCGGTTTGGTTCACAGATTACCAATCAACGGGAAGTTTTTGAAAAAATACTACCCGGTCATGTGGGAAATGCGGGAATAGAAAACCATTTCATTAAGATTGATAAGCATGTACAAAATGAGCAAGTCGGTTGGTTTACATTCAAGTACATTCAAGGGGAAAGGGGTAGAAGAGTGCTGAGCAGGGCCTTCAACTCCAACCACCGCACCTCACCCATGATGACCTCGGCTTGCCGATTCTTCTTGTCCAGCTTCAACCGCTCGACCCGTTTTGTGGTCGCCGCATACTCGATCAGGCAATCTTTTCCGCCCGACTCGAAGTCCTTAGCAAGATCGGAGGCAATGGCCGACCTACGTTTCGCTAGTTCTGCCATTTGACGGTCAAGCTCGGCCAATGCTTCTCCTTTTGCCTTTAGGGTGTCGATTTTCGGACGGAGAGTGTCTTGGACGGCCGTGGCAGCTTGCAGGTCTTTTTCGACCTTTAGAGCGGTCTGGAAGATACTAAATGTCTCCCGAACCCGCTCCAAGGCCGACGATGCCCGAACGATAGCATCTCCGCTCAGACGACCGTCAGCTCCGAGGTCGTTCAGACATGTGCCAAGCAGATCAAGACCATTGCGCTCGAGTACTTGCGACGCTGAAAGCGACAAGACTTCTCGCAACTGAGACAGAGTGGTTGAATCGGCAGCTTCAGTCGTGGGGGCCGAATGACCAGACCCGGTAATTGTGCTGGAGATGAGGGCTTTGAATTCGACCTCCCATGAAGCCTGCACATACAAATTAGGTTAAGCTCAAAAGAAGTCATGACAAGGATAGCAAGAAAGTTGCGTTTTTTTAACCTGCCGAGAGGAGACCTCGGCCATGTCTCCAGGATCGTTGCTCGAACCCAAAGAACTCAATGGCCGAGCCCAGTGTCTTAGATTGCTTCTCAGTTCACGCAGCCGATGGAGGTTATCTACGTTCAATGGCCACTGAGGCGGCCAAGAAATATAGATAACGCCCTTCGGAGCGTAGAATTTTTGGTGAAAAGAGTGTACAGGCACCTGACATTTAGTATTTTCCTCGTTTAGAATTCTAAAGCAGAAAAGCAATCAAGGAAAGACGGTAGAGGGTACTTACGAAGGCCGAAGTAACCTCCTGCGGAGGAATGTGGAAGCCCTGGTCTTGAGGATGAACGGGCGTTTCCGCTGTTGCCTCGGGTTCCTCGGTCGGTCGTTTGCCACGGTCGGCTGTGGAGGGGCCAACCGGGACAGCCGCTTCGGATGAGAAAGGGACATCCTGGTCCTGAGAAGAAGCGGGGGGTTCGGCCATCGTTGTTGGTTCCTCGACCAGACGCTTGCCACGATCAGCCGTGGAGGGGCCGGCTTGAACCGCCATCTCGGACATTGGAGGAGGTTGTCGGCGAGTATAAGGACGATTTACCAGCGGGACTTCGTCGCTCCCCTCACTATCTTCCAGAATGAAGACCGAGAGCTTTGGATTTTTAAGGGAAGTTCCCTAGGTCGTAGAAACCGCCTTTTTTGGAACAGGTGTCTCCTCAACAAAGGGGGCACAACTGGTGTACCGGCCCCAGAAACAGGCCACGCTTGAACTATCTCTGCGGCTGGAGCTGGCTGTTTCTCGACCAAGGGCTGGCCGACGGCAGGAGAAGGGGAAACACTGGGAGTCGTCGCCCCCGTAGTTTGACTGGAGATGACATGGATCTCCGTGCACCCTTCTTTGCCAGGTGTTTTACCCGCTTGGCAGGCGGCGGAGGTTCGACAGCCGGCTCGGCCTCTTGGCGAGGCCGTTTGTTCAGCACGGCCCGACCTGCAGTCTTATCCTTCTTAGCCACGACCAATTTTTTCTCGGCCGTAGCCGCGGCAACTGCCTCCACTATTCTCAATGGCCGACTACCTGAGAGGATAAAAGCAAATCAGCAAGGCAAATCAGTGAGGCAAATCAATATCCAAAGTTGAAGGAGAAGGGGAGAAATGAACAGTTACCTTGAGCTTGGGGGGCCGAGGCCTTTTTAGGTCGTTCACCGAAGAGTTTGTTCAACACATCTTCGGCCGGAGCACCAAAGAACTCCTGGGTATAATCTTCCCACCAATCACCGAAGGTGTCAGTGCAAAGAGTTTCTGGGGTGGCCGGTTGAAGGCGAAATTTTTGGCATTGCTCTTGGAACTCCCTCGCGGCGGTTTTGCATTCCTTCTCCGAGGAACAGGGTTCACGTCCACGGCTTAGGACTGTTCGGGAGGAGAGAAGAGGGACCGGGCAGCCTTGGAGGTAGCCGAGCTGTCGAGCAAGGAAGTTAGGATGGTACACTTCCCAACCCGCTCGTTTTCCATCACAGCCGAGAGGAAGGTCGCGAGTGAGCACGAACGACCCCCAAGACTAACGAAGGTCGGCATCTTCCCCCGCGCCCCACATGGATGTGGGTAGCCTGATGGAGGAAGGATAGTCTCGACGACGACATATCAGGAATTCGTCATTGGAGAGGTCATCAAGAGCGAAGAGGTACCTAAATACCTCTTCGGCTTGGTGAGGGGGTGTCGGTCGGGAGGCCAGCTGAGGTCCAAGCGCCTCCGTTGGCGAGAAATCGACTATGGCCGGTCGAAGGGAGGCGAAATAAACTTGTAACCAGAGTTGGAAGACCCAGAGGGGACCATTCTGGTGTGGGTCGATCTTGTGAAGGGTCACATCGGCTAGGCAGCGGAAGAGATGGGCGAGAATGTTGGAGCTCAGTGACAGGACGTGACCACTAGCCAAGGTCTCGGCTACCGGCATGTTCTCGACCAAGCATTTGTTCGACTTGGTACAACAAATGTACTTGTTGTACCAATAGAAGATGAAAGCTTCATGCTCTCCTTCTCGCAGGTCCTCTTCTCCTCAGTCGGCGAAATGGAGATAGAGGGTGTTGTAATTGAAGAAGTTCTTGTGGAGCTTCTGAATGTCTTCTTTCGACGGGATTTGACCTTCACGGTTCAACGTCTCGAAAGCCCGTCGATCAAAAAGCGTCTTCAGGTCAACATTCGACGGGTACCCAGAGAGGGCCGCATCAATGGGGATCCCAGTTACCGAGGTGCCCAAAATGGCGGTGACATCAAGAATGGTGGGGTCGATGGGACCAAGAGGAAGAACCATGGTGTTGGTGGCCGAGCACCAGAAGCACAAGGCGGCTAGGAGAAGTTCCTTGTCGGGAACGACATCCATTGACAAGAGGAGGATGGCGTCGTAGATGCTGAGGGCCTTCCATTGCTCGCCGAAGAGCCTTTCCATTCGAACAACCCAGGCTGCCCAGGTTGTGGTCGTCGAGGGCCAGGAGCCTTGGGGTTTCGCCGCATCCCATCTCGACCATTCAAACCCTTGGAGCAAGGGTGTTAGGCAGTGCTCCTGGAGAAGGCCAGTAATGGTCGGCGGTACTGCCGCCTTGAAAAGAGGACCCAAGATTTGGTGGGAAGTGCTCATGTCACTTTCAAACCGTATGGTTTTGATCGAGCTCCGATCAAGAATTTTCTGATGCTGGTCACATTCCCTGGAAAGCTTAGAGATGAAGGACGCCATTGTAGGAAGGAAGTACGGCGTAAAATGTGCTGGAGAACAAGGGCAAGAAATTTCGGAGTGATTTTGGAAGCGTAAAGTATGAATGAGGGATTTCAGTATTTATAGGATTTTGGCAGGAAGGGCAATCGTTGGAAATTCAAAACAGAGGGCAAAATCAACCGAAGGAATTGCTGATCATGATGAACATTTGGGAAATGCCGTTGAGAAGACCGAAGGTCTCAGGTTTTGGGGGCGCACGATTGCGTGTGACAGCGAAATTAATGGCGGAAGACGTTTCGACGCCTGCACGATGACAAGTGACTCACGGATTGAGGTAGTGGCTCGCGGATTGAAGTAGTGGAAGTTCAGCCATAAGATTATGATGGCAGGACGGTTCAGGCAGCCGCACGCCTTAGACGTCATTATTAGGGATTGGCCGTGTTGGAGGACGCCACGTGGCGAGTTTGGTTAGCAGGATCAAGATCGTGCAATCATGTTCAATAAACGCGCCTTGGAACTCGGGCACTAGGGTTCTGAGTGGTAGATTCGCTTCTTCAAGGCCAAAACTCGACCGAAGAATTCAGGCCGATGACCTCAGAAGCGAGGGGGCAATGTTTGGGCCCAAAATAATAGTTTGGGCCGAAGGTAGGATCATCCTTGGCCCGGGAGGCCGTGCGGCGAGAGGGCCATGGATCGTTCAACTCGTGGGCTTCCAAGCCTAGGTCGGGTAGATCATAACGCAAGTCGAGTCCTAGTATAATAAGGAGTCTCGGCGGGATCAGTAACCCAGAAAGCGAATTCGGCTCAGTTAAAGACTAGGTTCACAATCCTAGTGAAGATAGGACTGGTCGAGGTGGTGTTGATCCGGAGAGGAAGACCTAGTCCGAGTAGGATTTTAACTCGGATTCAAGATACAGCGCTATAAATAGGGGAAGCTGTGCGTCAGAGAAGCCCCCTGCAAATCAATACAAAACTGCCCTGCGCAAACTCTCAACAACTTGAGATTTTTTCTTTCTTTTTCGCTGACACATCTTCCGTTGGCATCAACAGCACTGTGGAAGCAATCGGTGATATCTTAAGTCGGCATAGATAGCTCTGTCACCGTAGAATCAGTCGATCTCGCAGTATCTTCCATTGGCATCAACAGCACTGAGGCGAGAACGGTTGATTACCTATCCAAGTCTCGGTCGAGGAGGATTTCCGGATCCTTATTGATTGAGGTCATCTCATTAGCCTTCTTGGCGAAGTGAGGTGTTACGGTATATCGAGCTCGGCGCTTTGCTCGCCGAGTTATTTTATGATTGGATATTCCCAAGTGGGATTTAGAGTTTGGCATTCGGACGGCCGAACCACGTTCACCATTAAAACTTATATTTGCTTTGAGTACTTGTGCCCTTACACTCTGGTGTCGATTCGGCGTGAGTTTACTCTGATGAATAACATCACTGTGACTGAATCCGACGACGACGACTCGTGAACTTCGTAAGAATAGTAACCTTGTCTTCAGGTTCGAGAGCCCCAGAGGTCGAGACGTGTTCCTTTCTCGGCCACAATCGCAAGACGCAGAAGTCAGCCGCGCACCCAACGCAACATCAACAAAATTTACTCCTTGGTCGAGCTCGGCCGACGAGTTGGCACGCCCCGCATTCACCGAAGGACGTAGTTAGCTTATAGATTACTCGGCCTGCGCGCCACGTAGGCTTGGTAGTTTCTAGGGTCAACAGCAACTAAATGATTCAATTATGTCTATGCATTCTTGCGTTTCGATTTCTACTAATTGTCCTTCCCAGCATTTAACTATTTAACTCACTAACGCTATTGTTCTATGAAAAATAATAATAATAAAAAAAAGGGTAAATAAATGACCTTGACTACATTAATCGACTTTCTAAACCTTGGCATTATTTGTGAAATATGGTAATAAGTTTGCCACTGGATATCTCCCGTCAATTGTTACTACATTCCGAAATGAGTTGGAATTTTTATTTGTATTTTTTTTATCTTAATCATGTCCTGGATATCCTCGGTAAGTTCTCATGCTTGTTAATTAAAAACATTCTATAAGTTTTTATTGACCCTAAAAATTATAATTTCTACATGGTCAGTAGACTGAGGAATTATTGAGCTAATTACGTACTTGTTGTGAACGCGGGTATGCTAACTCACGACTGAGGTTGATCAGGTGAGTAAAGTAGTTGTGGTGGTGGTGTCGAACGCACTGCTGACTTCTGCACTTAGCGACTACGGCCGAGGAAGGAATGCCTTTCGGCCTAGGGTTCTAGAACTCGAAGATAAGGTTACTTAATTCAATGTGAAGTTCAAGATCTGCACCACGTTCTGATAGCTTCAACTGTATTTGTGAGAATATAAGTTAGTTGAATTGGTATCAGACTGTAAGGGCAAATATACTCAAAGGAGATGAGTGTTTTTATGGTAAACGTCATTCGGCGACTTGAATGCCAAACTTTGAAATGTACTTACGAGCCGATCATAGAAAACCTCACTTCACTAAAAAAACTAATGAAGTGACATCTTTCGGTGAAAGAATCAAAAACTTTTTGCCTTCTAAGATTTAGATAGATAGCCAACTTAACTAGATGTAGTGCTATTCAACCGAACTAAAGGTACTCCTAGGCCGATTAGTTTTACGACTGCAATGATGTTTAGCCAAATCGAATGTGTTGCTGGTTTGCTAACCTAGTGATGTTCAACTGAACTGAATATGTGCTAACGGAGGGGTTGGGATAATTAGTATTTTTTTTCACAGGGTTGTGAGAAGGTTTCACATAGAGCGAAGCTTCTGTAGAATGAGGTTTCTCGTAGAGATTTTTTTAGTTTTTTGTTGAGTTGAAAGGGCTTTCTGCGTTGCAAAACAATTTCTATTTATAGGGGTGAATTTTGTGATGGCCAAGTCTGCCGAGTTGTTAGATTCTAATAATATTCCAATTCCTTGGCATGTTCTTTGAATATATTTGAAATTATTCTCGCTCGAAACTCTATCACCATTTCTTGCATCTTTGACTAGGACTTAGAACCTAGATTGATTATGTGATTGATTCGACCTTTATCCGGAAACCAATCATGATTATTGATATTTCTCTCATCCAACAACTTAGAGTATATGGGTCGACTGCGTACAAAATCAGGTTCAAATAGTTTCAAAATTCTTAAACCATTCTGTTAGTGGTGCAAATAGAGACCAACACTTTGACAAAAAATAAAAATAAAAAATAGAGACCAAGACAGAAGAATTTTTTTAATTTTATCATCCTTGAAAGTAAATTTATTTAATTTTTCATGTCACCGTGTGGAAAAATAACTAAGAATAATAGAAGACGCACAAGAATACGGGACACATAATAGTTGGTATGAAATAACATTTTCATGACAAATTAAAAGTAAAATTCCCTTTAACAAATTTCAATAATCTTTATACTCCTACTGTATTTAAATAATCTAAAACATAAGGAAAAATAATAATTAGATTTCCATATGGAATATTCTACATGAGTAGGTACAGGTATCTCTCCAAATTACCATGTATGGATCATACAAAATAGATGAGTCCCAACTCAATCATTTGCCCCATACCAGAAAAAATAATTAAATATAAGTTTTGAGAATGACGACAATACATACATGTACAAACAATATCTACACTAAGTAAGTAGGGGAATGAGCTAAGCCTTATAATGTGTTTGTCATAATAATTTGGTTCAACTTCGTCTTGACAAGAATTGAACTTAAGATCTATTCCTTACAAGTAAAAAAGAATATCATGACACCGTAATACTAAGTGGTATTACATGTATTGTATTAATATTATTATATCACAATTACATATAATTAATGTCTTAATTGTATAGTTATTATCTATCCGTGATTATATTAAATGTATGTAAGTCTATTGTATTTATAAAAATATTAATAAAATTAAATTTTATCAAAAAAAAATATTCATTTAAGTGAAATGTTTTAAGTTCGATTATCGTAAAAAACGAATTTGAATCACATCATTACTAGTTTTTTATAAATCAAAGTCAATTTCTCTTTCCGTTAACGTAAATACATCGGTGTGACTACGTCTCCCATCAATCCACTTTATAGCTATCAAAACTATTCGACCCCAAGTGGTCGATTTTACCCAAAAATGTGATAGGACTCGGGCAGACCATAGGCATATCATGATCATGATCACCACCTATGCAACGATCATGATTCAACATCATAACCACATGAAAAGTAAAAAGAAAAGAAATTATGGATCCCCACAACTCAGAATTAAATTCGCTCGAATTGAGGAGTAAAGATGGGAATAGAAACCCCGAAAATTGACGGACCGTCGCTTTAATATCTTTATCTTTTTCTTCTTTTTATCCTTCAGATTAAGCTGACAAAACGGCACCGCTTACTCCACCAATCAAAGTGTGAAACCTACGTTAAATTAAGGACCCTACGCCGTCGTTTTCGTAGCAAAGATTTCAAAATCTAATGTCGATTGTCTTTTGTCGAGGCCCCACGCAGTAAATGGGCTGACTCATCTACGACAAAATTATCCACTCACACTCCGGCCATTACAATAACTAACAAAATTACTAAAACGGGAAAATGATTAATTAATTAGAATTCCAGATTAATTATTCAAAACAAAGAATAATAATCTCACTTATAACACTCCCCTCTTCTCTGTCGGTCACACGCACTTCTTCCACTTCACTCTCACTCTCTGCCCCCCTTCCAATGGCCTCCAATCCTCTCCTCCCCCTCCTCTTTCTCCTCACATTATTCAAATTCTCAGCCCAAATCGCGCCGCAGGCCGCCGATCAAACCCTTAAGACCTTCATTTTCCGCGTCGACCGCCACTCCAAGCCCTCGATTTTCCCCACCCACTACCACTGGTACGCCTCCGAATTCGCCGACCCGCCCCAGATCCTCCACGTCTACGACACCGTTTTCCACGGCTTCTCCGCCTCTCTCACTCCCGACCAGGTCTCCGCCATCTCCGACCACCCTTCGGTGCTTGCTGTGATCCAGGACCGCCGCCGGAGTCTCCACACTACTCGATCCCCACAATTTTTGGGGCTCAGGAACCAGAGGGGGCTGTGGTCGGAATCGGACTATGGCTCCGACGTCATTGTCGGAGTATTTGACACCGGCGTCTGGCCGGAGCGTCGCAGTTTCACGGATAAGAATCTTGGGGCGATTCCGAGGCGGTGGAAGGGGGTTTGCGAGACAGGAACTAAATTTGCGAAGAGTAACTGCAACAGGAAGCTGATCGGAGCTCGATTCTTCATCAAGGGCCACGAGGCGGCGGCCAATGCTGGAGGTCCGATATCGCCGATCAACGATACGGTGGAGTTCCGGTCGCCGAGAGATGCGGACGGTCATGGTACCCACACCGCCTCCACGGCGATCGGCCGGCACGCTTTCGAGGCGAGCATGTCGGGTTACGCCGCCGGAATAGCGAAAGGAGTCGCTCCAAAAGCTCGATTGGCAGTTTATAAGGTATGCTGGAAGGATTCTGGTTGCTTCGACTCTGATATATTGGCCGCCTTTGACGCCGCCGTTAATGACGGCGTTGATGTCATTTCTATTTCAATCGGAGGCGGCGACGGTGTTACTCCTCCGTATTATCTCGATCCGATTGCGATTGGATCGTACGGAGCGGTTTCGCACGGAGTGTTCGTGTCTTCCTCGGCCGGCAACGACGGTCCAAACGGCATGTCGGTGACTAATCTCGCGCCTTGGCTTACTACGGTGGGCGCGGGAACCATCGATCGGAATTTCCCGGCGGTTGTGATTTTAGGCAACGGCCGGAGACTAAGCGGTGTGTCGCTGTACTCCGGATTACCTCTCAAAGGCAAGATGTACCCTGTCGTTTATCCTGGGAAATCAGGCATGCTCTCTGCTTCGCTGTGCATGGAGAACTCTCTGGACCCGCGCCAGGTCAGGGGCAAAATTGTAATATGTGACCGCGGGAGCAGTCCTCGAGTGGCCAAAGGCTTAGTCGTGAAGAAAGCCGGCGGTGTTGGAATGATCCTCGCTAACGGAATTTCTAACGGCGAGGGTCTCGTCGGCGACGCACATATCCTGGCCACTTGCGCCGTCGGGGCCGACGAGGGTGACGCAATAAAGGCCTACGTGGCCTCCACCAAGACCCCCATGGCGACGCTCGATTTCCAAGGGACTGTGATTGGAATCAAACCGGCTCCGGTTGTGGCTTCGTTCTCGGGTCGTGGGCCGAACGGGCTGAGCCCGGAGATTCTGAAGCCAGACCTGATCGCCCCTGGAGTCAACATCTTGGCCGCTTGGACCGACGCCGTGGGACCCACCGGTCTGGACACTGACAAGAGGAAAACCGAGTTTAACATTTTGTCCGGGACTTCCATGGCCGCTCCGCACGTGAGCGGAGCCGCGGCTTTACTGAAGTCGGCTCACCGGGATTGGAGCCCGGCCGCCATAAGATCCGCCATGATGACAACGGCGAGCGTGACTGATAACAGAAATCAGACCATGACCGATGAGGCAACCGGAAAGCCCTCCACGCCTTATGATTTGGGGGCGGGTCATTTGAATTTGGGCCGGGCTATGGATCCTGGGCTTATTTATGACATCACCAATGATGATTACGTTCGGTTTCTTTGTGGAGTTGGGTATGGGCCAAGAGTGATTCAGGTCATCACTCGGGTCCAACCCAACTGTCCGGTGAAGAAGCCTGCGCCGGAGAATCTCAATTACCCGTCCATAGGCGCGGTGTTTTCCAGGGCGGGTAAGTCGAGTAAGATGTTTATCCGGAGCGTGACGAATGTGGGGCAACCCAATGCGGTGTATGGGTCTAGGATTGAGGCCCCGAAAGGGGTGACAGTGTCAGTGAAGCCGTCGAGGCTGGTGTTTAGTGGGGCGGTAAAGAAGCGGAGCTTTATAGTGACGGTCGCGGTGGACAGGAGGAATGTGGTGTTTGGTGAGTCAGGTGCGGCGTTCGGGTCGCTTTACTGGAGCGACGGGAAGCACGTGGTTCGGAGCCCCATTGTAGTGACACAAATGGATCCCTTGTAAAAATGATAGGGGAGTTTGATGGTTTGTAACTTGTGGTGATAGGTGTACAACAGTACAACTACAAGTTGTTGGTGCGTGTAGGGGAGAGGGGGTTTTTACTTTGTGTTGTGTTTTACTAGAGCAAACTACTACCATAGCGGTATAGGCTATAGCCCAATGAGATAGCTTCTTCTGAGGGTTGGTGTAACGTGAATTTTTCTTTTTTTTATTGTTTGTTTATTTTTCCTTTTAAATTATATAAAATCTCAAGTTTCTATTTTTTTTTTTAATACAAGCCATATTTTTATGGCTTATTTTTAGCTATGTCTCTAAAATTTGATTTAATCTTACTTTAGTCTCGGTAATTCAAAAGTTACCACTTTATTAACTGAAACTTAAAATTTGCTCCACTTCGTCCTTGGAACTCGACTTTGATTTTATTTTGCTTTCTGAAACTCGAAAGTCATCTCTATAAATTTCAAAATTTGCTTCAAATTACCTTAAATTTGTTAAATTCTAATGTGGGTTTGATTTGAGTGCATCAGACTAATCAATTCTTTTTTAGTTTTTTCATCTCTTTAATTTCTTTTAAATTTAATATTTTCTGATTGTTGAATGTTAACGCATAATGGAGATTTATAATCAAATTTATTGCAGATATGGCATAATCTTATTATGTATTGGGTCTCACATATGTTTCAAGAGGCAACCTACGAATTTCGGAGAGAGTCACAAGTCAAAGTGGAACAAATTTTGAGTTTCAGAGAGAAATGATGAGTTTTGAGTTTCAGAAGATAAAGTGAGATTACAATTAAGTTCTAAGAGTGTAGCTAAAAATAAGTTCTTTTTAGGAGAAATTAGGTTCACGTCATTCTTTTTGTTACTCCATTGATTAAAATCCTATTCATTTTCAATTTTTTATCAAGGTTCTTGGGTATTAATAACATCATTAATTATTTGAATAATAAAATATTTTTATTTTTAAATATATTCCTTTGGTGTTAAAAATGTTTTTCTTTTTGAAGAAAGTGTTAAAAATGTTAAAATTAGTATATTTATATTTATGGCTAAATTTTTTATCATATATTTTTATTTTTAGTTTGTAACTCTTTTTAATTTGTATCAATTTTCTTTTCATTTTTAATTTGTACCCATATATTAGTTTCTTTTTGTGACCATATTTTTTAAAGTTTTATTTGTATTTGTACCCATGTGTATACCGTCACGTGACATTGTATATTTAATCAATTACAGAAAAATTACATATGGTATATTTATGTTTTATGCCTAAACTTTGTATCATATATTTATATTTTTAGTTTGTACCCACTTTTAATTTGCAACATTTTTTAAAATTTGTAGTATTTTCTTTTTAGTTTTATTTTGTACCCATGTATTAATTTCTTTTAGCGCTTATATTTTTTTTAAATTCATTTGTACTCATAATTTTTTAATCTTTTATATGTGCCCTAATTTATTTATAATGTATCAATTCTTCTTTATTAATGTACCACTTTGTTATATGTAAAATGTACCAATTTTTTTAACACTATGAATACATTCTTTTGCCATTTATTATTTCTTATTTTTACATAGTTTTTATCTATTTATTCAATCAAAATGTTTGAATTTTTTTATTGTAACCATTTCTAATAGTATTATAATGAGGGATTTTAAATTTATAGGACTATAAATCTCATAAAATATCAAATAATTAATGTCAAAACTATAAAAATATAAATATTAATTGTAATATAATGAGGTGTACAAAGTCAAGGAACTTTGATCAAACTTTGAATACCATTAAGTTTTTAGTCAAAGAATGTTAAGGATTAAGGATCGCATTCAAAGTATCCCTTCTTTTTATTTTAAACTACACTAAAAAGAAGGATTAAGGGTTTGAAACCGAGATTTTGTGGATTGAAATAGAAGACCTAGCTAGTGCAATCCGGCACTGGCAAATATTAAGTTTGTTTGAACGTTATGCAAACGGTCAAACATTTCGAATGGAAAGAGATGGTTTTATCCACTAGACTGGAAGGTGATTCAAATATTCTTTCCAGTGTAAGTTTAGCAATGTTTTATCATTTAATTTGAATAATGAATCAATTTGGACATGGAATCTCTATATTTTGTACGTGGATATAAAAACAAGAGCAAGAGGGCAAAATATTTTCATTTTTTTAATGAGGGAATGAAAATACTATTTAGTATAAATGGTTCCTATGCATCTCGTGTTTCCTAAAGGAATTAACTTAGCTCCTTAACGTTAAAGAGGAATTCTCCTCACGATACTTAATGACCGATTTACGATATTTTGTGTTCCTGGTTAAAATCGTTTAATGTATTCATTATGTAAAGATCATCTATGCAAAAATAAAATAAAATATGAGATTGTTTAGTCATAGAAACTATATAAAAACATATTAACAGATTCGGTAAAAAGGTCCGCATTACTTGAGTTGAACCCTAGAAGGGTGTACTTATCCATTGAGAAAGGATTCAAGGGAATCAAAGTATTGGGGGGAACCTCGCAAAAAAAAAAAAAAAAAAAAAAAAAAAAAAATTAAGAATAAGAACTTTTAGGCAATCAACAATAGCATGAGGGGAACCTCTAACCATTTTCAAATCATGATGTTGTCCCATTGTACCACTCAAATCTTTGTTTCTTTTAAATAACTTAAATCAAATAATCACGGGTCTCTTTTCCCTATTATTATGTAAACTAATTCAAAGAGTCATCAACGGCCTTTTTTGTGCACTATACAATCAGAAATCTTATTCTATATGTAATCATTTGGTTTAGAAGCATTCATTTTCCGCTCTGTTGAAAAATATTTTTAGTTCATGTACGAAAAAGAAACGGAAGATGAAAATAAAAAGGGAGGGCATGTGGAACAAGAAGAGATATTTTCAGTTCATGTACGAAAGAGATATTTTCAATTCATATACGAAAAAGAAACGGAAGTTAAAAGAAATTTCCGCTTTGTAGAACAAGAAGAGTAGAAGACCTTTGATTTCACACAATATTTCTTTAGCTATAGGCTTTAGAGAGGGCATGTGGACTACAATTGTCAATTGAGATGGTAGGGCACATCCTATACTTCAATGATTAATCTTCCAAACTTTAGCCTGATTTCTGGGACCTATATATGTAACAAGAAGACGACATGAAGGACCACAACAGATCGTATATCAATCCTGTTAGGCTATGATAATCGAGCATGATCAAGGAGGGGGTCCTCTGATAGGACCCTAGCTCAACAAGGAACAAAAGTGTAGACCATGCACAAAAGATTTGTACCCCATAATTCACCCATGTAAGTAACTTCATCCTTGTCGGCCATTGATTCCAACCATGCATCAACAATCGGTGGGAAGCTGATAATTGGCATAAGACGCGGAACATTTATAGTACGTTTGGGTGAAAAGTAGCATTTTTAATCCAATAATGTAACAATACAACATTTTTGAGATTTTACGGCTTGAGTTTTACGGCATGCTTAGTATGCATATCGTAAAAAATATTATTTTCTGGGTGCTATAAATACACGTGTGAGCGATGAAGAATTAGGAAGAAAGCTGTAAATTAACAAGCTAATACGACGTTTGGCAAACATTGTATAGGGTATGTATTACAGCACTCATTGGATGCCTTAAAACAGTTTTACAGCGTGGTCCTTATGATCACTCACGACTTCACGTGTACGTCGTAATGGGTTTTGATTATATACGTCACGCGTTTTTGTTGCTTTGAGGTCGCGCGCTGTAAAATGATGCATGTTGTGTGAAGAGAAATTTACGCATAACATTGTGTTATTGAATCAGAACACCAAATGATGATAAACCCGTTCCAAAAAAGTTATTATTGTTGGGGTGTGAGCCTTTTAGGTTGGGATATATGGTGTTAGAGTGGGCAAACGGTAGGTTACTAATGAGAGAAGTTTTGTAAATTGGGGTGAGTTGCACATCAGGGAATCCTTTTGCAAGAGATACCCGAAGTGTTTTGCATCACAATCTTCCTAGCCGCAGTAGTTTTCCATTTTTGATGTCCCACGATTGCGCTAGTTTAGAAACTAAGGAGAAGGACAGGGGTCGCTAGGTCATAAAAGCTCAAACTATAAATTCTCCCCAAGTAGGATTTGAACCTACGACCAGTCAGTTAACAGCCGACCGCTCTACCACTGAGCTACTGAGGAACAACGGACTTAAGGAAGCCGACTCACAAGGCATTTAAGTTGCTGTTGTATATTACGAATAACCTAGGTCTAGGGTTTTTGCTTTCTGTGTTCATGTTTTGGGCTCAACCTTTGGGTTTGGTTTTTTGCTCTGGGTCCATAGTTTAGTTTACTTTAATTGTAATTGGGTCTCTATTTATATTGTGCATTGTATGTTTCGTTGGTAATGAATTTTGCCCTGTCAAAAGAAAAAAAAAATTGTACAAAGCAGCGTTCAATCCACTTTTGTTTATTGCCATGACTGAATAATCTTTTGCCACGATTAAAAATATTAAAGCATTCAATTTACTCTTTACTTTTTCTTTTTATGGGCACAAAATATTGCTTTGATTCATGCTTTCCCGTGCCATTCTCTTCTTTGATGACATCCAAAGTCATCTTTGAAGTGAGTTCAAAGCAATTTTTAGTTGAATCCTTCTGAGCACAGAAAATAAAAGAATCAAAACAAAAACAGATAAAATAGTTTTCAGTAAATGGAAAATATTTTGATGGTTAAATTCATCAAATAATAATAAATTAACAATAAATGGATAAAAGAAGAAGACGTTTATAAACTTATTAGGTCAATTGTGAAAGGTTTTTTTTATTTTTTTTTATCACAAATGATCTTTAAAATTGACCCAGACCATGAAGAAGGTCTTTGAAATTGAAAATCGATCAATGTAGTTTTTGAAAATAGGTATCACAAATCAACGTGATCATTCCAACACAATTCAGAAAAGAAAAAAAATTGTTATGTGCTATGTAGCGCATAAATCGGTCTCCCAAGTTGTTTTTTTTTTTTTCCATCACAAATGATCCTTGAAATTAACTCACACAAGATGGGCCTGACAAGTTTTTTTTTTAATTTTTTTTATAACAATGTAGTCTTAGTCCTATAAATAAGCGTCTCAAATCAATATAATTTTTCAGTCACAATTTTATAAAAAATTCTGCTATGTGTTGGTGTGACACATAAATGGTTTCCACAAGTCTAATTAAATTAAAAATAGATTAGAACTATGTTTAAGAATTAAATAATTAGTTAAAAAAGTTGTCAACCCCAATCACCTTCGATCCCAACTCACACTCCTCTACCTCCACCTATGGTAGCCATCACCGTCTCTTCTCTGAAGAAAAAAAAAATTCTCAAGACACCTTTCACGGATTGGACCAAGATCAAGGCCACCTTTGGCGAGAACTTATGTGCAATCACCGTCCCCATTTTTGTGATTGACAACCTCACAACCGTAATCTTGGAGAGCTTGTTGAACGCTACCCAGTGATCTTGGTGACGCGGAGAATGGCGAGCTCTACCTTGAGATAGTATCATTGTGTAAAACGATATTTTGACAACTTTTTTAATTAATTACTAAATTATTAAACCCACATCAACACACAATAGAATTTTTGACATAATTGTGACGGAATAACTACATTGATTTGCGACACCTATTTCAGGGACTACATTGATTGATTTTAAATTTCAAGAATTATCTTGATGGTGTGAGTCACCTTTAGGGACCAATTGTGATAAAATGCCTTAAGTCCTACAAGAACCATTTATGTGTCACGTCAGCATATAACAAAAGTTTCTACAAAAGTGAAAGAACCAAATCAATTTGTGATACATATTTTCAAGGATTAGAATAATCAATTTTTAGTTTTAAAAACCATCTTAAAGGTGTGTGTCAAGAACTAATTTCCGATAAAACCCTTAAGTGAAAATATGGTCTCTAATTTATGTTTCTATTCCGACCCAAAACAGTGGACTAGCTAAGAACTATCTCTTGATTGGGTTGTCATGTGAAGTGGGTGGGTCAACGCATATTACCATAGTCTGTTAAGAAGCTAACTTCAAAATTTTGAAAGATGTTTAGAAACTAGAAATGTGATTGTGTAAATCCTAATGAATCTAGGAATATCCCTTATATTCCTATTAGGAGTTGATTACCTATTAAGAGTTCTAATCCTAAAAGGGTAAGGATTTTATCTATCCTACTACTATAAATAAAGGTACAATGGGGTGATACTACACACACCTCACAATTAAATCACTCTTTTCTCTCTCGCAAAAAGCACGCCACTAGGACGACGTCATTTCGACGTCTGGACCATGGCAGCAACCCTTTGGGCCTTGCTGCAACCACACGAACACACCACCTCGGGTCTGAAACCCAATCTACCCCATAAGGAAGCCCACAACCTTCTTTAGAACTGTCCATGAGTCCCCCGCCCAAAATACCAGCAGCAATAGGCTGCTGGGCCTTGTCTTACGCCCCACCCTGCTTACCCATAACCCTTTATGCTGGGCTTAGCTCGTCCTGACCCAATAACAATGAAACCCATCTTCGGCTGGGCTTCACAGACTCAACCCTTTTTGTTGGGCCTACCCCGTGTCCACCAATTCGACCTAATACTGGCAATTATTGATGCTGGGCTCCTCAAACCCTTTCGGCCCGAGGCCTGCAGCCCTCCCCGATGCCCAATACTCCTGCAGTCGAACTTGCATGGCCCTTCTTTCATATTATTTTGCTTCCATGATCGACCCATTTGGTCTTGATCTATTGAATTAATTAAAAGTGACCTATAGTCCATTAATCTGATAATAAATCCAAAATTATTGACCTGAAGATCACTTTTGGACATTAACGATTCAATAATTTATTTTTATACTTTGAACCATTGACATACTTTCGTAGTCCCGAAGCTCTCACACTTGAGTTACCGAAGAAACTCAAATCCACTATACTTAAGTCAGCATATTATTCTGCGTTTCTTGTAGGAACCTCTCCTTTATGAACTGATCGTTCATAAAACTAAATTGAACCTGTATTTTCATATTTAGTGCCTTTTAAACCCGAAGTTTTCATTCAAAACTTACCACATGAAACCTGTAGCTTTCATGCATAAATTAAATCAATACATGTCTATAGAACCCGAATGTTGTACAATATATGTCTATGGATTACCATATGACTAATCATGTTTTTGTTGTACCTCCGTTTTAGGGACATGTCGAAGTTGAACAAGCTCGATTTCACCGCTTTGGTAGCATCTAGAAGAAACTACCTTAAGTGGGCTCAAGACGTGAAGCTTCATCTTACAGCAAAGGGCATTAGAACCACCATCGAGGCACCTACCGATGATAAACATGTCAACGAAGCTCAAAAAGCTAACGAAATAATTTTCATTCGAAGACACATCCATGATGCACTGCAGACCAAGTACCTGGTTGAGGAAGACCCACACACCTTCTGGCTTGCTTTGGCCGGCCGTTTCGATCACCAGAAAGACATATACTTGCCTGAAGCAAGACAGGACTGGCAGCATCTATGCTTCTAGGACCTTAAGTTTGTGAATAAATACAACTCTGAAGTTTGTAGAATCCGATCACTGCTGAAATTCTGTAAAGTGGAACTTATCGAATCAAATCTCCTGGAAAATACCTATTCGACCTTCCATGCCACCAATATTGTCATGCAACAACAATATAGGCACATAATTTCACCAAATTTTCGGATTTGATCTTTGTCCTACTTCTAGCTGAAAAGCAAAACCAACTTTTGATGAAGAATCATCAAGCTCGATCGACTGGCTCGAATGTTGTGCCTGAATCGTATGCGACCAATTCTAGCAGCCATAAACGACGCAAGAACTATCGTGGTCATGGAAATGAGCGGCAAGTTCCACCACGGACCCAAGGTCCATAGAGTCAAGGCGTACCCAAAGGAGGAAATGTGACCCAGTAGCGTCCACCTCTTGCCCCTAAGCCCCCAAACTTTAAGAACAAACGAAAAACTCATGTTCAGTTGGCTTCCACTGAAATGGACATATGCTAACGATGTGGATCAAGGGATCATTGGCCACGCGTATGCCGAGCTACCCCCGAGGATATTGCCAAGTATCATTCTCATCGTGAGTCTAACTTTGCACATGTGGATCATTCGGAAGATGCTACCACATCAATAGAGATATCATATTTTCATGAGGCATCAGCTCCTATGGACGAATAAATTTTAGACATGTTTTAGGGTGTTTTACCCACGAGGAATGGCCGAATCCTCTCCCCTATTTTTCTAGGTTTATGGTTTAATTTTGAACAATTTTTCTAAGTATTTGGAATAATTTGTTTGGTTTTGGTTTGTTTTGAATTATGGATTATTATGTTATGGATATTATTTTATTTATGCATGTGACCAATTCAATCAATTTATTTCTAGATATATGTCTAGTGGGGAAATTCGTTGTCTGGCTGATAGTGCTACCATGCACACCATATTGCATGAACGACATTATTTTACTAATTTTGAACCTAAGAAAGCATCTTTGACAACTCTCTCAGGCACATCCAACTTGATTGAAAGATACAGAAAGGCCCGTATCATGTTGTCCAATGGTACTGTTTTAACCATTAAAGACGCCCTCTATTCTCCACGTTTCGAAAGAACATTGCTGAGTTTTATAGATATTCGAAATAATCAATATCATATTAAAACATTTGAAGATAATGGTTCTGAATTTCTTTGTATCACTTCATACGAATATAGTTAGAAGCGTATTCACGAGAAGTTAGAACGTCTCCCGAGTGGGTTGTACATCACAACCATTCATGGCATAGAAGCCCACCATGTGGCTAGCCTTATGTCTGAGTTCCAGAGCACTTTGTTACTTTGGCATGATAGTTTGGGATATCCCGAACGTGACATGATGCGCCGTATCCTCAAATCATCTCATGGGCATCAGTTACCTCCTTACATTGGATTCTCAGCATGCAAAGCGTGTGCTTTAGGGAAGTTGAATACTCAACCCTCGATTACAAAGATTATTCACAACTCCTGCCTAAGTTTCTTTAGAGGATTCAAGGGGATATTTATGGACCTGTCCAACCACCATACGGACCATTTTGATATTTTATGATGTTGGTTCATGCATTGACATGATGGTCACATGTTTGCCTGTTGTCCACACGTAACGTTACATTTGCTAAACTCCTAGCACAAATTATTAAGCTAAGGCTCACCACCCTGATTATCTGATCAAGTCAATTCGATTGGATAACGTTGGAGAGTTTATGTCACAGACTTTTAACGATTATTGCATGTCAATAGGGATTGAAGTGGAACATCATGTACCTCATGTTCACACCTAAAACAGCCTAGGAGAAGCGAGCCAAACTGCCGGTATCTGCATGGGGCTATGCAATATTTCACATAGCTATATTGGTCCATCTGAGGCCCACCGCCACCCAACCTCATTCACCGTTACAGTTGGTTACTGAATACTAGCTTGATGTCTCGCATTTACGAGTGTTTGGGTACGCATTTTGTTTACCAATAGCCCCGCCACTACATACCAAAATGGGTCATCAGAGAAAAATAAGAATCTATGTCGATTATGATTCGCCATCAATTGTTCACTATTTATAACCCTTGACAGAATATCTCCTTACTGCACGTTTTACGAATTGTCACTTTGATGAGATAATTTTCCCATCGTTAGGGGGAGAAAGCATGCTAACGTTCCTAGAGAACGTAGCGAATTGTACTGGTATGCTACCACTATGTCTCATTTAGATCCCTGTACTGCTCGGTTTGAAACTAAGGTGCGACGAATTATAGATCTTCAGAGCATTGCTCAAAGCATGCTAGATGCTTTCACCGATCTAGCTAAAATGACAAGATCACATATACCCGCTGCAAACGCACCTGCAAGGATAGATGTACCCTGCGTATGTCACTATCCCACATGGGAAAGCCGGACCGTCCCCGAAAATGGGGAGGCCACACCTTGGTTCAAAGGATTCACAACCCCGAAAAAGAAAATCGGCACCAACTAGTGACCCTAGTTTAAATCCGACCATCGTTCACTCATCCGTTCCAACACATGAGGTTATTCTAGATTACGGTGATGTCTTAGACGAGATGAATTGGCCTCCGAGAATCGAAAGATTTTGATCCACTACACAATATTGGATGAGGTTTGGAATCATAATGAGATGATCGTCAATGATGCATTTGCGTACTCAGTAACTATTGACATCATGCTTAGCAATGACATTGAACCACGTTCCATTGATGAATGCCGACGTAAAACAGATTGGTCAAACTAGAAACAAGCAATCTAGGTCAAACTAGATTCACTTACGAAACGTAAGGTGTTTGGGCATGTAGCTCCAACTCCTCCACATGTGAAACCCGTTAGCTACAAGTGTGTTTTCGTGAGGTAGGGTAATGAGAATAATGAAATAGTACGGTATGCCTTATAGTGCAAGGCTTTTCTCAGCACCCTGGGTTGATTACTAGGAGACGTATTCCCCGTAATGGATGTTATAATGTTCTGTTACCTTATCAGTTTGGTAGTTTCTGAAAAACTGAATATGCAGCTTATGGACGTGGTAACCGCATATCTTTATGGGAATCTAGATACGGAAATATACATCCAAGTTCCAGAAGGACTTCCATTGACTAGTTCAAATAGTTCTAGACCATAGAACACTCGCTCAATTAGATTGAGGAGGTCACTCTAATGGTTTAAACAATATGAGCGGATGTGGTATAACTGTCTGAGTGAATATTCGACAAGTCAGGGTTAAGTGAACAACGAATTATGCCGATGCATGTTCATAAAGAAGTCATATTCTGAATTTGCAATCGTTGCAATTTATGTCAACAACATGAACCTCATCGAAACTCCTGCAGAGCTTGAGGAAAATTTCTCGCACGTGAAATTGGAATTTGAGATGAAAGATCTTGGGAAAATCGATATTGTTTCGGCCTGGAGATCGAGCATTGTTCGGATGAAATCCTAGTACATCAATCGAACTACACCCAAAAGGTGTTGCGATGTTTTAATGAGTGTAAAGCGAAGCATTCGAGTACACTTATGGTCGTTCAGACTCTAGATGCTAAACGAGATCCCTTCCGTCCAAAGGAAGATGATAAACAGATTTTGGAACCCGAAGTTACATACCTAAGTGCAATTGGGGCTTTATTGTACTTGGCTCAGTGCACTAGACCCGACATCTCCTTCGTTGTTAATCTTTTGGCTAGATACAACAATATGCCCACACGCAGGCACTGGAATGGTGTTAAAGACATCTTCTGCCACCTCAAGGGTACAATGGATTTGGGCTTGTTTTATACTCGCGAATCTTCAAGTGTTTCCGCCCCTTTGGGTTCTCAGATTTGTCACATCCCGGCCCGAACCCCCACCACATCCTGGGCTTGACTTCGTCGTAGCACGATATTGTCTGTTTTGGGCCCCGACCACACCCTCACGGTTTGTTTCTGGAAACTCACATAAGAACTTCCTAGTGGGTCACCTATCGTGGGATTGCTCTCACGCAAACTCGTTTAACTTCAGAGTTCCTACGAAACCCGAAGCCAGTGAGCTCCCAAAATGCCTCGTGCTAGGTAGAGATAGAAATATACATATAAGGCTTACAGGATCCACTCCCCTGGGCGATGTGGGATGTTACAAAAGAGCAATTACAGGATGAGTGACCCATTGAGAAGTTATTGTGTGAGTTCCCAGAAACAAAACCGTGAGGGTGTGGTCGGGGCCCAAAGCGACATATCGTGTTATGGCGGAGTCGAGCTCGGGATGTGGTGGGGGCCCTAGCCAGGACGTGACAATTTAGTATCATAGCTAATTCCTGGCCGGAAGTGTGCCGACGAGGATGTTGGGCCCTTAAGGGGGTGGATTGTAACATCCCACATCGCCAAGGGGAATGGATCATGTAAACGTTATATGTATATTTTCATCTCTACCTAGCACGATGCCTTTTAGGAGTTCACTGGCTTCGGGTTCCGTAGGAACTTCGAAGTTAAACGAGTTCGCACAAGAGCAATCCCAGGATGGATGATCCACTGGGAAGTTCTCGTGTGAGTTCCTAAAAACAAAACCATGAGGGCGTGGTCGGGGCCCAAAGCAGACAATATCGTGGTACGACGGAGTCGAACCTGGGATGTGGTGGGGCCCGGGCCGGGATGTGACAGGATAGATTCTTGACTTGTTGGTTACGAAGATGCTAGATATCTGTCTGACCCACATAGAGCATGTTCTTAAACGGGTTATGTCTTTACCGTTGGAAAACCGCTATATCTTGAAGGTCTACCAAGCAAACGCTAGTTGTGACTTCTTCGAACCATGCTGAGATTCTCGCCCTGCATGAAGCATCACGTGAGTGCTTTTGGTTTAGAGCAGTTATGGAACATATTCGAAACAGTAGTGGTCTTACTTCCGTCGTTGACCTTCTTTCGATGATCTTTGAAGACAATGCAACATGTATCGAGCAATTAAAGAAGGGATACATCAAGGGAGACAACACCAATCACATAACACCAAAATTCTTTTATTCTCATTAGCAATAACAGCATCAGAACATTGAAGTCAAGCAAATTTGTTCCCAGGACAACCTGGCCGATCTCTTCACCAAGTCATTGCCCAAGTCTACTTTTCAGAAACTCGTCCAAGGAATCGATATGCGTAAATTATCTGAGTTGAATTGCTTATATTTCTCTTATTTAGAAGTTATATCTAACTCAAGGGGAGTATCAAGAAATGTATACTCACTTGATCTTAATGTACTCTTTCTCCTACGATTAGGAGCATTTTTCCAACTAGGTTTTTGCTACCTAACGAGGTTTTAACAAGGCACCCATCTTGAGATGATCATACTCCGTTGAGTTCACTACTTGTATCATGTTTGACGTTTGTTTTAGACATTATGCATACTTCTCACTTTTCTCCTTAGTCTATGGGTTTTCCCTATACCTTGGGTTTTACCATAGCGAGGTTTTTGTGAGTTTTACTATCAATGCATACTGTCTTAAATTTGAGACTCACATTCACCTGTTATGCCGTCAACTTCATCAACTATTCTACCTTATCTGCTGAAGATCTGATGTGATGGTTTGTTGAGTATTTACACACCCAAGGGGGTGTGTTGCAGTCATATTTAAAATATGAATGTGATTGTGTAACTCATAGTGAATCTAGGAATATCGCTTATATTCCTATTAGGAGTTGATTACCTATTAAGAGTTGTTATCCTAAAAGGTTAAGGATTTTGACTTATCCTACTACTGTAAATAAAGGCACAATGGGGTGATATACAACACACAACTCACAATTAAATCACTATCTTCTCTCTCTCTCTCATTGCCGTCTGCCCCCTCTCTCTATTCCCGTAGAATAGCTCAGTTAAATAGGACTACAACAATGATTTGTTTATGAGAGCTATTATTGATAGTCGAAAAAAAATCATTTGAAAAATACAAGAAGAAAAATATATTTGAGACAAGTGTAAAATAATTTTTTTAGAGTAATTACGCTACCCTTGTTTATTTATTACAAAGCGATATTAATACTTAGAGTTGTACTCAAGAGCTTAAGCGTGTCTTTATACTTTTAAGGCTAGTTTGGGGTTGTTGTGTTGTGAAAAAAATGTAAGGATAGAGCTGCTTTTGTTTCTACTAGTTTGGACCCATGATTTTGACAAAAAAAACATGTTTTTTTTTTCATTTACCGAATACAATTTTAGCCCAAACTTAAAAAAAAAAAAAATTCAGCAATGTCAAACCAACCCCACATTTGCTTTCAAATGTCAATGAACAAATATAAGAAGATGAAGAGAAAGGCGTAACGACCTGCGACCCATCCGAGAAACAAATACTCCGAGAACCCATCTGACTTCGCTCACTTGGCTTCCCTCTACCCATATTTCCAGCCTTTTGTCCAACTCAATATGAGAAAAACTTATGGGTAATGGAGTCATAATCACCGCATCATCTTGTGTCACTCATATTGCATTAATATTGTTGATGTATAAAACCGGAAAGGTCTTGGAACAACGTAAATCCGACCGTGAATCTGCAAGAAATGTAAAGAACACAAGATGTATCGTGGTTCACCCCAAGGTTTGGGCTACGTCCACATTGATATTGTATTTCTTTGAGATGATTGTGAGGGAGAGAGCCTCTGTAATGAGAGGATGAGAGCTTGAGGGTGAGGGGGCTTCAGGCCTAAGAATTGGCATCTCTCAATGAGGAGAGTGATGAGTCTTTTTATAGAATAAGGGCTCCTCACTTATTACATATTTGCCCATTTCTTTATTACATAATTACATTTGAGTCCCCCGAGTATTTATACGAGGGCTAAATACGGAGGCTCTAAGTATGGTATAAACAAATATTGAAATGACGTATGTCAGTATTTCTAAATATAATAATGTCTTTCTTGACTTTATCGTCATGTAGGTATCGTTTGGTATGCATACGGGACGGGACGGAACGGAGAGGGAGCGAAGATGCCCTCAGATGGAAAGAAGGAGGAAGAAGAAGGAGACAGAGAGGTTATAATTTTGTGTTCCACGTACGTAGAAAGAGTCGTTCCAGAGGGTGAGGTAGAACGAAAATTCACCCAAAATTCATTCCGTGGAACAGGGCGTTCCACCTGTTTTAGGCGCACCAAACGTGGGACGAAACGTCTCGTCCAATTCTGTTCCGTTCCATCTCACGTACCAAACAGTACCATAGGGATAGAGTGTCTCGTATGTGTTACTCTCCCAACACAATCCAAAAGTATAAATTTTAGGATAAGACTGAAATATCTTTTAAGATTGTTTAATCATAAAACTGTATAAAAATAAACAGATGAATTCAATTGAAGTATTACAAAATTTTTTTTATCTATTTGCCATATTTAATTGAATAAATGATATTAGTTTTCATAATAAAAAAATTGTAGAGATTATTTTTACAAAATAATTCATAATAAATAATGCTAGAAAGATCAAAATTTTAAACTAACTTTACGAATCAAATAATTTATCATCAATAAAAAATAAACACATTAATCAACATTCAATTAATAATTTAATTATTTACAAACATATCATTTAGTTTGTAAATATATTTTTAAAAATTTAGTCCTATTACACATTCGTAATATAAAGTATTTGGAAAGAAACTGCCCATTAAGCATCAACCTTGAATAGCCAAAACTTTTGTCGTATCTAAATTAATTGATGATGGGTTTTCTATTTATTCCATACAGTTACTTTGGTCTTTATTACGGAACCGGATCCCCTTTGATCCAATGAATTGAACTCACTTATCAAATGAACCGGATTATTGAAATTTGATATAACGGTTACAAATATGGACTCTTCTAAAAATTATAATAATTATAATTATTGGATCAAATTTCAATGACTCGGATCATTTAATCATTGGACTCAGTTCCTTTGAGTCTGGTGAGGATCCAGTTTCCTTTATTACAGCATCCACCACCCACGGTCATTACGCGGCAAGTCAAGCTGTCGCCACGTGTCCGAGCATCTCCATCATGGTCCTTACCGACACACCCTCCATTAGCTAGAACCGAAGGTTTCTCCTTCCCTAAAACCCCCATATCTGGCAGTTAAATCTTCCCCAACCCGGAATCCACCAACATTCAAAATCTCAGAACCCACTGCTTACCAACTTAAGACCAACCTAAGACCATGTCCGTATTTGATTTAACATACATTTCTGTATTTCAATTTTTTAAATCTTCATACCATTCAAATAATTGAAATTGTAGTTTAAAAAAATTGAATCAGTAACATTACTTAATTACTGTACAACAAAGCAGTAGTATTGAAAAAATTGAATCTTAATCATAATTTGCTCGCCTCCATGCTCATATCCAACATAACATCAATGAAATTCGAAAATGAATAGAAAAAAGAAATTATGCAACACTTAAATGGAATAATTTTAGAGTTTTAAGAGTTTTTAGATTTTTTTTCTTTCTAATTTTACATATATTAATAAACGATTAAATAGATACTGGTTTATAACCGCGAATAATACACATAACCGTCCATTTAAATTTAACTGGTAAACGGTTAAACTCACAACCGTTTATTTTTCTAAATGGTTATCCATAACTGTAACCGTGACTTCTAAATGGGCAGTTAACCACAGTTACCCATACTTATGGGTATTTTGCCCATCCCTATAGGAATAGAGTGTCTCATATGTATTACACTCTACCAACACAAGCCAAAAATATAAATTTTAGGATAAGACTGGAATGCCTCAGAAGCCAAAGAATAGAATGTCTCATATGTATTACATCAGAAGCCAAAGAATTAAACAACCACTCTGGTTCAAAGCAATCCCACATATAAACACCCCCCCCACACGTGTGACATAAGATGGCACCTGATGCACAGCCTCATTATAGGCACGAGAAGTAAAAAGAAACTCTACTGAACAAAATTATTGTTGAATATGGTGAATGTCCCGTATAATATCTTCTATGACTGCCTCTGGTTGTAAGACCTCATTGAGCATGTCCACCAGGACCTTCGAATCGGTTTCCAACTGAACTACCCCAAAACCTTTTTCCACACAACCAGCAAAGCCGACCTTATTGCTTCAACTTCCGCCATTAAACTAGATTCACATAATATATTGCCCACACCTCCAGCTCCTTTAAATATTCTGGCAAAATCCCTAGCGACCTACCCAAAACCATCCATTCCAGTTGGCTTACACCGCGCCCCATCACAGTTCACTTTGATGGTTTGAAATGGGGGCCTAGTCCACGTTTCTCGGATCTCCCCCCTATCTTGTTGCCGTCGACATGGTTGCTGTGACATCTCCCCCCCCCCCCCCAAAGTCTTCAATCTCACCTCATTGTTGCTGTAATAGCTCCAACGCAACTCGAGGTTTAACAATAGTCTTCTAAAAAACTGCACTATTCCGACACTTCCATATCCGCCACAAACCACATACAACCCAACACATTAGTTGTTCAGCTTCCCCCGCCTCACCATATTTATTACACAACCACTTCCAACACTCCAAAAAATCCCCACCCTCCACCGTTACCACATCCAATTAGAGCGGGGAACCAAACCAAAAAACACGACAAATGGACAACGAAAGAATAAGTGTACCTACGTCTCCATATCTTCTACACAATGCGGGCATCTAGACTCCAAGCGAATACCCCGTCGTTGCAAATTAGTACGCACAACAAGGATATTTTTACACCTCTTGATGAGTCGATTTTATACTATATATTATTCTCTATTCTTGATATATTTTGGTGAGATTTTGATGCTTTGTCATGTATTTTTAGTGTAGGACATGCGAACTTGTTTTGAGCTAAAAGTAATCAAACGGTGGAATTTTTTAATAATTCCAATTGAAGCGGGTTCGTGATTCTGTCAAGAAGAATGTGTCAAAATTTCATAATTTTATCTCGAAGCATCAGATCGTGGCGAATTAATTAATGCCCAGCGTGCAGTGCTAGCAGATTGGGCTGCAAAGTTTATTTGTGACTTTTGGGCTAGAAGATAATAGATTTTGGACTTGGGCTATTCCTAGAACTTAAAGAGGAGGTCATAATCTTTAATTCGAGTCATTTTGTGCCTGTTTTGGAGCTCTGAAAGTCCATAAACGTGGCTATTTGTTTGATGGGCAAATTTCTTAGTCAGAATATAAATGTAATTCCTAGTTATCCTTTTATTATTTTATTTCCTAGTTTTTAGAAAACCTTTTCTAGGTAGGGTTTTATTTTCTAGTAGTATAAATAAGGCATTTTAGCCATTAGGGGGGGGGGGAGAACGCAATATTGAGAGAATTTACGCATTATTTTGGAGAACTTCAGACTTTTTGCCTACACGGTGTTTTTAATCATTTTTCTATTTAATATATTTTCTTTAGTTTTTATTATGATTGTTTGTAACGAGTCCTTTTGCTAGGGTGAAGCCACGAGCCTTCACATGAATATGTGATTTTATTAATTTGCTTATGAATGGATGCATGCTTGTTTTGAATTATTAATCACCGCAATTAAATTATCAAATTGTCTTAGTGATTCACAACCATTAGGGTTTTTAGACAAGTAATTTGATGCAATTTCTGTTGGAACATCACCCTAAAATTGAAGAAGGCTTCTTGTGATTAGTAATTGTAAGTTCACTTAAGGCGAACATCATGCTCTTAAAGATTGCATGGTTTTTCAAAGGGTTTTCACAAAGCTTAATGAGTCTTGCATGTTTGTATTTGATCTGAACATCACTACGGGTTGCATGTTAAATATACGTTTTTGCTTGAACATCACAAGGAAAATATGTATTAGGAAAACTTAACCTTCAAAGCATGTATGTAGAAATTCATAAGTAATTGGTAAAATTGCGTAGGATTGTTAATGGTGACGGCGGAACCTTAGGCTTTCACAACTTTAATTTTCAAAAACGATTTCTTTTGTTTTCTTTACTTTGCTAATTTCTTTAATTGTTTTTATTTAAAATTCTTTTTTATTATTTAAAATTTCAAAATCAATTTTTTCCAAACCTTGTTTCAAATAATTAATTAAGACTTAGTTTAAACACAAATTATTCATTCAATCCATGTGGAAAACGACCTTGCTTGAGCTGATATACTACGACAACCTTCTACTTTTGCAAGTATTTTTAAGTGTTTTTATCTCTACTTTTGCAGGTGGTAAAAATCATATCACCCCCCATATAAAATGGCGTAGCTTGGGAGGAACCTTCATATGCCATAATGTCGACCATATCAGATTCTTGTTGTCTTCCCCACTTGATTGTCCCACACTTTTACGCCCAAGCTCCCTATTCCAATTCATCTCTTGAGCAACCATATAGCCATATTTAACCGAATACACCCCATGCCATGTGTAATGCCAAATAATACGATCAAGACACCCAAATTGGCTAAGTGGCATACATAAATGATGCGCCACCCAACCTTAGCAAGCATAGCTAAGGTAAAGTAGCAGCAGCTACACTTTTAATTAGTACCTCATTCCCAGTAACTGACAGAAATTGTTCTGTACACCATTAATTCGCTCATCCAATCTATTCCATACGTCTTCGAACACTTTCCTTTTCGAAACCCCAAAATCCGCTTGAATACCTAAATATTTTTGCCAAAGCCTTCCTGATGCTTGATCCTAAACACCTGTGATAACTGGGCTTTCAAAAACTGCGGACATCCCCCACTAAAATGAACCAAACTTTTCTCCAGATTAATGAATTGCCCATACCCATCGGCATATTGTTGAAGTAAACAAATAGCATTTATGGCCTCTGTCTCCGTAGCCTGACAAAAGAGAACCGATTCATCCACAAAGAAAATATGGGAAAGGGGCTTGGCAAGATGGTTCACCATAATCCTCCGAATGCGTCCAACCCTTCCTGCATTATGAAGTAGGGATGAAAAACCCTCGTCACAAATTAAGAACAAGAAAGGCAATAAAGGGTCCCCTTGCCGAAGTCCCCTACTAAGCGTGATAAAACTCGTGGCTTCACCATTAACTACCACACTATAAGACATTGTTTGCACACACTCAATCACCCATTGGCAAAAAATATCATCAAATCCCAATTTGTGCAGCATAGCATTCAAAAAGGGCCATTCAACTCAGTCATAGGCTTTTGCCATATCCAATTTTAGCGCCACAAAATTAATACCTTCATCATTTTCTTTTTCATGGAATGTAGGAGTTCATGAACCACCTAAATATTATCAGAAATTTGTCGTCCCGCAACAAAGGCCGATTGATTCTGACTGATCACTTTGGGAAGAACTCTCTTCAACCGATTTGTTAGTACCTTTGAAATAATCTTATACACCACATTACATAATGATATCAATCGAAATTGAGACATTTTCGGTGGGTTATCCACTTTAGGGATGAGCACAATATTGGTATGATTTAACTCTTTTAGCATCCGCCGCGATTGAAAGAATGATTTAACCATACCCATCACCACATCTTCCACCATTTCCAGTGATGATGAAAAAACCCCACATTAAACCCATTTGGATATGGGTGGGTGCGGTTCAGTTTGGTGCGGTTTTGAGTGAAACCAAAACCAAAACCGTAAATTTTTGTTGTTTGGTTCTCTGCGGTTTTGAGGCTAAAACCAAAATGAAACCAAACCATTTGGTTCGGTTCGGTTTGGTTTTAAATGGTTTTGGTTTGGTTTCATTGTTTGAAAAAGCTATTATGGTTACCTAGTTGTATCTCATTTCATCCAATTCATTAAAAAAGTTTTCGTGTTTGAAAAAGCTATTATGGTTACCTAATGCATTATGATATTACCAAAAATAAATTGTTCATCCAATTCAATAAAAAAAGTTTTGGTGTTTCAACTTACTTTGCATCATTCAAGTTTCAAACATTTGTCTTTCCCTTTCCTTTTGCACACTTACTAGCCGAAGGTTTATGAGGTCTTTGAACTTGTGAACGGGCTTAAGAAGCTGATAGTTAGGAAGACCTTGCATGTTGTAAATTTAAAACCAATGGATGGGAAGCCATTGATCTTATGAACTAGAACCTTTTGATTGGCTTGGAGGCGGCAGATTCAATTCGTGTAGATGTGTGTATACTGGGCGGAAACCTATCTAGTATCTACCCATGATTCGCATGTTATAAGTAAATTTAACATAATTCTTACCATATTATAGCACTCTGAACTTTATAGGCTAGGAGCTGGAATGAAGGGAAGGCCGGAAGGGGGACCAAGAGAAAGAGTCTGGAGAGTGTTGACTGAGAGAGAAAGTTAGAAACTTTGATGAATCAAGTTGAGCAGTACAGACTAGAAAGAAAAGATAGAGATTATGTGGAAATATTATGATGTGGTTGAGTCCATACTAAATGTATGAACTCAATGAAATAACCAATTAGAATTTAACATTTAATAAAGTTATGCAGTTTCGGTTTCGGTGCAGTTTTCAAAAGCCAAAAATGAAACCAAATCGTTTCTTATGTTGCAGTTCGGTTTCAAAACTAAAACCGTTTCAGAGCTGCAAAACCAAACCATTTGGTGCAGTTCGATTTGGTTCCTATTTCGATTTTGGTTTTCAGTTCCAAGTGCCTACCCCTACATCCGGCCCCGGTGACTTCGTTGGGTGCATTTGATAGATAGCATTCTCAAACTTCGTATCAGTCACCTAAGCAATCAACAGGTTATTATCCATTTTCTCTACCTTACTGGGCACACATGGCATAATCTCCGTAAAACTAGCAGGCCGATCCGTGGATAACAAAGACTAAAAATACCAAACCGTAATACCACGCATCTGTTGCCTATCAGTACACCAGGTCCCATCCTCTTCTTCTAGCCCACAGATAGCATTTATCTATCTCTGTTTTAAAGTTTGAGCTTGGAAGAACCTTGTATTTTTATCACCTTCTTGTAACCATTGTACTCTAGATTTCATACACCAATATACTTCTTCCTTCTTGATTGCTTGTGTAAAATCCGATTGCATCTCCCAAATCCATTGGCCATAAAAAACCGGTTGTTGATACGCATTTTGTAACATTTCCTTCAGACGACAAATCTTTTTTGTTCATTACGCCCCACCTTTTTCTGCCACATCACTAAGCCATGTTTCACCCTTTTTAAATTAGTCACCAACTTATAGGCATGGGTTCCACCGTGAACACTGCCCCAACAGTCTCGCACCACCTTAACACACTGTTCCTCCTGATTCCACCATAGGTTATACATGAATCGTTTCTTTCGCCGAGATTGGTCCACCTCTGTCAAGAGTACTAACATTGCATGGTCTGACCCTTTTAGCACCACATGCTTTACTACAGTTTGTTGACAAGATTGCACCTATTCATTTGTAGCAAGTGCACGATCAATCCTTTCCTGAATAAACTTTCTCACGTCTATTCCTCCATGTATACGGGTAGCCTTCAAAACCCAAATCCAACAGTTGTGTGTTTGTCACAAAAGTCTGAAAATACCTCATACTTGCAGTCGTCCACATATTGCACATTTTTTTTCTTAGATTCTTATAAACTAGGTAGTCCGTTAATACACCTAATTGTTGTGCCCTTTTACGATCAGCAGTACTGACATAAACAACCACCAGCCTCCATTTACAATGGTCGATCACATCCTCAATCGGCACCTCAATGAAAAAATCACCATAGTTAACCAAAACAACATCATTCGCATATCTCCAAAACAAGCATATACCACCTACAATTCCTCAGGCTCGATAGCATGCATACATGATATTCCGAGCCTTCGTTTCAAGTAATGGTAACTTCTACTATGGTTCTTAGTTTCCAATAAAGCCATTACCTCGGGGGAGTGGAGCTGATTTTGCTCCAAAAGATCGTCAATTGTCAGGTCCCCCCTCGATACCCCGACAGTTCCAACATATGATTTTCATTACGATCGCGGAGACCCCTCGTAGGTGGCCTCCGCTTGGTCCCTTCCAAACCTTGGAATCTTATACGCACGGGTCAAATCTTCTTTGATCACTTCCAAATTCGTACCATCATCCTCACGGCTCCTTTTCACTTCTCATCTCATAATAGCCTCAATTATGGGGAGAAGGTTAAAATGATCCGAGTCCTGAGACAATAACCCATCCCCATACTTCCACCTTCCCTCTCAGGAGTTCTATCATGGAACCCATCATGCTCAACCACAATGGGAATGTTTAGATCAATGTTATTACTAGGTTGCATGACCTCAGTACTTTCCCCATTCGCAATGAGCTTTTCTGGATGGTTCTCCAACACTATCATCCCAGTTTCAGGCGCAATTGAACCTCCCAGACCAATGAAGCCTGCATCATAAGCTTTCTCCCGTTCCACTCTCTGGCGTTCCTTCTCTTCAGCCTCCACGGCACGACGTCCGTGCGGGTCAACCCTTCCTAAGCTATCCTATCGCTTCCAATTAAACGATGAAGATGAACCAATTTGCCCCCTTAATTATCTTTGCACATCACCTTTACCCATAAAACATGTTCCCTCTCAAATCATATTATGCATCAAGCCTATTGGACACATACAACGCCTCTGTGTCCACCTCTGAAGCCTCTTCACCAAGTCTCTCAACCTTGCACCACTGACTGACATGCTCCACCTTGCCACAAATGAGGCAATAGTTAGGCAGCCCTTCATAATGAAAATTAATCTAGATCATCCCATCATTTGGAAACTCCACGTTTGCTCCCTTCATAAGAGCTCTCGAACATCAAAGGAAATCTTTACACATAAGAATCTACCAATGCAATCTCGACCATCGTCTTTGTCCACCTCGGCCACTTTACCAATCAAACCCCCTATTGTCGAAGCAATAACCTCCGTCATATTGAGTGGGGAAACATTATGCAATTGCACCCACATTGTAGCCAAGTGAAGGGGCTCTGCCCACTGCCCATGGAAAGCGACATCAACAACCAAATCAAGCCCCACCGAATGCCCTAATTGACACCCCTCCCTTCCTCTCCATAAACTAGTGAATTAATCGATAATCCCATTCTCATTGACAGCTTTGGTCGAGAAAACCTCAACCACCACACTGTAATGGAAACCCAACAAAGCACCCTTAACAGCCTTCTTTTCAATTTTAATCCCACCTTTCTCCTTCTCTGACAATGATAGACTAGTTCCAAACTTCGTTGCCAAAAACTCCATATTTTTCTTGCCAATCATCTCGATTACAAACCTTAGAACCACTAGACTTAGTTGTGCACTGGTAGGAATGTGCCAGCAGTTCTCCAGTACTCACAACCCACCAAGAATCTGATCCCAAGTTATCTATTTGATCCGGAAAGCAGCAACATAGATCAGCGTCGTCACAGTTTTTGAACCCTAACCCTAGAGCTTTGCTGCACACATGATACCCTCCTTACAAGGACTCATATAACAAGAGATATCGATTGAATAAAAGATCTTAGCTTTAATAAAGTTTTTCGTAGGGATTATGTTTACAAAATAATTCATAATCTATACTTAATTAATAATTTAATAATTTATACTTAATTACTAATTTAATTATCTATAACCACAACATTTTGTTGTAAATTTAATTTTAAAAATTTGATCTTCCTAAGACCATCTCCAAACCTGGGCTAAAAGCCAAATTACCCACACCCAAACACTCTCCAACCCATGTTAAAACTTTAGGCTAAATGCCAAATGTTATTTCTGGGCCAAATACCCCCCCCCAGCTTTCCCCCGGGCTAAATGCCAAATGTTTATCGGAATTTAATTTTTTTTAGATTAAAATGTTCATAAAATTAATTTACAATAATCTACATATTTTTTTTAAATTGATTTAAGAAAAAAATTAGCCTAAGTTCATGCTTTAATAATTCCGGGCTAAAATTTTAGGACAGCAGAGTTGGAGCAGAAAAGATGTTTCTGAGCTAAAAGTCAAATTTTTCAGACAAAAAAATTTAGCTTTTAGCCCAAGGGTTGAAGATTGTCTAAACATCAGCCTTCAACTCTTGTCGTATCCAAATTAATTGATGAAGGACACTCTATTTATGCCAAAATAAACTTCTTTCTTAATACGCAGCCCCCCAAATTGTACGTGGCGAGAGCTCAACCACCCTGAAACCAACAAACAGTTACTTTAGTCTTTATCACAGCATCCACCACCCACGGTCCTTACGCGGCAAATCCACCTGTCGCCACGTGTTCCGGCATCTCCATTGTCGTCCTTACCGACACGCCCTCCATTTTCTTAGAAGTCTGAGCCCAAGATTTCTCCTACCTTAAAACCCCCATATCTGGCAGTTATATCTTCCCCAACCCGAAATCCACCAACATTCAAAATTTCAGACAGACACCAACCTAAGACCATGTCCGCTTCAAAACCCACTTCTTACCCATCTGTCGACATGAACGACCTCGCCGAGAACCTCTTCCCGGAGGACGACGCCGTTTCGACAGAAATCCCAGTTACCCATTCCTCCGAGGACCTCCTGGTCAAAATCCCCGGCGCTATCGTCCATCTCATAGAGAAGGACTCGAGCATCGAACTCGCCCGCGGAGAACTCACCGTCGTTGGTCTCCGGCAGAACGGGAATGTAGTCGCTGTACTCGCGCGCGTGGGAGACCAGATTCAGTGGCCTCTGGCGAAAGACGAACCCTCCGTGAAGCTCGATCAGTCCCACTACTTCTTCACTATTCGGGTCCCGGCAGATGGGTGGCCAAAAAGAGGAGAAATTGACGACTCGACCGGGAAGAGAGGCGAATTCGAGTTGCTGAATTACGGGTTGACTTTGGGGTCAGCGGGGCAGGAGGGTTTGCTGAGGGAATTTGATCAGATTCTGAGGAATTACAGTTGTTTTTCGGAAGGGAAGGTTGAGGGGGTGGGGAATTGGGAGGTTTTGGACGCCAAGGGGGAGGAGGTTGGCGATAGGGCCGCGGCGTACTGGACTACTCTGGCTCCGAATGTGGAGGATTACAGCGGGAAATGTGCGCGGTTGATTGTGGCGGGTTCGGGGCAGATGATAAGGGGAATTCTGTGGTGTGGGGATGTGACGGTGGATAGGTTGAAGTGGGGGAACGAGTTCTTGAAGATGAGGATGGGACCCACTTCGCCATCGGAGATTAGTCCGGAGGCCTTCAGGAGGATCCAAAGGTGTGTTTTTTAATTAAACAGAATTGTTTTTTAAAGTTTTTGCGCCTGCCCGTTTGATTTTGGTAACAATTATGATATTTATTAAAAGAAAAAAAATACGTCCATTTCCGCCTTAAATTCCTAAAAAATATTATTTTTTTGTGGTAGTCGGTATTGCGAGTTTTTTTCGTAGGAGAGGGTATCAAATATGTGTAGGGGGCGGTCGAATTTCTTCAGCCCCTCAGGTGCGAAATTATAGAAGATCCCCTTTAAGATGACTGCTTAAGCAACAAATTTCTTGCTTAAGCAAGTCAACTAATTGAGCTCAATTGTAGATGATTTTCAGCTTCTTAGTTTTGGGTTGAGTTTCGATGATCGGGTGTTACTTCTCAGTGTTGTCAAACTTTGATACTAGAACCACCCTGTTTTTAGCATGCAGCAGTACAAGGCTACCATCCTATAATGTATTTGCAAATTTCAGGGTTAAGAAGTTGACCAAGAGGTCGGAGGAAGTGGCCACCGGGATCCTTTCAGGGGTTGTCAAAGTATCTGGATTTTTCACGAGTTCGATAGTTAACTCTAAAGTGGGGCAGAAGTTTTTTAGCCTTTTGCCTGGAGAAATCATCCTTGCTTCCTTGGATGGATTCAGTAAGTCTTTTGTTTGAGGTGTACATGTTTTGTTTTTGGATTTTGATATTTGAGATATGGAGGTGCTGAGCATGAAATTATGCGAGTTGGAGTGGAATATCAAGTTTTTCCCCATTTTTTGCAATCTTAGGAAATAGGACTAGTGACATTTCTCTTGTGCTCAAGTTTGCTGTTTGTGTTTGAAAACACAGACAAGGTCTGTGATGCTGTGGAAGTTGCGGGAAGGAATGTCATGTCAACCACATCGGTCGTCACCACTGGGCTTGTTTCACATAGGTAATTCTTAATGTGACCATGAACTTTTACTTATTTGATCGAATCCTTATCAGTTTCAGTATTTATAGTTCTGATCACTTTATGGTGTAGTTTCTTGTCCGGTAACGGGCCTTAAAATTTCACGATGGCGTTGGTTCCGTGTAGTGCTCATGGTTGCTATTCGGTGGATGTTTGTAGAAGATTTTCTTTGTTGTTTTCTTAATGGTGTTTGTTCAGAACGTTTTCATGAAATCTGCACAACTATTGCAGCTGCTGTAGCTTTGATTCTTAGAGCTAGGTCAATGCAAGTATAGGTTAGATTTGGGTGTATACCAGATCCGTCATAGTTGGTTTGCATGCTTTTCCGAGACATGGATTTAGTTTTTGGCCATAATGATTAGACGAGATTTTCCTTTTTGTTTTCGTATATATTTATATTGTCAACTAAGGGAATCAATGGCTGACCTACATGTGATGTGTTCTTCATTGCAGGTACGGAGAACCGGCGGGGAAGGTGACGAATGAAGGGCTTGATGCCGCAGGGCACGCTATAGGGGCAGCTTGGGCCGTGTTCAAGGTGAGTAAGGCTCTGAACCCGAAGAGCGTGATCAAGCCAACAAAGCTTGTTAAAGCTGCTGCTGAATCCAAATCCTCGTCCAAGTTGAAGTCCTCAAAATAAGAAGTGATATGCCTCTCTTGATAGCTGTTTGGGTTTGTAAATGAATGGATTTCTCCAAATTTATGTTCCTTTTTTGTCAAAGTCTGAAAATGGAGTGTGTGTATCTAAAATACGAATGAAAATAGTAATTCTGAGCCTTTGCATGCACCCAAGCGGGTCTTCTGAGAGATTCCACGATCATGGGAGGATCGAAAAATATGCATATTGGTGGTCTCATCTTTTAAATTAGATTAAACATGTAATCATCTGCGCAGAATTTGGCATACACAATGAACCAGAGCAGTCTCAGTATGCATCGCTTTTAATGGTTCATGGTCGAATTTCCCTGCTCGTAAATTTGGCGTAGATTATAGCAGATTGAATAAATTAAATAAAAATGACGGGTATGTTGGAGACATGGAGGCAGATTCTCTGCCCTTTCACTTTCCGTGCCCTGTTTTCCTGTTTTATGTGGTCACGGTAAAATCACGTCAATATTTTATATTTTTTTTATAGAGATAATAAGACAAGAAGGTATAGTAATATAAAATATTGACATAGCTTAACTGTGACCACACAAATAGGAGGGCACGGAAGGGCACGGGAAGTGTGAGAGAGACTCTGCCTTCGGCTAATAAGGTGGCGTATTAACTCTGGCCACGGTGCGGTATCGTATGGAAAACCACAAAACATTTTGGTATTGATTCGGTTCAATATCATGGGGTGTAGCAAATTTTACAGGTTTTTTTGTTTTGTTTGTGTGGGCCCAATTTTTGGTATTGGGCTGAAGAAGGATCCTGGTGGTTATAAAAAAAGGGTCCTGCTAGTGTGATAAAGGACATTACAATGAGTTGGACCCCGAATTCCATTTCATCCAAAAAAATGTTGCTCACCAATTAAAATGAGTTCGACCCTAAATTCCATTTCATCCATTCAAATATTGGCATTAGTACAACCAAATGTTCATTTAAACATTCAATAAACGTTCACAACCAAGAATTTCATCCATCCATCCATTTCTTGCAAGGTGCAACCATTCCATTTCATCCATCCATTTCATGCCACATCAAACATTCAATTAAATGTTCACAACCAAGCAATATCAAACGAAATGTTTTATGAAATTAGTACAACCCAAATGAAAAGCGAAGTTCAAGTTCGAGTAACCATAATAAAGTCATACAAAGTTTAGTTCAAATCAAAATGCCTTCAAACCAAAAACATAAATGGTTCAACCTAAAAAAGCAATGCAACATCAAAAATGTTCACAACCATTTTAAACTTTATGGCTACTTCCAACATAATAAATGTTAAATTCCACCTTGTGGGCAATCTAAACATATTAACTTCTTCGTTTAAAAAACAATAGCATATTAACTTCTTCCTATGCACAGCTTGCTTGAAATACTCTAATCTTCGTAAAGAGCTCCTCATAAACCTCCCACAATTACTTACGGATAAAGGGCCTTGGTTAGCCTCTTCATCCTTGACTCACAATTAAGTTGGTTATGTGAGTTGTACATCTTACATGTAAATACTCCCCACTCAAAATGACTTGTGAATTTCCCACCTATTCATCTTTGACCTAAGTGGATCCAATGCAACTATTTGCGAAGCATTGTCAACCGTGATTGTGAGTACTTTACTTATGCCCCATTCAAAAATAAATTTCAATCAACTTAGCTATTGTGGTTCCGTAGTGGTTAGGAATAACACAAAAATTAATGATCCTCTTGTGCATATTCCATTTGTCATCAATAGAGGGTGCGGTGGGGACCATATAATTCATGTTTGAGTGCTTGTCCAATTGTCCGTGTAAAAGAAATTTGGTGAGCATTCAATTCTTTCTTCAAACTAGCCTTAGATTAGTCATACATTCTTAAAAAAGTTCTAACAAGAGTCCTCCTAGAAAGCACACAAAGCAATACAATTGCAACACTAGAAAACCTATCAAACCCCATCTTATCAACAGTATTAAAGGGCATCTCATCAATAACAATCATATCTATACATCCTTCCAAACATTCGAATTGGTTAAACACCCCTGCAACCACTTTTTACCCGCTTTCTTATCCCCAAAAAGACTTTATTTTTATTTTTATTCATGTTCACGGGGTCCTATCTAAATTGTCTTTCAAGATGTTTTCTCATGCCGGTCGTCCCGTTTATAATTGGATCAGCTGTATGATCACCCGAGTTTCTTCTATCTTTAGGGCGATAGATACATTTAGCTCTAAGTTTTACTTCTTCAACCATTAACGTTTTCCCCTTTTCATCTTTTACAAGATTTCCTCCTTCATCTTTGACGCTTACTAGAATCTTAACCTCATACGATTTAAAGTGTTCTCCAACCCAACTACGTTTACTGTCTAGGAGATGATAATCACTTACCTCATCTTCTTCACCATCGCATTCACTTCCAAGTTCAGCCTTACTTTCGGCTCCTCCACGGGGTCCAAAACCTGCAATAAACAATCACACACAAACACAACGGACATGAAGTTAGCATATGCATAATATTTGAACCTAATTTAAAAATCCAACGACTGATAGGACAAATAAGCACTAGCTAGCAAGCATATATCAACACAGTTACATTCAGAAGAAATATTGTAATTTAGTAGTACAAAGTGACAAACAAGTTTACTTATTGATATATTGATTGATTTATATGCAGGATATGTGTGTGTGTGAGGATTTGAAAGAAAAACAAAATAACACCACAACCCTTAATGCTCCCACGGATCGACCTTCTGGTGGACTCAACCCAGGCCATGACTACTAAGTTTTATGGACGCCTACTTTGGGTACAACCAGATAAAGATGTACGAGCCAGATACAGAAGCAACATTCTTCGCTATTGACCAAGGTATGTACTGTTACAAGGTTATGCTCTTTGGTCCTAAAAATGCAAGCTCTAGGTAGTGACCACCCATAACGGATATACCAAGCATGATCACTCCTAGCATGTGTATGGTCCCCCATCGCGGATATACCAAGCAGGACCATCCATGTACCACTACTACATGGTGCAATCTCATCATCACACTTTATACATAATTATACGCACACATGATATCGATTCCACATATCAACCAGCATCTAGTCATGTGGAGCACAACACAAATAATTCCCTTAATCACTATTTCTACTAAAAATCTAATAAATTACCTAACTCATCTCCTGACTTTCATCTCCATCTCATGGTAGGTAGTAATGCCAAGTTCAAATAGGTCTTCAATTGGCAATCATATCCAAATAATTATCAAACAATATTGAGATCCCATAATTGTCATAACATTCATCATAATTATCAATCACATTATTAAAAAGATAATTAAACACATAACACAAACATCATCAGTACACAAGCCAAATCATATTTAATAAGCATAGGTCTATGGCTAAATATATAAAAATCACATTTCAATAGAAATCATATTTATAAGACCAATTCATATTCACAATGTTACTAATATAAGAAATTAAAGTACTAATCATATCTCATATATTCAAGTCACTATCTAACCAATATAGGCCCACTAAACTTCAATTAGTCCCGTGGTACTAATTCTAGTTTCTAGAACGTTTCGAGACATGTTGACCAAAAGTCAAATCTTGGTCAACGGTAGGGTACACAACATTTTATATTTTTTTTATAGAGATAATAAAACAAAAGGAATAGTAATATAAAATGTTGACGTGGCTTAACCGTGACCACACAAACAGAAGGACACAAGAAGTGGGAAGGCAGAGAATCTGCCTCCGGCTAATAAGGGTGCGTATTAGCTCTGGCCATGGTGCGGTATCGTATGGTGTGGGAGTGGAACCGAATCCAAAACCAAAAAACATTTTGGTATTGATTCGGTTCAGTATCATGGGGTGTAGCACATTTTACAGGTTTTTTTGTTTTGTTTGTGGGCCCAATTTTTGGTATTGGGCTGAAGAAAGATCCTGGTAGTTATAAAAAAGGGTCCTCCTAGTGTGATAAAGGACATTACAATAAGTTGGACCCCAAATTCCATTTCATCCAAAAAAATGTTGCTCACTAATTAAAATGAGTTTGACCCTAAATTCCATTTCATACAAAAAAATGTTGCTCACTAATTAAAATGAGTTCGACCCTAAATTCCATTTCATCCATTCAAATATTGGCATTAGTACAACCAAATGTTCAATTAAGCATTCAATAAACGTTCACAACCAAGAATTTCATCCATCCATCCATTTCTTGCAAGGTGCAACCATTCCATTTCATCCATCCATTTCATGCCACATCAAACGTTCAATTAAATGTTCACAACCAAGCATTATCAAACGAAATGTTTTATGAAATTAGTACAACCCAAATGAAAAGCGAAGTTCAAGTTCGAGTAACCATAATAAAGTCATACAAAGTTTAGTTCAAATCAACATGCCTTCAAACCAAAAACATAAATGGTTCAACCTAAAAAGCAATGCAACATCAAAAATGTTCACAAGCCTTTTTAAACTTTATGGCTACTTTCAACATAATAAATGTTGAATTCCACCTTGTGGGCAATCTAAACATATTAACTTCTTCGTTAAAAAAAATAGCATATTAACTTCTTCATATGCACAACTTGCTTGAAATACTCTAATCTTTGTGAATAGATCCTCACAAACCTCCCACAATTACTTACGGATAAAAGGCCTTGGTTAGCCTCTTCATACCTTGACTCACTATTAAGTTGGTTGATGAGTAGATTTTATATTATATATTTTACCCTAATCTTAGTATATTTTGGTTAATATTTTAGAAGAATTTTGATGCTTTGAATTGTATTTTCAATATAGGACTTTTGACTTCCTCTGGAGTAAAATAGGACCAAATGGACGAATTTTGGAGTAATTCCAGTTGGAGGACGTTCGTGAGTCACCTAGTTTGATTGTATCAAAATTTGGGATTTTTCCACCAAACGGTTATTTTCTGACGATAAAATAAAGGAGCGATGTGCAGTGTTGGAAAATGACGTTTTTGGGCTTAAATTGCATTTTTGGAGCCCAAGATGACCTCGGATGGGTTCGTGGCCTTCTGGAGAAGTGTTCAGAATATTCCAAACATTAAATCCAGCTATATTGGGCCAGTTTTGGAACAGCTTATGGGTCCAAAACGTGGTTGTTTAGATTTTAAGCGAATTTTACCATTTAATTTAGGGTTATGTTTCCTATTTTATTTGATTATTAATTTTAGTTTCCTAGGGGGAATAAAGGACCTGCTTTTAGGGTTTGTGTGGGGGCTTAGCAGATATATTGCTTGGCCGTCTACAGTTTTTCACTACACTTTCTTTTATGCAATTTTGGAGACAGAGATAATTGTTAGGGTTTTGGAGATTTTCTACTTGAAGGTGTTTTCAATCATTTTCTTAATAATATTTTCTATGATTTCAATTATGAATATGCGTAACTAATTTCTTTTGCTAGAGTGAAGCCTTGAGCCTTAGCATGAATATGTGATTTTTATTTAATTGCTTATGATTGATTGCATGCATACTTTGAATTGTTAATCACCGAGATAAAAACTATCTAATTGTCTTAATGCCTAATCATCATTAGGATCTTTAGAAAAGTAATTTGATGCAATTTTGGTCGGAAGGTTCCCTAAAATTGACGCTGGCTTCTTGTGATTAATAATTGTAATTTCACTTAGGATGAACACCACGTCTTAGGGTTGCATGGTTTTTCAAAGGATTTTCATAAAGCATAATGAGTCTTTCATGTTCAGATTTGATCCGAACGTCCGGACGGGTTGCATGTTAGATATACGTTCTATATTGGAGGTTCCAAGTAGAATATGAATTAGGAAAATCTAACATTCAAAGTGGCATGTGTAGATCATAAGCAAGGAACAAAATGCCGATAATATCGGCGATATTTCGCCGATATTATCGGTTTTTCACAGGTCTGATATTTTAATAGGTATCCGACGGGTTTTCGGAAAAATATCATGATATTTTGGATACGTGCAAATCCGAGAAGAATGCCGGAAATGGGTGTGCCGATTCCCGAGCCGATTTCGTCCCAAAAACCTACAAAGCGATTGAAAATACAACCACAATTCATATGCATGAATCAATCGAAGAGGTAAGAAGGTGAGGGATCGGGAGTTGACTTGACCACCGACGGCGATGGCGACGACCTGCATCGCAACTTGCGTCTGCATCTGAATCTGGACTTGCTAGAGGTTTCTGGTAAAACTAGAGAGAGAGAGAGAACTGCACTTGCATCAAACTCGCAGCTGCACCTGAATCTAGCCTTGCTAGAGGTTTCTGGAAAAACTAAAGAGAGAGAGATAGAGAGAGAGATAGAGAAAGAGAGATTTTCTGGGTTTGTGTGTAAAGGGTCATTGGCTGATAAGATATTAAGCTGTGGGTTTGAATTTTGCGGTTTGGTGGAGGGTGGAACCTTCTTCTTTTCCGTCTAGGAGGTCCGGGCTCGACGAGGAGGAAGGCGAGGGAGGAGCAAAGGGAAAGGAAGTAGAGGGCGCCGATGGGGATGACCGATTTGAGGTAGAGGTCACGGCACGGGAGATAGAGACGACACCGACGAGGCGATAGACGCGGACGAGGAGGATCGAGAGATGATGTCTGTGTGTGTGTGTGGGAGAACTGGAGAAGGGAGAAAGGAAGGGCGAAGACTCAGAAGAGAGAAGGAAGGGAGAAGACTCAGAACTCAGAAGAGAGAAGGAAGGATCGAGAGACTGAGCTCAGTTTCTATGTACGTGTGTGGTGTGGGGGGTCTCGAATCTCGATCTCTGTGTGCGTGTGTGGTGGCGTGTAAGTGTGACTCACTCTCTGACTCTCTCTGTCTGTGGTGGCGTGTGAGAAAAAAAAAAGCATCCAATGATCCAAATAATTCAAATTCTGTCTCTAGCTCTCTGATCCAATGATCCAAATAACATTTTGCAATTTCAGACCATGGACAACAAATAATAGTGCTTTCATAATGAAACTGTGTACCACTGTGAGTCCGTGATATTCTTTCACATGCAAAACAGTGTGCCATTGTCTGTTATATTCTTTCACCTTATCAGAGGTGGAGTATCAGAGGCATTCAGAGCATTTTCGTTTCTTCTTCTTCCCTTACCATTTTCAAAGCCATTCCAGATCCATTCCAAAGCTTGAACACAAAGGGTTCCAATTTAAGGTAAGTTTACAAACTTATATCTATATTATTGTAATTTATACAACAACAAATAAATTTGTGTGGACTCGTATGTTAATTTTTTTAAGTAATTAATCCTTGCATGTTAATTTTTGTAAGTAATTAAGTAATGTTAACAATTACATGTTAATTTTTTTAAGTAATTAAGTAATGTTGTATAATTATTCCCTAGGATAATTTTAATATGTTTAATGTTATTTATTATTTTATTAATATTAGGTTTTATTATCAAATTGGATTATTATTCATTAATATTAGGTTTTTTTTTATTATCAAATTGGATTATTATTCATTAAATTGGATTATTATTCATTAAATTGGATTATTATCAAATTGGATTATTATTCATTAATATTAGGTTTTATTATGAAATTGGATTATTTTTCATTAATATTAGGTTTTTGTTTTATCAAATTGGATTATTATTCATTAAATTGGATTATTATCAAATTGGATTATTCATTAAATTGGATTATTATCAAATTGGATTATTATTCATCACCATGTTTTATATTAGGATTATTTTTTATCAAATTGGATTATTATTCATTAATATTAGGTTTTATTATCAAATTGGATTATTATTCATTAATATTAGGTTTTTTTATTATCAAATTGGATTATTATTCATTAAATTGGATTATTATCAAATTGGATTATTCATTAAATTGGATTATTATCAAATTGGATTATTATTCATCACCATGTTTTATATTAGGATTTTTTTTTTCATCAAATTGGATTATTATTCATTAATATTAGGTTTTATTATTCCATATTATTTGTATAATTACTTAAATTTTTACAATCATTTTCTTTACTTCGTATTTAATTCTTCTGTAGAATAACTTTATTATTTAGGTTCTCTTATTTTATCAAAAAATAATTGTCTAATTTTCATGAAAAATAAATATAGGTACGTTTAAGATGTCCAGTGGAGTTACTAAACGTGATCCAGCTTGGGAACATGGAGACCCAATAGACAGAAACAAACATGGCACAATTTGCAAATATTGTGGTCGGGTAATGAAGAGTGGCGGAGTGACACGACTTAAGTACCATCTTAGTGGATTAGATATAGCAAAAAATGTCCAACGATGCGATAATGTCCCCCCAGAAGTGAAGGCATTCATCAGCACATTATTAAAAAATAAAAAACAGCAGAAGGAAAAGATAACACATGGAATGGAAAATATTCGAGCTGGGCTATAGGGAGAAGTCTATGGCCAAGCGGTTGACAGTGATGATGATGACGATGAGGAAGAATGTGATGATGACATGGGACCTGAAGAACGACGCAGGTTGAAACAAGCATTACGTGCCTCCAAACAGTCAGCATGGGAAAGAGAACACCTTCATAAAATTCCTAATAGAGCCCAAGGTTCCGGGACAAGTGGTGGTGCACAAATGAGACGGGGAGGCAGTCTTAGAGAATCACAACCAACACCACCAATAGCCCCAAGTTTATATAAGTCATCCAAAGCACGTCAAAAGAGCTTTTGGAGTTATTTCACTGGAGGTAATGTGAAGGAGGGAATGTGGCGTCTAATTAGCAAGTTCTTTATCTATGAAAATGTCCCTACTGAGAAAGCATCATCACATCATTTCAAAAATATGGTAGTGGGATGTCAACAGGCCGGTGTTGGAGTACAACCTCCCATTCCCTATGAGATAAGAAACAAATATTTGGATATGGAGTATAAAGACATTGGCGAGTATGTTAACAAGTTGAGGTCAAAGTAGGAAACTAATGGTTGCACAATCATGTGTGACGGATGGACCGGCCCGACCAGATTGTCTATCATAAACTTCATGGTATACTCCAAGGGAAAGACAATTTGTTTGAAGTCTGTTGATGCTTCAGACCATATAAAGAACTACAAGTATATTTACAAATTATTGAGGGATGTAATCATGGAGGTGGGAGAGCATAATTTTGTCCAAGTCGTGACCGACAACGGTTCTGCATTTGTCAAAGCTGGAAAAAAGTTAATGAAGCATCATAATGTGTTTTGGATATCATGTGCAGCACATTGTATTGATCTCATGTTTGAGGTAATGGGGAAGAGAGAATGTTGCTACTGTGGTCAAAAGAGCTAGAACGATCACAAATTATATTTACAATCACGGTTGGTTGTTGGCAAAGATGCGTGAATTTTGCAAAGAAGAAATTATTCGTCCAGCTACCACTTGATTCGCCACCAACTATATTGCATTAAACAGCCTACTTAAGAAGAAAGCAGGGTTGAAGCAACTATTCACTAGTGACGATTGGGCCAACCACAATTTCAGCTGCTCAAATGCAGGTCGTATGGTGGAAAGTATAGTGCTTGATCATGCTTTTTGAACTCAATCAGAACATGTGTGCCAAGTGTTTGAACCTCTTTACAAGGTTTTACGGATTGTTGACACAAAAGTGTATCCTACTATGGGGGCAGAATATGAGTTGATGCGTGTAGTGAAAGATGAATTGGAAAGAAAACATGGTGCAAGGTGGGTCATAAAGATAATTGAAGACCGATGGTATAAAACATTATACCACGATTTGCATGCAGTAGGTATAAATTATGTCATAATTTGCAATTCATTTCTTTAGTTGCATAAGTATTATTTCTCTTATTAGAGTATGTGTTTCTTTGAACAGCATATTATTTGAATCCTCGATACCAATACAGACCCGGTGTTGGAGATGATGGTACCCTTATACGTGCTGTACATAATGTATACTCTAAATTAGAACCTGCATCACCAGCAGTTGGCCAATTTGGAAATGAGGTACACAATTACTTAAATTATAATAATTACTTTGTTGGATTAAACTAACACGATTTATTAAATTCAGCTAACATGGTTTAAAGATGCAAGAAGAACTTTTGGAGAATTAACATCAATTGCTGCTCGAACAACAATGTCTCCTAGTGAGTGTAAACATGTTTCACTATAAGTTTATAATAGAATTTGTTGGAGTTATTAGGCTTATCAACATTGTTTTTCATTGTAGCTGAATGGGGGATCATGTATGGGACCGATGCACCAACTGTGAGAAAGTTAGCAATCAAAGTATTATCACAAACAGCTTCCTCATCTGCTTGTGAAAGAAATTGGAGCACATTTGCACTCATACACACAAAGCAAAGAAATAGGTTGGCTCATAGTAGGTTGGAAAAATTAGTTTATTGCTACTACAACATGAAGCTTCAAATTCGAGATAAGGAAGCAAAAATAGATCATGTCGACCGTGGTGACCCACTAGATGTGTTTGATATTGTTGGTTAAGATGATGATACAGAGGGTAACCAACTTTATCAATGGATTAGACCTCTTCATTTATATGATGATGAAGGCAACCCAGCTCCCAGAGTTGCTGAAGAATCACGTAATTAAGGGATAAATGTAGAAAGAGTATTAGAGGAGGAGGTGGGATCTAGCAGCGCTGACTATTTGGAAGAACTTTTGCGCCCAAGACCAAGAAACACTGGAATTCCACCTTCTTCTAATCCTACACAACCACAACATCGTGCTGATACTAATGATAGCTCTAGTACAAGATCAGCAGACTCACTTACCACCAGAGGTGGGAATGATGAAGGATATAGTGGAGCTGGAGGTAGTGGTGGTGGATATGGAAACTATGTTGGACCACCTCCCGGATTTATGAGCCCCTTCACTGGTGAGGCAAACTTCACGCATGCAACACAGGATGATGACCATGGCAGTAGGCGGGCAGGACCAGGAATTGGTGCCATAGGGAAGGACTATACTCGTAAAGAAAGAGGCAAGGGGATTTTGTCAAGTCAAGAAGATGACTCGTTATCTATAACTTCGGACTCTGTTGGATTGGGAAGTAGTAACTATGGTTATACTCATAACCAACCATTTCCCTACCCTTCATATCCCAATCCTGTTGGGATGGAATCGAGCGACTAATGGAAACAATCCGAGACTCAATCTTCAAATGATTTTGCTTATAGACAAGGTTAACCAATCTCGGATCCATATGGATGGCATGTTAACAATTACATGCAAAACTATTTTGGGGATTTATCATTTGATAACTACTCTTCACAATACACTCACTCTACACATAGAGATGATGAAGATAGTGAAAAATTTGAACCTCATAGGAACTCTATGTGGTACTAAGTCACTCATGTATCTTACCATGTAATGTATAAAGTGTAAAATATTGTACTAATTCATTATATATAAATGATTATGGTGTGTTTAGACTTCTTTCATTAATTACTACATATTTTCTACACTCACAATGTTTGTCAGCTCGCTATATAATCAACTTGATAATGTTAAATCCATCATGCAATGCATTTCCTTCCAATTTTTTGTGATAAACTAATAGATAATTGACTAAATAAACATCCTGCAAAGTTTCAATAAAAATTTCCAAGTTTTTCTTACAATTTCCGTGGTTTCCATGTAATTTTTATCGATATCGATATTATCCCGATATTTCCATCGATATTTCCGTGTTTTCAGACTACTGATATTTCCGATATTACCGATATTTAATACCTTGATCATAAGTAATTGGTAAAAGTTCATAGGATTGCTAGGTGATGGTAGAACCCTAGTGCTTTCTTAATTTGATTTCTCCCAAAAATAAAAAACTGTTTTCTTTTCCCTCTAGTTTTAATAGTGCAGATTGTCTTATTTTTATTAATTAAATTAGTTTGTAATTTAAATAGGTTATAAAATCAATCATCTCAATTTCTACTTTACAATAATTAATTGGAATTTGATTTGTTTCGAATTATTTTAATAATCCCTGTGAAGTACGACCTTGCGAGATCCGTTTATACTACAGCAACCTTGTGATTCTTGCAAGTATAATAGGAGTTTTTAGCCCGTTCACATGAGTAGTAAAATCCCTATCAAGAAAATGGCGCCGTTGCCGGGGATTATTTAAAATAATCCCTACTAATCAGATTTTCAATTAGTTATTGCTGTATATACATATATAAAAAATATATAATTTTCATTTTTGTTTTATTTTTCTTAGATTACAGCAGTATAATGTAGATTACAAAGATAATCTGTGCATGGTCAGCACCCGTTCAACAGTGCAGAACTTGCTTCCTTTCGATCCAGAACTCGAGTAGACTTTAAGGAGATGCAGGGAGAAAAATTTGCAGTGGGTTTCTTCTCTGGAGGGTACTTTTCTGCAGTCTTTATTTTCTGGGGACTGCACAATAAGGAAACAATGGCATTTGTAATTCCAGAGGCTGGTAAGCTCCTGGGTGATTCACTGACAGCTCATACCACTAACATATCAAGTTGCATTACTTATCTGGCAATGGAGGAAGGGTCAACATTTGAAATAAAACAGCACATGCTGAATGTTCTACCTACATTTCATGGGTTATCAACTGACGATCCTAACATGCATATTGCAAAATTTTTAATGGGATGCAAGAATATTTTGGTGAGGGGATTTTCAGCCGAATCTATTAAGCTCCGTTTGTTTCCATACACTGTAAAAGATCAAGCAAGGAGATGGCTCCTCACACTCCCATCTGGAAGCATTAGTACTTGGGCCCAACTTAGTGAAAAAAATTTAAACAAGTATTATCTAGTTTCAAAGACTCTTGACATGAGAACTCAGATTTTATATTTTGCCCAAAAACCAAATGAAGAGTTTCATGAGGCGTGGGAACGGTTCAAATAGTTGATTAGAAAATGTCCACATTCCGGTATTAACAGTACGGATCAAATGCATATATTTTTCAGAGGGTTAAATATGACTACAAAAACTCTTATCAACGCTTCATGCGGAGGTTCGTACAAGGATAAAACTGCATAAGAGGCTTGTTTGGTATTTGAAAAAATGGCAGCAGATACACAACAATGGGCAGTTGAGCAGCCACAATCTAGATCCATTTTTGAGATGTCTAATGGTTCACCATATGTGTCGGCACAAATTGAAAAAATGGAGAAAAAGCTTGAAAGATTTGATGCAAAATTTGACATGTTCTTACAAAGAATTTCAGGTTCACAGGTTGCTGTACAGCAGCCTTTACAAGCTGCTTCCAACATGACAAATCATGATTTTTTGAGCTGTCCACATAACGATGCTTATCCAGAGTTTACAGTGGAGCAGGTTAATTCATTTAATAATTTTCAACGTCCCCGAAATGACCCTTATTCAAATATTTACAACCCGGGGTTGGAGAGATCATCCTAATTTAAAGTGGAATAGAGATCAGCATGCTAAACCACAATTTCAACAACAGATACAGCAACCTACTGCACCTAAGGCTACACGGAAGGTTCCCTGAAATTGACGCTGGCTTCTTGTGATTAATAATTGTAATTTAACTTAGGATGAACATCACGTCTTAAGGGTTGCATGGTTTTTCAAAGGATTGTCATAAAGCATAATGAGTCTTTCATGTTCAGATTTGATCCGAACGTCCGGACGGATTGCATGTTAGATATACGTTCTATATTGGAGGTTCCAAGTAGAATATGAATTAGGAAAATCTAACCTTAAAAGTGGCATGTGTAGATCATAAGTAATTGGTAAAAGTTTATAGGATTGCTAGGTGATGGTGGAATCCTAGTGCTTTCTTAATTTGATTTCTCCCAAAAATAAAAAACTGTTTTCTTTTCCCTCTAGTTTTAATAGTTTACATTGTCTTATTTTTATTAATTAAATTAGTTTTTAATTTAAATAGGTTATAAAATCAATCATCTCAATTTCTACCTTACAATAATTAATTGGAATTTGATTTGTTTCGAATTATTTTAATAATTCCTGTGGAGAACGACCTTGCGAGATCCGTTTATACTACAGCAACCTTGTGATTCTTGCAAGTATAATAGGAGTTTTTAGCCCGTTCACATGAGTAGTAAAATCCCTATCATTGGTTATGTGAGTTGTACATCTCACATGTAAATACTCCCCACTCAAAATGGCTTGTGAATTTCCCACCTATTCATCTTTGACCTAAGTGGATCCAATGCAACTATTTGCGAAGCATTGTCAACCTTCATTGTGAGTACTTTACTTATGCCCCATTCAAAAATAAATTTCAATCAACTTAGCTATTGTGGTTTCGTAGTGGTTAGGAATAACACAAAAATTAATGATCCTCTTGTGCATATTCCATTTGTCATCAATAAATGGTGCGGTGGGGACCATATAATTCATGTTTGAGTGCTTGTCCAATTGTCCGTGTAAGAGAAATTTGGTGAGCATTCAATTCTTTCTTCAAACTAGCCTTAGATTAGTCATACATTCTTAAAAAAGTTCTAACAAGAGTCCTCCTAGAAAGTACACAAAGCAATACAATTGCAACACTAGAAAACCTATCAAACCCCATCTTATCAACGGTATTAAAGGGCATCTCATCAATAACAATCATATCTACACATCCTTCCAAACATTCGAATTGGTTAAACACCCCTGCAACCACTTTTTACCCGCTTTCTTATCCCCAAAAAGACTTTATTTTTATTTTTATTCATGTTCACGGGGTACTATCTAAATTGTCTTTCAAGATGTTATCTCATGCCGGTCGTCCCATTTATAATTGGATCGGCTGTATGATCACCCGAGTTTCTTCTATCTTTGGGGTGATAGATACATTTAGCTCTAAGTTTTACTTCTTCAACCATTAACGTTTTCCCCTTTTCATCTTTTACAAGATTTCCTCCTTCATCTTTGACGCTTACTAGAATCTTAACCTCATACGATTTAAAGTGTTCTCCAACCCAACTACGTTTACTGTCTAGGAGATGATAATCACTTACCTCATCGTCTTCACCATCTCATTCACTTTATAGTTCAGCCTCACTTTCGGCTCCTCCACGAGGTCCAAAACCTGCAATAAACAATCACACACAAATACAACGGACATGAAGTTAGCATATGCATAATATTTGAACCTAATTTAAAAATCCAACGACTGATAGGACGAATAAGCATTGGCTAGCAAGCATATATCAACACAGTTACATTTAGAAGAAATATTGTAATTTAGCAGTACAAAGTGACAAACAATTTTACTTATTGATATATTGATTGATTTATATGCAGGATATGCGTGTGAGACAATTTGAAAGAAAAACCAAATAGCACCACGACTAATGCTCCCACGGATCGACCTTCTGGTGGACTCGACCCAGGCCATGACTACTAAGTTTTATGGACGCCTACTTTGGGTACAACCAGATAAAGATGTACGAGCCAGATACAGAAGCAACATTCTTCGCTATTGACCAAGGTATGTACTGTTACAAGGTTATGCTCTTTGGTCCTAAAAATGCAAGGACAACATACCAAAGACTTGTCAACCGAATCTTCAAAGAGAATAAATACTTAAAGTCCATATTAAATTGTTACTCCTAATAGAAATTAAATAATTATTTAATGCTATTGTCCACAAATACATAATTATAAAACTAATTTATTTGTCCATAACATCGGAAAAAAAAAAAAAAAAAAACCTACCCTGCTGGTGGTGCTTCTCTATGTCGGGCTACGTCATACTTCCACTGCCGGTAACGCCTCTTGAATATATCACCACAAATCTCATCAGGTTCGGCTCCGTTTCATCAATAATATACCACTCCATTTATGCAAAAAAATAATTCAAAATTAAACATTATAATATATTATATAATAAAAATAATTACTAATATATTAACTCACACTTACTGCTTAGTCATCCAATATAGACTTCTTCAGATCCTTTGACACATTTTTCCAAGATGCCCACTCGACCATAGGACATTTGTTCCACAACACATACCCAATCTTGTGCACTAGTTCAATGTGAGACTCCCTCTTAGATCCCCTGAAATCATTCAAATTGACTCGCTTGCGCCCGTCATTATTTCCTCTTCTACCATGTGTATGCGTAATCTTTGCCTTCTTTTCTCTAGATCCTTCTCCCTCACACCCCTTACTTGTACCACTGACGGATTTAGCCATCGTACGAACTGGGACATAAGGGGTTTAGGGCAAAAGAAAATCAGGGACCTTTGCACGACGTGGTAATTACATTGGTTGAAACGTTCAATTTGCCATTTTCAAAGTGACGGACCTTTCGTTGTGCAAAGGCTGCAGTAATCACATTGTGAGAAATGTTCAACTTGCAATTTCAAAGCCCTTTGCACGACGAGACGTCCTCGCGCAATATTGTAGTGGGAAAATCTTCGTCGCACGAGTTGTTGGCGCCAAAAACTCACCTTACCCGCCTTTTTTCTTCCTCTTTGCGCAACGAGAGTATGTCCTCCTCGTGCAAAGTTGTATTGCGCAACGCGATTTTTCGTCGCATAGGTTGTTTTACTTTTTTTTTTTTGGAAGCTATTTTTGCACGACTGTTGGCTAAATTCGTTACACTAGTGTAAATTGTGTGATGAGATTTGCTTCGTTGCGCAAATAATTTTTTCTACTAGTGTCTATACATTGGTCCAATCTGACCTTCTCTAATCTCCAATTGGACTGGAGTTGTCTCTTTCCAACCTCAATCTAATAACTTCAGTGGAAATATTCCAGCAAAAATCGGTCTCTTGATAAAACTAAGTTTAACAAATTAATAAAAAAGCCAAACTAAAACAAAGTAAAATTGATACCAGATGGAGTTTCCTGTTTAAAGAAAATAGGAACAGACTCTACACTAACTACTTAACCAAGACTGCTCTAAGCAAATGGATATATTCTACAACCTTTAATATATCTCACTGATTGAAATTTTCCAACTCTATTACTTTTAAAAGATTTGTTGTCATATTGATCATTGGTTAGATCAGAAGATATATTCAATATGCAATGTCTATTAGATCCAATATGCAATGACTCTTTTGAACGATCTGAATTTCTTGATCTTTGAACTCTGGACAATAAAGTCCCAAAAAAAATCTCGAACTCCTTTATTTCTACCACACGAAAAGGCTGTCAAATGCTGGAAATACACAAAGCATTCATATCTCTTCCCCAAGAATTTTCAAAGAACATAAACATTTTACAGACTCAACCAAAACCATGTACCAGCAAACTTGAGTGGCTGCACACACTTTTTGACCGTGAAAAAACCTCTTTTGTGATAAATGCCTTTGGAACCAAGGCACCAACCCAGTCTGACCAGTGCCTCTTGAAAGTTTATTGTCAATTGCTTGCTCTTCTCAGCTTCCTATTCATTTGTGTTCACATGAGTTTGGCTAAACTTTTAGACCAAACCCATGTCATAATAAAGAGAGAAACTTACATATGCTCCAAAAGATATGTTCATCATGTAAAATATGCATATAATCGAAGCTGGAATGTATCATCTTATTCTTATAGTATTCATCATATGGAAACTGCTAATTACATTCCAGATAAGAGATATACCCATTTACATAACTATATATAACACTCATCGTAAAATAAAGTCGAAGATACATCTTTGCATTCGTATAGCATTCATCGCGTGAAACCGACATATATTTGAAGATAGAGATAATTCTCCATGTCCTTGTAAAACTTATCACGTAAAACTTGCGTACAATCAGAAATGAGCGTTACAAGAACGTCAGGAAATATCTGGATGACGACCAAGACTTTCCCCATAATACCCCTATAGCTAGGCAGTCACATTCACATTCCCTTGATATTTCATTCAATTGGCATACAACAACTTGTTTGCTGTTTGGAGCATCACGGCTACACAACAATAATCATGCCCACTTTTGACCCAACCTTTTGACAACGATCTCTGTGAGTCACACGGATTTCTACACCCCTTTAACCTGCTCTCTCTCTCTCTCTCTCATACCAATAAACTTTAATTTAACCTTATTTGGCGAAGAAATATGCGATGCCCCCCCATCTCATGGACCTCTGATATTTAATGTCTTCAATTTTCCACACACATGGAACTGACTTCTCTTCAACAAGTTGAGACTTGAGATAGAGATACCACTAAAACAAAAACTCCTCATGTCACGTTTTAACACATTTTTCGCCAAAGTTACAAAAATAATACTATAAAGATTAAATTTTTGTATGACCATTCTTGTTTTTGGTTAAATAATTTCATATTGATGTTGTTTCTAGGCTTAAGTTTGACATACATAATTTAGGACTGGTTTGAAATTGTGGTGTTTCTTTTTAAAAAAAAAAGCATATTAAAATCTGAAACATCAAATGTGTTGGTAAAACAAAAAAAAGTGTTTTCTTAAAAAAAAAAATTGTTGTCAATGATAGTAGAAAAGCATAAGCATGGTTTACCATGCTTCTAAAATAATTGTTTTTCTTTCAAAACATAGAAATCAGTGCTCATTTAATGAAATTTTCAAATAACAAGTATACCTCCACATATTTTACAAAATTACAATCATTGCCTCTACATTATTTTCTTTGACAAGTACTATATCACATTAAATATCATATCATTTTTAGTCATTTAACATATTCACAGCAATTTATATAAAATTTTGACAAACACTCAGATACTATTTTTTTGTTAAAAACATTTTTACAAAAAAAAAAAGTTTACCAAACACTTAACAAAATTATTTTACCGCTGTTTATTTTCACAACACAGCAAAAATAGTTTTTTTTTTAAAGCACAACAATACCAAATTACCCCTTAGAGACCTGTAGAAAATTTTCGTCAAAATTTTTTTCTTAAAACTAATTTTAACATATATAATTTAGAGACCTGTAGAAATTCTTTAGCTTGCATTTCATTTTTGTAAAAGCATGAGGGGAAGGACGTGGTCTTGAAGGGTCCTTTTCCTCTTCTTGTGTTTTTTTGTTTGTTTGTATTTTTGGGTATTCATTTGTTAAAGCATTCTTGATTCTTCAGATGATTAAAGTTTGGCATTGAATAATCCACCGTTATTTACTTAATCATATTTAGGCACCTACCCATTTGTTTGGTATACAATTTTCTACCTACTATTTTGCTCACTCACTTTAATTTTTGTCTTTTCGCTGCATACATTTATATAGACGTCTTATTCCATTTGACTCATATCACATAACTTACAATTACTTAACTTATCCTTTTGGTCCAAATGGGCAAACGGACGGCCAGGATTTAGATACCGGAAATACACCGTCATCACCCTTCCATTTTGCCCAACTTTCAAATCATTCTTTATCTGCAAATGCAATGTGGGCCACCCCATTGTTACCCTTTTAACTTTTTATACATTTCGATATTTGATCATTTGTATATTAATTAAGAAAATGTTCTCTTTGTCAAGACAGCGTATGTATTGTTTATGTTGTCAGATTTACTTCAATCAGTCTAGAATTCTAGATTGTTGGTCATTTGAATATTTAGTCCAAAATGATGTTCTCATTAACATAGATGTCAAACATTTCAAGAAAAATAGTTTTCTTACGCTCCTATTTAATTATATTTTTTAATTATCTTTGATTTATTTAATCTACACGTCGTAAATAAATAAAAGTGAGCATGCAAGGGTTTTTTTTTATTCTTTTTTTTTTTTGGCATAGGGCACTTCTCTATGAAAGAGAGGATCCTCTCCAATGTTAAAATTAAGATTTCTATAAAAGTACAAGTGGGGCTTCTTCGCATATGAGATTAGATATGGTTCAAAACTCGTATCTAGATTCAAGTGGATAAAACTTTTTAAGTCAGACTAAACAAAATTGTAAAAAGTGTTAAGCCGCTTCTATCACTTTTAAACTCAAATATGAGAATTTCATCTCCCTCTTTTATTTTATATATATTACATATGAACATTATGTATGATTTAAAAGATAAAAGGTAGAAGAAGAGTGGACAGCAGGTAAGGGGATTTATGAATAGGGATGACATGGGCAGAAGACGGTGAGAGGAGAGGAGGAGAACCCTAGAATTGTAAATTGTGCTGAGAAAATAAGGGTGGTAGTGAAAAGGACATAAAGTTGACTGATATTCTGAGATGGACTTTTGGGATCCGTCGCCATCATCCGAGCGACCACCACCTAACAACTTCAGCATCCATCGATCTCAGCCACACACTGCTTTGATTCATATCATATCCTCTGCCTTCTCTCTCAACTCATCCCCCAATCCAATCCAATGCGAAGCTTGTGTCTGTTTGTACTTCTTATCCCACATTATTATTGTTAATCATCTACCTCCCTCAACGCAGAGTTCTTAACCTATATACCTCATTTTCCTCATTATTCGTGGCTACATGACTCTCTTAGAAGAGAAATATTTACATACAAAGGAGAAATTTAACTTTTTTGTATAGCAATTCATGATTGGTTTGGGATGTCACGCCATAATGACATTCTTTTTGGATGAAATCTTTATCCTAGCTAGGTCGATGCTAATTGATAAGCAAACAAACTCTCTCTCTCTCTCTCTCTCTCTCTCTCTCTCTCTCTCTCTCTCTCAAAAGCTATAAAGAATTTCATCAATCACCCAAACATATACAAGAAAGCACCAAATGAGTATATTTCTCCAGTGATCAATCTCTTGTACAAAGATAAATTCGCAAAAAAAGGAAAACCCCTACACAATTACCACAACAAGAACCATGAGTCACTAGTTAGATTTGTCACAAAAAAAGACAAAAATAATAAACGTAGTAAACAAAATTCTTCTGCAACGTTGATGCTAAAGTGTATAAGGAGTATGTAGAGATATTAGAAACGATTCACTTTCTGTTTTTATGGGGCTTATAGCTCCGCTGTAAGTTATTAGCATCACTTGCTCGTATATTTATGACAAGAATTCGACTTCGCAACTAAATTTGTTGAAATTTTTTTGCTTCATTCCTTGCTTGATTCGGAAAAATGTCTCACTTCATTCTCCGACTAGTATTCGTTATACTGGTTGGACACCAATTGTGCATTACAAATTTTGTTGTTGATCTTTAAGTAACTCTTATTATTCCTACCTTGATTCCAATTTCCTGCATCTTGAACTTGACATGGTTACCTCTCTCATTAACCTATACGTCTTGAAGAATTAAGTTCTTTAATTTTATCTTTATCAATAAGAGATCGACTCTCTCATCCAAACTCAGATCTTCTTTGAAATAATCTAGTTTAAGAAGAAGTCCTGACCCAATTCTTGAGGTCAGATTTTGCGAAAGTCCAAATGTATTATTGATACTTTGCAACCCTAAAATATAAAAATATAAAGGGACTAATACAAAATAGCGTCACTTAGTATTACGGTCTAGAAGTATTATTCTTCATTTATAAGTAAAAGGTTTTATATTCGATTTTTGTCAAAGACGAATGTGAACCATATTATTGCTAGTCCATTACGAAGCTAAGTTCATCTCATCTTCTTAATATAATCAATATCATTTGTTAAAAAAATTACAAAATATTAGTAATAGGCAAAGGTTATAAACAAAAATGCATATCTAATGACGAGATGTTATCATGTGTCCTAGTCTAGGAACGCAAATTAATATGGTATTCTCAAAAGATGAGAAGCCACTTACAAATTATAATCTAATCATATTGCCTAGCCTGACATTTCGAATGTGCAAAAAGCTCCTAGCTAGTCCCAGGGGTATAATTATAAATATAATTAAGATTAACTAATTATAATCATGTATGAATTCTTCTCATAATCTCGAAAAGATTAGCATGTTTTTAAGATTTGCAAGAGGGGACATAGCCATGCAAAAAGGTAGACGGAAAGTTGGGTGCTTTTTGGTGTTTATTCATGATATTTGAATTTAAACAAATTTGGAACATGCATGTTTAATATGTTCTAGACATTAGTTTAACTTTGTTTTGTCGAGGGAGATAATTGTTATTATTATTCTAAAATTATTATTTTATTTTAATTTTTTACATTTAATAAAAATAATACACTTACGAGGAGTGTAAACTAAAAAAAATTTAGAATGCCAACAACCGTCCTGTCGCGAGATATTATTAATTAGAAGATTAACGTATGATTAGGAGAATGAAGAAGAAGAAGTTAGGTTAGGATATAGGTTAGGAAGAACAAATAAGATTAAGAAGAAAATGACAGAAATGAAAAAGAAGGATAATAAAAGCAGGCATGTTATAGGGAGGACAAGTGCAAATAATAAAATAATTCAATAATTAATTAGGTGAACTCGTTGTCGTTGAGGGTGAGTAGGCGTGGGGCCCAGAAAGCAGAGTGAAAGGTTGGAGGGCCCACCGCCGCAACCGAGCACATGAGCCTACGTCGGATGGCTGCCAACTACTGCCCGAAACGAGGGGAGTTGGTAGCGTGTTGGACAGAGACCCTTTCCCTCCTTTAATTTTCAATGTAAATATAAAATAAATTAGACCCAGCGAAAAAAAAAACCAACATGGAAACCCTTTGCTCTCTCTCTATTTGCCCTTTCATCATCCACTAATTTACAAGCCTGTCATTAGTTATTGGTAACTAGACTAATTATACCCTTTTCATAATTGGGTTGCTAAGGATGAGGAGAGAATCCTAGCATCTTATACATTTATATCATGTAATCAGTTTTCGTTAAATACAATATGTGTTTAATTTTAAATAAATAAATTCAAAATAAATTATGACCGCACGATGTACAATGAACGGATAAGATGTGAGAATCCCTAGGATTCTTCACAAAGAGAATTCTGATGGGATTCAAATCTGGTTTCTAAAATTGAAAATGATATCCGCACCTTGATTTTCTTATTTTTGTTTATTTCGATCACTTAAAGTATGTTTACTTAACAAATACTAGTATTTGCCTACACACTTTGTGTGTATGAACACATTTTTTTAGAAAATGAGAAGAGAGAGAGAGAGAGAGAGAGGTTTTTGTTTTTGGTTTTTTTTTAATATTAGAGGTATTTTAACATCACATGTAGGTGAGGTTTCAATAAAAAAAGTAAATTTGGACCTATGAAATTAAATTATTGCCCATCATTTTTTTTTGTGATAGAAGACTAAGTAGTCTTTTCACCATCTTTTAGTTGACAAAGAGGGTTTCATTAATTAATAGAGATATTAAAAATAAACGAAGAACTTAGAACTAGGAGAAATATGGAAAGGGATCATATCAATTAGTCCCCTTAGGTATTTGATTATGGATTCTAATGAAAAACTTACACTTTTTTTATTTCTTACGTGTAAATAAACGTAAAAAAAAAAAAAAAAAAAAAAAAGTTGTCCCGTACCTTAATTCTCGTATCTTAATTTAATAAAATGTAATGGTGTCCAGTATATCCAATGGAATTGTCCTATACCCATTGACTCGACCCACCTCAAAGTCATTCCTAGCGATATCAACCTGTTATAGTAGGACGATGAATTACTCAAAAGGTCCACTTTTATCAAAGGCGAAAAATCCTACACGCTATAGATGCCCACTGCTCATCCCTTTTCAGTCACACGTTCACAATTGCCTAATGACGGATATATAATTGCAAGGATACAATACACTTTATTTGTTAAGTTCTTGATAACTCTTCTAACCTAGCATAATAAATTTCTTGCTCAACCTTTGTGTGGTCACGTTCTCCCAACCATTATATTCTTTATAAAGTTTGATTAAACTTGGTTTATTTTGGGGTGCAGTGCAGGGCAATATGATGTGAACGTGAACCACTATTAGTTTACTTCTTTACACATGTGGAGTCCGATGATAGGACCATAATTCATATAACATGCACATTTTTGTCATTAAATTGGAAAACTGCTTGATCTAATAAGAGTTGGGAAACAATACCTTTTTACCAAACAACCAGGATCGTCTCCGGATTCTCTTTATGAGAATTTTATAGTCAGTTTATTTTAATTGTTTATTGTACATCATACGACCAACTTTCATTATGTACTGTTTGTATTCAATTTTAAATAAAAAATCAATTGATGAACACATCTTTAGAATCCTTACAAAAATGATCATATTCCAACAAAAGAAGCATATGGTCGAAAGCGATTATTAAATAATTGGGAAACCCTAAGGGTATTTAAGTAAAACACATCCGAGGATCTAGAAGAAAGACCCACTAAAAAAATAAAATAAAATAATTATAAGGGTCAGTGATGCATATGATGTTGGTGGAAGTTGAAGCCATTGAAACAATGAAAAACTAATGAAAAGGGCTTGAAAACTTTGAGTTTTAATGATAAGGACAAAATAAAGGGTAAAGTGAATAGTATCAGGATTGACTTTTTAGTGTAAAAATGTGGTTTTTCGTTAAAGTGAACAGTACCGGGTGCTTTTCGTTAAAATTCCCTTGAAACAATATATATAATTAAGGTGGAACAATAATTACCCTATTAAGTATTGATAGAGAGAGAAGCAATACTTAATCATTAACTTAATTTAGTCTTTGGTAAGCACTTTTTTTCTTCGGAATTAATTAGGGAAAAGAAAAAAAAAATTCTCATGGAAGCTTCCAGCCTTCCTACGCTTCTACCTAACACCTTTGAAAAAGAAGAAAAAAATAAAGTAGCCCCCTTTCTAAGGGGCCATTGGTTTTTTGTTCATCTTTCTTCTTTGGGAGATTTCGCTTTTGTATTTTGTCTGCCTCTTTTTTTGTTTTGCACTAATCTCTAAACATAATTACGTTGGTAATATGTCCATAACGCAATTATTAATCACTAATTTATATAGGATTTTACTCGTAATTACTTATATAATTAGGTGATCACGGATTAAGTCTAAACCAATAAAACGGAGCCATATAGTACCTACTAGATGAATTAATAAAGATTTGTTTGTTCTAGTCGGACCCCAAAGTGACATAACATACCAACCAGTACATGTATGTTGATAAAAATTGGAAGGTGGCTAAGACTCATTGACCTCTGATTGAGGCACGCATGAGAACTACAACTTAAGAAAACTAAGTAGTTTAAATGAGAGATGCTTGAACGAGAAGAACTCACATGTAACAAGAAGAGCTCATGAGGCATGCATGAGAACTACAACTTAAGAAAACTTATAATAAAAGTTTTGATGCTTGAACGAGAAGAACTCACATGTAACGTGTATTGTTGCATAATTCATAAAGTACTTTTCACATTATATATAATCATATATATAATGAGTAAACGTAAGCTTTCATTTCATCCTTTAGATTTTTCATGGTCTAAGCTCGAATGAAGGAATATAAAGTTATGAACACCCTCCCTAGTAGATATTATTATTATTAACCATTGAAATTGAACTCATCAGAGTTATTATATTATTGAAACTGATAGTTATCGGAGAGTATTATAAAAGAAAAGACGTAACACATATCCGACCAAATATTCCACCCATTTTCTCTTTCCCTAATCAGAGCATGAATAGTAAACTTAGTGCTAAAAGTACATGCACTCGACACTGGAGCTGTTTGATGCAAAATCTTGAGTTCCAACTATCCGGGCATGCATTACTTACTGTGCTACTTGTCCAATGAAGGTGTGCAAGTATTAAATAATTAATGGAAACAAGCCTCCCTCCCTGACTATCTGAAAACAAAAGAAAAATAATTGGTGCACATGTATATGTTAGAGTTGACAAAATCATCAAACCTGGTATACCTTTACAATCTGGCTAAGTAAAAATGCATGCTGAAGTCAACAAATAAGGGCTTCAAATCTTCTGGTAGCCAGTATCAATGGTGTCCCTTAAATTCTGACCTAATATATATACAGGTTGTTGTTGTTGTGATACCTCCATCGACAATCTAGCTATATAAGCCTCTTTCTTCCATGTTAAAGGTCTTTCTTTTCTTTTTTTTTTTATGAAAAAAGGGGACAACTGGTGGTAAGCTACGATTATATGGTCCTGAAGAGGCTATGGGAAATTTCACCATGCCCGTGACCACAGTCAGCAAACTCATCAGCTTAGAGCATCGAACCCAGGACATGTTCAAGGTCTTTGAACTTGATTAATTAATTAATTAGCATAGAAAAATAATGAGAAATTAAAAAATAATGGGAAAGAGTTGACTCTTCAAGTCTAATCAATTTGTTAGTAGAAGAGATTTCAATTCATGAATTAAATTTTAAAAGGGTAAATTACATAGTAACCCCTCAAGTTTGAAGTCTATTACAACCTCATACAACATCTTTAAAACATTTTACTTTCATACCTCACGTACTATTTTATTTCAAAATAATACATCCATTACATTTTCCATCCATTGATCCGTTAAGCGCTGACATGGCTGCCATATTTGTGCCACGTGACAAAAAAATAATTTTTTAATTTTTTTTTGGGTTGCAGGTTGGGCTCGGGTGGGGGGGGGGGTGGGAAGATGGGTGCACGGAGGAGGTGGAGGATGGGTGCAGAGGAGGATGTGGAGGATGGGTGGGAGTGGTTTTGGATTTGAGTTGTAGGGAGGGATGACGGATGGGGAAGATGATGAAGGGGATGGGGTTTCAGCGGGCGGGGGGAAAGGGTGGGGTGATGGGATCTGGGTTTTCTAAGTTTTTTTTTTCTTTCTTTTTTCTAGGTTGTAGGTTGGGCTCGGGTTGGGGGGTAGAGATGGGAAGATGGGTGTGTGGAGGAGGTGGATGATGGGTGTGGAGGAGGATGTGGAGGATGGGTGGGAGTGGTTTTGGATTTGGGTTACAAGGAGGGATGACGAATGGGGAATATGATGAAGGGGATGGGGTTTCGGCGGGCGGGGGGGGGGGGGGGGTGGGGGAAGGGGTGGGGTGATGGGATCTGGGTTTTCTAAGTTTTTTTTGTTGTTGAAGATTTATGTTTTTTTTTTAAATTAAAAAAAATTGCCACATGGCACACATTTGGTAGCCACGTCAGTGCTTAACAGATCAATGAATGGAAAATGTAACAGATGTATTATTTTGAAATAAAATAGTACGTGAGGTATGAAAGTGAAATGTTTTTAAAATGTTGTATGGGGTTGTAATAAACCTCAAACCTGAGGGGTTACTATGTAATTTATCCATTTTAAAATGTATAATAACCGACTTCTTGTTTCATAATTCAACCAAATTATTCCATATTGCTTATTTATCATCTCATCCATATATATAAATGGAGGTAGCTGATGCTGGTAGCACCAACCTGTAATCAATTATATTAACGAAAGTTTGCTTGCCAAACATGCTACGGTACATACTGCATCACTGGACTATTAATTCTCATGAGAAAGTCTAAGGCCTAACAAAATTATGTACCATAATTTATGGTAATATGTACATTATACATTTCTAGTAAACAACTTGCACCCAAGGAAAAATAAACTCGTGAAAAGAGTTTTCGATTTGATTGTGAAATAGAAGACGAGAGTCAAGCTCCTGGCATGGCTGTTGAAGTGAATTACTTTACCACTAACGGTCAAATTCTCCATAACGAAAAACTCCTGGTACTATTCACTTTAACGAAAAACCACATTTTTACATTAAAAAGTCAATCATGTTACTATTTACTTTACCCTTAATTTTGTCCTTATCGTTAAGTTTTCAAGCCCTTTTCATTAGTATTCCTTAAAAAATATGGTGGGATGTATAGGGTTTAGGTAAGTGGTTATTGTAAAACTTCTAAATTAGAAAGATAACTAGTATGCATACTACAATGATTCTCTCCAATAATGAATATCCCTTAAATCCCAAACTTTTCATTCTTTGTAGAATGAAGTACCCTTGCAAAGTAATTTGATTTGGTTTAAATTTTAAACGAAATAAGAAAGTTTTGAGTGTCACCAGTTGTATACAATTATGCGTTTTTTTTCTCTTTCTTTACATGACATAGCTCGTTACCCTAAAAAATAGAGTAGATTTTCTGAGAATTGTAGTATTAATGAATTTCGCTAGAGAGAATGTGGTGTCATGAATGAGAAAATAATCAAATTAACAAGAGGGGGATATATAGGTATGGGTTCTCTCTCTTTCTTTTTTTTATTTTTTTGTTTTTTGGAAAAAAAACGGGACGAGCTGATGGCTTCGTCACGATAGTTCACTCTTTTGGAGGCCAGAAAGACTCATAGAGGTATTTCAGCCTCTCATAGTTACCAACGTGTGATTAACCATCAAGAATCGAACACAAGACATGCCGTGTGAAATACGAACTTAGAATTCGTCTCCAACTAGTAGACCGTCCCATGATGGTTGTACCTATGGTTTTTCATATTTGTGAAAAATGGTATGGTAGGTTGGGTCCTCAAGGGTTTTTGATAATTTGAAGGTGGGGCTTTGAGACTAATTGGGAAGTTGGTGGTAGAGATATGGGGATACTACGCACAGTTGTTAGTTCCCTTCACGCTTTTTAAATAGTTTCCTGGGCTTTTAACTAAAGAAGTGATAGGTTACCCACCACTCCCTATCTCTCTTATTTCTCCTCCTCTCAGAGCTTATCCATCTCCTCCCAAATGATAATTCAATCCCCTTCTTCAACAAAGAGACAAACCCCCCAACCCAATAAAGAATCTAACAACTGGTTCAAATATCAAATCTCAATAATGGATTGGTGATTTCATAGATGACTGGATATTTAAAAACAATTGTTTATAGAAATTAATAAAAAAGAAACTATGCTTTTTTGAATATCTCCAACAAGGAGGGTAAGGATTGACTACACTATCATGTTCAAGTCTTGAAGCAAAATCATTATAGTTTCGAAGATATAAGTTAAGTCAATTTAGCGTGCTTGATATCTTATTTTTCAAGTTTAAATTATCTTTCTCTTATATCAAAATAGTTTAAAGAAAGATTTTGGATGCGGTCCTTAATTATGAATATTATTTGATTGAAACCTTATTGGTTTTTAATTTTTGATCAAGGTCTCTAAAATTAATGTGATAATTTATTTCTATGTACGTTACTATATTTTTTAAATAAAAAATTAGAAATTTTAGTTGTTTATATAAATGAAATTTTAAATAAATAAAAAACCATAATTTGAGGATTAAAAATATTAAAATATAAATATACTATTGTGTGTGTGTATACAAACATGGGTACATTCGTCAAAATTAACCAAAAAAATTTGTATCAAAACATGGATACATTCTTCAAAATTACAATAAAAAAGATATTAGGCTTAATAACATTAGTAAATTTCTTCGATTAAACTTGACATGGATACATTTTAAAATCAAAGAAAAAAGAATGTACCCATATAAGTTTAAAAATGGATTAGAAAAAAATTGAATAGATTTTATATAAAAAAGGGTACATTTTACATATAACAAATTGGTATATTTAAGAATGAGTACATTTTAAGATTAAAAAGTTTTATATGAATGGGTACATATAATTAGCATGGGTACATTTATCAAAATAAAAAGTACAAATACAAAAAAATATATGGGTACAAATTAAAACTGAAAAGAAAATTGGTACAAGTTAAAAAAGAATTACAAATTAAAAATGGGTACAAACTAAAACTAAAAATATATGATAAAAAAATTTAGTCATAAATATAAATATACTGATTGTAACATTTTTAACATTAAATGAATATATTTAGAAATAAAAAAAATATTTTTTATTGAAATAATTAATGATGTTATCAATACCCAAGGACCTTGATCAAAATTTGAAAAGGAATATGATTTTAATCAATGGAGTAGCAAAACGAAGGATGAGAACCTAATTTCTCCTAGTTTAAAATATCATTTTTGTCAAAATTAAAAAAAGAAACAACAATATTGCTCTTAGTTGAAAGACAAAGAAGTGTCATTATTTTGAGTTTGGAAGAGAAATACACAAAAATCTCAAAAACCATTTCCCTATCTTTGGGTATACAAAGATCCCAATAAAAAAATAAGTTAGTGCCATCCACACACATATTTTATCTCTTGCACACCTTTTTTAATTTTCAATATTTAAATAGAATAAATTAAAAAAAAAAATCAATGAACAAAAGTATGCAAGAAATAAAAAAAAAAAAGGTATGTTAATAGCATCACACTCTTACTTAAAGTTGCTAGTAGCAACAACCACCATAACATGGCATTAAACCCTTTTGAAGATCTGGTATGAATCTGACAAATCCCAATTTGTCCTTTTAAATAGAAAAAGAAAGGGAAATAACATGGCTCAAATTTTTTTCTAAAACAATAAACAGAAAAATAACTCACATTCTAGTAAATATGATCATAGACATTCATCATCAATCAGCTCTGTACTGGTATTATACTAAAATATGCACTAACCGTCATAAAAATTAGAGAAAAAAGTAGAGAGCTTTGATGGGATAATTAGCAAAAGCAATCTCTTTCTCTCATTTCTCTCCACTCTCATTCCAACTACATCTTACAATTTTTTAATTTTTCATGACTCATTAATTAACCTCATTTCATCTCCAAGCTTCTGTAATCCAAGACCCCATTTTTCAACCCCAAGAAATCATAACCAATATTGGTGGTGCCACTGGTGGCGCCACCAATAGCATCCCTCCCACAGCTGCAGTTCTTTGCATCTTGAAGCCCCAAACTGCAAGAAAAGCAGAGTCCCCGCCCTCCACTCTTCAAACCGTCACTGGGTTGCTGAGGCTGGCAGGGAGGGCTGATTTGAAGGTCAAGATTCAAGTCAGGGCACCTTTCCTGAACTGGGTTTTTTGAATCTTTGCAAACAAGCCCATTGGTTATGGAGATTTTTTTATCTTCTTCTTTGATATTTGCAGAAGCGGCAGCAAAAGAAATTGTGGTTGCAGATTCCTGAGGTGTCTCGTTGAGTGGCCTGTGAGTTGTGGGGTCAATCCCTCTGGTCAAAAGCTTCCTTCTTATGTGGGTGTTCCAGTAGTTCTTTATCTCATTGTCTGTTCTTCCAGGCAGCCTTCCAGCTATCAAAGACCATCTGAAAACATAATCCAAACAAAACCCATTAATCTTAAAGAAGCCAAAAACATATAACACAATTTTCAAATGTTTTTAAACACTGTTTTTATTACACGAGGACTTCGCATGAGTTTACCCATCATAGTATTATTCTCGTCTAAACTCGCAAACACTTTGTTTTTAAAACAGGGTATGCACGAAGAGATAAATGAATTAGTTGCGCTTACTTGTTTCCGAGGAGGCTATGGAGTTTGATGATGAGCTCATCTTCTTCTTCAGTGAAATTGCCACGCTTGAGATCAGGTCTAAGGTAGTTGATCCACCGCAGCCTGCAGCTCTTCCCGCATCGGAGGAGGCCCGCCGCCTTGGGCAGTGACCGCCAGCAACCCTCGCCGTGAGCTCTGATGTAGGCAATGAGGCGGTCGTCTTCTTCCTTGGTCCAAGCTCCTTTGTTGGTGTGAGCCTTCTCACAGCAAGGAGATCTTCCCATTTAAAAAAAATATGGAAAAACTTGAAAGCTTTAAGAAGAATAATTAGTTGCAGCTAGAAAAGCCGTTGCCTTTGTTGTTGTTTATGTCTGGTTTTTTGGTTTTAGACACAGATGAAGTGCTGGTGGTGGTGGAAAAAAATGGAAGGCCTTGTTTTTTTGTATTTGCATTTGCTGCAACAGAAAGGCCGGCCCTTGTGAGGACTTGGCGTATGATTTTATAGCCTTTTGACTAAAGAGAAAAAGAAGTGAGAGAAAAAAGAGGAGGGAGAGAAAGAGAGAGAGAGAAGGGACCCTAATTGCTTCTAGATGCGAGTTGGTGAGACAGGTTAGAGGGAGTGGCTGGTGGGCTCTCTCTCCTCTCTCTCTCTCTCTCTCTCACTAGATGATATTATTATGGAATCAAAATCGCATATAATAAGTTAAAGGGACATTAACTGTTGGCCCTACGAACCTTCAGGTAGGTGTAAAAGAAATATATATATGTATTTATATAAAAAACTATTATTAGTATTTTAAAAATTTTATTATACATTCCTTACAATCGTATTTTTCTTTCTAAGTATAGAAAGTTTAGAGTGCAAAATCTTAGTAAGGTATATATACATATATATATGTATTTATATAAAAAACTGTTATTAGCATTTCAAAAATTTCATTATACACTCCTTACAAGCGTATTTTTTTTTCTAAGTTTAGAAAGTTTAGAGTTCAAAATAAGATTTTTGAAATGCCAATAACAATTTCATTTATATATTAGGGCAAAACACGGTGAGATTTCTGTTTTATTTGTGTGTTTCTGAAACTTTTAAGATAAAATATGTAACTCCAGTTCACCAGACACCATGTACGATAACAAATGTAGATGGAAACTATTTGAATATTAACGGTGTAGTAGTTCATACTGACCATGAGAGTCTTTGTCTGCAGCACTTTTCATTTGTACCCCTCCCAAGGCAAAATTCTGGTTCTTTTTCTTCTGCTAGTTTTTATTGCTCACTGTTGGAAGTCTTGAATGCTTCAGAGTTGGTTCCATGGAATGTCATGATAGAAGCGATTACGTGTTCCTATCTCTCTTCATTTTGTGACGAATAATATCACGAAATAAATAGACATATGATTGTATATAATTGATATTGTAAATTTTTGTCGAGTACATGTCTGAATAAATGTTGTATACTGATCAAAATTTATGGGACTTATACTAAGATCATGAAGTGAGGTAGATTTGTAAAAGTAATGAACCTGGTTATTTTAATAAGTTGGTTGTAGTGGGTTTTTGGGAAGAGATGTCACTAGCTGATTTGGCTATTCTTGTGCATAAGAACAGAGATGGTAGTTGTGGTTGTTTATTCTATTGGTAATGCATGAGAGAGAGAGAGAGAGAGAGAGAGAGAATGGCTTCTAGAAGGGTGGGAAGTTGGGGTTAAAGGGAGGGAGGATGATGAAAGAAAAAGTAGGTTAATGAGTATGGTTGTAGGTGTATGTGGCCTTTGGTTCACCCTCCACCTTTTCCCCTCCCCTTCCAACCTTGTGGTGCAAGTTTAGGCAACAAGGGATAGGGTTTGGGAAGCGATGCGAAGCTTTGATTCACCGTCTTGTTGTCATCTCCACACCCCCCCCCCCCCCCGGGGGATTTGCATTTAAATTTTTTTTGTTACCTTACCCACCACTTCACATGCTCTCTCTCTCTCTCTCTCATGATCATGTATTTCAAGTGGATGGTAGGAGGAGAGTTAAGGATCATGGGCACAAGTTGTTTTCGAAAGAGAGGGGGGAGAGAGAGAGAGGGAGGGAGAGGTCCACTTGTTATCTGTGCGTGTATTTCACCTACCTTTTGTCATCCTTTTCAGACTGTCCTATGGCACCCAGTGCAACTCTCCTCCTCCTTCTTATGGCTTCTTTCACTCACTCCTTGATGTTGAACTTTGGCATGATTTTAACAAATATTTTCACTCCTTCCCCACAAGTTACAAGGACAACTCTCTTAATCACTTCCCCTCACAATTAACCTTATCCATATTTTTTGAACTAAGAGTAATGATGAGGTCGATTGAGGCCAAGGACTCGTTGACTAATTCCAACTATATTGTACAATTCATAATGCATAATGCATTAACCCTCAGGATCAGCTCAGACTCCAGCATTCTTCTTGCATATATGTTATCATTACGCAATTTGAGCCACTATGACGACTTAGCCTAAATCTACTCTTTATAGAGTAAAATGCACAATGCATCAACAGTCAAGATCAGCTGGCGCTTGATTGAAAAAAAAAAAAAAAAACTTGTTAGAGACTTGTATTATTAAATATATCCCCACATCTAGCAAATCTCAAATTCTTTACTAACTTGAACGCAATGATTGCAATCTTTTAGGTTGTGTGTTGACACCAGTGATTAGCTACATGGTTTCTATCTGCAGCCAGTTTTTCCTACAAAACACCCACATTGGCACATGGACAATGCAAAGAAAGGGAGCAACAAGAAACGTGGCAAGAGAATCAAAACTAATCAAAGCAATTAGGCAATTTGGTTAAGGGAACTTTAGGAGGGTATGGATGTATGTAACCCCAGATCGGAAATTTTAATCACAATTGTATTTGTAAGGTGAGAGCCAGCACATCAACACGTGAATGGCATGTGCTTAGGTATTGAGGTGGAGGGCTGTCCTTTGAGCTTTACCTACCTCTTTTGGCCGGCTGCCCCTTCCCATGTGGGGGCATCTCTGGAACTTAGGGCACGGTCTATTTTTTCAATGACCCACATGCAGTGCATGGACCATGGTGCATTTGGATAAACCTCTACCCTTCACAAAATTAGGCCTAATCCTATTATTAACTTCCCTAGCGTATTCGGTATCCTTTCTCATATTAGACGATGTTTTTTTTTTCTTTTTAATTTCACACGGAATTCAATGTGACACGAAGGCTGTCATAGGACTAATTTTTGGTCACCAAAGCTATCACGACGATGATCTAAAAAGATAGTACATTTCTTAACGTTCTAAATAGAACGTTTGTTCTCTGATAAATCTTCACCTTTTTTTTCTAAATTGTTCAACCTTAATGCTTTTTTTTTATTGAGGTGGTTATTCAGAGCGTAAAATTACCTGTTAGAGCTTAAAATTCAACCCTTTAGTCTTGAATTGGTTAATTATTTAAATTTTAGGTTTTAAGTATCACATTTGCACTTAAAACCTAAAATATAAGGCTCTAAACGAGGAATCTATCCTTCAAATAATCAAATCATGTGAATGAACGGATATCGTACCGAGAAAATCTCAAGTATAACTAGAGTACGGTGGACTAAGCAATCTATTGGGAATAACAAAACCAGCCAACTTACACGCAAACGAAACAAGAAGCCCCTTTATAGGACGTCACGCATTCGAGTACCAAAGTAAAGGTTTCAAGAGAGTCGATAAAAGAGCAGTGGTAAGTGTTCATGTCACTATCTTCTTCGAAATGAATATAAAGTTTACTTATATCTTTCTACTACCCAATCGAGCTACTAAGCTGCAAAGGCTTGTGGCAATTATTCATACGGGATCAATGAAATCTCCAGCCGGAAAGAATAAAGAAGATCGAGGTAATCAGTTAAGCAAGTATACGACTTCTACGACTCTACTTGGCTCTTTTGTGAGCTTCATACAAGTAGCCTAAGCTCACAACAACAGCGGCAACAGCAACTCCTACCGCTTCTTGTGCCAGTACGGTGCTTTCCTTAGCACTTGCCTTAGAGGAAGTGGGGTTTGGAGTAAACCCGAGTTCCGAAAGTTTCTTATGCGATCCAGCATAATCTCTTCAAAATGCTTCCTCATCCTGTCATGAGCCAAATTTAACAAAAGTAAGAAAAGGAATGTCAAATAAAAAAGCATAAATAAACTCGCAACAATAGCTAATTTTATAGATATCTAAAAAAATCCTAATTTTATACATATTTGATTTTATGTGGTCCAATAACTTAGTGGATAGGGTGTTTCCACCCATGCATCCTGATTTCGGAACTCCCCCTCCCCTACATTATTGGAATAGTTTCAAACCCTTCCCCTCCCCTTAAAAATAAAAAAATAAAAACATCAAAGCCAAACATAGGGATGGGCACAAGAGATAACTGGGTCGGGATGCCACTCATCATCCCAAACTTCCCCTTAAAATTCATCAGCCCCATCCGCACCTCATGGGGTGTTTTGATCCCCACCCTCAGATGTTCCGTCCCGCCACCTTATATATATTTTTTCTGTATTGGCTAAACGTCCTAAATTCAAACAAGTCTTACTAAATATCAAATATTAGTCTAAATGTTAATCACAGATAATCGTACAAACACTGAATTTTGACACAATAATTACTGTAATTAGATGTTAAACCTAATAATTTAAAATAATCAGATAAATCATCTAACTTAATAAAAATGTAACATTCAATAATGATATAAAAATATATATGCACAGCGGGACAGGCACCCCAGCTGGTGCAGGGCCCGGAACTCACGCATGCCCATCCCTAGCTAAGTAACTTGGTCTAACAAAGTTCAGTCAATTCAACCAAACACGAAATTGGGGTTCAGTATCTGCTGCAAATGGGTCCTATCGAAGAACCATGACAAATGTAAAAATTAACCAAATTAGCCTCAGCTTTTAAGTGGCAATGGTCCCAGAAGAGGTGTTCTGTTACTGCATATTTAGGGACAATGAACCTGGTTTAACCCAGTATCGGTTAATATCAATTCAGATAATATGCTAGCCCAAATTGAAGAAAAGGAGAGATAGTTTACTTGAGTAAACTCCATTTTCAATCCAGACCGAACCTTTTTTTTATTGGATTGCTTAAAACTTACAAGGCCTTATTAGAACTAAGAAGTAAAACATCTTATAAATGGCTCAATCCAAATCTAGCAATTTCCGAGTGGTTGGCAGGTCAGGGTTGACCAGATCACGCACCACCAGAATATTGGTGAGCCACATTTGATATTTGTTAAAATTACTGCCAATCGACAATATTAAAGTAGCTCTAAACAAACAAAGTAGGTCTGCATATATAATCTAGCACTAGCAGTGATAAACAACCCAACACTGTTTACCAGCAAAATAGGACTGAAACAAGCCCGAACCCAAATTACCTTTATATACAGATCGACATATTTACGGAACTCAGGATCCTCTACTAAAGCTGCATCTGTAGGAAGTTTCAACAACCCCTCTGATTCGTTCAATAGTTCACTATCAACAATGAGTAGCAACAAATGTTCATAATCACATGCAAACATAATGACATAAAATGGTAAATTTTCACCAATTTTTCAAGTCTTACACAAAGTATGAGTTATCAAACTGCAGAGGTTCCTTAGTCCAAGGACCATCAAAACCAGATCTGTTTGAATGTGCCTTCCCTATAAGATGAGAGTAAACATGTTTAACTAATAACAAAGAAGAGCATTTATAGATACAAACAAGGAGGAAGAATTACCAGTGTATGACCCCCAGATACTGCAACAATATCCTTGTCAGACAGCCCCATCATTCTATAGAACTTTTCCCTCAAATGTGGTGCACCCATTATCAAAAGACAAAAGACACCGACAAGAAATTAAATTTCTACTAATGAACAACAAAAACTTGATACACAAGCAAGCATGACAACTTGTCATAAATCTCCAGAATTCTAACTACATTAAGAAACCTAGGAGATGGGGAGAAGTGGGTTGAGTTATTAGCTTATGGCAATGCCATGGAATAAGAGAGCAATCCCACCGTGCAAACCAAGAAACAATCCCAAATCTCAACTTAGAATATAATAGTGATGTGGCAACCAAAAATGAGTAATATTCAAAATAAAAGTTGGAAGCCTCGGTTGCTACTGTGGCTTTGAAGAGTTCTATAGGAAGCCTGTGCATGCTAATGACTAGAACTATTTGCATAAAGAGCTTGTAACCAATACCAAGAACTACAAATTGAAGACGTACCATGTTCCACATCCTGACATGGATACAAAGTTGCTTAACAAGTATCTCTGACTCTTATAAACTAACAGCAAAACATTTATAGAAGTAACAAAATTGAACAAGAAAACTCTAGGATAATAAATCTCTCTTCCATACAAGCAAACTATGTTACCAGTACCACTGTACTGGAAGAAGTACTCTCCACAGGCATCAAATTTAACTCACACTTGAAATACAGTAAAGATAACCTCACTGTTAAACTCATGCCATCAAGCTCCAATTGCAAATTATATTGCATGGAAACTTATTCTATGTATATAAAACAGTAGAAATTAGAATAAAACAATGGATTACAAGATAAAATGCTTGAAATAGTGTTCTCCATTATCTTGCACTCGAGAAAGCAAACAGCAATGCAAAAATATAACAGAGATGTTATTAGAGAACTTTTAATCTAGTCTAAACAAAAATGTTCTAAATCTCTGATATTGAAATGCATAACATATATGAATTAAAACCCAACGAAAAAGCTAGCTTATGAGAAATATTAAAATAGGGAAATATAAAACTTGAAGAAGATATCTTAGGTATTGGAATAAACCTCGTTTAGCATCTGGAAGTTGTCCTTCCTTAGGAGAAATTTTAGAATCCTAAGAACAAGTAGAAAAAAGCAGAAGAAAACTTCACAACAGTGATAAGGAAACTAGCCATGTTTCTTGAAATAAGCGATCACTGGCTGCAACACACCTTCCTGCCTGGAGAAATATCAATGGCGGGGCCTCCAGTGACCTCAACTGCAAGCAACAACACCTGCAAGCTGAAAATACAAGTAAGAGTGCCCCTTAGTTGCTATCTTCATAAAAGAATCCATGCTATCTCCCACATATTTTTTAGGAAAAACTGTGATGATCTTTGTACAAGCTCTTCATTTGCAAATAATTTGATGAGCTAAAATTATATAACAGGCTGAGTAAATCATTCAGAACTATAATCACCTGGTATAGGTCTGCATATGTAATCCTTGGATGCTTAGACTTCACTTCCTCTGATATAAAAAAGAAGCACCCGTCAAAACACCCTACATTGTATATCTAACTCAAAAGCATGACTCTCAAAAGCATTAATAGTAGGTACTCTTTGTTGAATTAGTGATCATACAATCTTGTATAATGGCCAAAAGGATGGCACTATTATTACACAAATACTGAAACATGTAAAGCACCTTGGAGACAACATAATATGATACATAATGACAACTTCAATACATAATTGCTTACGTATGGTTTCGTTATAGTTCCCTTATCAGTTTCATTTAGAAAATCAGAATTGAAGCTCGCTCAAGTAAGCACATTGTCTTCTCAGTTACATATACAAGACAGTGAAACCATCTAAACATGTTAAATGCTTGGCATTAAGGACTTTTGCTGTCTGAATTGCAAACAAAGACCAATTGTAACATAGATGCACATTCAGTATCACCGATAAACTCACAGAAACAACCAATGAATCAATTAAGCTTGCATAGCATGTCATATGACACCAAAAAAAAAAAAAAAACTTACAATCATCTCGATTCTCGTATACAGAATTGAATGTTGCTTAAATTAATCACTGGTCTTTTCCAACCATAAGATCAACTGATCAAGTTTCGTAAATCGAATAAAGATTGACGATACGGAACAACAGAAACGAACATACCGCAAAAATCAATAGCCTTCTTCAAGCCATTGTTGGAACCATGAGAGTACTCTTCCTCGTTACGAATCGACCCATTCGGCCCACCCGTTTTCGTCTTGGCATCGTAGGTCCCAGCATCGTGCCACCTACAAATTCACGCCTCCAAAAACAATCAATCACCATAACTCTAACAAAATCGATACAAACAATGACATGCAAACACTTCATTTACAAAGAGAAATCAAAGGCCATTCTGTAAGTATGAAACACCGAGCACTAGTTATGTTGGCTACTGAGAAAATGCAAGCAACCGAATCGGATTTTTCATTCATCGAAAATTTTCTCGGGAAAAAAAAACATAAGAGAGAGAGAGCATACGACAAGCGGAGCATGATCGGAGCGCAGCTTCTGCTGTAAACGAGAGCGCGGAGATGGCGGCGAGCCTTGTCGATTTCGTTGAAATACTCTTTGTCAACGAGCGGCGACGTCATCGGAACTGGAAGTCGGTGCTCGACTGCGACTCGGAGCGAAGAGGGAACAATGAGAGTGATAGTGCAACTGCAACTGTGCAAATGAGATTTTGAAAGGGAGAGAGCCAAAGGCCCGGCAACTGCAACTGGCGCCACGTGTCATCACGTGGAAATTTATATAAAAAATTTTATAAAATAATATATATATATATATATATTATAAAATTAAAATAAAATTTAAAAAAACCGAATCTAGGCAGATTCGGAAGAAGAAAGAAGAGAAGAAGGAGAAGGAAGAAGGAAGAAGGAAGAAGGAGGAAGAAGAAAAGAAAAAAAAAAGGAAAAAAACTGGGCAGATTCGAAGAAGAAGGAGAAGAAGAAGGAAGGAGGAAGAAGAAAAAAAAAAACTGGACAGATTCGAAGAGGAAGAAGAAGGAAGAAGAAGAAGGAGAAGGAAGGAGGAAGAAAAAAAAAAACTGGGTAGATTTGAAGAAGAAGAAGAAGAAGAAGAAGGAGAAGGAAGAAGGAAGGAGGAAGAAGAAGGAAGAAGAAGAAGAAGGAGAAGGAAGGAGGAAGAAGAAAAAAAAACTGGGTAGATTCGAAGAAGAGGAAGAAGAAGGAAGAAGAAGAAGAAGGAGAAGGAAGGAGGAAGAAGAAAAAAAAAACTGGGCAGATTCAAAGAAGAAGAAGAAGAAGAAGGAGAAGAAAGGAGGAAGAAGAAAAAAAAAACTGGGCAGATTCGAAGAAGATGAAGAAGAAGGAGAAGGAAGAAGGAGGAAGAAGAAGGAAGAAGAAGAAGAAGAAGAAGGAGAAGGAAGGAGGAAGAAGAAGAAAAAAAAAAACTGGGCAGATTCGAAGAAGAAGAAGAAGAAGGAGAAGGAAGAAGGAGGAAGAAGAAGAAAAAATGGGCAGATTCGGAAGAAGGAGAAGGAGAAGGAGAAGGAAGGAGGAAGAAGAAAGAAAGAAAAAAAAAAAAAACGAATCTGCTACCCAGATTCAGAGGAAGAAGAAGGAAAAGGAAGGAGGAAGAAGAAAAAAAAAAGGAAGAAGAAAAAAAAAACGTTTTTTTTTTTTAAATTTATTTATTTATTATTTTATAATTATATATTTATTATTTTTTTAAATTTCCACGTAGATGACACGTGGCGCCCAGTCATTGTCCACATGGGCGCCACGTCACTGTTAACGGCAGACTTAACAGTTTGACTAACGGATGTATGAGACTGTTCCAAAATTTACACTTTAGGTATGACTCTGGGACGAAAAAAACTTGATGTACTAAATGTTGAAAACCACGAAACATAAGGGTAGTAAACAGTCTTTTGCCCTTTTTTTAAATTAGAGATATTAAAATCACCTATAGATGAGGCTTATACAAAAAACAGTAAAATTTTATTTTGTAAAATTACGTTACTGCTCTTACCTTTTTCGGTGTGATAGAAGACTAAATAGTTTTTTCATCATATTTTGATTGACAAAAAGAATTCTATTAATATGTAGTTTAGATACCATTGTTAAATTAAATTTTCAATTAAAATATCATAATTTAAGGTCTTAACCTTTATTCAATTTTGATTTCCCTATAATTCCTTTTCTCATATTGGAGTGAATCGAACTTGAAGTCAAACAATCATATAAAGGGGTTGAGCGCTGTTTGGTCCAGTGTCATTTTCTTGATTAATTGAATCAAGGTTGTCGTGCAATGTTACAACATGACTGATGGTGTGATGAGATCAAATGTAATAGTAAAAAAAAAAAGGATTTGAAGGCTCAAAATTAAATCTAACGTTTAAAATAATTTAAGAAAATTATTTAAATCAAATTTAAGTTAAAACTTTATAAATATCTATGTATTTGTATAATTTTTAATTACTTATCAGAATTTAAATATTTTTAGATTAAAATGTTCATAAAAATAAATTAGGATAATCCAAATAAATTTTATTTTCAAAAAAAAATTACCGAAAACAAAAAGTTAGGCTACAATCATTATTTTGTTGTGGCCTATATTAAACTGACAAGGAGAAGGGGTCGGCGGCACAAAGAAAATATAGAGAGAGATGTGTTTGATGGGTTGTGTAGAGAATGTGTTATTTCCCCTACGCAGTGCCCTTATTTATAGTAATTAGGGAAGGAAGAAATCATTCTCCTCAAAGGAATACAAGTCCTAATAGAGAATAATAACTAGAATCAAATCTAATCTAGGATTTACACAATCACACTTAAATAAGAAGTTTATAACACTCCCCCTTGAGTGTGTAAATACTCAAGTAGATTTGGCATCATGTAGAGTTGAGAAAGCCAACTCGTCGACATTGATTCTGGGAACACGCTAGTCTCAAAGTACAGTAGGAACTTGCATGTGGAACTAAGTCTCACAAAAAACCCAATGACTATGGTAAACCCGAGTAGGGACAAAACCCATTGGCTAAGGAAAAATGCGTGAGAAATACAAAGTCAAATGAAATGTCTACGGGACGTCATTAAGGATATGATCAACCCAAGGTGGGTGCCTCATCAAAACCTTGTTAGGTAGCAAAAACCCAATGGAAAAAATGCTCTTAATCGTAAGAAAAAGAGTACATTAAGATCAAGCAAGTATACTTCAAGATACTCCCCTTGAGTTTGACATAATTCCAAAGAGAACTAACAATGTTACAACTCAAAAAGTTTAGGCATACCAATTGCTTGAACAAGCTTCTGAAACGTCACATTCGGTAGTAATTTGGTGAAGAGGTCGGCCAAATTGTCTTATGAATGGATTTGCATGACTTCAATCTTTTGATACTCTTGTTGTTGATGTGAGAAGAAAAAATTTGGTGCAATGTGCTTAGTGTCGTCTCATTTGATGTAACCCTTATTGAGTTGTTCGATGCATGATGCGTTGTCGTTATAGATCGTCGCCGGAATGTCACCGACGGGGTAAAGGTTGCAGGAGCCTTGAATATGGCCTACAACTACTCTCAACCATTATAGGGCGAGAATTTCAACATGGTTAGACGAAGTGGCAACTAAGGTCTGTTTAGTTAACCTCCAAGAGAATGCGGTGCCTCAAACGGTAAAGGCATAACCCGTTTGAGAGCGCGCCTTATGCGGATCAGATAAGTATCCTGAGTCGACATAACCAATAAGGTGAGAATCGATTCGAGATAAAAGGTGCAGCATCACTTGAGGATCCGTAGGGATAGAACAAGCCCAAATCTGTGGTACCCTTAAGGTAACGAAAAATGTCTTTAACACCAGTCCAGTGTCTGCGTGTTAGTGCATTACTGTATCTTGTCAAAAGATTAACAACAAAGGAGATGTCGAGTCTAGTGCATTGAGCTAAGGACAATAACCTATCGCAATTAGATAAGGAACTTCAGGCTCCAAAATCTCTTCATCTTCCTCATTCGGATGGAAGGGATCTCGTTTTGCATCTAACGATCTAACGACCATAAGAGTACTCGAAGGCTTCGCTTTATCTTGGTTAAAGCGGCCCAACACTTTCTGGGTGTAGTTTGATTGATGTACTAAGATTCCATCCAAACGGTGCTCTATCTCAAGACCAAGACAATATCGAGTCATTCCTAGATCTTTCATCTCAAATTTCAACTTAAGGTGCGCGGTAGTTCTCTCGAGCTCTTCAGGAGTTTCGTTGAGGTTTATGTCGTCGACTGAACCACAACTATCGTAAAACCGGAATGTGACTTCTTAATGAACACACAAGGGCATAGTTCATTGTTCACATATCCCTAACTAATCAAATACTCACTCAAACGGTTATACCACATTCTTTCGGATTGTTTCAAACCGTAGAGTGAACGCCTCAGCTGAATTGAGAGTGTGTTCCAGGATTTGGAAATATTTGATCCAGCCAATGTAAGTCCTTCAGGAACTTTCATATAAATTTTCGTATCAAGATCCCCATAGAGATACACAGTTACTACGTCCATCAGCTGCATACTCAGTTTTCAGAAATTACCAAACTGATAAGGTAGCGAAAAGTAATCACATCCATAATGGGTGAATAAGTTTCGTTATAGTCAATCCGGGGACGTTGTGAGAAGCCTTGCGCAACAAGATTTGTAATGCGCATTTTGTTCTTCTTATTACGCTTCCGAATGAAAACCCACTTGTATCCAACGGGTTTCACATGTGGAGAAGTATGAGCTAAGTAAATCAAGTTTGACTTTGACTTGGATTCATCAACAGAATGGGGTTCAATGTCATTGCTCAACATGATCTCAGTAGCTACTGCATATGTTAATGCATCGAAGACGATCATCTCATTTCTACTATGGGTGGGCACTTGGAACCAAAAACCGAAACATGAATCAAATCAGACCGTACCAAACGGTTCGATTTTTGGTTTTGAAACAGTTGCGGTTTCAAAACCGAACCGCGGCTAAGAAAATGGTTTGGTTTCAGTTTTGGGTTTTCAAAACCTCACCGAAATTGAAACTGCACCATATATTGAAATGTTATGTTCTAATTGGTTCTTTATTAGAGTTTATACATGTATAGTATGAACTCAACTACACTAGAATAGAATGTCATCAAATTTTGCACCTCTATTCGAGTCCATACATCTCTCTATCTCTCTCTCAAAACTCATGTTCATTTATCTGGCCACACACAAAAAGATGTGCAGTCAACAAGTAGAATTACTAATTCCAACCCTTGATCATAACACTTCACTCGATCTAAATAATGCACATAGTTCATAGATGTGCTAGAAGCTTAAACCTGATTAATGTAGCACACTTGTAAATAGCAACATTCTTTCGCTTTAGAAATGTGCTTCATAATAGTGTTTATCTTGATATATAACTTAAACAAATTGTGCAATATGAAAAATGTATACATATATACTTTCTTTAATGCTTGTGTGTTGTATATTAGTGCTACTATTGCATATGGTCAGACAAATCTCTCTATCTCTGACTTCCTTTGCTGCAGTTTTTTTGTTTTTTTTTGTGAACTCTTTTGCTGCAAGTTCATTGATTAATGTACAAGGAAAATGAGACCGTCTTATAAGTAAATAGGTGTAAATTTAAAATTGTAATTTTTTTCTCAAAAACCCAAACCGAAACCGTTTAAAACCTAAACAATTTGATTTCATTTCGATTTTGGCTTCAAAACCGCACCGTAAAAAGTTTCAATTTTGATGCAGTTTCATGGCCCACCCCTAATTTCTACACAAACATCATCCAAGCTAGCATAATGGACCGAAATCTCACGTTTTTAGGGAGGCGGATTCGTCTCTTCAAGGACGTTTTCGTAATCTAGAATTTCCTCATGAGTTGGATAGAATAAGTAGGCGATACTGGGATTCACGGTAGGCTCTTCAGGGGCCTGTGTCGTGGGTTTCCTTTTCCAGGGGTATGAATCCTTTAAGCCAAGAGGTCTGCCACGCTTTTGTGTAGGGGCAGATGATTGCCTACCCGCTAATGTATCATCTGTCAAAGGTTCTAAGTAACGAATGATTGAAGGAGAATCATATCCGACATAGATTCTCATCCTTCTCTGAGGCCTTATTTTTGTACCTAGGGCGGCAAAATCGACACATAAACTGCACAACCAAAAACGCACAGATGTGATATGTCGAGTTCGTATTCGGTAACCAACTGAATGACACTATATGGTTAGGTCACAACATGCCTCAGACGGACCAACATGGATGCGTGAAATATTGCATGTCCCCAAGCAGTGATTGGGAGCTTGGTACGTATAACCAACGATTAAGCAATCATTTGTAAGCGCTTAATGAATGAATATGTCAGGCAGTTGTGGGTATGAACATGAGGTACTTGATGTTCAATTCAACCGCAATCGACATGCAATAATCATCAAAAGTTTTATATGTGAATTCTACTAGCATTATCCAATCAAATAGATTTGATCGGATAATTAGGGTGGTGAGCCATGAGCTTGTTAATCTGAGCCACCAGTGTAGAGAAGGCAGCGTTCTTTGTGGACAACAAGCACATATGTGACCAACATGTGGAAGTGTTAACCAATACCATAAAATATCTAAATGGTCCGCATGGAGGGTGAATCGGTCCACAATTGTCCCCCTGAATCCATTGTAGAAAAATAGGATGATTCGAATGAATTTTTGTCATAAGAAGACTTAATAATAAGATTTCCCATAAAACAGGTTTGACATGTGATTCCTTGAATCAAGCCTAAACTTCAAGTCAACGGATGTCTGTGTGATGATTTGAGGATACGGCGCATCGCTGTTCGTCCATGGTGTCCCAAATGATCATGCCAAAGTGTAATTTCGTGCGCGGTCCCTCAGGTAGGGCCGACCACATAGTGGCTCTCTATAGGGCGTATGATTGTCATATACAGACCACTCGAGATACGGGTCCTAATAGGGAAGAATAACTGTAATAAAATCTAATCTAGGATTTACACAATCACACTTAAATAAGAAGTTTATAACATATTTGGTAATCTCAAGCTAAAATTTTAAGTCATAAGGGTTGGAGAAAAAAAAAAACAGTTTTTGGCTTATGGCTTAAATTTTTAAGCTTTATCCCCAAGGGTTGGTGATGGACTTAGAGTGATGTGATAGTTTGCTTGCCCATTTTTTGAGAACTTATAACTCTAATTTTACGTGACTTTATAAGAGCATATTTGAAGAAATTAGTAAAAAAGAAATTAAGAGTGTCATTTGCTGATTTATTTGGCACTTTTATATCACTTTAAAAATTTCTCACTTCAACACGCTCTCCAATTAGCTATTCAAAATTTACATTTATTTTAAAATATTAATATATTAATGTTGTCTTATTTTATAGGACCCAAATTTTATTTTCACTCTTTACCAAATAATACTTTTGAACAAAATATATTACGGGATCCAATTACTAACTTGAAGAAGTAATAACTGATCTTGTATCAGCTGCAAATTCTTTAATTTGCTAATTGGGTTGCTACTTTTATTGGAGATGCATTTTTCTTATATGGCATAAAAAATTTAACTTTGTTACCCAATTGTTACTCCTGTTAGAGATGCTCTAACTATAATAGCAAAATAGTTACCTACAACAAAGTTTGAAGTTCCATTTTTTTAGATGAAATAACTAGGGATGTTAGACAAGCTTTGTGTAAAGGAGATTAACTACATGAAACATATTCAAAGCCACATGATGTTATAATGCATATGCAATATCATATTTAAAAAAATACACAACATTATATCATAAGATCATGACATTACGGTAACAATGAAACTTGTTTTATACAGTGTTTAAAATATATGTATCGATGGAAATATTGATATGCAAATTTGTGGAAATATCAATGGATATCAATATCGATTGCCTTTGGTGAAAATGGTGGAAATTGGCTCAAAAACATGAAAATTTAAAGTTATTGTCTAGGAAATGTCATATAAAGTCACAACGCACGTATGAATCAAGAATTAATGAGTAGATATTGTGTAAAAAATAAGTATGTGGTATGTGAGAAAGAAAACTTATTTCTAATGACAAGTAATAAAATAAATGTCACATCCCGGGCTCGACTCTGCCATAGCACGATATTGTCCGCTTTAGGTCCCTACCAAGCCTTCACGGTTTTGTTTCTGAGAACTCACACGAAAACTTCTCAATGGGTCACCCATCATGAGATTGTTCTCGCGCAAACTCGCTTAACTTCAAAGTTCCGATGGAACCCGAAGCCGATGAGCTCCCAAAAAGCCTCGTGCTAGGAAGATATGGGAATATACATATACGGCTTACATGATTTAGTCCCCTGGGCGATATGGGATGTTACAATCCACCCCCCTTAGGGGCCCGACGTCTTCACCGGCACACTTCCGACCAGGGATTGGCTTAAAAGATTAAGTGTTACCGAAGATAAAGCACACACAGGTTTTGGTTAAATGTTTGGGATACTCTCCATTGATCTCAGTATAAGGTATTTATACAATTTCATAGAGACTTTACAGGCGTTAATACACTGTCCAAGGAAAGATTTTACAATTGAATATGTGCATACAATTAGGAAGCTTAATAAGGTAAATGAATGTGATCATGATTCATGGGCTAATGAGATTGATTCACTCCATCTTGTCTATCACACCCCCGCAAGCTAACGGGGCAAAGAAGCATGGGAAGCTTGGATATGAATAGCGAAAACGAGTAACGGACATGCCCTTGGTAAATATGTCAGCAATCTGATCATGGGTAGAAAGATAAAGGACTTATAGCTCGTTACGAACTACCTTTTCACGAACAAAGTGATAATCCACCTCAACATGACAAGTACGAGTATGAAAAACAGGATTTGAGGCTAAGGATATGGCGCTAATATTATCACAAAGGACTGTTAAACAAGACAGTGGAAGGCAAAGATCACGAAAAAGCTTACGAAACCATGAAATTGCAGCAGCAGTGTAGGCAAGTTGACAGTACTCTGTTTCGGTACTTAAACGGGAAACCCCACGTTGTTTCATGGAGCTCTAAGAGACAAGGTTTGAACCAATATAAATGCAATATCCACTAGTGGAATGCCGGTCATCAGGATCGCCAGCATAATCGGCATCAGAATAAGCAGTTAGAATAATGGAGCCAGGTTTATATGTAATACCGTGAGAGGGAGTACCAACCAAATATCGTAGGATACGTTTGACAGCCAACCAATGGATAGAAGTGGGTTGATGCATAAATTGACAGACTTGGTTGACCGCAAATGCAATGTCAGGATGAGTGAGAGTAAGGTATTGGAGAACACCTACAACACTTCGGTATTTTGTCGGATTAGGAAGAGGGTCTCCATCTTGAAGGCTGAGCCTGCGACCGCTAACAGGGGGTATGAACAGGTTTAGCTGTTGCCATTTTGGTACGCAATAGAAGATCCTGTACATATTTTTGTTGAGAAAGAAATAAGCCATCCGATGTCTGGACAATCTCCATGCCGAGGAAATAATTAGCAAGGCCTAAATCTTTCATAACGAAACGACGTCCTAAGTCAGCAATCAACCGAGCAATATGAGACATATCATTCCCTGTGACCAAAATATCATCAACATAGATAAGAAGATAAATACGTATAGAGCCATTAAGATAAATGAAAAGAGATGTGTCAGCCTGAGATGGCGAGAAACCCAAGTCTTCCAAATGCGAAGAGAAACATTGAAACCATGCCCGAGGGGCTTGTTTGAGGCTATAAAGAGATCGCTGAAGTTTACAAACATGATCAGGGAATTGGAAATCCACAAAACCATTTGGCTGGCGTATATAGACTTCTTCAGATAAAAAACCATGTAAAAATGCATTTTGAACGTCAAGTTGACGGACTGGCCACCGAAACTGAACGAATAGTGCAATGATGAGATGAATGGTAGAATGGTTGACCACGGGGCTGAAAGTTTCACCATAATCGAGTCCAGGCTGCTGATGGAATCTATTTGCAACAAGGCGAGCTTTGAAACGTTGAATAGAGCCATTAAAGTTCCTCTTGATACGGAAGACCCATTTGTTTGGCAAAATGTTCATTGAATGAGTACGGGGAACAAAGACCCAGGTACGGGGTCGTTGAAGAGCATTGAATTCATCTGCCATAGCTTGACGCCACTCAGGAAATTTGTTTGCTTGACTGAAACAAGTAGGCTTAATGAAAATTGTTGATGCACAAAATCAGTGAAGACTTTGGTACAACAAAAAGTGTTAAGTTTGTGACCTTCACTAGATTGCTCCGGTCATTAGTGTGGATAAGTATGTAAATGAATAGAGATAGGGAAGTAAACACAAGGTGTACGTGGTTCACCCAGATTGGCTACGTCCACAGAGTAGAGAAGTTCTCATTAATTGTGAAGGGTTTACACAAGTATATAGGTTCAAGCTCTCCTTTAGTGAGTACTAGTGAATGATTTAGTAAAAATGACATTAGGAAATATTGTGAGAGAATAATCTCTATTTATAGAATAGAGTTTCTAGTTTCATTCTGACATTGACACGTGTCGTGTTGTGATTGGCTTCTGATGTTGACACGTGTTGCGCTATGATTGGCTTCTAATGTAGGGAAACTCTTCTGGGTCCTTGACGGTATAAGGTTGATCGGTGCTCAGTAGTTTCAGGATTGGTCAAGTATGGTACAAACAGTGCTCCCCTAAGTTTCCGAGTGAGGGAAGTTCCAAGTCATTGAGTAATCACGAAACTTCTAAGTACCGAAGTGTGGTATCATTTTCACTTGCCTTATCTGTCTCATATGTAGATGTGACATCTTCTCTGGAAGTACTTTTCCTCCATCCAGGGGTGGTATCTTTAACCGATGAAGATGCACAAGGTAATGTGTCAATTTCACTTGAAGCTTACTTGTAGTGTCAAGCTTGGTCAAGTGCAATACAAACCCTATAGTAGGAGTCCCCCAAGTCGCCAAGCTAGGAGATTTGCCAAATGAGCTAACAGACAAGGTAAGCAATCAGACTTCTAAGCAAGCAACCTGGATCATAGGTTCGACTTCGGCTTCCGGTTGATTGTTCTTATTCTCCTTGTGTCGTAAACAGCAACCAAGATAAGGAGAAGCAAATGGAGAAGATATGATATGAGATACTTTTGCTTTTGAAGAAGTAACTTTCCATAGGCTTATTCTTGAACTGGGCTGGAAGGTTTTCTGGTTTCCTCCAGAGTATAAGGCCGACTCAAAAATTTGAGGGTCAAAACAAGTCCATCAAATCTAGAGTACGCTCGACCCTAATGATATGAGATACTTTTGCTGTTGACAAAGTAATGGATGTATCGGCACGTGTTCTGTTACGCTTGTCTCCACATGCTTCCTTGTATCCTTCTCACTTGCCCTATCTGTTCCTCAGGTAGATGTGATATATTCTCAGGAAGCATAAGATGTTGAAGATGAGTACTCGAGAGCAATGTCAGTAAGTAATCAGGCAAGAGGTTCCAGGCAGTCAGTTCCTGACTGGAAGCTTGATTCTAAGTGCTGACTGATTGCTCTCTTTCTCCTTGTCTTGCAGGTAAGAACAAGGGCAAATGAAAAGAAAAAGAAAAAGCATGATATGGGATACTCTTGCTTTTGACCCTGATGATATGAAATACTCTTGCCCTGGTGTGGCTGGTTTGCATAGGTATTATTGGAGGGGGGAAGAAAGCTGAATATTTCGAGAGACTTCGTTGGGAGTGCCCTCTCATATATGAGGAATGGTTGAGTATTTTTGCATGTCTGCCTGTCCGTGGAGGATGGAGGTCAACATATATAGGAGTCTCCCTAACAACAAGTAGTAATGATATTCCTTTACCTTTCTTAGTCATAGCAATGTAGTGGGAAATGCAAGCTTCACGTGTTTTAACTTTGTCAGAGCACTTTGAAAAAGTGGTCTATGGTATCTGGAAAGCTGATATTGCGTGTGAATATTGCAAACAAGCTTTATCCAAGGAAATCTGGCTCTCGAAGTTCTAAGAACGGTGCCTCTTTGGTTTTCGAACAAGCAATCTTGTCGGGGATCTGGCTCTCAAGATTCGAAAAACGGTGCCTCTTCGATTTTTGAGAAAGCAATCTTGTTAGGAGTCTGGCTCTTGAGATTCGGATAACGGTGTCTCTTCAATTTTTGAGAAAGTAATCCTGTTGGGAGTCTAGCTCTCGAGATTCGGAGGGCGGTGCCTCTTCAATTTTTGAGCAAGTAATCTTGTGGGGAGTCTGGGTCTCGAGAATCGGAAAGCAGTGCCTCTTCGATTTTTGAGCAAGCAATCTTGTTGGGAGTGTTTTCTCGAATGTGAGTAAAGGTTGGACATTTTTGCCAGTCTGCCTTGCCACTAAGCACAGAGGTTGACACACATAGGGACTTTCCAGTTATCAAGCAGTGGTGTTGTTCATTTACCCTTGTGGGCAATAGTAGGGTAGCTGGACCTTCAAAATTTATGTGTTTAAACTTTGTCAGAGATCTTTGGCAAAGTTATCTGTGGTACCCGAGAAGCTGATGTTGCGTGTGGAAAGTGGTGCCTCTTTGAAATCCGGAGAGTGGTGCCTCTTCGATTTTTGAACCAACGGCCATGTTGCCTTTTCTTTTATAAGGGCACCAATTATGTGCAAGAAGTACATTCAGAGCTTGTAGGAATTTTTCCTTTATTTTTGTACTTTAGAGATTTATTTGACCTCATTTCTCTTTTATCATTTCTGAAAATGTATGGCCCATCTGACCGTCGTTTTGACTTGAACTTTGGTGAAGAGGCAACTAGGTCTCCTCAAGACAACATATGGCCCCAATCCTTCTTATCCCCTACTGGTCATCTGACTGTTGGAGACTCTGTGATGAAGAATGATATGACAGCTGCGGTGGTGGTCATGAACCTTTTCACTCCCAAAAATAACAGACTACTTTCCAAACGGTCTGATGAGTTAGCTGTTAAGGATTCCCTAGCTTTCAGTGTTTAATGTGCAGGTTCTGTGTCTAATATGGCCCAATGCTTATTTGCTCGAACCCGCCAAGTTGAATCATTGGCGATTGACGTGATAAGTCTCAAACAAGAAATTAGAGGGCTCAAGCATGAGAATAAACAGTTGCACAGGCTCGCACATGACTATGCTACAAACATGAAGAGTAAGCTTGACCAGATGCAAGAATCTGATGGTCAGATTTTACTTGATCATCAAAGGTTTGTGGGCTTGTTCCAAAGGCATTTATTGCCTTCGTCTTTTGGGGCTGTACCGCGTAATGAAGCTCCAAATGATCAACCTCTAATGCCTCCTCCTTCTGGGGTTCTGTCCAGTACTGAGGCTCCAAATGATCACCCTCTGGTGCCTTCTCTTTTTGGGGCTCTCCCGACTTCTGAGACTTCTTCTAAGCGACCTTTGTGAAGGCTCCATCTTGTTTGTTTATTTTGACTCATGTATATGTACATATTTGTAACTTATCGGAGATATCAATAAATAAGCTTTGCTTCATTTCAACGTATTGTGTTAAATACACCAGCCTTCTTCACTAAGTTCTTTGATTTTTTTTCTTTTGTTGAAGCTTGTATGTTGAAGCTTTGTGAGTGAATCATGTAGGTTAAGGTAGTGTTCCCTTAATTTCCCGAGTGAGGAAAACTTCTCGGTTGGAGACTTGAAAAATTGAAGTCACTGAGTGGTCGTGAGATTTCCGAGTATCAAGGTGCAGTAGCATATGGTAGGAGTCCCCCAAGTCTCCAGTCGATGGAGTTGACGAATGAGGTGTCTTGCTAGTAACCAAGCTTCTAAAGTAACAAAACTTCACCATTTTCCTTTCTAAGTGGTAGCCCAAAACTCCTTCTTCATTTATATTTGTTATGAAAGTTGTTAGGCCCAAAGAAGAGGAAGCCTAGGCAATTTTTTTTTTCAAATTTTCGAATGTTTTTTTTTCTTTTCGAATTTTTGAATTTCCGAATTTTCGAATTTCCAAAAAAAAAAAAATATATATATATATATATATATTTTAAGCTTTGGTGTTGAAGCTTTGTAAGTGAAGCTTTGAATTTGAAGCTTTGTTGGGTAATATGAATTGATTTTGCTTCACACTATCTTGATCAAGAGTGTGAAACTTTTGTAGGTGAAGCTTTTGTGTTGAAGCTTTGTAAATGAAGCTTTTGTGGGTGAAGCTTTTGTGGGTCAAGCTTTTGTGGGTCAAGCTTTTGTAGGTCAAGCTTTTGTGTTGAAGCTTTTGTAGGTGAAGCTTTGGAGTTGAAGCTTTGTAGGTAAAGCTTTGGAGTTAAAGCTTTTGTTAGGTACCATGAATTGATTTTGCTTCACACTATCTTGATCAAGATAGTGTGAAGCTTTTGAGAATTTGTAGTTGTCCTCCATTGATGAAGCTTTTGTTGGTGAAGCTTTTGAGTTGAAGCTTTGTAGGTGAAACTTTGGAGTTGAAGCTTTGTAGGTGAAGCTTTGAAGTTGAAGCTTTGTAGGTGAAGCTTTGGAGTTGAAGCTTTGTAGGTGAAACTTTGGAGTTGAAGCTTTTGTTGGGTACCATGAATTGATTTTGCTTCACACTATCTTGATCAAGATAGTGTGAAGCTTTTGAGAATTTGTGGTTGTCCTCCATTGATGAAGCTTTTGTTGGTGAAGCTTTTGTGGTGAAGCTTTGTTGGGTACCATGAATTGATTTTGCTTCACACTATCTTGATTAAGATAGTGTGAAGCTTTTGAAAATTTGTAGTTGTCCTTCATTGATGAAGCTTTTGTTGAATTTCCCAATTTCCTTTTTTTTTTTTGGGAAAATTAGAAATTTGAAAATGTGGGAGAGACAACATATACAAATTTTGCTTCCACACTGTTGAGCAAGAGATTGTGATGCAAACCACACCTTGTAGTAGTCGAAAGTTTTGATGAACCATATAAATTGAATTTGCTTTGAACAATATTGATCAAGAGTGTGAAACTTTCTACGAGTTGTAGTTGCCCTTCATTGATAAAGCTTTATTGGCACCATAAATTGGTTTTGCTTCACACTGTCTTGATCAAGAGTATGTGAAGCTTTTGAGAATTATGGTTGCCCTCCATTGATGAAGCTCTTGTTGGCACCATAAATTGGTTTTGCTTCACACTATCTTGATCAAGAGTGTGTGAAGCTTTTGAGAATTATGGTTGCCCTTCATTGATGAAGCTTTTGTTGGCACCATAAATTGGTTTTGCTTCACACTGTCTTGATCAAGAGTGTGTCAAGCCTTCAACAAGTTATAATGTTTGCATTGTTACAAAGGAGAAATGTCTAAAGCAAATGCAAGAGGGCTGAATAGCTTAATCTTCATATGCCATGCACTGAAGTTGTTATTGGCTTGCAATAAGACTTTGTTGGTGACTATAACTCTTGTTGGGCATAAGTACTCCCCTAGTTAAGTTGTAAAACTTGAGGGTTCTTGATTATTTGTGAATGCTAGGAGTTCACATGTACAAGTTATACCACTCATTTTCTGGTTGGTGGAATTAATGGTGAGTTGCTTTCATCACTTGGTTGGTGGTACGAATGTGAGTTCCTTTATCACCATTCGTCATATTTCATCACCTAGTTGGTGGCATGAATGAGAGTACGGGTTGTACATTTCATCACCTGGTTGGTGGCACGAAGATGTGTTCCTTCTTCACCTAGTTGGTGGCATGAGTGGCAAGTTGCCAAATGATACTAGAGTACAAATTGTATATTTCATCACCTAGTTGGTGGCATGAAGGAGAGTACGGGTTGTACATTTCATCACCTGGTTGGTGGCATGAGTGGCAAGTTGCTAAATGATATTAGAGTACGGGTTGTACATTTCATCACCTAGTTGGTAGCATGAAGGAGAGTACGGGTTGTATATTTCATCACCTGGTTGGTGGCATGAAGATGAGTTCTTTCTTCACATTTCATCACCTGGTTGGTGAGAATAAGGGCAATGTGTTGAGGCACATTATAGCAAGTGTCGAAGACACAAAGTTGTTGAACCCTTTCGAAGCACAGTTGGCTTATGTATGGATGTGTTGGAATGTATGATGTTTATGTATGAATGTGTTGGAATGTATGATGTTTATGTATGAATATGTTGGAATGTATGATGTTTCTGTTGATTGATATGAGTGATGCTTATGAATGTTTTGCTATGCATGAAGGTATCCATGCTTTTGATATGTGAACCATGTTGGTTGTAACACTTAGTATCACGTACTTTATGTCAAAGTACGCATGTTGAAGCTCTAAGTTGGAGTATAAGGGTAGGTCAGCATAGACCAAGTGTTCCAGTGATAGGAACGCAAAAGACTCAGAATAAGTTGTCTGAATTCCCTTTTCTTTAAATATTTGCCGAATGGCTTGTGTGACAAAAGGTCTCAAGCGGTTGAGAGTTAAAACATTTGTAATGTGTATGCCTTCTTATAATAGCATTTCATTCAGTACCTAGTCCTCCACTTTGAAAGAGTGAGACTTGGCCCTATAGTCATAATAGTCGATGGTAAGTTCACCCCTGGTTGTCTTGATACGAACTTTTATCCTTCTTGTTGTAATGGGCTTGTTGAGAGTAAAAATCCTTCCTCTTACCAAGAGACAAATACGTTTGGTGACTTAGCGAGTAGCTAAATGAGGCAGAAGATGATGCAATGGGTGTCTGAATGGCCAATATCTCCTCACTTGGTAGAACTTGACTTCCACTTCCCAATTGTTGATAGGGGTTAACCATATGGGGGTTCCCTTGGTATGTCTTTGTTTCGATAGAGGCGTGGTTGTAAGCATGTGCCATCACCTCAGAGTAAGTCTTCCAAGTGTTGACATTGATCATGTACTTAAAGGCGGTCTTGTCATCTGCCTCAACGTAGTGAGAATACTCATGGCTGAAGCGACCGACATACTCTCGTAGTGACTCGTTCAGCTTCTGGTGAATAGTGTACAAGTCATCTACAGAATGCAAGCGATCGGTCTGAAAGATGTGTTGAGAGACAAACAGTTTCCTCAGTTCCTCAAATGAGTCTACTGTCTCAGGTGAAAGACGACAATACCAGTTTAGAGTTCCGCCAGAGAGGGTGGAGGGGAAGAGAAGACATCGCTCTTCGTCGATGTGCATCTGATATGCCATGGTAGACTTAAAGAGGTTAAGGTGTTCAATTAGGTTCTCCCTTCTAGTATAGAGTTGTAAACCAAGCTTTTGTTTTGTCTTCGCTTGAAGGGGGTGTCAAGGATCCTTTTTGTGAAAGGGTCAAGCCTGGGTTAATTCCAGTCAGGTATCTCGGCGTGACGTTCGACCTTCAACTTGTTTACTTCCTCAAGGAGTTGTAGGACAAGAGGGTCTTGGTACCACTGGAATTTTCTTTCGTAAGTCTCCATCACCTCTTAGAAGTAGGAAAATTTGAGCAAGGGCGTGTGGTTTTTTCTTGGACTCGCCGTACTAACTTCTAGGGCAAGTCTGTCAGAATACCTCAAAGTCTCATGTACCTTCATGTTCCTCTGGGACCTGTCGTTCCTTCCCTAGATTGGTAGCTGGCCTGGGTCGTGGGAGGGGACCGAGTCTTTCAGAAACCCTTGGGTCATTGATCTTCAAGCATATGTGGAGGGGATTCTCTCGACGTTGCTTTAGGAAGTCTCGGCAGTCATGATAAACGGCTTTCGATCCTTCCAACCTTTCTGCAAGGAGGTGTCTTCCTTCACTTCTTCTGTTTTGGGTCGAAGCATCTAGGTTGAGAGAAGTCTTATGTTGATCAATGTTTTGATGATTAGCTCGTTCCTCATCAGGGATACCCATGTCGAATGGAGGTGACCCTCCTAGTTGGGGGGCACCCAGATGATGGTTGATGTCCACATGGGCAACGAGCTCACGTGTTTGAGTACGCCTAGTTTCTTGGAGCGTCTCAAAGAGCTTCTCATACTGCTCCTGGAGGACCTCATTCTTCATTGATATCTTGTTGTTCTGAGCTTCTAGCTCATCGACTTGAGCTTGAAGAGCAACCTTCTTTCCTTTCTTCTTTCGTTGCTTCACACTAGGTGCAAGAGGGGTGTCATTTGTGTGTTGTGGCTTCCTTGGCTCCCCATATTGGAGAGGGATGCCTGGTCAAAAGAGAGTGTACGAATGGTGGAAACCAACTTGGCAAAGCTGAAGAGAGTGGGAATAAGTGTCGTTCCCACAGACGGCGCTAAATGTTGGTGCACAAAATCAGTAAGGACTTTGGTACAACAGAAAGTGTTAAGTTTGTGACCTTCGCTAGATTGCTCCGGTCATTAGTATGGATGAGTATGTAAATGAATAGAGATAGGGAAGCAAACACAAGATGTACGTGGTACATCCAAATTGGCTACGTCCACGAAGTAGAGGAGTTCTCATTAATTGTGAAGGGTTTACATAAGTATATAGGTTCAAGCTCTCCTTTAGTGAGTACTAGTGAATGATTTAGTAAAAATGACATTAGGAAATATTGTGAGAGAATGATCTCTATTTATAGAAGAGAGTTTCTAGTTTCATTATGACATTGATATATGTCGTGTTGTGATTGGCCTCTGATGTTAACATGTGTCGCGCTATGATTGGCTTCTGATGTCGACACGTGTCGCGCTGTGATTGGCCTTCTAGTTTGAGGGAAACTCTTCTGGGTCCTTGACGGTATAACGTTGACCGGTACTCAGTAGTTTCAGGATTGGTCAAGTATGGTACCAAAAAAAATATTAGTAGGGACAGAATAATCCGCATGATGAGCACATTTGGAATTAGACTTAAGATTACCAGCTTTACTCCGAGTCACCATGGGGTGAGCATTCGTGGCTCTTACCGAAGACGTAGCGGGGATAAGTGGTTGTGTTAAGGAACTTTGAGAAACAGATTGGGTATGTGTAATTAAATCAGTAACAGGAAATGGTGCAAAGCGTGTAGGATGATGGGTTTTACGGTGATAAACTTGTAGAGGAGTAGGTGCATTTGGGTTCGGGATAGGGGAGGATTGGGTTGTAGAATTATCAAGATGTGCGGCTGGGTTGGTGGAGATGACGGCTGAGGAAGAATTGGGTAGTGGTATTAGGAAGTGGTAGGGTCGGATGAGTTGGATTAGGAGGCACCGATTCATATATTGATGGCATTTGGCTAGGAGAATCAGGAATTGGTGATGTTGGATTGGTTGGATTTGTAGGCACCGACTCATAGGTGGATGGCTGAATGTGGTGCGTATGGATGTGGTTGTTGGATTGTGGGTGGACACATGGCAATGGCCTAATAATTTCGAGTGCAGAATCCGGGGATGAACTTGTCTTTCAGGAGGCAAGAGTAGAGGATAGCTCAGAAAATTGAAAATTTAACTTATAAAAAATAACATGGCGTGACAAAAAAATTATGTTGATAGAAATGTCTAAGCATCTATATCCTTGGTAATTCAAAGAATACCCTAAAAACACACATTTGGTAGAACGATAACGTAGTTTATTATTATTGTATGGACGCAAGTATGGAAAACATGCACAACCAAAAGTTTTCAAAAAAGTATAATATGGTTATTTGCCAAACAATTTGTGGAAAGGAGTATCATAATTCAAAACTTTAGAAGGAAGACGGTTAATTAAGTATACTGTAGTGTGCATGGCCTCGGCCCAATAAGCAGGAGGCATCGACGTTTGGGCCATCAAGGTAATCCCAGTGTCAACAATGTGACGATGCTTACGCTCCGCCAAACCATTTTGCTCCCAATGGTGAGAACATGAAAGACAATGATGAATCCCATGTTGAGTCAAGAAAGCTTTAAATTGAGCACTAGTAGAAAATTGATTCTCAACCAGAGTCTTAAATGTAACAAAAATGGAGTAAACCTCAGACTTTAAACGCATTGGAAAAATCCAAGAATAACGAGAATAATTGTCAACAAATAAAACATGGTATTTATAACCACTAATAGATAAATTTGAAGAATTCCACACATCAGAATGAATGAGTTCAAGAGGACGAGAGGTAACAGACAAGGATGGAGAAAAGGAAGTTTAATACTCTTGCCTAAAGGGCATGAGTGACAAACAAAATTATTCATAGAGGTTTTGCCAGAAAAAGGCAATTTATTCCTAGAAAATAACGATTGTAAAACTTGAGAGGAGGGATGACCAAGGCGTGAATGCCAGACATCGCCACCAACACAAACACCTAATAGTGCTACACGACCATGAAAAGCTTTTGATGAATGAATGGGAAAAACACCATCCCTACTTTTGCCCCAAAAAAAGATCTTCGCCGTCACTGAATCCTGAACAAAGAAACAATCAGGAAATAAGGTAATGAAGCACCTATTATCTTTCATAAATTGATAGGCAGATACAATGGAGGTAGAGGCATTAAGACAGTGAAGAACATCTTTCAATTTAAAAGTCAGGTTATTGGATGATAAGGTTGAGTTACCGATATGACTAATAGGCAAACCTGTTCCACCAAGCATACCACCGATGGTATCATTGCCATGATAATCTCGGGTAAGAGAGAGTTTGCCCAAGTCATTTGTGATATGAGAGTTAGCACCGGAATCTAGAAGCCAATGTTTGTCGGTTTAAGCGGATTGAGTCACGGATTGAGCCACCATGGCAGTGAGGCGCTTAGAAGGAATACGCCCTTCATACGCCAAGTTCATATGGTCATAACAATCAATGGCAGGGTGCCTAAGACTACCACAAATTTGACACTTTATGCGTGACTCACTAAAGGTTGAAGAAGATGAACCATTATGCTAATTTGCGATGGAGCCTAAAAGACCTGTAGCTAGCTGACCACGATTAGAATTACCAAAAGGAATTAGAATTACCTCAATAGAATCCACCATTGCGTTCACCACGATGAAAATTTCCAGAGGTATGAGAATTGCCTCTATAGAAGCCACCCCCGCGAGAAGAGTGACCATCATTGCGAATGGAGAAGGACCGACCACCCTCACGAGAGGAATTGCGATTCCAAGAGGCCGCCATAGCTTGAACGGAGTGATCAATAGGAAGAGTCAAATCGGCAAGACGCAACTCAGCAGAGAAGATGAGGGCTTCCAAATCAACATAAGAAACTGGGTTTTCACGAGCTTAGGCAGCAGCAACGGTATTTTCGAACTTGGGTCCAACATTGGACATGATCACAGCAACAAGATCGGCATCAGTGATTAACGACCCAGCAAGCGCCAGACTGTCAGCAAGAGAGTGGATACAATCCAGATAGTCAGCGATGGAGGAATCACCACGCTTGGTTTGGAAGAAGGTTGTACGAAGTTGGATGATGCGACTCTGATTGTGAGACACATATCGGTGTTGCAAAGCAACCCAAACATCACGAGTAGATTTGTAACGGGCTGTTGCAGATAGAGCCTGTAGGCCAAGAGACCCATTAATCTAAGAAATGACCAATTGATCTTTCTGAATCTAATCCTCATAAGTATGATTGACATTAGTGGTGAGGTTTCCAGTATCATCTTTGAGAAAGTGAGCAGGGCATTTGGATGATCCATCAATAAAATGCATCAGACGACGACTCTTGAGAACGGGTACAATCTGAGCGAGCCAGAAAGGGTAGTTGGTGGTATCAAGTTTGAGAGTAATGGCATGGGAAACATTGGGGAGGGTGGAAGAATTTGTAGAATGAGGATTATTGGTAGTGGCAGCCATGAGTAAAAAAAATAATAATAATCATGGACGATAAGTCAAGGGCTCTGAGATACCATAAAAGATTAAGTGCTACTGAAGATAAAGCACACACATGTTTTGGTTGAATGTTTGGGATACTCTCCATTGATCTCAATATAAGGTATTTATACAATTTCACAGAGACTTTACAGGCGTTGACAAATTGTACAAGGAAAGATTTTACAATTGAATACATGCATACAATTAGGAAGCTTAATAAGGTAAATGAATGTGATCATGATTTCATGGGCTGATGAGCTTGATTCACTCCATCTTGTCTATCATGGCTCTGATACCAAATTGTCATATCCTGGCCCAGGCCCCTACCACATCCCGGCTCAACTCCGCCGTAGCACGATATTGTCCGCTTTGAGTCCCGACCACGCCCTCACGGTTTTGTTTCTGGGAACTCACACGAAAACTTCCCAATGGGTCACCCATCATAGGATTGTTGCGAACTCGCTTAACTTCAGAGTTTCTATGGAACCCAAAGCCAGTGAGCTCCCAAAAGACCTCGTGCTAGGAAAAGATAAGAATATACATATAAAGCTTACAGGATCCAGTCCCTTGGGCGATGTAGGATGTTACAATAAAACATTTCACTAAAACGAACAATTTATACATAATTTAATTGAAATTTTTATCATGAAAGCAGCACAAATTTTATTGAAGTAAACGACTACCATAAATAAAGAAATTAAACCATAAAGAATGCATAGGCCTGGGGAGTTAAAACTGATAGTAAATCTTTCATTTTGATTTGGCATTCCCTTAGTACTTTCCAATTGCACCAATGCCTACACCGACTTATCTACACCTATGATCTTCATCTTAGGTGGCATGAGTAAAGACGTTGTAACGACCCGTTCTCACATTTTAAGGTTTTAAAAAATTTTAAAATGTGAATTTACAAAAATGTCCTTTGAGGCAAATATGTTAAATTTATTAACTGCCTTGTCGTGTCACGTAAGAATAATTTTCTTGGCGTATCTTCGTAGTATTCGTTGATACGGACGCGTAGGCGCAATCGAAATGCAATTTGGAGTTATAACGAAGAAGATATTAACGTTTAAAGTTGGGGGTATTTTAGTGAATTAAATAGTCTCCAAATAGCTCCAGATTTTTGGGAGCTCAATCAGATTAAGCTACATGTGTAACTCATATTAAAGGAATGAAGCATGGGTGGCTGTGATGAAAAGATAAAAAGAGAAAAGGGAGAGGAGTGGAGGAATGAGGAGATGGGAGAGAAAAGGAATGACCAATCAGAGAAGAGAGAAAGGTGGGGGAAATGAGGGAACCTAAATCTCCCTTTTTTTGGACCGGTGTACCCGCACACACCCAACCCATTTGGCTGGGGTAATTCCGGCCAATTTCCACCATTTTCCCGAAGAAATACACCCATCCATCACTTGCAACCTCTCTTACAACCTCATATCTACCATTTCCACCCAAAATTGGGGATTTTAAAGCCTAAAACCTTGTAAAACCATGAGGAGTGGCCGCAAGTGTTCCACGGCGATTCCGCCACTCTGGCGAGTTTCACCACCCATCACTACCCATAATATACTCCACTTGGACCTAGGAACAAAGCCCAAACAACCTTGAAGGCATCGGAACACCGGAGATGACGAATTAAGAACACCCAAAACCTAGGGTTCTGACGGGTTTGAGTGAAATTGAGGCTTTTCCCGGCCAAATTGGCCTTAGTCACAGGTATAAAAGTTGCTCTACTCACTGAGATCTTTATTTCTGTAAAGTTTGAGAATTTTTAGAAATAGTTGAATTTTCCGGCGAGTCGTGACGGCAAACCGCCACCCACGGTGGCGCGTGGCCAGGGGGTCATCGATGTTATTTTTAGGCTAAATTAGATACCCGGAGCTCATATTTGATATACGTATGACGTAATTTGATTGTTTGAACTTAGTTTCATTACGATACCTTACTTGATCAAAATATAAATCGATGATCCGACCGTTGGATCATCACCAAACTTTAATGCATGATAGTGCGTAATATTTATGGATATTAGGAACGTACGGATCAGGAATCCGTCGTATGGATCTTCCCAAATTGGATTTGTAAGTTCACAAAATAAAACATTAACCGCCACTTGAAATTGCAATTGGCGGAGAGCTAGCCGTTGGATCATAGTGAAATTTTAGGATGATGTTTTAGAACCATAATGTGGATCTTTAGTAATTACTAATCGGAAATCCGAGGAGTGGATCTTCCGGATCGAGTTACGTAAGGTTGTGGACCCTACCGTCGATCTTTGACCGACGGTTGACTTTTAGTCAATAGGTCTCAAATCATTCTAGAACGTCTCTGAGGATGTGTTTTATGTAAGTTATATGTTTGATTGATACGAACTCTAAGATGTGGTTTTATAATTGTCCTGGGTGCCGATTGTTCGTGACGCCTCGATATTAGTGCTAAAGAGTTATGAGTTGTAGCGAGGACTCCAGGTGAGTGGGCTTTTGTTTTCTATATATACTTATAAACATTTTACGATTCCCATAAACTATTTTAAATGAATTTACGATTTAAATGCCATATGAATTACATTACATGTTAGTATATACATTAGTATAGTTATGCATATTGTTGTTTGGCGCTGCAGACGCTCAGGTAAATATCAGGTGAGTATATATTTATATTGATGGTAATGATGGTAGTGTGTATGGTTATGATGAGTTGCATTAGAGCTTAATATCCTGCACCCTAGTGTTAGTGCTCCGCCCAAGATCAGGGCATAGCCTTCACGTGATCGTTCACCTTCCGCACCACACACTTACCTTGGATCTAAGGCAGGTGCCAGCCTGTCATACAGATCACATTAGGTGGTTCCGACTCGTAGGTGACTTGCAATACTTCGCACAACCTTCACGTGATTGTAGCACTTGAGCGTATTTATTTACACTTAGCCTGTCGTACAAACCACCTTAGGTGGTTCCGACTCGTGTGCAGGATTTGACTGATAAGATATAGACACAGCCTTAGAGGTCACGTTAGGTGACTCCGGCTGATATGTCATTTTATGTTGATTCATTTCACTTGGCTTACTTATGCATTATGGAGATGATTGGCATGGCATACATGCGGGTTTTACTACTCTCGAGCATGGTTTTTTTTTATGTACTATTTTCTGGAAAATTATACGAGTTTTACGATGAGGGGTTATTATTATTATTTTGGAAAGAGAAATGATTTTTAAAAGCTTTGTTTTTGCCCACTCACATTTTCGGTTTTACACCCCTCCAAGTTTTAGCTGCTGAAGGTTCTTATCGACGATGATTCATGCAATTCTTTGTATAGGTGGCTACTTCTGAGGGTATGATTCTTGCCCACACTAATGTACTTTACTTATGCTCTGACATCGCGTGTGAAATGGGTTCACACTTGCTCACCGCTCACTCTGGTAATTAGATATTTTAGGTTTAAATTTATTCACATTTTCCACATCATTATACTTTATGGCTTCGTCACCTTTCAGGTGTCGGCTATCACAACTCGATTTGGAGTCCTAGTGGACATTCTGGGTCGGGGTGTGTCATACATCCTCACCAGTCAACGGGCTCAAGCATGTAACTCCATCACATTCTTGTTCATCTCCTTCATAATTAAGTCTTTTGTCTTCCTCCCGACCACCATCATCCTCTCCGTTATATTTTCTCCCACCGGTATCATCATTTGTCAAGACACGCTTTCCACTTCGAATAATTTGGTACTGTTGCTACTCAGAAACCAAATTATTCATTGAGACATTTCGTCAAATAGATTACGTGCAAGAGTGCACTAGACAACTGCGTCGAATTTGAAGCTTGATCTTGAAACCCCAGACTGTATAGATGAAAACCCAAAACTAATTCATCTTGAAACACCATTCATCTTATGTCCCTAAAAAACCATCTACAAATTTGTTGTCAAAATTTTTTCAGGATACATAAAATATCGAGTTAATTAACTGATTTCCAAAAATATTGCGGATATGGTTCCCTATCGTTTCCTAATTTTTTGGATATTTTCATAGAAATATCGAGCATATGCAAGATATTTCAAACATTAGTTTTATATGAGTACTCTATTTAAAAAATGGATGGAGGGGAAAGGGGAAGTTGATAAATATTAAATAGTGATGATACATGCTTCAAAGCATATTTTAGTTGGATAGCACATGGTGTCACAACTAAAAAGATTTTCCTTTAAATTTGTATTTTCTCTTTTTGATAAAAGAACTCATATTATTTTTTATGTCATATACCATTGCACGTCAAGTCATCCCCATAGGTTTTTTTAGAAGGGGACATTTGAAATTTATATTTGTTTTATCAAATTTTCCCATAGAGGATAGTGGGCTTTAAAGTATTTTTCTTTTGTCTCAAATCATTGAGCAACTAATAATATTTTAAAATGGGAGGGTCTACTTGCCTTTATTAGTGAAAGGCCCATTAAGTCTCAAATAGGCCAATCATTGTTTGTTGCCATGCAACTTGTTTTTGTTGAATTTGCACATGATTCGTGTGTAAATGGGGATTGCACCCGACACACTTCAACGGTATATCAAGTGTCATAATACAAGTTATTAGATACTTTAAAGAAAAATTTCAACTACTTATATTACGACACTTAATGTACATATTGAATTTCCGGCACACTGAAAAATTTCTTCTTACACATCCTCTAATACAAACATCAATTTTGTGTATTAAAAGATATACATGCAAGGAGACTATTCGACCAAACAAAAAAGGGACCAGAATAGTGAGAAGAAAAAGTTGAAGTGAACATTGTCTTGTTTGGTTTTCATCAAATCCAAAAGCATCCGAACAAGATGATCGGTTTGATTCAATTTTGGTTTCGTTTGATTAAATTCTGTTTTATTTGGGCATGAACTCAATACTCATTAGTCAAATTAAGATCGGTTTGGTAGTACTTATAATGGTTAAAACACTTGCAAAAATGTTTACTTGAAAAAAGATAATTATTTAAGAATAAGTGCGTGTTCAAGAAGTATTTCTAAAATTCTTTTCTGTAAAGTACTTGAGTATTAATAATATCATGTACTTCTACTACAAGTGGTTTGAAACATGAGCAGAAATACTTTGTATGAAGGCACGTATCTAATGAGAAAGACTTGCTTACACATGTCAAGACGTAAATATGACATCTTAAACTAATAAAACATCTCCAAGTACTTTTATTTTGTCAGACATTTCACGATGATTTAGGACACCACCAAATTGGTGTCTTTATTTTATGTAAGTCATCTAAACATGCCTAAAAGCCTTATGTCGATTTATACCTGAGAAAACAACTTACATGACACTAGATGTCATGGGTACACATTAGCAGTGTTGTCATATCCTATGAGTCATTGCCTTAGGCCATCTCCAACCATAAGGCTAAACATAGCCTCATTCAAAATTATAACCCTGCAAGAAATTAATTTTTAATAAATAATATTAAGATATATTCATACACTATCTTCAATGAAGAGACTAAACATAAGTCCCTTAATAATTTATTAGTTTTAAGTTTATTCAAGAACTTGGGTCCAATTTTTTTTGTTTTTTTTTTTTGTCAAACTAAGTTACTTTCATTAAATAAAAAAACTAGTACAAGAAAAAAGAGCCCAAAAGGCAGCCCATAACCTAAATATAAGCCCAACAGGGACAAGCAAATACAACAGAAAGCCTAAAAGGACCCAGTTGAGAAACAACAAAAAACCCTAAAAATGAAGAGGAAACTAGCATCCACCACCAAGTCAGTTGACGCGCCTTCATCGTGAGGCCATCACCACCAATAGAACGAATGAAACGGAACAACTAGATCAACAAAAAATGGGGGTGAGTGAGCCACCCGTGTAGTGAGCGCTCCCATAATCATACCAAATAGCGTTAATTGCACTTTAACAGCGACCAGAAATCAAAGTGCACCGCTAAGGAGAAGCACCCGGGCTGAGTAGTAATGGTTGGTAGTTGAGGACATGCAACGGAAAAAAGCATCAGAGAAAACCCGATCTGAGACAAACTCAGGGGAATTGAGACAAAGCCCAAAGAATTGAGACAGAGCTCAAGGAAAGCCAAAGTAAAGCAATAGTACAGTAATGCAAGAAAAAAAAACCAGAAACAGAGGATTAGAAAAAGGAAAGTAAAGGAAAGCTTGAAAGGGGGAAGCAAAGGGAGTGGTGGGGGAGGGGCACAAGGGGAAGAAAGGTGTCGGGAAGGGAAGAAGTGGGGGAAATCAGAGGAAAGGGTGGAAACCAAAAGAACATGGTGGAAGAAAGGGGAAGATGGATGTGATAAAAAAAAATAGGGAGAGATGGTGAGAAAGGGAGGAAACAAGAGGGTGGAAGAAAGGGTGAGAGTGAGTTTAAGAAGTTTGGGGGTTTTTGGGAGAAAGAGGGGCACAAAGTTATCCAATTTCTATTGATAGACCATAGTTTGCTGGACAAAAAAAAGACCATACAGTATTTTTGGATCTCCCATCAAAATGCACCATTGAAGGTAAAATATTGAAATGGAAGAAAAACAGCATAACCCTCTCCTTCTTCACGAGTCGCTAGTCCTCCACTACAAGTAAATTTTTCACAAAATCTCTCTCCTTCTCTTTCTGCTCTATGTCTCACTCTTGTGTGGATTTATCGATTGATTTTTACAGACCTGATTTTTTTTTTCGAAACATTTGATTTGCAGCTAGGGGTCCAGCATATCTAATTTCTTTTAAGAATTACCAATATGAGTTCTGTTGGATTATTTCAAACACTACTGTTGGGTTATATGAAGCCCTGGTGCTAGGCCCAAAAATGGGGCTGGTAGGAAGGTTGTTGTTGTTGGCCAGCCTGATACCATTTTGGCCGAAAGTATGGCCTAATAACTTTCATCAAATTATAATCCAACTATCCGGTTGATAAATTTTTAGTCTAAAAATAACGTTACGTTATGGATTAAACGCTTTAAACATGGGTACTCGACCAGTTCCATGTGATCATTAGACAATAAACTAACAAAGCCTAACAGATAATCACCGCCATGATACACACACACAACCACCTTATATATTCAACACCAACACCAACACCTACACCAACACGGTCCAACACCAAGTCACCAAGACAGCGACCGATATTTCCCAATTTGCCTTTCCCAAATAAATAAAAAACCAACAAAAATAAAATAAAATAAAATAAACGAATATATGTATAAAGGTCTCCTCCTTCTTTTCTTTGTTCTCCAGTCACTTTTTAGGGTTTCATTCCTCCGTTTCCCCTTTCACACTCTCGTCCTCAGTACGTTTCTCTAATCGAAAAATCGAACTGGAATTTCATTTGTCAATCCCTATCGCTGTATAATCCAATCAATTTTGTTCCCGAATAATACAGGTTCGCGTTCAATTGCGGATTTTTAGGATTTTTTTGTTCCAATAATTTATAGTGCGAATAATCTAGGGTTTCAGATTGGGGGTTTTGCTCCTGCTGAGCTGAATTCGACAAAGGTTCGATCTTTTCATCTTCCTAGGGCTTTCGGATTTGACGCAGGCGACAATCGGATCCGCTATGGTGTGATCGCCGCTCGGTGGCGAGCGAGTGAAACGAATTTCCGGGGGTTGGGGTTCTTGTATGGAAACTCGGAGCCGGAAGCGGGCGGAGGCCACCTCAGCAGCCCCTTCTTCTTCTTCGTCTGGTCGCACCACTCGTTCTTCCAAGCGCGCTCGTCTCTCTGCTTCTTCATTGTCTTCTGTTAGCCCCACTCCGATTACGACCCGGTCCCGCGCCTCTCGCACCCAAAACGAACCTGCACCCGCCGCACCCATGGACCCCACGAACGAATCGTCCGGCTCGCGCGGCCGCCGCAACAAGAGTTCCGATAAGGATGGCTCGGATAAAGGGAAGGAGAAGGAGCATGAGGTTAGGGTTAGGGATAGGGAGAGAGAGAGGGAGAGGGAAAGAGAGAGGGAAGCTGAGAGGAACCTAGGGTTGAATATGGATGCAGGTGGAACTGGCGACGACGATGACAATGATAGCGAAGGCGGTGTTGGAATTTTGCACCAGAACTTGACTTCAGCGAGTAGTGCCCTTCAGGGGCTTCTTAGGAAGATCGGTGCCGGACTGGATGACCTGCTTCCTTCTTCGGCTATGGGTTCGGCTTCGTCCTCGCACCAGAGCGGGAGGCTGAAGAAGATTTTATCTGGGTTAAGAGCTGATGGGGAAGAAGGGAAACAGGTGGAAGCTTTGACTCAGCTGTGTGAAATGCTTTCAATTGGAACTGAGGAGTCGTTGAGCACATTTTCGGTTGATTCATTTGTGCCTGTACTTGTGGGATTGCTAAATCATGAGAGCAATCCTGATATTATGCTTCTTGCAGCTAGAGCACTCACTCATCTTTGCGATGTGCTTCCATCGTCTTGTGCCGCCGTGGTACATTATGGTGCTGTTTCTTGCTTTTGTGCAAGGTTGTTGACGATTGAGTACATGGACTTGGCAGAGCAGGTTTGTTTTTGTTGTTCATATGTTAAGTTGATGGCTGTGTAATAAGCATAAGTATTGGTATTTCCTGAGAATTTTTTTCTATATGTTTTTTTGTGCACATTTTAGAGGTACGTTTGGATTACTCTGTTCTAATTTCTACGTTTGTTATGATGCAAACAGTCACTGCAAGCTCTCAAGAAAATATCACAAGAACACCCAACTGCCTGTCTTCGAGCTGGTGCTCTTATGGCAGTGCTTTCTTATCTGGATTTTTTCTCCACAGGAGTCCAGGTAATCCTGCTAGTTAACTTTTCACATTGTAATTTAATTAGGTATATGCTGAGTAAGGTTTTATTTTTACTTTGGATTTTCTTCAACTGTTTCTATGTTACAGCGTGTGGCATTATCAACTGCTGCGAATATGTGCAAGAAACTTCCTTTAGATGCAGCTGACTTTGTGATGGAAGCTGTCCCATTGTTGACAAACCTTCTGCAGTATCATGATGCAAAGGTAAGTTCATCTTTCCAGAGTTTCCAAGTTAAAACAGCAGAAGTCTATCTAGTTTTCGTTTCCATTGCATAATGTTCCCCTTTTGTTATTATGTAGGTTTTGGAACATGCTTCTGTATGTCTGACACGAATTGCTGAAGCATTTGCATCATCTCCTGACAAACTTGACGAATTATGCAACCATGGGCTAGTTACTCAAGCTGCGTCCCTTATTTCCACCAGCAATTCTGGAGGTGGTCAGTCAACTCTAAGTACACCTACTTATACTGTGAGTCCAGTTTGTTTTTAGTTTTATTTTTTATTTATTTTGATACTTGAACATTTACCACATATGCCCGTGAAAAAGTTTCAAACTTTGACTTGAAAACCATCCAGGGTTTAATCCGACTACTATCAACCTGTGCAAGTGGTTCCCCATTAGGGTCTAAAACTTTGCTTCTTCTTGGGATCAGTGGAATTCTTAAAGATGTACTTTCAGGTTCTGGAATTTCTTCTAGCACATCAGTTTCTCCTGCTTTAAGTAAGCCACCAGAGCAGGTAATTTTTTTTTTGTTGGTTACATTTTAGCTTCTCCGTTTAATTAGTTCTTCTGTTTAGGTAAACTGAAAAGTTTTTATTCTGAGTATGTACCTACGTTACATTTGTAAGCGAAAGATTATTCTGAAAGTTAATATATTTTCTGCGCATTTATAACTTATGACATAGAATCAGTTTCTTTTGAGTTGGGTTGAAAATGGTATTGATGGTGCTGTTATCAAGCTCTTTTTTCAGTTGGGTTGAAATTCACATTGATGGTGGTGTTATCAAAATATTTTTTTAGTAGGGTTGAGTTGGGAAATTGCATGTTTTTCATGGGAGTTCATCCATGAGAGAGCATCAGTACAGGGTTTGTAACTGAATGGTGTGTAATATGGACATCTATACCACGTGGAACTTCATTGGACCTTCTATAATCACTTGGAGATAACATTGAAAACTAGTCTAACCGCCCTTTGCGTCGGGTAGTTTATCTGGACGGCTAAAAGCAGCAAACTTGGTTGGTTTAGAATTGTTGAGTGGGTTTAGAATTGTTAGTGTAAAGTTTTTTATATGGTGGTTACTAATTTTAAATCTTGCAATTTATTCTTATTATTGTTATTTAAATTCTTTTGATTTTTTATACTCTGGCTAGATCTTTGAGATTGTCAATCTGGCAAATGAGCTACTTCCTCCATTGCCACAAGGAACCATTTCCATTCCATCCAGCTTCAATGTATTTATGAAAGGTCCTGTTGTGAAAAAGTCGTCTGCTAGCGGCTCTGGGAAACAAGAAGACACCAATGGAACTGGTTCTGAGGTTTCAGCTCGTGAGAAATTATTGAATGAACAGCCTGGGCTTCTCCAGCAATTTGGAATGGATCTCCTTCCTGTTTTAATACAGGTCAGTATTTGGCATTCAGCTGATTTTATTAATTGTTTATATTTGATAATTGATTTTTGTGTACCTGCCAAACAGATTTATGGTTCTAGCGTTAATGGCCCTGTTCGCCACAAATGTCTTTCAGTAATTGGGAAATTAATGTACTTCAGCAATGCAGAGATGATACAGTCTTTATTAAGTTCAACAAATATTTCAAGGTATCCTATACTTCTTTATCAGATCTCTTGATATGATGACAGCATGGTACTACAGTTACTAACTTGTATGTTATTATATGATTTGATAGTTTCTTAGCCGGTGTCTTAGCATGGAAAGATCCGCATGTCTTGGTTCCTGCTCTCCAAATTGCTGAGATACTCATGGAGAAGCTTCCCAATACTTTCTCCAAGGTGTTTGTGAGAGAAGGTGTTGTTCATGCCGTGGACCAACTTATCTTACCTGGTACTCCAAATTCAGTTCCTGTCCCAGTATCTTCTGCTGAAAAGGATAGTGATCCTGTTCCTGGAACATCATCACGTTCTAGGCGTTATAGACGACGCAACAGTAACTCAAATCCAGATGGAAATTCATTGGAAGAAACTAAGATTCCCCCTTCAGCAAATATTGGTTCACCTCCAAGTTCAGTGGAGATTCCTACTGTTAACTCCAGCCTTCGAATGGCTGTCAGTGCATGTGCTAAAGCTTTTAAAGACAAGTACTTCCCTTCAGATCCTGGGGCTGTTGAAGTTGGAGTTACAGATGATCTATTACATTTAAAGAATCTATGCATGAAGTTGAATGCAGGTGTTGATGACCAAAAAACGAAAGCAAAGGGAAAGTCGAAAGCTTTTGGGTCTCGCTTGGTTGATAGTTCTGCAAGTAAGGAGGAGTACATGATTGGTGTGGTATCTGAGATGCTAGCCGAACTAAGCAAGGGGGATGGTGTATCCACTTTTGAGTTCATTGGTAGTGGTGTTGTTGCAGCATTGCTCAACTATTTTTCTTATGGGTACTTCTCCAAGGAGAGGATTTCGGAAGCTAATTTGCCCAAGCTTCATGAGCAAGCACTGAGAAGATTTAAGTCATTTGTTGCTGTTGCTCTTCCTTTCAGTATTAATGAAGGAAGTGTAGCACCAATGACTGTCCTCGTTCAGAAGCTCCAAAATGCTTTGTCCTCCTTAGAGCGTTTTCCGGTTGTGCTGAGTCATTCATCTAGGTCATCCACTGGGAGCGCACGCCTCTCCTCTGGACTTAGTGCATTATCTCAGCCCTTTAAGTTGCGTCTTTGTCGAGCACAAGGAGAAAAGACCATCCGAGACTATTCATCGAACGTTGTTCTGATTGATCCATTAGCAAGTTTAGCTGCTGTAGAAGAGTTTCTTTGGCCTCGAGTACAGCGAGGGGAATCTGGTCAGAAGCCTGCTGCCTCTGCTGGAAACTCGGAATCTGGAACTACACCTACAGGTGCTGGTGCTTCATCTCTGTCTACTTCAAATCCTGCTTCCACCACTCGTCGCCATTCAACGCGATCCAGAACATCTGTGAATATAGGAGATACAGCTAGGAGGGAACCATCACAAGAGAAGAGCACAAGCTCATCAAAAGGGAAGGGTAAAGCTGTTTTGAAGCCTTCTCAGGAGGAAGCAAGAGGACCTCAAACGAGAAATGCAGCTCGTAGACGAGCAGCTCTTGATAAAGATGTTCAAATGAAGGCCACAAATGGGGACACTACTTCTGAGGTTTGTTACTGATACCAAAGTGACATTCATAATTATTATTATTATTATTAATTGTTGAATTATGCAGTGTTTGGGTTATTTTTGTTCATGCTAACAAACACTTCTGGTAGTACTTTTTCACTAATCCAATCTCTTTCTTTGCATATCTGATGGGTTTTGATATGGCATTGGGGTTCCGATATGGATTCAGTTTGCATCCAAGCTTATTGTGTTGATTATCCAATTAAAGATGTAAATTCTAACAGAGAGAATTATGAGAAGGTCTTGTTCTGATGGGCTACTTTATTCAACAAAGGGTTTATTGGGTATTTGGTGAAACCAAACCTTGTAAGGGAATTTAGAATGGTATGTGGGGTAAGGCAGTGCATTAACTTTGGTGTCCCTATAATGTAGCCTCCCCGTTGCTCTTTAAGCACTTATCTTTTAATGCTAAAATTTCTTTATTGGTTGAAGTTGGTTGGCAATTCACTTCCTTAGATATCTCATCCGTATGAGGTTTGTTTAATACACTACGACCTCTTTCTAGTGTATTTTTCTTTTCGATTTATTTGGTTTGGAGGTAATCGCTGCCATAGTTCACCCATATCTGCCTTTTACATATTTCTGTCTGAACAGTCATTGATGTTGTCTTTCTGTAGGATGAGGAATTGGATATATCGCCTGTTGAGATGGATGAATTGGTTATTGAAGATGATGATATCTCAGATGACGAAGATGATGACCATGATGTATGTTATTTGAGTCTTCAATTTTTATTGTCCTGAACAGGAGATATTGGATACTTTTGAGTATTTTACTTGTTGCTATTATGGGTACTTTTGCAGGTCCTAAGAGATGACTCTCTTCCTGTTTGCATGCCGGATAAAGTACACGATGTCAAATTGGGAGACTCAACTGAGGATGCTACTGTAGCTTCAGCCACAAGTGACAATCATACTAACCCAGCTTCTGGCTCTAGTAGCAGAGCTGCTACAGGTAGAGGCTCAGATTCTGCTGAGCATAGGAGTAGTAATTCTGCTTATGGTTCAAAAGGTGCAATGTCATTTGCTGCTGCCGCCATGGCTGGGCTTGGATCTGCCAGCAGGGGCATTAGGGGAGGCAGAGATAGACAAGGACGTCCTATTTTTGGCAGTTCTAGTGATCCTCCTAAGTTGATTTTTACTTCTGGAGGGAAGCAGCTTAATAGGCATCTGACTATCTATCAGGCTATTCAGAGACAGCTTGTGCAGGATGAGGATGATGATGAAAGGTATGCTGGGAGTGATTTTGTGTCCAGTGAAGGTAGCAGGCTATGGAGTGATATTTACACTATCACATACCAGAGGCCAGACAATCAAACTGACAGGGCCTCTGTTGGAGGTGCAAGTCCTACAACTGCAACAAAATCTGGGAAATCTGCCTCTGCTTCCAATTTCAACTCTGAATCTCAATTGCATCGAATGTCACTTTTGGATAGTATTTTGCAGGGAGAGCTTCCTTGTGATTTAGAAAAATCTAATCCTACTTATAATATACTGGCACTACTGCGTGTACTAGAGGGCTTGAATCAGCTTGCTCCTCGCCTGAGAGCTCAGATAGTTTCCGACAGTTTTGCGGAGGGTAAAGTTTTGAATTTGGATGACTTGAGTACAACTGGTGCTAGAGTTTTTCCTGAGGAATTTATTAACAGCAAACTCACTCCCAAATTAGCCCGGCAAATTCAAGATGCCCTTGCATTGTGCAGTGGGAGTCTTCCTTCTTGGTGTTACCAGTTGACAAAAGCATGTCCATTTTTGTTTCCTTTTGAGACTCGGAGACAGTATTTCTATTCAACAGCTTTTGGATTGTCTCGCGCTCTGTACCGTCTTCAGCAGCAGCAGGGTGCTGATGGTCATGCAAATGAACGAGAGGTGAGAGTTGGGAGATTGCAACGGCAGAAAGTCCGCGTTTCCCGAAACCGGATTTTGGATTCTGCTGCAAAAGTAATGGAGATGTATTCCAGCCAAAAATCTGTGCTTGAAGTAGAATATTTTGGTGAAGTGGGCACTGGCTTGGGTCCTACGCTTGAGTTCTACACACTTTTAAGTCATGACCTACAAAGAGTTAGACTTGGCATGTGGAGGTCAAATTCTTCAATGGAGAAAACATCAATGGATATTGATGGAGATGAACCTAAAGATGGCAAAAGCAATGGTGACATTGTCCAAGCTCCGCTTGGGTTGTTCCCTCGTCCCTGGCCTCCAAACGCTGTTGCTTCTGATGGTAGCCAGTTTTCAAAAGTGATAGAATACTTTAGGTTGGTTGGGCGTGTGATGGCAAAGGCTCTTCAAGATGGGCGGCTATTGGATTTGCCACTATCAACAGCATTTTATAAGCTTTTGCTTGGTCAAGTAAGCCAGTGGAAGAATATAACCTTTTTCATTTCACATATAGTTTTATTGAAGTGGTTTAGTTTTATATTTTTACCAAAACAGTTTTGATGTAGAAATTAACCCATTTTCCTTCCTTTCTTCCCATTCCTTCAGGAGCTTGATTTACATGATATCCTTTCCTTTGATGCTGAGCTTGGAAAGACTCTGCAAGAATTACATAATCTTGTCTGGCGGAAACTATATTTAGAATCAAATGGTGATAATCGTGATGCCATTGTTGAATTGCATTTACGTGGAGTGTCAATTGATGACCTGTGTTTAGATTTTACACTCCCTGGCTATCCAGATTATGTGTTGAAACCTGGAGATGAAAATGTGAGCAAAATTGTCTTCTGGTTTATTTTTATTTTTGTGCCTTTTTACTTTTTTTGGTTTCTATTGTGCTTGTAATGACATTTTTAACATACTGTTTAATTTCTAGGTTGACATCAATAACTTGGAGGAGTACATATCTTTAGTTGTTGACGCGACAGTGAAGACTGGGATAATGAGGCAAATTGAAGCATTTAGAGCAGGGTTTAATCAGGTTCAGTTTTTTTTTTATCTGATTATTATTGAGTTAGTGCATTTTATGTGCCAGGATTCTTTCAAATGTCATTGTTTAGTTCAATGTCCTGCTGCGATTGTAATTAATATGCATTATTTTATTATATCTTCCAACTGCAAGTGAACTCAAACCTATGAAGGTTTCGGGGGAAGGTGATGGTGGTGGAGGGGAGAAGGAATTTGAAATTTATTGAATAAAAAGGGTGTATGCTTCACCTGGTGTTGAGTAGGTTGCTGGACCAGGCCTATCACTGTAGTTTATTAACTTTTTGGTCTGGTACTCACTAGTTTTATTTTGTAATTATTTTATAAGTGCCTCTCTCTAGCTTAAAACCTGGTAGTTAGTCTTCAATTGTGATAGTTGTATTTTTCTCTGTGCGCTGTACTCACTAGTTTTATTTTGTAATTATTTTATAAGCGCCTCTCTCTAGCTTAAAACCTGGTAGTTAGTCTTGAATTGTGATGGTTGTATTTTTCTCTCTGCACCGTGTGAGAATTTTCTCTTCTGTCCAATTATTAATTCCATTTGTGTTTACTACGTGACTTTCAGGTCTTTGACATATCGTCTTTACAAATATTTACTCCACATGAGTTGGACTATCTGCTTTGTGGTCGTCGAGAGTTGTGGGAGGTAATTGTTTACTTATTTCCCTTAGCTAAATTACACTATTTTAATTGGAACATTGCTAACTTATTTTATCTTTTTTCCTTCTGATCTTTTGCAGGCGGAGACCCTTGCTGATCATATAAAGTTTGATCATGGATACAATGCCAAGAGCCCTGCAATACTTAATGTAACTTCTTGTTCTGTATCCATGGGATTGCTCTGGGGATGAATTGTTCTGTTTTGTTCTTATATGGGTCTTGTTTATAATTTTGTAGTTGCTCGAGATTATGGGTGAGTTCACGCCAGAGCAGCAGCGTGCCTTCTGCCAGTTTGTTACTGGTGCACCTCGGCTTCCACCTGGTGGTTTGGCGGTGCTGAATCCAAAACTGACGATTGTGAGAAAGGTATGGTACAACTAATTTACATACAGGTGGGCTGTTGCAATTCGTTCCTTACGCAAATGCAGTATAAGATGAGTGTTTCGAGTGATGTATCCTATAAAATTGAGGATCTATTTTTTTGGGCATCTGTTGAGTAATTCATTGATAACGTTATGTTTAGAATGGTCATGCTTACTTGGGATGGTGTTAAATGATTCAATTTTTGGTGCAGCATTCTTCAACCGCAAATAATGCTGCAACCAACGGGACCGGGGTTTCAGAGTTGGCAGATGATGACCTGCCCAGTGTCATGACATGCGCTAATTACCTGAAGCTTCCTCCTTATTCAACCAAGGTATTATTGTTTTCAGTTTATTAATGCACGAACATATAATTTCCGTCATATACTGGAATTATTATTGATATTGCGTGCTGTGACTGATGCTTCAAACAGGAAATTATGTTCAAGAAATTATTGTATGCAATCAGTGAAGGGCAAGGATCCTTTGATTTGTCATGAGCTTTTTGGGATTAGCCATATTGATCCGTGTATATTAATTACATTCAAAACAATTAGGGGTGTTTTGTCTTCCGCTTGCAATTAATTAGCCTTAGCCTTGGATGACTTTTGATGTTGGAAGTGGCATTTCTACTTCTCCACTCAAATAATGGCTTTTGTCGTTGGCGCGGTCTAAACTTATCAACATTGTTGAGGTCAGTTTCTTTACGTTTTCTGATGGTTCTCCGTTGTTTCGGTACCAAAGTTGCAAATATTTTGATTCTTCACGCATTGCTATTCACTGTGTTTGTGCTTTTCTTTGAATTTACTTGGTTTGGTTCTGAAGTTGGTCGTCTTCGTTTCAGGTTGGATCGACGCAATTTTAAACTGTAGAGAGTGAATGGAGAGAGCCGTTTGAGCCGCCAAGGACTGTAAATAAATATAGGGTGATAGAATATACATGTATGGCGGTAAAAAGGATGAAAGGGAAACAAAAACATGTGAAACATTTTTATGCCTTGTAATTTCATTCCAATTCTGATTTCAAATAAATTTGTTCCAGCTTATTTCCATTTTTCTTTGCATGTCGTAACGAAACCGAGTGGCTAGCGTCCGGCCGCCGGTGCCTGGTCGCTGGTGGCCTGGTGGCTGGTATAAAGAAACCGAAACTAATCATCAAACCACGACATTAGGAATAGGAAGAAACAAACCATATGTCAAGTTGCTAGTTTTGCACCAACTAGCCTTCTGTCTAGCTATGTTTTTCTTGGGTGGTCTCAAGTTCAATTTCTCTGGATTCGAAAAGAAGTTGCTAATTGTACATTTAAGGCTTCGTTTGTTAGAAAGCATTGGCTTGGATAGGGCCGTATAGTATATTTAAGGGAACGATAACTTCTTTATTTTGTCCAAGTTGTTTGACATGAAGAAAATATATATCCCTACTAATTCCCATAAATATGATAGGATGAAAGAAACAAGCTATCTTCATGATTAACCTTCAACTCGGACGAGATGAGGAGGAAGTCATTCAATTCTTCCTTCAAAATAACTTCAATATGGTGAATAGTCTTATCTAAGGCGTCTCTGAGATAATAAAGAGAGATGATTGACCCATGTTTAAATTTTTTGTTTTTAAACTTTGTTTTTATGTTGGAGGTGAAAGTCAATTTCTTCTTGCTTATAAATCACAAGCCGACATATATTGAAGTAGTTGATCAAAACAATGAAGATCAAAATTTCTGATACATGAAGAAAGGAGATTCTCTTAACATGTAAGCAACTAAGTATTTTTAATTTTAAATTAGTTTCACTTTCAAGTTTTTGTTTCATACGTTCTTCATGTCTCCATCTTCCTTTCACCCCTCTTGATTCGTATTTTCTTCCACACACTTTCTTTCTATCTTTATCCAGAAAAATTAAAAGTGCAACCTAAAAAGTGAATGATTATCAAACGGGCCCTAATCTTGTGCATCTTTCCGGTGAATAGCGTTGTGTTTATTTGTTGAAAAGTTTGAATGGTTTTCTTTCTGTTGGTGGTAAGACACTGTGCATAAAGAAGCATATATAAGTATCTTCCTCGTATGCAGCTTTGCATTTTTCACGACCAAAGAAAGTGAGTGTTTCTGGCAGACACTTGTAGTCTGATGTATCAAAGAAGATGAACTTACAATAATTTTTTAATATTTTTGGCAAAATCATAATGTCATGCCCCTTGATTATGTTACTTGTAAAACAAGTTTTGCCTCGTTTGCTCAAGATAAACCACTTGATCGATCAGCTTCAAGTGATGAAAACAAAGCTTTACAGGACATGTTTTACTAAGAACATATATTTTGAGCTTCCAAGATCCCAAATTCTACTTAGCCATCTCAAACCACCGCAAACTAGCTGCAGGATCTTCAGTTCTCCCCGAAACATTTCTATCAAACCCTCTGACCCCTTAGTGGGAACACTTTACTTGGATCGCAAGTGTTTTGATCTTGACATCTGGGCAAGGATCCACTTTGAAGAATAGCTTGGGGTCACTAGGGACTGTACATGTAGTCTGTCCTAAGCACTTCTGAAAAAAGCCAAAACAAAAACATCGGTTAGAACTTCAGAATTCATAATTTATCACATTGGTTGAAGAACCTGCATTATGCCCAGGGAGCTTTTTACCTCTTCAACGATCTTCTTGGTTCCTGGAGCATCACATTTGCCAATGGCATAGGTTCCACATGCGCCTTCAGGACTACCAAAGCTTGCAAACTCAACAGCAACAATCTTTTTGTAGTTTGGACACTTGAGCTGAGCAGTTGCACCAGGGACGCCTGCAACAACTTTGAACTTGCCTGCCTTTCTCTCGAATGCCTTAACGTGTGGAGGATGCATCTGTGTACTCATGGAACAGATTGTATCTCTGTTGACTGTTAGGATCTCAATGTCTTTGGGGTCAGCACCCTGCTCCTCCAATACAACAAGGAAATTTTTGCTCGGCTTGATAAGGGATCTTGGAATATGGTACCTGATCACAGGGATTGCAAATCGCAACTTAACTTTGCAGTTTTCGTGGAGATTTATATTGATATATTGCATCACTATATCAGAGTGTACGCTTTTTCCAGTGTGTAATTTCACTTACTCAGCTTGAGTAGGCTGTCCAAGAGGAGAGAGGTAGCTCATCCAATGCCGCCCGATGCTTAAACCATTCACCCAAATCATTCCCTTTCCCATTCCAGTCATCCGGATAGCAACAGGGTCTCTCCCTTCAGGAGCATCAAAATATGTCTGCAACAAAAGCATTGGATATGAAATACTGCAATGTAGAAATTGTTAAAACGAATCGGAGTTGAAAATGTTGGCTTCGGAAATTTTACCTTGTACCATGTGAGACCCCTTCCTTTGCCTACAGCTTTAGTCCATTGGACTTTCTGTGCTCCTTTTTCGGTGAACACTTGTAGATTTTCGCCATTCAAACCAACCTGAAAAATGGGAGCCAATAAAATTGGACATCATCTCCATTTCAATATTCCAAGGGAAATGATCATCGCACTCATGATTTCGCCTTCTGTCCTCCCTCTTAAGAAAAACGGAAGTGCAGAAATCATTTGCCTGTTATAACGAGAAGAAATTCAATGGTACATACCCTATGCCCCCAACCATTTTGTGAGAGATCAATTGTTCCGGTATTCAGTCCCAGGACGTTTATAGTTCGGGGTCCCGCGTATCTGTGCTCCATGTATGCTCCACTATCCTTCATCGATGGAGAATAAATTAGTCAGCACCTGTTTTAAACCCTAAACCCTACTCAAACAGTACCATTCAAATTATGAGCTGACTTACTGGGAGTCCCACTGTCATGCAAAGCAGTGATATGTGATTGATCCCTTGTTTGAATGTGACAGGTCTTTCGAAGACAAATCCCTTCTCCTCGTGGCTTCCATGTTCACTTCCTGAAAACATCCTCGAATCGCTTAGTCATAAAGTCATAAGAAAGTGCAGGGCATGCCCTGTCACTAACCTTGACATTGACATTGACAAAGTATGGACGGATGTAATGTATGCAGGACTGTTGCTGTGCTCTTACCAATATATTCACCATTGACGAATACGCCCATTGCGTGACCAAGACTTGGGATTCGGATAACTGGGCGAATAGAATCCTTCATCGGCAAGTCATATGGACCCAGGTTAAGGCTGCAATCACAAAAAAATTGTCATGCCAGCAGTAAAAGTCAAATTTTTGTAAATCCTAACATGTGCACGCATGAACTTACCTAGTGGTGAACCATCCATAGTCTGTGGCATCTTTGAGCAAGTGGTAAAGTTCCTGTGGTTTCCTTTGATTCACTGGCACTTGCTCAACGGTCGGAATTGGTTCTGGAGACATTTCCCAGTTGAGTTTATTAGCAGCCTTTGATCGAACAAAGTTCCTCGAATTATGCTGTGACACAATCTGTTGAGAATTGAAGACCACGGTCTTGCAATCCGGGAGTATGCTAATGGAATGTGGTGGCAGGAAATACTCCTGCCCACGCCAAGTGACACTTGTTTCTAGTTTTGAGTGGTTGTTTGCCAAGAAAGCAACACAAATGTCTGTTCCGGGCCTCTCATAGAAACGAGCCTACAAAGCAGAAAGGATTTAACGTATTAGTGACACTTTCTTCTCCTTCTCTTCCTGCGTAATTCTCGATTTATGGGGACATGCCGATACTTGCCTCAGTTTCTTTGCCCAACCTTAGTACTCCAGAAGCTCCTGCCAACAAAGGCTTCTTGCATAGATTCAAAGCCTTGTGCAAGTCCCTTAGGTGACTCCATTTCGGCTCCCTTTGCAAACCTGCATCGAAAATAAAATAAGCCCTGGTTATATGATGAGAAACCATCTAGAATCATCATCGTAGATGAAATTTTTTTTAAGATCTTTTACCATATTCATCGAGAGGAGCTTCGTCATAGTATCGAGTTGTTGTGAAAATAGCACTTGTTCTTCCAAAGTTTGTTCCACCATGGTACTGCAAGGGTAAAATAAGGTTGCCTTATATAGCATTCCGCAAGTGATGATTTTGTAAATAATTAAAGGTGACCGATTAATTACCATATAGTAGTTGGTTAGGGTTCCGTCCTTGGAGAAAAATCGAGCAACTGAAAACGCAATGTCTTCTGCCGATCTTTGTGAAGGAGGATCACCGAATACTCTGTACCTGTTAATCATGAAAAAGAAGAAATGTGGTCGGAAAACCGGTGTTTTTTTTTTTTTTTTTATACGCTCACTAAATATTCTGTATATCTACTCACTGAGCAGTCCAGTTCTCAGTCCATAGAGAAGGCTTATGAGGCTTATTAGGGCCTGCAAAAGTGTCTCCACAGTGCCTTCCATTGCAAGTATTAATCTGAGCACAAGAAAGATTATTTTTCTTTACGATCAAAGGACAGAAAAAACAGATAAAAAAACTTCGTTCTACCGGTAAATTTTACTGCTTAATTTGTCTTAGAATCAACGGAAATTAAGTTTGCAAACTTACGATTGGATCAGGAGCATTCGTCTGTTTGCACATGATCCATGGCACGCCGATGTTCTGCGCAAGCGCCATATTCGCTGCCCACTGCACATAATTGGTCCCCAACTCTTTATATGCAAGCTGGACATGAGTATACTCATTTTCAATCTGTGTCATGAAACATAATAGGTTAGCCCGATCAGAAGAATAACGCTTCCCCGGAAGTAACAATTTTCGGAGTGGAACCAAGTACCAACCTGGGCTAAGATGATTGGACCACCCTGTGGAGCAAATAGCTTCTCATCTTTCATCATCTTCATTATCTTCGTCACGTAAGCCTCCATGTGTTGCTGCAAATGGAATTTAAGGTCTTATAATATTAGTCACTGGCTCCTCAAATCATACTGGTTTTGCACATTGAGGTGTGATGTACCTTGTATGCTGGATTATCCGAACGGAAGATGATGTTTGGTTCCTCCCTCAGCCAATATGGAAGCCCTCTAAATGGAAATTTGTTAGAATTAATTCACCATTGAAAGGGAATTAAGATGAACATCAATGTTACAAAATTATATATGTATATACCCGTGGTTCCATTCGGCTTGGATGAAAGGCCCTACCCTGAGGGTGACATACATATTGTTCTCCTGAACTAGCCTGATGAACTTCACCACATCGGCGTTTCCCTCGAAATTCCACTGCAACACTAGAACAAGATTTAGTGCAAGCCATAATTTTCACAGTTTAATTTCACATTATCCATTTAATTTAAGAAACAATCTGTATACTTTTCATAGTACCTTGCCTTTCACGGGCTCATGAAGGTTCCAAAAGACGTAAGTTTGAATCACGTTCAAACCTCCCCGCTTAGCCTTCTTCAGAAGATCAGGCCACATCTGAAAAAACTCAATTGAGAATAAACGTTAACAATCGAATTTCATCACCAAACACGAAATATAAAATTAGAAGATAGACGCGGGAGCTAGTAGCTCCATTTCTTCAGAGCATTCACTCCTGCACCTCACTGAGGATAACATACATATTGCTTTCATTTTAATTAATCTCCTTTGTGCAAAAAGAAATATAGAAGATAGACATTTTAAAAAACTTACATCCACCGTGCTCCGCGGATAATGAATTGAACCCGACAAGAAAATCTCTCGTTTTCCATTGATCATGATGGACCTGCCATCATATGTCACCTGCCCGACTTCAAGTTTCTTCTCGCTCTTTCCAACAACCGGCTCTTCCCCTTCCACCGTATCCTCCACTGTTTCCCCATCCGCAGCAGGAGCTGCCTTGTTACCTTTGGCATAACATAGACTGGGCGAGACCACCAAAAGAACAAAAGAAATCAACAGAACCCTCTTTGCTACCACCATTGTTATCACTTCAACACTCAAAATTCGACAAGCAAAACTGGTTCAAAAATTCCATCAAACATAAAAATATAAGGAGATAGATGGCTGATAATATACACACTATCGATCGAAAACTCGGGTTTCTAGCAATTTTTTTTCTGTGTGTGTTGGAAAATCTTATATGCTATTATTAGAAGAGAGAAAATCCGATTTTTTTGGGGTTGAATGTGGACTACGGCAAGGAGGGAAATATTTGCGGATGTGAAAGTTGATCCGAGACATTTGCATGTTTATATGGCAAATTTGTCTCTTTTTTTGGTTCTACATTTTGGACCAATTTCATATCCCACACAAATTTTCTTCCACTTGGCACTTTCCATTTTCCATGTTAAAGGTTTGGTTTGGGATTTAGGGTGAACCATTGTGTGTATCTTGGCTTACAAGTAAGAGGATCAAAAGAAAAAAGTTAAAGGATTAAATTGGGATCAAATAGATTGAATAAGATTGTGCATGTCATCTCACATTGTTAATTAAAATGCAAAGTTGGTAATTTGATATCCAGATTTCGATTCATTTCCAAAACCATTCACATATATCCAACCCATTTGTTCGTACCACTATTCACCATTCACCATTCGTTTTATGAGAGATCTTTGATGGATGTTGTACCAAGCATAAAACGAAGAGTGGAACACTAAAACAAGAGTTTATGAATCTTACGCTGCATGCAAATTCTACGAAGATAGGTCTTGTTGTAGAATTTCGTAAAACTGATTAAAACTCGTGAGAACTAGCTTTTTTGTAAAAAAAGCAAATGTTGAATTTTCTTAAGATCTCTAGAGCGGCCAGTTATAAAAGTGTTGAGCCACATAACTAATAATGATTCAAATTTTAATCTGAAATTGAAAAAAAAATCAATAAAATATTCTCGCCGCTCAAATCAATAAGGAAAATTTTATTTAAACCCATCTTATATCTCTCTACAACCTACTTACCCACTACACCATACTGTATTTAACTTATCTATTAATGTAGGAGTTAACCTAAATTATCCCACAAATCCAATCCAATATGTTAATTTATCTTCACACCCAAAATTGTTGAAGCAAATATAAACGTTGAATAGCTTTAAGCATGACCTTGGATTTGTTCATTGTTTCCAAAATGTAACAACTACGGCTAGGGCTGGAATTTTTTCTAAAAAATCCCAAACCAAACAAAAAAAATTCCCAAACCAATAATACCGAAATTTTCAGGATCCATATCGAACCGATTCCAAACCTTTTGGTACGGGAATCAGGATTATATATTCAATGGTTCGGGAATCTCAAACAAAACCAATATATATATATATATATACATTTATTTTGGTTACGTATGATTATTATTGTCCTTTTAAAAAAAAAATTGTTTTTTTATGTGTATGTATTTTACCTTAAGGTTTTGATGGTTGAGTTTATACTTCGATAGTTTTGGTAATGATGTTATGAACATATTGGGGTTGTTCGAAGGGAGTAAAGGATTTATCAAATTTGTTTTAAACAAAGGAAGCAGAGGAAGAAAGTGGTCTTGGACTGTTTTGCTTTTGCAAGTGTTGCAATCTTTGAGTGAACCTTAGTTCTGTTTGATCGATACGACTATAATGAGGTTAGAAATGCTTTGAGTATATCACTGACCAGGCTTGGCTGATATGGTACCATCATCTTCTTAATCAATTTTTAGATTCAATTAAAATTGAATTGGGATTACTGAAATACCGAAAATATTTCGAGAATTCCTAAAATTAGAAATACCGAAATTTCGGTTTGGAATTGGTCTTCAAATTCTTATCCCGAAATTTTTTTATTTAGGATTCGAAATTCCATTTTCGATTTGAGATCCCATATCAAACCACCCCTAACTACGGCTATGCCTCAAATTGTGTGGAAGGCAGTAGGAAACCTTTAGAAGGGGAATGTGGATTAGTTGAAGTAGAAATAGGTAAATTTGAACGGTATTAGGGTTATGTGATTAGGTAAATAATAAAAAAAAAATTGTCAGAGCGAGTGATTAGAAGCCATGAATTGGAATGTGGTGGATGTCTTGTTGTCAAGGTTAGGCCAAAAATTGTCAAACAGGTTGGCATATTGGAGTTTGAGCCCATGTAGCAGGGATCCGGCTTCTCTGCCTCCCAGTTCCATACACTCATATTTTGTACAGTTACGGTTAAATCACGTCAACATTTTATATTTATTTTTTTTATAGAGATAATAAGACAAAAAGCAATAGTGATATAAAATATTGATGTGACTTAATCGTGACCGCACAAATAAGAGGAGATGAGAGTGTATTAGGGATGGTTCGGTATGGGATACCGAACCAAAACATTTGTCCCGATTCCCAAACCAAAATTTTCGGGAATCCCAATTTCAATACCGATCCCAAACCAATTTTTCGGGAATCACAAAATATTTTCGGGATTTTGGGACAAATCGGGAATCCCGAAATAGTTTTGGGCTTTTGAGGTTTTGGACTAAATTTAACATATTATGCTTTTGGGCTAAAATCCAACCTTTTATATTAAAAATTTGGGCTTTTGGGCAGGCTGCCAATCTGCCCAATTTGTTGTTACACTAAAATTTGAATATACACAAATCTGCCAATCTAAATGCAATCTGCCAATCTGAAATATGTGCACAAATGGCTGAAATCTGTGCACAATAGCATCCTTAATCTGCCTATTCAATTTCTAATACACATGCATGCAATAAAAATAAATTAAGTGACAAATCCAAAAGCTAAAAAAATTAGTTACAAGCCAAGGTTTTATAATAAATAAAGTAACAAACCCAAAAGCAAAAAAATTAGTTATGAGACAAAGTTTCAAAATAATTAAGTTACAAATCAAAAGCAAAAAAAGCAAAGCTTAAAGTTTATGAAGATTGTTGGCCTCTTCGGCCCCTTGCTTCTTGTCTGGCTATCTCTGCCTGCAACAAAACAATGTTTGATAAGGCTAAAAAACAAAACATCGGTGCATCATGTCCAAAATTTAGCAAATGTAAGCACGCATTTTGCTAAAAACTAGTTATTACATGGATGATTGCTCACAAAACAAATAGTTCTCTGCAGAATTTCCCAAGAACCAGTGTAGACTAGAAATAAACATACAACACGCTACACAGAGGATCACAGAGAAACCTAGTCTTCGTTTTCTAATACCCACATAGCACTGCAATCAGTTAAACTTAAAAGTAAGAGAAGTTCCCATATATTGTTTAAAAAACTAAAAATAAAAATTAGGCGTGTAAGAATGAAAAGAACCCAGTTAGATGTGAACTAGTAATGAAAGGAACCTAGTTAGATGTGAAATAGTAATGAAAAGAACCCAGTTAGATGTGAACTAGTAAAGGTTGCAATAACAATTAAAAAAAGAAAAAATGCAGATGATTGGGCATATTTATGCTTTGCTTAACTAATCAGAGCAATTCAGTCTAAACTTCAAGTCTGTTATTCTGCATTTCAGATGCAACAAAAATTAAACCTCAAATTGGGTTCATAGATATAAACAAAAAAAAGTAGTAAAATTGATGGTGAAAACAAACAAAAAAGAATCTCATAACAACAAAATTGAATTCAAACCAGAAAATGAAATTGAACCCGAGGTGTTTGATGGAAAGACTGAGTGAACAATGTTCACTTAACCATTTTTCCCTTTGGTGCTTACAACCATTGAGTTAACCTTTGATAGTTCATAAATGTGATAACAAAATTGAAAATTTATGCACTGAAATCAATCCGTTCAGATTCACACCCACAGGGCCACACCACATACAGATTCGAACTCAAATTCGAACTCACATATACAGATTCACACCCACATACAGATACCCAAATGGCAATACACAATGATTCGAACTCCCAAATGCCGTAAATTCGAACTCACATACTCAAATAATGAACTTTATCAAACAAAAACGTACCTTTTGATAAAAAGCTCACGAATTCGAGAACCCAGTTGGAAATTGAATCTTCCGCTGAATAATACAGAAAAACTGAAGAAAAAAAATGGGGGAATAATACACAAAATGAATTCCAAACCCTAAGTTAAATTTCAAAAGGAAGACAGAAATTAGATTTCAAAACACTAAATTAAATTAATTACCTAATTTGGGATGACAGAGATTCGAACTCAGTGCTGGATGGAGAGTTCCCCAGAGAGAGATCGTCGCGACAGAGAAAGGTGGCGTACAGGTGGCTGTGTGGTGAAGGAAGGCTGGAGAGTCAGATGTGGCTGTGGCCGGTGGCTAGCCGGAATTCGTCACAGAGAGAGAGGGAGAGAGAGAGAGAAATGAGCTGAGGGCTCGCCGGCTCGGTAATGGAGAGATCAGAGATGAGATGAGGAGGGCTCGGCCGCTCGGCTATTCGATAGAAATGGAAGGGAAGTGAAATGAAGTGAAGTGGACTGTGAAAGTGAAATGGTATGCCGTATGTAGCATGCTGACCTAAAAACAAACCAACGGCATAGATTAAATCCAAAACAATCAACAGTTCATATAATTCTTTTACAATTAAAAAATATTTATATATAAAATATTTATTTTTGGTTCGGTATGGGAATACCGAAAAAATGAAGATGCAAAACCGATTCCCGTACCAAAAATATCGGTTTGGTTCGGGATAACATACCGAAAATTTCGGGAATTTTGGTTTGGGATCGGGATTTTTTCGGTTTGGTTTGCGATTTTTGGGATTTTTTTCCAGCCCTAAAGTGTATGGGAATTGGGAGGGCAGAGAAGCCAGGTCCATGTAGGAGAGCTATAAAACTTCAAAATCATCATTTCCTCATAAGAAGAGTATGTTTTTTTTCTGTATAAAAGCGTATTAGGGTTTGGTTATTAACTTATTACAGGAGGAGGTGAAAGGAATAAGGATTTTAGCCATAATAGACGTAGGAGAAAACGTTGTGTGATCATATAGGGTTTGATTGTTGGGTGTGAGTTTATTTATAAATTTAGTTTATTGTTAATTAAATCTTGTACTTTATGATAATTAGGCAATAAGATAAAAAATATTTTACATTTAAAATTTAAATTCGGTGTAGAAAAAGGTTATATGGATTCTAATAAAAATTCCAATCATTCGAAAAAAAACAGAAAAAGAAAACTCCAATCAATAAATGGTAAACGTGTTTTCAAATAGTCTTTCAGAGCACGTCGCATATCTTCCAAATTCGCGTTCCCTCCAAAAAATTGAAACTCTCCCTCCAAAGCCCTCCCAAACCTCTCTCCAAAGAAAAACAAGAAAAAGCCCTCTCAAACCTCGAGACAATCTGCAAATAAGACCGACTGCAACAAAAATCACAGACGCGGAAGACGGAAGGAGAGAGAGAAATCAAAACCATGTCAAAACGTCAGGATGACCTCGATCTCCTTCTATCTCTTCAAGACAGGGTTTTGGAAACCCCTCCTGGTTCACCTTCCCATTCGCCAGGTATATATTAACCTCCCTAATTATTTGGGTTGCTCATTTTCGCTATGAATCTTGAATTATCGGCATTGGTATCTCTCCATTCATTGAAAAATTTAATGGGTATCTCCCAATTCATTGAAATGTTTAATCGGTTATCTCTCAATTCCTGGAAAATTTTAATGGGTCCCTTCAATTTTCTGAAATGTTTGGTGGGTGTTTCTCAATAGCTTCATTTTTTGTAATTTTAATTTTGCAGGGTACCTATCGAACGATGAGTTGCGGAGCCAAAGAGGGCCGGCGGACATGTCCGTGTTCAGGGAGGCTGTTGAGGACTGCCTTGATTACCAACCCAAACCGGTTCAGAAGACTGGCAAGTTGAACCGGCCCAATGCCTCAACTGATCCAGAAGTGGAGAAGTTTTCGGGCTTGCGTATCAGGTAGCTTATAAGTACCATTCACAGTGCCACAATTAATGTGAAGAACCATTGATGTTGAGTTTGATTTAGGAATTTTCACTCTTTGGGTGCAGGAAGCAGTTGGTAACTCCCTTAGAGCTTAGTGATCACTTTTCAGACATTCGTTTTGTTCGGTTGTCTGCCATAAAGTAATCTTCTTGCTTTGCATTATTTTTGTATGTTTTCATATTGTTTGATTGGATAGTTGGAAATACATTCTTTCTTTTAGAAGCCAAATGGGTTTGCTTTTAAAGTTGTATTCCCATGATGGTTGAATTGGTTGTGATATTTTACATGGGATTTTTCTAGGAATTCGTTGCGTGGGGATACACTTACAGGATGTTGGGCAACTGCGGGAGTGTTGACCGAGAAGGGGATTCCAAGAACTAGTTCAAACGGGAAGAGTTATTGTATTTGGAAACTCGGGTGTCTGGATGAAGATACCATTTCTGTCTTCTTATTTGGTGATGCTTATGAGACTTACTTCAAAGAGCAGGCTGGAGTGGTTTTCGCTCTGTTTAATTGCGCCGTACGCAAGGATGCGCTGGTATTAAATTGTCAGCCTGTTCTTTTATTTTATGAACTTTTCCTTCTTATATCATCAAAGATGACTGTTTTGATGTGTTTATGCAGGGTGGTGGTTTTTCTTTGAGCGTGTATTCAGCCAATCAAATGCTGAAGATGGGTACTTCAGTTGATTATGGAGTTTGCAAAGGGAAAAGGAAGGATGGAATGGCTTGTACTGTAGTCTTAAACAAGTATGTTCCATGCTGTTCTTTGATCATCTTTTTTTGAACACGGATGGTTATAGTGAGTAATTACTGCCATCTGACTGTTATCTTCAGTAAAAAATTGAGCTATATAAATTATCTTGAATCTTGAGCAAGGGCACGTAAGTGCTGACATGTAGAACTTCGTCGAGATGATAATTGCATAATAAGTTGCATCAGATAGATGTTTATATATATATATACACACTTACCAGATCAGATATGTAACCAAGTAAAGTAATATTTTTCTAAACCACGAGTAACTCTCAACGGTGTCTTCAAACACTCTCCATGCCTCTATTGTTTTTCCACCCAATTGATTTTTGAGATTCTTTTTGGGAGCTATTATTGGCATGCCAAAAATCTAATTGTGCACTCATAAGAGTATTTTTCTTTCTATATATAGAAAGTTTGGAGTGCACAATTAGATTTTGGAGTGCCAATAGCAATTCCCTTTTTGTATCATTATTTGCATCTATACTTCAGTAGTGTCTGTACCATTTATTTCTTGATGTTTTTAACATTGATTCCTCTTTTTATCTCAGACGTCGTGGGATATATTGTAAATTTCATAAATCAGTAAGCAATTTAGTGCCTTAATCCTTGTTTGCCTGATCTTATCTGTTTTGAAGGCAAACTTACTAACTGATATTCCTATTTTCTCTCATCTCTTCAGAAAGAATCACAGAAATATTCTTCAATGCGAACTGAGCTCAATGGGGGGTAGGTTTTTGAATTATCTGATTCTCTTTAACATAGACTTCACATTTGTGCTATGCTAGGAACTCTTTCTGTTTTGGTTTCTTCAAGTTGGTGCTACAATTTGTTTGCTTATATATATTCTAATGCTACCAGGAACTTGAGAACAGCATTTCGGAGTCCCTCTAACTCAGAAGGAATTTATTTGGTTGATCCTCTATCTAACAAAACAAACACAGGCAAAACTAAGCAGCCACTGAAGCTATTATCCGTGGAGGGGCTAAAGAAGGCACTAAGGTTTGTCATAGACAGCATAGGATTTACATATAAGTGTATGTGTGTGTGGGTAGAAGCAATGCACCATGCTCTTTAGTTGCCAATGGTACAATGCTTTGTCATCTTATAAACTTTATGTTAATCCACCATCGTTTAGAGACAGGAGAATAGAATTACTTTCACATATACACGAACATGTAAGACATGCAATTTGTTTATATAATTACTTTCAGAATTATGTCAAATGGTTTGATTAGTGCCTTATATGAACAGCAATGGAAGTAAAGTGACTACAAATACACACTCCCAAGGATTAAGGTTCCTGGCGGCGGTCACAGGTAAGTGTACGATGATATGATCCTTCTGTGCTCTTGCTGGCAGTGTTTTGCACAATTTTCTCATTAGATATGTTTACAATGCAGGGAAGACAGATCCGAAAGACGTCCTCAAAGAGTCAAAATTGCAAAGCAAACAAACCTCCAGCGTAGGGAAGAGGTGATTCATACATTAAATTATTCTAGAGTATTATAATTAGTACTTGTAACTTGCTCTTCTTCCTTGTCACTGAAGATTTGTTATCGTTCCTCAGGAAACCATCTTCTACAAGCACGGATCCATCCGCAGTCATCAGAAACCAGCAACTGGATGCGAAAAGAATGAAAACTGAAAAGGAGAATAGTTTGACAGGCAAAACAAAGCCGGCCACAGTAAAGATGATGGAGTTACATTACATAAGCTCGGACGAAGGATTCTGAGCCGTATTTGCAGTAATTCTAAACATCTTGGCTAAATTAATGTCGAGTTTCAATTCTTGGGACGTAAGTGCGCATGAACAAGTATACGGGTGATTCCGCTCTCAGTTCAAAGTTGGAAAAGACCAAGAAGATCCAGCACCAAGGAATGGAGCAAGCAAGATTCCTAGAGCTGTCTGGTTTGGTCATGAAGATCTGCAACAAAGTTTTGTAAGATTCTTGCCAATACATGTAGCTGTTCAATCTTTTAAAGTTAATTTAAAATTATACAGTATATTCCAACCTGACATTTAATTGTTTATTAGTGTTAACAACAATGAGAGAATTGTACTAGTTATTTATTTATTTTGCCAATCAGGAGCAATTTGTCTTAATTTATAGGTAGAAGTGGTCAAAGAATTTGCTGTTTCAAAATTTCCTAAATTTTCCATCATGTGCTGCACTTTGTGTTGCCTTGAAAACTCGGAGAAAGATTGAAAATTGTATATGTTTTTGTAGTACGTTTATTTATTTGATTGAGAATCTTTGCAAGAAGACAAGCAAGTGGTAAATTCATGAGATTTTTAAACTATTTTAAGTTGTAGTAATGAGATTCGAACTTGAATGTAAAAAAGCATATAGCCTGCTATGATCAATTGGTTTAAATCGACGTTTTTGTTGAAATATCATATAATGTAAATGTCATTGAGGGTCACAATTCCAAGCACGTTGGTTGACATTTTTCTAGGTCATCACATGCTAAGCAAATTACAAATTAATCATGTGTAATTTTCTTGGATAAAAGTTTGAACAAATCATGTCAATTTAAATTGATTAGAGTCTTAATTATAGGTGAGGGGACCAAGGTCTCTTGAGAATGAGATTTTTCAGTATGTCTGGAACATGAAGTGGTATATCACGTCTTAATATAAATGTGGTGAGGTATTTGTGTTAAAAAATTAACAACTTAAAAAATAAAACTTCTCTCTACTTATATAATAATACGTGGTGTACTATACGTGTTCTGGACAGAATTTAAAATTTCCCCTTTAGAAGGAGACAGATGTAAAGATAAGGATGTTGATTGGAGAGGAGTGGGATCCTTGAGGAGGATGGTTAGTCATTCATGCACATGCACTCATGGACTCCCCCCTGTGCTACGCAATTTTGTATTGATTAGCATTTTAATTGTATTAGGCTTAGTTAAATAATTAGATAATTGGGATTTTCCACACAGTTTTGTATTTATTAAAGGACGTTTAGTAAAGCATCTTCCTCTTTTCTTTTTTTTTTTTTTTTTTTTGTATAAATAAGGACAACATCTTCCTTCAATTAAATTGATAGGGACTCAAACTTAGGGTTTGGTCACCCAGACAATTGGTAGCTAGTTTTGTAACCTTGTCACTACATTTGTCTTGTTAGGCAACGGGTTTTCTAAATTTCGTTGTTTGAATAAGAACACGTTACATATGTTAATGAGATTTGAACTCAAGATCTTTAGTGAAGTAAAAATCTTACGCCATTATATAAATTAGATATTTGATATTGACAAGCACGCTTGAATGTGTCTTAAGAGGAGTACATTTACAACGTACATAATTCTTAGACATAATTACTTTTTATCATAGCGGTAAATTGTAATATACCACAAAAGGCCGATATTTAAATGCCGCTATAAAACCAGAAAACTTGGTTGAAATGAGAATCATGGACGTTGCTCCTTATATGGACTCAAATGGAACCTCAGTTTGTTTTTTATTTTCTTGACTTGAAGGCGGGAAGGAATCACAACAAAACAACAAACAGAACAAAGCAAATTAGCATCGATTGTGGAGCTGGTAATTAATTAATTAACTAAATCATTGATAAAGAATGCTCATCTACTTCTTTTTCTTTACCCTCCCCACGTTGTTCTCACTAATTTCTCGTTGATCCTTTTTTTAATAATTAATTATTTTTTCAAACATTGGTTAATTTGGCTTAATCTATGAAGTGCCATGATAAGGCGGGCCTGCAACAAAACTATATGCTAATATATCAATTTTTTTTTTTTAAATGTGTGTATATATCTTTCAATAAGTATGATGAAGTGGGTGGACTGGCCATTAACCGTTCAACCACCAAGAATTTATTAAAAGGAGTTGCTTGGTTAAACTGAATGCCAAGGACCATTGTCACCATGTCAACCAATTAAATCCATTTTCTATCGAGAAGTGATTTCTGCACTCTTCTTTTTTATTTTCGTATTCTTCTTTTATTTTGAGCCTTATGATTTAATTAATTAGAAAATGATCAGTCAACGAAAACAAGAGAAAGAGTGCAGAAGGAGAACCCGAGTGCGATCACTACCCTCCCTTTTAGTTTTCTAGCTACTTTGCTTTTTCTCCTCATAATTAGTACACATAATATTTGGTCACCTTGAAAGCCAAGGATCCCTACAACCTTATCTCCACCTAATTAGGTATTTTCCATATCATTGCTTCAGAAGAAAGCATGGATGGTACTCTCAACATCTTCCAGTAGGATCACATGAAATCATAAAACTTGTCAACATCCATCCTTGATGCAAATTGAACACATGCATTCAGATCTCAAGACATTCATACCCATCTTTTTCATCTTCTTTACTCATGCAACCAACCTATCTCCAATGAACACTAAGATATCTACGTCTTATTAATTTTTCGGTGTTGTTTTAAGATGTAAGAGCATTCTCAACGGGAGAAGCCAAACTTCGGGAACTAAAGCTAGTTTTAGCTCCCCTTCACATTACTGTACTGAAAAATGGAATGTAAAGGAGTTTCGGTTCACTCAGTTAAATGAGGACACTTTTACATAAATTTTGGTTCCTTACTTACTCAGTTAAATGGGGACACTTTTACATAAATTTTGGTTCCTTACTTTGTACATAGAGAGTGATATTCAATCCCATAAATTTACGTGTGACGTCGATTGATATACTATGAATTAAGAGTTCAGTAATTTAGATTTATAGTTTGGCAACATATATTATTGACCAATAAAACATTTTGGTCTATCTATACACCCTTAGACCATCTCAAACCCTTGGGTTAAAATCTAAAAATTTTAACCCAAAAACAGTTTTTCTACTCCAATCCTTCTGGGTTATATTTTAGCCAAAGATTATTAAAGAATGAATTTAAAATAATTTTTTTTCTTAAAGTAACTTAAAAAAAAAAATTATGTAGACTATCCTAATTTAATTTTATGAACATCTTAATCTAAAAATATTCAGATTCTGATAAATAATGAAAAATTACTAAACCGACACTATGAAACTCGTGGAATACTAGGAAAGAATTTTTTTAATTACTTTAAAGAATTTTTACTTTATCCATTATATTTAAATTTGGACCGTTATATATTTTTTTTTAACTCTTGGATTTGATTATATTAGACATTATTCGTTGGATTCAATGAATTTATAAATATAAAACTATAAAAAAAATACACATATATAGTGGACCAACCCACGAACCCAAGAGGGAATCAGGGCCTAAATTTGCTCCAGAAATGAGTTTTGGGTTAAAACTCATATTCGTCCCAAGGGTTGGAGCAAGTTGGGGGAGGTTTAGAACTTCAAATTTGAGTTTTAGTCCAAGGATTAGAGCAGAACTTAGAATGATATAAAATTGCTTATTAATATTTTGGATTTGGATATTGAAATAAATTTCCCAAAGATATTTTTTTTTAAACGAAAAAGAAACAGAGAAATAGAAGAGGGCAGAGATTTTTAGGGTTTACAACCCCACATGCAAATTCTGGTACCAATTTACAACCCACATTAAGAAACACAGAATAAATGAATCAAGCCATAACTACATGACAGCATCAACCTCAAAATAATATTCTTTTGTTTCCCCAATTAGTCAATGACGGAGAAAAAATATATGAACTAAAAAGTTAATTCATGTAATCCCTGTGATTTTCTTTTGAATCTCTTGAATTAGAAGGTACTCAAGAAGGCAAAAGAGGTGGTTTGGTTGGTGGAGTTTTACTGAGTTAGAAAGAAAGGTTGGAAACTTGAATTGGAACTTTGAGGACAACATTTGGTGTGTAACAGTACATCGATGCGTAATACTATTAATTTACGTGTTAAAATATAAATAGAAGACTGAATTCATATGTTTTAAATCTATCCATAATGAGTAATGTTATTCGTACCACATTTTCATATCATCTTAGGTGACATTTGATGTGAACAGCCATATCATTTGAATTAATCAGATTTTTTAATTTAGTTCATTATTTAATAAACTAATAATTAAGAAAAACTAGTTAATTAAATGATGATTGTGGTATACGAGGAGTCTTTATCCTTCATTTTCTTAGATTTTGCAAATTTTTTAAATGATATGACTATCCACATCAGATATTACCTAAGATAATATAAAAATATAATATAAATGCATTAGTGTACTATAATATCATACATGGGGTGTGCTATCCACACACCCCTTTTACTTCTCACACACCCTTTGTTAATTCCTGTTCGTTGATCTTCTTCATTTCATTCGATCCGACGGCCGAAAACAAAAAAAATGTGAAAGAAGTAAAAATAGATGTGTGGATATCACATCCCATCATACATATGTGGTATACGACAGTGTGAGAGTTACGCACAACTTCACGTAACAGTGAGATGGAAACACCAAAATTTACTGAGTTGGGATGTTGAGGCACACAGTAACACATTAATATCATACTCTATCATAGCTGGCAAGAGCTGGCTCTTTTTAGGCTCAACCCCCTTCACCTTTCCCTTCCACCTCTCTTTTTCTCCTCTCTCTCTCTCTCCCTCTCTGGGTCTCAGTACTTGCCTGGATTGTGGGGGTTAAGAAATCAGAAATCTCTGCTGGAATTTGGATTAGGGTTTTTGAGAAAGCACAAGTAGAAGAAGGAAGAGGCAGAGGTGGGTGGAAAATGAGTGCCTCCAGGTTCATAAAGTGTGTCACAGTTGGGGATGGAGCTGTGGGAAAAACCTGTATGCTCATCTCCTACACCAGCAACACTTTTCCTACGGTAAAGTTCTCTTGTTTTCTTCCTTTTCTGTTTGGTTGCTGAGAAAGTGAAGGAAAAGATGTGAAAAGTTTGAGTCTTTGATGTTTGTCTGTAGATGGGTTTGCTTAGCTGAGACTTGTAGGGTTTTCTGGTTGCTCAATTTGGGTATGCTGCAAGTTTCTTGCTTTTTGTTTGGTTTCCAAGAAAATGTGGGAGAAAGAAAGAAAAACTTGTTTTGTGTATTGTGTTTCATCATTTGGGTTTTCAGACAATCAGGAAATGAGAAGAAACTTGATTCTCTTGATTTGATTGGGGTTAGTCGGTGTATTGTGAGTAATTCATGCTAAATTCAACTTTCGATTTTAACACGACCAATTTACGGCTTTTAATTTAGTAGACTATTCTTTTCAACATTTTTCAACTTACCCTTTATTTGGTATGCAATGTTTAATGAAGAAATCAGAATTTCCATCAAGTTTGAGCCTTGTGCTTAAATTGAGATTTGCGGTGCAGAATTTTGTAATAGGGTTTTCTTGGTTTTGTTCAGTTAAGTCTGACCCTTTCTATGATTTGCCATTCCTGATGAACCTGTGTTAAATTGTATCTCGCAACTAAGCCGAGTATTTGAGTTGAATATTGAGCTCCGAAAATTTTCATGTCTACAGATTTCACTTTTTAGGTTTTGTTTCTTGTTCTTTATGCGGCTCGGCTTACAGAATTCACTTATTGATCATAAATGTATGCGTGTTTAATAGAATATAGGATTGATTGCTTGGTGTAAAAATGTAACTTCGAGAATTTCCTCATCATGATAAAGATTTCAAAATTTTGTTTTCATAAGTTTATCCATTTATTCTGTATGAGATTGACATTTCGAGAGATTGATTATGATTTGCTGTCTTTGATTACAATGTGCTGGGGAGCAGGATTATGTGCCAACTGTGTTTGACAATTTCAGTGCAAATGTTGTTGTGGATGGGAGCACCGTCAATTTGGGGTTGTGGGACACTGCTGGTAAGTTCAAAACATGACAATATTCCTTCCTCATTGTTTTGTCTTCTTCTAAAGCTTGGATCTGATTTTTTAATTTATGAAACAGGGCAGGAAGATTACAATAGATTAAGACCACTGAGCTATCGTGGGGCAGATGTCTTCCTACTTGCATTCTCTCTCATAAGCAAGGCCAGCTATGAAAATGTTGCCAAGAAAGTAAGACTCACACTATTTTCCGAGTTAATCCTTTCCTTCCCCTCCCACCTTTCTTCTGCTATTGTTTGATGTCTAAGTTTGCTGATGAAGCTTTTATCTTTTCCTGTTTCAATGTTTAGTGGGTTCCTGAATTGAGGCATTATGCACCTAGTGTTCCAATTATTCTTGTTGGAACTAAGCTCGGTTAGACCTCTACCCCCTTGCTCTCCTTTGTTTCCTACTATGTATTCGTTAGTGGTGATTACTAGCACTTTCAATTTTAATTGCTCTATTATCTTATAGTTTTTTCCCTCTAGGTTTATAGCTTTTCCTGCCTATGGTTACCTAATAGTTCTTGGTTGGATCCAGTAGAGTATCATTGCATATTTCAAGATCGAAAGGGATAGTCAAGTGCATCTTTGTTGTTGACTGTTTCTGTTTTTTGTTACTGTCCAGGTTGCTTTCTTGTGCAGTCCAAACTTACCTTTTAGCTTTTTTAAAAATGTCAATAAATTCTTAATGGTAAAACCTTAGTAAAGGTTACAAGTTTAATTTTGAAGAACTCTTGTGACAGCTCTGTTTCTTTGTAACGACACTAAATTGTTTATCAGGATGTGTTCTTTGTAACCCTTTCAAATCAGCATCTATATACGTACATAAGTTGGATTTTACATGTGCATTTGGAAATGAAAAGATCTGTCTGATATAGGTATACTTAGACATAGTCAGGATCACCTCATCAGATCATGTCTTAGTTATGTTGCAGTAGTGATCTCATGTACTCTAATTCAAGTCAGGATCACCTCATCAGATCATGTCTTAGTTATGTTGCAGTAGTGATCTCATGTACTCTAATTCACATCATGTTATATTGCAGTAGCTTACTGGATCAACTTTTTATCTTTCCCCGTCATTTGTCCTTTGCTTTTCATTTTCTTCTTGTAGATCTTCGGGATGATAGGCAGTTCTTTGTAGATCACCCTGGTGCAGTGCCAATTACCACAGCACAGGTATTTTCTAGTGGAACAAGTTTGTAATCACAATATTTGTCGCCTAACCATTTATCTTGTTATCAATCTGTTTTCACCAACTCATACCAACTAATAGAATAAAGGAAAACTAATGAAAAAGGTTTGAAAACTTTGAGTTTTAACGATAAGGACAAAATAAAGGGTGAAGTGAATAGTACCAGGACTGACTTTTTAGTGTAAAAATGTGGTTTTTCGTTAAAGTGAACAGTATCGGAAGCTTTTCGTTAGAATAAAGACCTGATTTTTCTACAATTCTCCTCTTCTCTTTTGGGTTCTTTTTGAAGGGAGAGGAACTAAAGAAGCTGATTGGGGCTCCAGTTTACATAGAATGCAGTTCAAAAACGCAGCAGGTTTGTAACTTTAATTCAAATCACATGTACCGGCAGGGAAAGTATGACTTAGTCTCACACTGACATTATTTGCGTTAAATGCGCCTTTGTGAGTGCAGAATGTGAAAGCAGTCTTCGATGCAGCCATTAAAGTGGTTCTCCAGCCACCGAAGCAGAAGAAGAAAAAGAAGAGAAAGGCACAGAAGGCCTGCTCCATATTGTGATTGTGGAAAGCATAGTGTTGGGAAGAAAGTGCGGGGGAAGAAAGTGCGACTAATTAGTCATTTATCCATTTTTCCGTCTGGAGGAACCCCAGGGCCGGGAATTGTAGTTTCGACTGACAGATGTAGGAGCTCTCTTTACGTACGCTTCCAAGTTATTTGTTTATGCTGTCTCAGCAGGGTTCTGATTTGTACATTAATGATTTGCATTACGTGTTTGGTAACATGCAGAAACCTCTTCTCAATGGGTTTGATTTCCCTAATGTGTTGTCTCTATATACTACTCCTGTAATCTGATTTAGTACGTTTCAAGATTATATGTATCATATGAATCATGATATTTTTTTCTTCTTTCAGTCTTGAATGTAAGATAGTGCGACTCTATTGTCAGGATTTCTCTCTCTCTCTCTCTCTCTCTCTCTCTCTCTCTCTCTCTCTCTCTCTCTCTTTATATATATATATATATATATAAATGTATGCGTGTGTATAATGTATCTCTGTGTCTATGTATGAACATATACAAAAAGAGAAGTGACTTTGACACACTATTTTTAACTTCTCGTGCACTTCTTTATTTCTAACCATTGGATTGAACAAATCAAACAAAATCAAGGGTCAGACTCAAGAGTTAAGCAGGAGTGTGTCAGAGGCTAACCATATTGCCAATTGTTTGGCCTCTCACAATTTCCACTACGAATGTATGCGCCTAAATTGACACATACACACGAATGGTTGCACATAATTGATGAATAACCAAGAAAGAAAAAGGCAAAAAAAGAATGCAGAAAGAATCAGGAAGAAAAGGGGGAGGGGGATATCATATCCAGGTCTTTATGTTAAAATTGTGCTTGTATTTCGTTTTGGAAGATTTTCCAAATCTTTTTATTCATACACCCATCAACTTCAACATTGTCCCACATTCTCAAGACGTGAACTGTTTGAGGCCACGAATATCTTTTAATTCTTTTGGGTGGTAGGAAGCAGTAGCACCCACTCTCTGCTCTCTTGCAATTGGACTCCCTCGGTTGCCAATTCACATGGCATCTAATTTCCATGGAAAATATTTTATCCAAAATTAAACAAATAATCAAGCCTTTCGGTGAAAATAACGTATGCCTATCCACACTCATTTTTACTTATCACACATCTCTCTTAATTTTCTGCTGTTGGATCAAATGAATTAAAGAAGATCAATGATAAAAAGTTAACAAGAATATGTGGAGGTAAAAATGAGTGTGTGAATAGCACTATCCTTTAGAATCCATCACCTTTTAGCCTTATTGCCCAAATTGTCACCTTCACTACTTGTTTTGCTCTTTCTACGACATCCGGAGAAACTTTTTAGTATGTCGTTTATATGAAAGAATTGATATATGAGGAAACGATATGATTGATATATCTCGGATACAAGATATACTATAACATATGAAAGAATTGATATTATGTAACGGTGTGATAATCACATTAAAAAGTTGTTCCAATTTCTGCACAACAAGTAACTAAATGCATTTCACAAAAAGTAAAGAGTTGTGTAAACAGAATAATGACTAGAGATTTGTGACAGCAAATACAGGAAATATTATCTTTGAATTTTTTGTGGTTACTCTCTTGATTCTTTTGCTTTGCAAGTTGCAACTTTTATTTCTAAAACTGATTCTGTTCCCACTTTCAGCAGCCCACAATAAGTATTCATGAACCTCTCCACCTCCACCACCACCACCACCACCACCACCACTACCCCTTCCATTAAATACACCACCACCTCCTCCTAACACTTTGCAGGCTCTGATTAATTGATTGCAGTCCTTTTCTGCAAACCATCATTCTGTTCCATTTCTTGAATACTCTAAAAAAGCTTCAGTTTTTGGAAGTGGTTGAATTCAATGGCCTCAAAGAGAATATTGAAGGAGCTCAAGGACTTGCTAAGAGATCCACCAACTTCATGTAGTGCAGGTAAAAGAAAAGAAGGAATTATTTTAATTTTTCTAGAGGTATTCTAGTCTGAACTATGGGTAAGTAGTTTGAACTTGAGTGGATAAGGAGGAACACACTGCTTTAACCAACTTGCATACATCCAAGTACGAAGAAGAGAAGAAATAAGTAGTATTTGTAAATTTTATGGTGTTTTTTCTTCTTCTTATTTTTTCAGGTCCTGTGGCTGAGGACATGTTTCATTGGCAAGCAACAATAATTGGTCCAAATGATAGCCCCTATGCTGGGGGTGTCTTCCTTGTGACTATCAATTTTCCACCTGATTATCCTTTCAAACCCCCAAAGGTATACAACAAGAAAAATTTCACTAAACTCTGTTCTTGCACATGTTTGTCACCTTTCGGTGAAATGTTTTCTTGCAAGACTGTCTAGCAACATAAGACGTTTAAGTTCCAAACTATATGGTAAGATGTTTATATTGTTAGATTGTGAACATGAAAGATTAATCATATTGACTGTTACTGCTTAAATGTCTTATTTGGATTTACAATATGACAACATAAGTCCGACTACAAAAAATACCAAGACCTTAGTCTTTCCAGCATATGATTCAGTGAGAAACATCTGCAGGTTGCCTTCAAAACCAAAGTGTTCCATCCAAATATAAACAGTAACGGCAATATTTGCTTGGACATTCTCAAGGAGCAATGGAGTCCAGCACTCACCATATCGAAGGTAAGAACACATACGATTTGAGTATTCTGTTGACTCATATCTAAGCTTACTTGGAACCTTATTTACTTGAAACAAGTTTAAAACTCTCGTCTCACGTTATTGTTATGATTGGAATCTAATTACTGATAATTACTTGATTAATGCAGGTTTTACTGTCCATATGTTCATTGCTGACAGATCCAAACCCTGATGACCCTCTTGTACCTGAGATTGCTCATATGTGTAAGTGTGACAAGGGCAAATATGAGTCAACGGCTCGGAGCTGGACCCAGAAGTACGCCATGGGTTAATTGAGACCCTAATCTTGTTTAAGCGATTTGCCTCCTCTTTTTACAGTCAATAATTATTGCTTGTCTTATAAATATTGAGGCCCCATTACTTGTAATTTGAGCTCCTTTGCTTGATACGAATAAGGTGTGCTATCCACATACTCACTTTTACCTTTCACGGACTCTTCTTAATTTTCGGTGTTAAATTGAATAAATTGAAGAAAATCAATAAACAAGATTAATAAGGATGTGTGGGAGGTAACAATGACTGTGAGATGGCTGCCAACTTTTTGTATTCTGCGTCACATTCAATAAATCTGATTAATGAAATAATCAAGATAAATTCTATTAGCAACTCATGTTTGAAAGTTATTGATGACACATGTATCTACTTGTTTGTGTTTAGTCGTGAGTTACATAAAACTAATTGTGTTGGGATGAAGAAGAGCATCCATAGAAGTTTCTCTCCGTAAGTGAGAGCCTTCCTCTCCGCGAGTGAGTTTTTCTCCCAAAGCTCAGTTTCCAACTTTAGCCGCCGGCCTTATTTCCGTATAGGGTCGGTGGCAGCCCCTTCTCCTTGTTTTCTCCTTTCTTAATTTTTTGTTGGTTTTCTCTTGTTTTCCTCCCTGCTTTTCTTGCCTTTCCACCCCAATTTGCCATTGAGCTTTTCAGCCATCAGATCTGATCTTATTTTCTCCATTCAACTCATCTACATATCCCTCATCCATCCACCCAACCATCTACATGTCCCTCATCCATACTTTCATTTGCATGTCTTTTTGTTTTCCACGGATTCCATCTTCGTACCGATCGGCAATCATTTTTAGCCGGGATTTGTTATGGCCCTTCAACGAGAAGGTTCGTAGAGTTTTGGTGTTCACACCGACTCGGATGGTCATGCCACCGTTGGTGGATCCAGGATTTTAACATTGGGTGGTTTCAATATAAAAGCTTCAAAAAAAATTAGACGAAAATAACATTGAATAAATAAACGGCAAACTACAACTTTTCATTCATAATCTTTGTGCAAATAAACAAGCTAGAGATACTAATTTGTCCACGACGGGCCTTCGTACTTTGAAAACGTGTCATGATAATTTCATTGTCATTACAAGAAAAAACATCTTTATCAATTTAAACAACTAAGCTATTATTTAACCATTGATCCCTCGTTTTGTTGCGGAGTGGACTCTTAATGATATTCATGGCGGAAAGTGCTCTCTCTATTGAAGTCGTTGCAACTAGTAACACCAAAGCCAATTCAATAAGTAAATACACATATTGAAATGATCGATGCAACCTTTTTTCCACCATTTTCTTAGCAAGGTCACTAATGCTTTGCAATTGAGAAAAGTCACTTCTCAAACGTATAGAATGAATATAAATATCGAGTTGATCTTCAAGTGCTGATAAATCTTGCTTTGTAAAATCTTGAGGATACAATTGAGCAAGGCAAAGTAGCTTTTCTTTGTCAAAAGCTACAAAATAATCATTTGGACTCAAACTAGCCAAACATATGAGCAATTCGGTACTTGTCTCATTGAAGCAATCATTTAACTATGTAAATTGGGAATCAATGACAACAAAAAAGAGCTCCACTTTGTAATGATGATGGTTGGTCTTTTTGTGGGCATTACGGCGCGACCTCCCTTAAGCTACATATGTCTCATCCATGTTAATAACCTCAATAATGTTGGACACAAAATACCAATACTTTGTCAACCAAAAGATCAAACCCCTCATCATTCCTCATGTAGAGTAGTTGTTCTTTACATGTGTTGACTAAAGCCATTGCATTCACAATCTCTTGATCATTCTTTTGTAATGTTGTGATAAATAATTTGTGATTCTCAATATAGATTTCATCAAAAATAGGAGAAACACAAGCTCAAAAGATTGTATGTCTCTCAATAACCTATTTGTTTCGGCCACACTATCATTGGTGTCATCATCAACAATCATTTCAAACACATTAACCGCGGATGAAAACATAGAAATCAAACTAATCAAAGTACCATAATGTGAATTCCATCTTGTAGTGTGAAGTCTAGATTTATTGTTTGGCTTCCCTTGTCAAATGTTGTAAATTGTACCACACATGCTCTAGTTAGTTTTATGGTTAAAATGCATCTTTTGGGATCATGCTGCTGGAATTATCATTTCAAGAGCTTAACTTCTCTCATCAAAGATTTGTTCATACATATGCATTCCATACCATTATTTCCAGTTCATTCTGTTTAGTGGTTCTATCTGGTCAAAATTTCTCACGGCTTTCCAGTTTGCTGGACACACACATTAAGACAACCCACTTGGGTCATCTGATAGCTTTTTCCTGAAAATGGACTTTCAACCCTAGATCTTTCCAGATTGCTTTTGCACATGACACATGATTTTTCTTGTCTAAAACTTAGCCTTCTTTATAAGGACCATGCTAGGGTTAATTTGGTTTTTTGGGGTTTGAGAGTGGAAATTTTTTTGAGAGCTTTATTTTTATCTCCATCTCAAAGCTCCTAGGCGCATCAAGAATATTTTATGGGTAATGTTCTTCATTGAATATTTCCACACCTATCTTTGAATTTGCTTGCTTTTAATGGTTTCAATAGAACATGAATGAACAAGATCATTTTGAAATGAATGAGCTATTAGCTTGAGATTTCCTGGAGCGTTATCCAACATAACTACCTTTATTTTCTCATCATTATCTGCAACGAATTGCAAGAGCTTCAAATAGTTACCTTTGTTGCTTGAAGTATCACTTTCATCATGACCACAAAATGAAAGACCTTGTCACAACAGAAGCTTAGTGCAACGATTGATGCATTCAAGCAAGTGTGATAAGCCACACGAGCTTCTTCTGACTGTTTGATCACAACTGTTTCAATATGCCTTTTGATTCATTAGATTACCAGTGGTTCAACAGCTTTATTATGAAAACTACCAACTAGTCCTACATGTTTTTCAAAACATGTTGTTGCGTGCTTCCAATTTTGAAAGCCTACCTCATTACAGACGTCATTGCTTGATTGTTCAAAGTTGACTGTGAACATGTATCAACAAAAGAAAAATGCGGCATCTTTAGATATACTATATTCCAACTAATGAAATTCCTTTAACCAATTATCAACGAACCGTCGTTTTTTATTCAAATGCAAAGTGAATGGAAAATCATGATCTTTAGTATATATACTCTTCGAACCTCATCTCGAATATTTGGAGGATAATCCTTCATTGGAATTCTCTTTCCAAGGTCTCTCTCAGGAATCAACTTTTAACTTATTTTGTTGTGGAGTGAAATTATCTACAGTTGGATTGAAACTATTTGGAATTGTAGGGGAACTATCCGGAATAGGATTGGAAAAATTTGGAGATGAACTATTTGGAATAGGATTGTCCGAACTAATCGATGATAATTTTTTCTTGTAACATCGTTCCATACTTCTAATTTCTACACATATCAATTAATAAAAAAAGGTCTATTTCAATTGATGAAACTAAAAAATATGTATGAATTAACACTGTAACACCATCTTCAAAAAAAGAAGAAAAAAACACTATAACACAATCCAAGTAATATCATAAAGTCCTAACGAATCAACAATAAATATGTATGAACTAACACTAAAATAGATGTGAAAAAATCCCAAGAAATCAACAACAAATTAAAAATAAATAAGGCTGAACTTAGTTTAAAACCCGTTACTGTTCTAGTTAGAGAATCCCATTTTTGGTTGTACTTTTGTTTCATTAAGGATGTGTAGTATGATTTTGTATATCATGCGAACCTCTAAATCAGAGTTTTTGAATGGTTTAATTAGTGTTTGGTTGTTCGACTTTTTATCAAAGACCCTTATATCAAAGATACTTTCAAAGACCATTATCAAAGATCCTTATATGTATTCACTGTTCCATTATTTATTTATTTAAAGGTAAAACTAAAAATCCTAACAGATTAACAATAAATATGTATTGACAATAAATAATGTATGAACTCACACTAAAAATAAGTATGAACTAACACTAAATTAGAAAACTTACATAAATTCTTAAGTTGTTGCTGGTGGCCTTCGTGGCTGGCTTAGGTGGGGTGGGAAGCATGGGCAACAAAGGTAATTAGGTATTATAAATTATAATTGGTAAAGTGAATTGGATTGAAAGTGGTATGACTAATGAAAAGTCATGGCTTTTATTAAATTTTAAACAGTTTGACTTTTCCTTAAAAGATGTGTGAAGTCTAGACTTTTAGGTTTGGCTTTCCTTGTCAACATTGTAAGTGTACCACATGCTCAATCTAACTTTAGGATTTTCTCTATTTATGGGCTGTGTCTACTGGGAAGAAATGTTCAAAGATGTGGCACAACTCACTTCAAAAGGTTTGTTCATGCATGTGCATTTCACGTCTACATTCTTGCTTAATTCTGTCTAGCTTAGTTGTCTAGTTAGGCTTGCGTGCGAATTTTCAATAAGTAGGGCATCAAATTAAGACCTACCCACATGGGCTTCCTGATAGCTTTCCGCCGATAGTTAGATCTCATCCCTTAATCTTTTCTAATCAGATTGTAGGACAACATGTGTCATTGGTAGGTGAAAACAAACCAAAGCTTTTGGGGTTAAAAGCCCCAGCTAGGGTTTTCTTGTTTGGGGGGTTTTTAGATTATATTTTCTAAAAAGAAGTTAGAGAGAGAAAGGCATTAAGACCTTACTTTCCTCTTTGTTCTTCATTTATGAAACCCTAGTTGCAAAACCTTCTTTTATGCATTAAACACCCAATCATTGAAGAATAGGGTTGCATTGTCTTTGGTTTTGCATTCTTCTTAGTTTCTTTTTTTTCAACTGTTTGATTGGAGAAACTTACTAGACATTTGAATCCAGAACTGCATATCATTGTCACATCATTATATGCATAGTTCGTGAGCTGGTCTCGGTGCCACAAGGTGAAGAGCTCAAGAGGAGCTGCTACTTCGTGAAGACTGAAGGAATCCATCTTGTGTGAGGCAAGGTTGCACAAAGGTAAAACTGCTCCATAGATAGGGTTCTAGGAATTGAGCTTTATGTGGTACTTTGTAAGAACCTTGATTATACTAGTAGATTGGACTCAATGGAGAATCCCTAGTTTTTTTAACCCAGATGTGGGTTTTTCCAGCCAAAAACATCTTGTGTTTATAGTTACTTATATTGTGTCACATATCTCACATACATCTATATGCTACATATATCACTTGAATATTTAATAAGTATGTGCTCACAATCATGCTCGTTTGACATGCTAATAACTTGGAACAAACTAAGAGCTTGCTGACTAGGATAACTATTGGTAACTGAAATTGGTCATTTAATCTTTGATTTATTGACTAACTATCTATCTTAGTCCACTAGCGGGCTTGACTAGTCAGTCCAGCAAATTATTTTTATATAAAGGATATTCCGCCTGATACCAAATTCAAGATTGTGCTGCTAATTTAAGTGCTACCACATGAAGGTTTCTCACATGAGTATTTTAATTTTTTTTAATGACTTGGCTCAAAACGACGTCGTTTTGGCCAAGTCATTTAAAAAAAAATTGGCTTTCTTCTTCCTCCAACTGTTTTGCACAGCGTGTAGCAGCCATGGCTACTGTTATTCTCCACCACTGCCCGGACTTGGGTGGTCCTCAGAGGTCCTCACAACCATTTATTCAGGTGGTTCCTTAATAGATATGTCTCTGCACACCACCAACTTTTCTATGTCTGCCTTTTTTGGCAGTGTTACTTGTGGAAATCCCACGGGTTTATTTGGTTTCATACTTGGTGGTTGCGATCTGTGAGATGTTATCTGACGGAGGACAAAGTTTATTTTCTTTCCATCTCTGAGGTGTTATTTGGCTAGGCTTTTGGCAAATGTTGGCAGTGGTGGCTCGTGCTCATTGTGCTGCTGCGACGTTTTTTACGGCAGCGGGTGGAGGAAGTTGTTAGGGTTTGTTTTTGTGTATTTCTATTTTGGGCTCAAAACTAATTGTGTTGAAAATCAATCAGTAAATATTGCACCCGAAAGAACAATACGCAACATTTTGCAAAAAAAAAAAAAAAAAAAAAAAACGGATTAATTGTCCCACATTGACAATAGCCAAAGAGACCAATCTCTTTATATACATCTGATTAAATTAGAACAATACAGAGAAGATTAGCATAACCCTTGTGCAAGGATGACACGCATAAATAGAGAAATGGTCCAATTTTTATTTTTTTGACTTTTTGAATCTTGCCTCAACTTTAATTTTTCTGTTTCTCTTCTAATTTTCATGCTTAAACATAATTTTTTTTCTAGTTAATCTTCTCTAAAATGGAAACTTTTATTCAAATATTATCTCTTCTAACTAAACAAAGAACAAACAAAGCCTTATCCCACTAAGTGGGGTATGCTATATGAATCCTAGAACCACATTGCGCTTAGTTTTGTGTTATTTCTTCTGTTAAATCCAAATAGTCCAAGTCTTTTCTTAGAGTCTATTTCCAAGTCTTCATAGGTCTTCCCCTACCTCTTTGGCCCTGAGCCTCTGTCTCATAGCCGCATTTTCTAACCGGAATGTCTGTAGATCTTCGTTTCACATGTCCAAACCACCTTAACCGATTCTCTCTCATTTTATCTTCAATTTCAGCTATTCCAAATTTACCTCGGATATCCTCATTCCTAATCTTGTCATTTCTTGTTCGCTAGACATCCAACAATGCATTCTTATTGTCGCTACACTCATTTTGTGTACGTGTTGATGCATCATTGCCCAACATTCCGTGCTATAAAACATTGATGGCCTTATTGCCATTCTATAAAACTTTAATCGCAAAACACACCCGATGTACTCCTTCACTTCATCCATCTAGCTTATATTCTATGATTGAGGTCTCCATCCAATTTTCCGTTCTTTTGCAAGATAGATCAAAGATAGTGAAAGCGTTGGCTTTTTGGTACTTATTGATCTCCAATTTTCACCCCTAACTCATTTACACCTCTGTTCTCACTGAAGTTGCACTCCATATACTCTGTCTTTGACTTACGCAAGCGAAGTCCTTTAGATTCCAATATTTCCCGCCAAAGGTTAAGCTTCGCATTTACTCCCTCTTGAGTTTCATCTATCAACATTATATCGTTTGCGAAAAGCATACACCAAGGAATATCATCTTGGAAATGTCCCGTTAACTTATTCATTACCAATGCAAAAAGGTAAGAACTTAAAGATGAGCCTTGATGTAACCCCACAGTTATGGGAAAGCATTCAGTTTGTCCTTCATGAGTTCTTACAATAGTCTTTACTCCATACATATACTTTATAGCTTGGATATATGTTACTCGTACTCATTTCTTCTATGAAATCCTCCAAAGAATATCTCTTAGGACCTTATCATACGCTTTTTCCAAATCTATAAAGACCATGTGCAAATCATTTTTCAAATCTTTATATCTTTATATCGATCTTCGTAAGAGATAGATTGCCTCCATGGTTGAGTACCCTAGCATGAACCCGAATTGATTGTCTGAGATTCATGTATATTGCCTCAATCTATGCTCAATTACTCTCTCCTAGAGCTTCATTGTATGACTCATTAACTTAATGCCCTTAAAGTTCATGCAATTTTTTGCATCGCCCTTATTCTTGTAGATAAGCACCAAAGTGTTTTTTTGCCACTCATTTGGCCTCTTCTTCATTTTCAAAGTCTTATTTAAAAGGTTTATGAGTTGTGATATACCCGTCTCTCCCAAGACATTCCACACTTCGATCGGTATATCATCTAGGACCACTGTTTTTCTTTGCTTCATCTTTTTCAAAGCTACAATTACTTCTTCCTTCTTGGTACGGCAGTAGAAGGAGGAATTTCTACACTTTTCAGAGTTAATCAACTCCCCCAAAGAACTACTCCTTTCATGTCCTTCATTGAAAAGATTATGAAAATACTCTTTCCATCCATCTTTAACCACGTTCTTTGTAGCTAAGACATTTTCATTCTCATCCTTGATGCACCTTACTTGGTTCAAGTCTCTTGTCTTCCTTTCCCTAGCTCTAGCTAGTTTATAGATATCCAACTCTCATTCTTTGGTATCTAATAGCTTATACATATCATCAAAAGCCGCTAGCTTTGTTTCTCTCACAGCTTTCTTCACCTCCTTCTACATTCTTTTATACATTTCACCATTTTCGTCGGTTCTATCCTTGTATAAGGCTTTACAACATTCCTTCTTCGCCTTAACTTTTGCTTGTATGTCATCCTTCCACCACCAAGATTCCTTTTGATATGGAGCGAAACTGTTGAACTCTCCTAATACCCCTTTTGCCACTTTTTGGATACAACTAGCCATGAAATCCACATTTGGCTAGCATCCTTCTATGTATCCCATCTGCATTACTTTCTTTTTGAAAAAAGACTTGTTTTTCTCCTTTTAGATTCCACCATCTAGCCCTTGGAATTCAAGGTCTTGTTCTTTCTTTTATCACTTCTCCTGGTATAACTTTGCAATCCTTACAAGTTAGATGATCTCTTTCCACATTAAAAGGAAATCTATTTGTGTTTTTGATGACCCGGTCTTGTAGGTAATCACATGTGTAATACCCTGATTTTTTTTTAATATGTGATTTAGTTATGAAATTCAAATTAATTGATGATTTTGAAATCCAAGTGAAGGGAAATGTGAAATCTTGTTCTTGGTCTTTATTATTAAATTAAGTATTCTGTGTTGTATTTAGAGTTACGACGTATTTATATTTACGGCGTTTAAATTTTTTTTCCGATAAGTTAAAAAGACGAGAATGCCCTAGTTGGTTAAACAGAATTATACGAGGATGTATTTTATCCTTATATGTTTTGCCGTATTTCTTGACATATTCAAATAGACCTCGATCCCATGAGCGCGTAGGCGAAAACTGTTCGCCAAATGGAGTTATAACGAAGGAGATATAAACGAACAAAGACAAGGGCATTTTGGTCATTTTGACCTTTCAATTCTAGAAGGCTTTAGCTTTGTTGGAGCAAGGATGAGGGTGATGAAGCCATGTGTGTGGCTATGATGAGAGGAAAGGATGAGAAATGAGAGAGAGGAGGGATTAGGGCTGCCCAATCAGGATAGAAAGAAAAGAGATAAGGGAGAGATGAGAGAAGCATTGGATCCTCTTTGACTCGAGTGACCTGACCCGGCTCCCTTCATATTTTTCCAACGTCTTTTGTTAGTTTTTCTTGCTGATTTCGTGAACCACCACCTAGAACCAACTCCGCGAACCTCGCTCTTCCATTTCCACCCAAACTCGACGAGGTTTGGTTTCCATTTCGTGAAGAACGGAGTCGGTGGCTCCGAGGGTTCCATGGCGGCGATTCGTCATTTCTAAAGGTGTTGCCTTCATCCACCACCACCTTTAGCCTCCTCTTGAGGCCAGAAACAAATCCTAAACAAGTTTGGGGGGCGGTGGAGCAGCAGATTCGATGAATTGAAGAACACTCAATTTAGGGTTTCCGACGGATCAAGGGCAAATTCAGGTATTTTTTTGCTGAATTGGACTTTAGCCTAGGTATGAAACTTCTTCCCCGTGATGTGTTCTACAATCTTGTGAAATTTGGTAATTTTTGGAGTTAATCAGAAAATTGGGTATCAGTTCGCTAGAAATCGCCGCTTGCGGTGGCACGTGGCCAGTGGACCACCTTGCCTTTTTAAGTTATATTCGATATTATGAATTCATATTTGATATTCGTTTGATGTGATTCGATTGTTTGAATCTAGTATTGAACATATCCACCACTTGAATATTATTAGTAAACGGTTTATATATGACAGTGAACTACGAATGACTTGATGCCGTTTGAGGGTACGTAGACATTCTAACAAGAAGGTTAGATGTAGCCATAAAGTAACCAAAATAAATTTATTGTGGTTAATAGAGTAAAGATTAACCATGACTTTACTTTGGCCTATCACCGTGTTTAGCTTCCGAATTTTTGGGGTGTTACAACATGCTCTTTCTCTCTTCTTAAAGAAACTGTTGGCGCTAAAAAGAGATTGTATGCCATTGAAAGATCCAATATGCCTTCCCCCTCCTCATTTCTCTTCTCTCATCTAACTAAATGAAGCTTTTAATCTTCTTCTTCTTCCTTTTTTTTTCCTGTTTTGCTTCGTAATTTTAATGGTTATACGCAAGTTTTCAAGTCAATATTCTCTAAAATGGTCTCTTTTTCTTTCAAATCTCGTCTCGTCTAACTAAACGAACTTAATCTCTCTTTTTTACAAATAAATTTCATACTTAAAAACACATTTTCAAGTTCATTTTTTATAAAATGGTCCTTATTTTTTCAAATCTTGTCTCGTCTAACTAACAAATATAATCTCTCCAACAAATTAGTTATGAACAAACTTTTGTGATAAATATAATCTCATATGTTGAATATGCTTGGAGAATATGGATATGGGGAGTTTGAAATCCTATTGAAAAAACTTAAACTCAATATTTTGAGTGATGTGTCAAATGAAAAAGCCTATTGGAAGATTTGGGCTTAAGCCCTAATTTCATCCAAAGGAAGGCCCATTGGAAGAAATAGCCACCACAATATGATGGACACAGTCAATTGTTTATTTATATAGAGAAGTAATAAACTCATAAACACTCTTTTTAGCCTCTTATGCAATTATGTTTAATTTTGACTATTGATTTTGTTTAATTTATTTAATATAATGGTTAGAAATAAAAAAAGGTGTATAAGAAGTTAAAAAATGTGTCTGAAAATTACTTCCCATTCGTAAATACATGCATGCACTAATATTTTCTTAGTGTATTAGTTTATGAATTTGGCTACAATACTTACATACAGTTAATACAATCATTATCTTGATCGTCAAATGATGATTGTATTAAGTATTTATATTTACATGAATCATATATGACCTTTAGCTAAAAATTGTACTAAATAAATATAAGTATTGTACTTAATTTTATTAATTCATATCTTTTTTCTGTCATAACTTCCATTCAGTTAGGAATCAAAGTCGTCATTGAGACCTTCTTTCACACATTACTTCTCACTTACCAATCGAATCTCAGAGGGGTCAGAGACTTAGGGGCCACAAGTAGGTTTAATGTTCCAGTATTTTATATAACAACTATAGAATATATACCCAGGAGCAGAGTCAGAAATTTCTTCTAGTGGGGGCAGCTGAAAACAACTAAGAAAACTTATATTATAGTATGATTATATGCAATATGATATTAATGATGGTTTCAAATGATGATGCATCACAATTCCAATGTTACAAAAATTTCAATATAGTAGTGGAAAGTGGCAAAGTGATGAGAAAAATATAAGTACATGATAGGCGAGAGAGAGTTTTTTTAGTTTGAATGATAGAACAAGAGCATCTGCCCCTAGTGAGCCTTCATTGGCTCTGTCCATGTATATACTTGACCAAATAAAAACTATATAATATATAAATAAAATAATGCTACAAGCAACGCAAAATATTTATTAAGTGGTGCCTTTTCAAACTCCTTCCCTTTCTTTAGTGTAGATTCAAATAATAATGTCATTTGTATTAAAAAATATAATTTTTTTATAAAATATATTGTATAGAGTAAGCGTATGCATTAATCGTTATATGCGTGCATGCCTTTCTATTACTTTCGATGACATTCAAACTAATTAAAAACAATTCAAAATCAAAATCAAATGATGATGATGCCAAATACTTTGGAGAGATTTTTTTGAACAAACGATAGTGTCTTCATTAAAGGAATGGGGAAGTGCACTAGTAGAAAAAAACTCATCTATCACGGTCGATGCCCGTGATAAATTGCAATCCACCACGGACATTGTGCCCGTTAGTAATCTGGATGTGATAGAAAGTCACAGATTCTACCACAGGTTATGCCCGTTGTCCATTGTAATATAACCACAGATTGTGCCCGTTGTAGATTAAGATCTAATACCACGTGCACTATAACCGTTGTGGATTACAAATTGGTCACGGCTAATGCCCGTCATAAAAAAAATTCTATAAATAAAAAAAATTAATAAATATTGTTTAATAAATGTATTATATAATATTTATAAACAAAATTACACATTTACTATAATATAACAATTAAATAAAAAAATCATAGATTCAAACATTACAGTTGTACACTAAGCTAAAGCTAATAACAAAACGATGAGCTATACAAAGAAATACCAAACTATCCAAAGACCTCCAACAAACAACGACATTGTCACTTGAAGACTTCACATTTCTTTGAACACCTCCAAACAAAGGACCTTGAGAGTGAACTACTGCCCCTAATGCTTGAGCCTTAATAATTGTTGCCTCTCTCTATCTCGATGAACATAAGCATATGGATCAAGAAAAAAATCTTGTACCTGTATAGGTAGAAATATACATTTGATCTCAATCAAGAAAAGTGAATAGAACTCTTGAAAAATTACATGTTCCTTTAACTGCTAGGATGCTCTCATATATACTTTAACAACCACTCTAGGCTCTGTCAAATGTAGCACATTGACAGCTATGTTAATATACAATAAAAGGTCGTACCCAGTGCACAAGGCTCCCGCTTTACGCAGGGTCTGGGAGAGGTGAATGTCGGCTAGCCTTATCCCCATTTATGGAGAGGCTGTTCCCAAGTCTCGAACCCGAGACCTACCGCTCATGGGCGAAAGCACTTGCCATCGCACCAAGTGCGACCTCTTATGTTAATATACAATGATTATATTAAATTGCAATCGAAACTCTTAGGAACTTAAATGGAGAAATGAAAATGCGATCAAAATTCATGATATCAGAATTCATCCATACCTCTATGCATTCGTGTAGATCATCACCTTCTGTTCTCACATGACATGAGTCTGCAAAACCATGAGATCGCGTCAATGAGTAATTGAGAGCTGGATGTGTGCAAGACTAAACTCGTTTACGTGTTCGATCGAAAGGGACCACACATTGATTGTCTCCCGAGCGCCATACACTCCTTGGGATGTTCCAGTGTACGCGATTGCATGCTACATAATCAATTAATCACCATTTACTTGGAAATTGAAAATCTGTATTTTTTGTGACATTCTTACACTGAACTGTTTGTTTGTAAATTGACTTTGCTGTAGAAATTTCTATCCTTTTAGGACAAGGGGAAGGGCAAAATTCCCAAGTTTCCAACCTATACAATTGCAGCAGTCACTGTATCCAAAAGGATGTTGGCAGTGTAACTATTTGACTGCATTTGAAGAAAAATAAACATACAAATTACTTTTACCTCAATACATAAATTAGAAGTTCCTTAACGAACTTGATGCTAAAGTAAAATGAACTTACATCACATCTTGTAACGGTGTCGAGGGGAAAAACTGGGGATAATGGATAAATAGAAAACGGAGAATCGAAGAAAGCGATGAAAGTTGAAAACCAATGCACGATTACAAATCAGTTTTCTTTGAGAACAAAAAACAAACACCTAGTGTGCAAGTCTGAAAGTTGAAAACCAAGCTCTGATGCTTCACCTGATGATTAAACCTTGATGGTGGTGAGCGCAGATATCAGAGAGGCGCACTGCCGTACCTGTTTTTCTCAGAAGTAGAATCGAAGAAAGCAAGCCAAAGTAATTCATTAAAAATCATCTTATATGACTCCCTAGTCGCGATAGAGTGATGATTTGCAGACAAATATGGGAGGACTTGCCCGTTATTGGACAATTATAACTAAACTGAACCTATCATAATGAAATTGTCTATCCCTCCTAAACACTAAACCTTCTATGCTAACAAACGAATAGACTTCAAATGCAGAATGTCTACATTCCATTTTGGGCACTCAAAATCACCACCTATACGGCTCCACCTTATCACCTTCGTAAGCATAAACACAATCACCATACCTGCATCAGGACCAACATCATACTGCTTCCCATATGGATCCAAACCTAAATCCGATCGGCTTCGGTTGTATCCCCCATACCTATCATCTATATAGGAGCCGCCGGAGCCACCACCGTGATCGAATTTCAGAGAATTCTCGTATGGATTTTCATATACAGAACACATACATGAGCATATTGGAACAAGCTTTGGGATTTTTACCTTACAGAAGAAGCCGCGGATTTGGGTGCGCAGTTGACGGAAGGGAGGACGAGTTCGGGAGGAAATCGTCGGGTCTGCAATTAGAGATGGTTTTGTTTCTGACTCCGAAAAGGTTGAATTGGGCTCGAGTATGCAAAGGTGGAGGCGTTTGGAAATTTCTGAAGAGAACAGAGAAGTTGCAAGAGATATGAAAATGAGGAGGGAGAGCTAACGCTCTCTCTTTGAAAATAGGGAGTTAGAGATTTTAGGCGCCATGCCAAAATTTTGGCAGCCCTCCAAATTTTTAATCTCCCGCCTCCTCCAAATGTTTTCAATTATGAAGATAAAAACATCCACCACGGGCCAAAGGCGTGGTGAATTCACAAAAGACGATGTGGTAATTTGAAGTAACCATTACGAGCATATCTCGTGGTAATTATGATATTTCATCACGGATATAAATGTTCGTTATAGATTATTCGCTTTTAACAACGGGTCAAAATTTGACCGTGGTGGTTAATGTTATCTACCACGAGTTAAACTTGACTGTGGTAATTGAATAGTTTTTACCACGAGCTATATATGCCCGTGATAGAATTGACGTGGTAGATGAACTGTTTTGTTCTAGTGGTGGATCAAGTCTCACAATAGCTAGTAATAATGTAGTTCAAATTCACATTTAGCGAGAATCAAATTTAAGATTTCTCACTTACAAACAAAGAATAATACCACTAGATAATAGTACTAAGTGGTTACTTTAGAGAGATATTGATTATTCATGTGCGTACGTGATTACTATTTAAGTCGTTGATTTATTTCGTTTGTATATACGTATAAATAGTCGACATTATTATGGAAAACAAAGTTTAGTAGGGCATGTCGTGAGACTCTTGACCTACCATATATTCTCCTAACAAATAATGTGTATGCATGGATCCAAAAAATGGTGATGGAGCAACATGGTCGATTGGAACAGCACTTAACTCCCTTTGCTAGACCCTATAAAACGTCGGTGGAATAAACTGGAAAGTGGAAACCCTACTTTAGTTTAATTTATTAATTAGGAGCTGCTTAATTGTTGCTAATGCCAGATTAATTGGTTTACTTTTTTGTATTATATGAAAAGATTTGCTTAAATGGAAGCTTTAGGTTTTGGAAGACTAGATCCTAACGCCAAAATGTCGGTTGGAATAACTTTTGATTTAGTGATGGGTCAAGATTTTTTTCTTGTTTTGACCAAGTGACGGGTCAAGATTAAAAGTTCAATATGAGGATGAGGTACAACATGAGAAAAAAAAACGAAATAACATTATCATTTCAAACAAATCATGAGTTACAACTTTTTACTTACATAAAAATTAGATAATTTACGTAATGTAACACATGGCACATTTTAATAAATGATTCATGAATCATGATACATAATCGCTTGTCATGTGGCAGTGCTCTCCCTACTTGAGTTTTTTTTTTTGTCACAAAGAAACGTTGGGAAGCTTAGGTTAAACTCGAACTTCGATTATGTGTGTAAGGATAAATACTCTATAATTGAAGCTAAGTAGGGAAATGATTTTCTCAATTTGAATTTCATTTCATTGATGGTTGTGTTGTGTTATCATCTTAATTTCAACCACAAAAGTTTTCTGTGTTGGCAAGCAAAAGAGTCGTAGGAGAGTTTCATATATTAAGGAAACACATCAACATTTGAACCACGTAAATGTTTGTTGTTTTTGAAGTTACCAAAAAAACACGATTAACATTTGAGAAGAGAAATACTTAAAAGACTAAAACACCAACTAGCAGAATTAATTGGTATAAGGGTGTGATTGATATATATATAAGATTTGATTAATGAAAGTGCTTTTATTAAAAAGAAAATAGTTTTCACACATTTTTTTCTTCTTCCTTGTTAGAGCTCGTTTGGATGTACTTTTAAAATGACTGAAAGTGCTTTTAATGAAAATATTTTTAAAACCAATTCTTGGTAAAAGTGCAAGTAAATCATGAAAAAAACACTTAAAGTGCTTCTTGGAGAAAGTACGTAACTAGTGCTTCTTGCAGAAAGCACTTCAAGTGCTTTTGAAACCTAAATTTTTTTTTCTTCTAAAAACGCTTTCAGTTATTTTAAAAATACATCTAAACGAGTTCTATACACCTATACTTATTTATGGCCACTGTGTGTGGATTCTTAATTAATTTATATAGTGAATAAGGATATAAATAAAATGAGACGTGAGGTGCTAAAATAAGTGTGAAAATCAACTCCCTCCCTTAAAAGTTGAAACTAATCATGTAAAGTCAAGGCATTATAACTGACATTTGACAATGATTTTCGTTTGTTAAATACAAGTTTTTTTAGATAGGAACAGAGCGCGAAGCGTTAAAAGAAAAGGCAGTTTATTCACTTGGTGGGCTTGTTATACACATGTCAACAAATATTGCATATGCCGAAGCAATGTGATGAGTAATATATAGAGAACTTGTTGAGTACTGTCAACGCAACATGTTGAGATATGTCTAGCATGCATTACATTAAATATTTAGTGGGAACAAAAGGAACACGTACCAGATATTTGAAGGGTCCTCAAAGACCTTCACATGTATATTTTTCAGACTCGGGTGATCCTTGGACCACCTTAGTCCATACTTCCATCCGCCCTTGATTCCTACAGTGGCTTTTGACTAAAATGTGCAAAAAATAACAAAGCAAAACAGAATTTTCTCATCACATAATCTATGATTTTCATCTTCTTATTTTTGGTGAAATTTGTCATCTCTTAACTTAAAACATACATGTCAACGATATTGACTATAGCAGATGAGCACCTCCTCATCCACTTAACTTCAAATTTTTCTTCTTCAAACCCGATTAGATTAAAGTAAAGTATTATTCTTTAAAGAATGTCATTGCCATTGGCTACACTCCACCGACCAAGCCACTTTCAATTAACTGGTTATGGAACTCATTTTTTAAAGGCTTAATCTAAAAATAGACCACTAGTTCATGAAAACTCAAACACCCCATCTACATTTAATTCATATTCATTACCAAGCTACATTAGGGTTAGGACCGACCTCAATTATAAAATATTCAAATAAATATGCCAATTTTTTGTCCAAAAGTTTGATGCGACAATTTTATCCATCGTGACTCTATTTTTATTTATTTTTTGCTTAAGCACTATTATGGAATGACTTTGAAGATGAATTTCAAGCTTATATTTCATATTGTATGTTTTGAGTTTGATTCTTGACTCTAGTAATTCGTACGATAATAATAAGAAAAAAGCTAAAATACTTCTGTAAATCTTCATGGCTTCCAAAATGATAGAATATCATGACAAAGCCATCAGTTAATTCCTTTTTAAAAAAATTGAATATAAATAAATGGTACGGCCCCAGACGTCAACAGCCCTCTTCTGCTCCTGTTGTTCGTTAATCCGCAAAAAGCTGGTCCAAGTCCGTCTGCCCTCTCTTGTCGCATTTCTGGAATTTCCCGCGAAAACTGCCGGTTTTTAACGTCCTCTCATAACCTTCTCAATTTCTACTCTCACTTTATACAAGAACCCAAAAACAACATAGAAAATAAAAACAAAAATTAAGAAAAAAAAAGGGATAAAAATAAAGAGGTTTGTCCACTTTTGGCGGGAGTTCACTCTCTCGCCGACACATTTCCCAGAACCCACAGTTTTTCTGAATTTCTTTTTTTGTTTTTGATTTCCTTTTTAGGTTTTTTTTTAATTTTTTAATTTTTTTTAATTTTAATTTTTTTCTTCTTCTAAAAAAACCCGTTTGTTTTATGGAAGTTCTATTTTTTTATTTTTTTATTTTTAAGATTAGCACTCGTTTTGTTAATATTTAATTTATTTGAATTTCTGGGTGTTGAATTTAGTTGCAGTAGGTAAGGCTGCTGATGCTTACTTGGCAGCATTGGCTTTTAAACAACATGTTTGGATTGAGCCAGGAGTCGGTTCAAGATTTAGGTACATGTTTCTTTTTTTCTTGGTTCTTTTTATGTTTTTGTCGGATGACGTTTATCTTCTTCTTGATTCTGCTTTATTTCTTCTTTTTTTTATACGTCATACAATGCTTTTTCTCAAGCTTTCAAATGGGATTTCTTGGAATTTTATGAATCTGCAATCTTTTGATGGGAAATTTGGGGTTTTCTAATTTTATGTAGCGTTTTTGTTGCAGAGGTTGAAATGTTAAATTCAAGAAGTGGGAAGGTTGCAAAGCAGAAAGGATTTGTAGAAATGGTGAGATTGTGAAAGAGAGAGAGAGAGAGAGAGAGAGAGAGGCACAAACATAAAGAGAATGATACTTGAGGAGGTATTGAGAGGTTTGATAAAGAAGAAGAATAAGAAGAATGTTGTGTTGGTTGGGATTCCAATTGATAGCCAGAGCACAGAGCTGCTCGGATGGGCTCTCGTTAAAGTCGCCGAGCCCGGAGATTGCGTGATTGCAGTTCATGTCTGTCGAAGTTCTGGTACATGTCTGCAGATTTAGTTTAATTTTCATCTATTTTTCAATAATTTTATGTTTAATTTGGTTGATCTTAGCTATTCAGATCGAGCCCGACAGCATAACATGCGAGACTGTTGGTGACATAACGTTTATTATGTACAGATTATGTCTCGAAAACCAAGAAGATGTTGGATGGTTACGTAGAGGCTTATGAGGGGCTATGTGACATTAAAAAGGTTTTTACTTGTTAATCTTCACTACTCTAGCACAGGTTCAATTGTTCAAAAACTTGAGACTGGTTATGGATTTTTATGCTTTAAATTTCAGGTAGAGCTCATCGGTCAGGTCTTGACAGGAAGGTCAATCCGAAAAGCTCTAGTTGGAGAGGCGAAAAACCATTCTACAGTGGCCATAGTTGTAGGCACAAGCAAGCCAAAAACTCTAGGGTAAGGGACAAAGACTGATCTCAGAAAGAAACTTGCATTAGTTTTCAAGATTTTTGTCTCATTACTCTAAGAAGAGTTCATTTGCAGCGGTTGGGATTCTACGGCGAAATTCTGTGCTAAGAAAGTGCCACCGACCACTGATGTTGTGGCCATCCACAATGGGAAAATTGTGTTCAGACGGTGTACCAGCAATCAACTACCAGGTTGGTGTTTTGAGTCAAAATACTAAATTCTGCAGACTTAGGCATAGCCAAGTTGGTTAGAACTGCCTACTCCACCCTCTGCACTCAAATTCGAATCCCCTCCCTGCAGTTTACATTTTTATTAGAATATCGCTCGAATCAGAAAGTAAAAATGAATACTACATTCTGTTTTTCAGCTTTGGTAAGTCTCACCGAAGACCCAAGACCAAGTCTTTGCTTTGAGAGTCTCACTCCCAAAGGATACTCATCTGAATTTAGTGACTTTGAGGCGCATAGAGAAACCCCGAAATCACCTTCTAATATGGCAGAGAGCTCCCTAAATGGTTCGAAGCATGGCAGTGAAGAAACAAAGAATGAACAAAAAAGAGTGCCTTGGAGATCAGTTTCACTTGGTGCAGCAGGACATGTGGATAAGAACCTTGGCTGGCCCCTACTTCGAAGAGCGAATTCTGTAGATCCTCAATTATCCACCACAAGGGACATGTCTGTGGTGCAATGGGTGATGAGCTTGCCAGATCGCTCTCCACAGCAGTTTCCTCGGTGTACAACTATAAAAGAAAATCCATTTGAACGAAGTATTGGTGACATTGTTCATGAGAGTATGGAGGGTAGTTTTCCTGCTTTCGATGAACTTCCTGAAGGGTTCAAGCATCTGCTCGAAACAAACTCATCTAGTTGCAGATGGTTCAGTTATGAGCTTCTGAAGGCTTCAACTTCTCAATTCGCATCAGGTTTGAAATCATTTTTTCCTTCCCTTCTCTCAGTTTGAATTCTTTTAAGTACTTCTCTATCGATTAAGTTCTTTGTCTTTTAACAGAAAATCTTATCGGGAAAGGAGGATGCAACCTAGTGTACAAGGGAACTCTTCCAGCTGGCAAGCCAGTGGCAGTAAAGCTTATGAAGTCATCAAAAGAAGCATGGAAGGATTTTGTTCATGAAGCCGATATCATATCCTCCTTGAAGCACAAACACGTTTTGCCTATGCTTGGGTTCTGTATCAAAGACAATGTTCTCATTTCTGTTTATGATTTCTTACCTAAAGGAAGCTTAGAGGGAAACTTGCATGGTAAATGTTCAAGTACTTTTATCCTATGTTTTACATTCTAGGTAAGAAGTTTCAGAACCCATGTTGATTTCAAGATGATAATTGATGCAGGCAAGAACAAAGACAAATCTGTATTGTCATGGGAGGTGAGATTTAATGCTGCTGTTGGGATTGCTGAAGCCCTCAATTATCTGCATGGAAAATGTCCTCAACCAGTTATTCATAGAGATGTCAAGTCCTCAAACATTCTTCTCACCAAAGATCTTGAACCACAGGTACCGCTTAATCGAAGTAATACAGATGGTGTTTAAAATATGATCACAACCTTAAGTGTCTCTAAAACTGACTAAATGCTTGCATCTACATGACAGCTATCGGATTTTGGCCTTGCAATCTGGGGACCAACAACTACATCTTTTAAGACTGCATGCGATGTGGTGGGAACATTTGGTTATCTTGCTCCCGAATATTTCATGTACGGAAAAATCAGTGACAAGATTGATGTTTATGCATTTGGAGTGGTCCTGCTTGAATTATTATCAGGACGAAAACCAATTGGCTCTGAGACTCCCAAAGAACAAGAAAGCTTGGTCATGTGGGTAAGAGAGTCACCTCTATAATTTGATTTTTCATTCTTAATTTTCACCTAATTGATCTGTTTCGGATAAGTGACATTGAATTCCATCTCAGGCAAAGCCGAAAATAGAGAGCGGGGATGTCAAAGACTTACTGGATCCGAATTTGGATGCAAAGTTCGATGAGGTTCAGGTGCTGAGAATGGTTCGGGCAGCGAAACTCTGCATCACACGCTCGGCCCGCCTTCGTCCAAAAATGAGTGAGGTACAGAAATTTCTTATGCTTACTAACTTGTAGGAAATAAGTTTCTGTTTAGTTTTAATGTGGAAAGGATTCCAAGTTTCATCATGCTTTTTCTTTCCCCTCAGATACTGAAGCTTCTAAAAGGGTTATCAGATGTTGAAAAGCAAGTGAACTCTCAATCTTTTGACATAGAGGAGTCAGAAAACTGGGATGATAATGACGATGAAGTTTATCCAAACTCGAGCGCAGAGTTGCATTTAGGTCTTGCGCTGCTCGATGTGGATGATGATACAACATCATCGTCAAGTAGCGTGGAGCGGAGCAACAGCCTTTCGTGGGAACAATATTTGAAGGGAAGATGGAGCAGATCATCAAGCTTTGATTAGCATCTTTTTCTACTCTCTTGTTTTGTAAGTTTGCCACATACTTGTGCAGCAAGGAAATTAGCATCTGTACGGTATGGGAAACCTAAAAAAAAAAAAAAAAAAAGTGTGCACCCAATGGTTGGGGTGGATTGTAAATAAACTTGTACAAATAAATCGTTGAAGTGATAGTGTGAAAGGATGAAAATCTGTAGCTTGTTTAAATTAGCTTGTCAGAAACTCAGTTTTCAACATGATCACTGAATGTGAGGCTGAAATTTTGTAGCTTTGTGGTATAATGAAATTTGTTGTTCAAAGCAGTCAACCGATGGGGCTCAGATGCAAAAGTTATACATAGACCTTTGGTTACTACTAGTTTTATATTTATGTGATGCTCGTGCGGTTTATGTTCTCCCGCACACACCAATGCATAAAAATTGAGTATAAATGATGTGGAACAGTAGATGACTGAAAGGATCGCAGAACAGCTGAAAAAGTGTAAAATTGGCATCAAAAGCCAAGCATTGCGAATTTGGGTCATGACCGACTTTTGAAGTGAACGGTATCACAAACAAGATGCAAAGCTTTTCCCCTGCATATGGGTTCTTTGGATTTTGGTGAAATTTTTTGTTTTACTAGCCCAAACGACATTTTAAGTTTTGAGGATATTTTGTTACTTTCGCAATTTTCTTTTCTGTTAGAATTCCTAGCAAACAGTATCTTATTATCTTTCAATCAATAAATTTGAGGTTTTCTCAAGTACCTGGTGAAATCTAAATTGCTTGTGGATTCTAATTTATGGTATTTCTTAGATATTCGTATTTCATTTATCCATGTTCTGTTAATATTGATGAATTTGCTCTTGAGAGGTTCACATAATGCAGAAGAATAGAAAGAGAGAAGACAGAGAAAGTGAAACTGCATATTGATTTCTTGATGATCAAGCTATCATTACAATGGTTGTTATATATTTCTCCCTTACTTAGCTGATATTTAGCTAAACAACTAACTCTCCTCTTTATCTCAACTAACTTGTAACAACCTATAACAGCTCACTCATTAATCTATTGACAAGTGTCATTTAGTTTGACCTTTGATCTTCTCTTCACTTGGATTAACCTTTTCACTTGGATCCTTACATCCCCCTCAATCGTATGCTCAAGTGAACTAAGCATAATATTGCCACAGTGTTTGTCACGCCCCGATCCCGATATACGTCCAAGATCGACACGTGACGTCGCTAAATACCCTTATCTAAAACATACCCCGCCTCCAGAATATGACAACTCACAACTCGAAAATCGAATCACATAGTAATTTTTCGCATACTTTATGGCTACATCTAACCTCCTCTTTAGACTGCCTACGTACCCTCAATAGGGATCAAGCCATTCGTAGTTCACCATTCAATACACTTTGACGTTTATCACAATACGTTCAAATAAAAAAGCATAGCATTCCTCAATCAATTATTAGAGCTTAACAAGCACGAATTACTAGATTCATGGCTACATAACAATCCCACATGACATTCATGGTTTCCATTCCATCCACCATATAAATCACTATGTTTTCAACATGATACCTCCATCCACAGCATGTAACATATCCAATAACCAACGAAGCACAATATTATTCTCAAGCCACATTGATCACTAAAATAATCATAATAATAACAATCATATCCAATGTCATTCCACAATCCCGTCAATTAATCCATTCATGAATCAAGGATGCATGATCTTAGCATTTAACTACGTTAATCAATCAATACAATAACATATCATTTCACATATTTGATTAAAGAACTCTATATAATTCTCTACTTGGATTATGAGTAACAACATGGCAAATCTAATTTATATTCACAAGGTGTGGATAATTCCCATTCACTCGAATCTAGGGTTCTAGACTAACCTTTTGGAAATGTGCAAGAGTAAGGATTTCGGACTACTCAACGGAATCCAACCACATCGGGTTCCGGATAATTCAATGGAACCAAAATATCAATCGGTTTCTTGTAATCTACCCAGACCTGTCGCATGTAAAATCAATGCCTACATCATGGAAATGGTGCATTGGGCAAATCAGAACTTGGATAAGTAGTGAAGCTTGGGTGAGTGACAATAATACAAGTATGTGATATTCAATAAAAACAGACCATCAATCACAATCTATAACATCAAGTATAGAATCATGCTTTATGAAATCATAATCAAGTCGTAGAAAACTCTGAAGGAGTCACCCAGGCATCCAACGACTTCTCCCATTCCAACCACCAAGATTCCCAAAAACCATCGTTCACATATACATTAAAAACTAGGGCTAGAGTGATGTAGTTCGGCCGAAGCGTACATAAGTAACCAAACAGGAAGTGGCCCCCCAAAGCGGATTAACAAAGTAGAGCCACACCTGAGAAAGTAACCAAGTAGGCAGTGACCCCCCAATGCGGATTAACCAAGTAGAGTCCTTCCTACAGTTGTTAGGAAGTGATCACCCAATGCGGATTAACCAAGCATGATCACTTCTAAGCATACATAGCTATAAGGATCGCCCAACACGGATTAACCAAGCACGATCCATATATAGTATGGTCCCCCAATACTGATTAACCAAACAGGACCACCAGTGACCCCCAAATGCGGATCAACCAAGCAGGGTTAAGATAATCAGGTAGGTAGTGACCCCCCAATGTGGATTAACCAAGTAGGGTCAAGATAATCAAGTAGGTAGTGACCCCCCAACGTGGATTAACCAAGCAAAGTCACACCTACAAAACTGTTAGGCGGTGATCACCCAACGCGGATTAACCAAGCATGATCACCCCTCAGTATAAATGGCCATAAGGATCGCCCAACATGGATTAACCAAGTGCGATCCATATCTGGTATGGTCCCCCAATACGGATTAACCAAGCAGGGTCATAGTCCACTACTAGCCCTCAATTTACAAAACATTTCAACATGCAATTTGAATCACTCTTTCCACAAATATTACCAATCCATGAATCAATTCACATTTAATAAAAATAAATCGATGGCCAATTATAAAAGAATCACATTTTAACAGAAAACACATTTATAAAACCATATCATATCCACAAAGGATATTAATATCAAGAATCGGGTAATCACCATATCACATATATTAAAGTCACTCACCGAGACAAGTCCGCAAAGCTTTACCGAGTCTCTAGTAATACTAATTTTAGTAATTCAATTGGTTCAAGACCTGTTGACAAAAATCAACGATGGGGTCCACACCCTAACAATTTAATCCGGAAGATCCGCAACTCATAATCTAGATCCGTAACTCCCTAAGGTCCACATTATGCTCAAAGAACAACATACTAAAATCTCATCGCGATCCGACGGTCAGATCTTCGCCAATTGCTAGGATTAGGTGGCGGTTAATAATTAATTTTACTAACTTAGAAATCTAATTCAGGAAGATCCGTACCTCGGATTCCCGATCCGTCAGTTCCAACTATCCTCAAATATTATTTTTTATAATGCATTAAAGTTTAGTAATGATCCAACGGTCGGATCATCGGTTCAAATTTTGATCAAATGATGTATCATAATGAAACTAAGTTCAAACAATCAAACCACTTCATACGGATATCAATTATGAATTTAGGGCATCTAATTGGACCTAGAAAAGTAGAAAGACATCATTGGCCCACTGGCCATGCGCTGTCGCATGCACCGTTGCGTGTGGCGGTCGGCCGCCCCGACTCACCAGAAAATTCAATCATTTCAAAAAATTACCAAATTTTACAAGCAAGTAGATCTCAGTGAGTGGAGCAAGTTTCATACCTGTGGCCAAGTCCATTTTGGCCAAGAAAAGCTTCAATTTCACTCGAACCCGCCGAAAACCCTAAGATAGGTGTTCTTCGATTTGACTTCCTTGATGTTCCAATGCCCCTACAACTGATTGGGTCTTGTTCCTGGGTCCAAGGGGAGTTGATTAGGGGTGGTGGTGGTTGGTGAGACTCGCCAGGATGATGGAATCGCCGTCAAAACTCCATGGGTCACCCGCACGGTTTTGGACCTAAAAACCCTCAAATTTGGGTGGAAATGGAAGATGGGAGATGGTAAAAGAGGTTGCAGGTGATGGATAGTTGAATTTCACCTGAAAAAATGGTGGAAGTGGCTGGAAACCACTCCAGGTTGGCGCGGGTAAATGGGTCCACGGAAATGGAGGGAAAAAAAAAATCCCTTTTTCCCTCATTGGTCCTTTTGTTTTTCCTTACTTCTAATTGGTCCCCTTAAACTTCCACATAATTGGGCTGGTCCTCACCTTTCATTGGTCACCATTTCCATGGGGAGTTTTAAAGAAAATTAAAATCTATAGTTTAGAAACACAACTTCAGATGTCCGTAACTATACTGTTAGAATCCGGACTCGTAAACGGCTTTTGCCTATGTGTTCATGGTTTCGAGATCTATCCAAAAATATAAATTGTGACCTTGAAAGGTCTACGAATTTTAGATAATTAATTTCCAAACTTCAACTTCGTAACTAGTTTAATTAAAATCTAAATTCAAATAAATTAATATAATTTCTCGTAAAATAATATAAAGTCTCAATAATACAAATATGTAGATTATAACAGTGAAATTTAGGAACGGGATTTCACAGTGTTGTTGAAACAAGGGTGCTGACAAGCCTTTTGTAAGTATATATGCATATTGCTCAGTAGAAGAAACATGTTGTATATGAAGATCTCCTCGAGTGACCATTTCTCTCACAAAGTGATAGTTTATCTCAATGTGTTTTGACTTGGTATGAAACACTGGATTTGTTAAAAGAGCTATTGCTGAGATATTATCACAATATAGGACTGGAGGTAGATGAATATCAACATGTAAATCACAAAACAACTGCCTAATCCAAGCTAGTTCTGCAGTTGTGATTGCTAAAGCTCTATACTCAGCTTCTGTGGAAGACCTTGAAACTGTGTACTGCTTCTTTGATGCCCAAGAAATTGGATTTGAACCAAGCTAGATAAAAAAGCCTGAAGTGGATCTTTTGTCATTTAGGTCACCAGCCCAATTTGCATCACTGGAGGATCGGAGATGTATTGGTCTTGGTCTAAATTGAATACCAAGATTTGAAATGTCTTTGAGATATCTAATGATCCTTTTAACTGCAATAACATGTGATTCCATAGAATTGTGTATGAATTGTTATGCTTGATTAATTGAGAATGCTATATTTGATCTTGTAAATGTGAGATACTGAAGAGCTCTAACAATGCTTCTATATTGATCAGGACTATGATATGGCTTTCCATCATTCTTAAACAATCTGTGATATAGGAGACATGGAGTAGCACAAGGCTTACAATCCTGTAAATCAGCCATTTCAACCAATTCTTTGATGTACTTCGTTTATGACACAAATAACCCTTTTGGTGTGCAACTAATCTGCAACCCCAAGAACTAATGCAGTTTCCCCAAATCTTTCATATCAAATTCAGCTGTGAGATTTGTAATTACATTTGAAATTAACTCAAAACTGCTACCAGTAAGTATCACATCATCAACATATAGCAGTACAATCACAATGCCTTTGGATGAATGCTGAACAAACAGAGAATGATCAGCTTGTGAAGCGTTGAACGCCAAACCTAGTAAAAAGCTTGTGAGCCTGTCATTCCAAGCTTTAGGAGCATGTTTAAGGCCATATAAAAACTTGTGTAACTACGTGTTGAACTTTGAAATCCTAGAGGTTGTTCTATGTACACCTCATCTTGCTAGTTGTAGGCTTTACCACAGGGCTAAATGTCTCTCCATAATCAATTCCTTCTTCCTAACTATACCCCTTTGCCACCAATCTTACTTTGTACCTTGCAACAGATCCATTTACATCTTTCTTAATCTTGTATACCATTTACAACCAACTAGGTTCTTGTCAGGTGGTAATGGAACTAAAGACCAAGTCTTTTGTGTATGTAAGGCATTAATTTCTTCTGTCATGGCATCTTGCCACTTTGAAATTTTTGAAGTTGCTTTGAAGGTTTTTGGTTTTGTGACAGATGACTGAGAATAGCTCACAGAAGCTGAGAAAACTTTTTTTTTTCTTTTTTTTTTCCTAATGATTCCATTTTTGGACATGAACATTCAAAGGTATTGGCAATACAACATGTAACAGCTCATGTTGAAAGTCAGGATCGACTTGGATGGGATACTGTGTAGGAGAGTGAGGTCGTTATACTACATTGGACCTCTGTGAAAGTGAGTGAATAAACTCTGAGGCACTAAATGCAAGTGTATTCAAGGAATCTAAGGCTTTAGATGTTGTCAAAGAATTTGAGGCACTAGATGAATGCATGGTCAAGAACTCTGTGGTTTGAGATGTTGATGAATGATTATGAGATGCAGGTGCTACTACCTGATTATTTAATGAAATAGATGATGTTGGAGGGCTTTATGAATGCTCATGTATACTTGCAGTTGATGACTGTGTTAAATTGGGTAATTGTGTAGTCCTAAGATATGGAAAAGTTGTTTCATCAAACAAAACATGCCTAGATATATATATTCTTTGATTTGTAATATCTAGACAAAGAAAACCTTCATAATGACCTGCATAACCAAGAAAAACACAGGTTTTTGTTTTCAGTTATAGTTTAGAGCTATTGTGTGGTTTAAGTAGTGGAAAGCATGCACAACAAAATTTTTTTCAAATGATTACTGTTTGGAACCTGTTTAAGCAACAACTGGTAAGGGGATTTCATTTGTAAAGTAGTACATGTCATTCTATTGATCAAATATGTAGCTGCAGCACAAGCATGGAACCATAATTTAGCAGGCAAACTTGCAATTTGAAGCAATGTGATTGCAGTTTCTACAACATGTATATGTTTCAATTCTGCCAACCTGTTTTGCTCTGGGGTGTGGGGACAAGATCTATGATGTAACATGCCTTTTTATGACAAAAAATGTTGAAACTTGGATCCTACACATTCACCCCCACCATCACTTTGTAAAATTTTTGGTTATGCAGAAAATTGAGTACTAAAATAGGCATAAAAGTGTAAAAATGTTGCAAAAACTTATGATTTATTATGTAAAGGGAAAACCCATGTATATCGACCACATTCATCTATGAAGGTTACATAATACCTAAATCTTTCATGAGATAACAAGGGGGCAGACCCCCATACATCACTATGCAAGACCTCTAGAGGTTGTACAGACTTGGTTACAGGAAAATTAAACTGCAACTTAGTAAACTTTCCTTCCAGACAAGGTGTACATATTGATTGACATGTATCAAGTGATGCAGTGATATTATTTTCATGTAGAATGGCAGAAGTAATGGCATTTGATGTATGCCCTAGTCAAGTGATGTGTGTTTATGAGGTAATGCAGGTGACAACTTCTTTGGTGTGTTGAAAGGAATAGGATAGTAGCCTTCTCTACACAACCCTTTGATTATGATTGTCCCTGTGGATTTGTCCTAAACCCAGAACAAAATATCATTAGAAATGAATCGACATCTATTGTTTTTACACAATTGATAAATGGATAACAAGTGTTGATCTTTGGAACATGTAGAACATTCTTCAATGCAATTGTGTTACTAAAAACATATAATGTTGATTTGCCAATATGAGAAATGTGCAAACATGCACCACTTGCTGTGGTTATAGTATCATTCCCTTGGTATGGAGTAGCTAGATCCAAATTAGCTAACTCAGAGGTCATGTGAGAAGTAGCTCCAGTGTCTGCAATACAGAATTGTTGCTCATGTGCAGAATGTTGATGTTGAACATGCATAACAATGAGTGTTGGTGCATGTGGTTTTCCTTGATATGCAAAGTTGCCTTGGTGATAGCATTGCAGAACTGAATATCCAAATTTCTAGCAAATTTGACATTGAATTGGTATGTTGGCACTAGACTGTGAAGAATTATGCCTTTGAAAACAATCAGCAGCAACATGACCTTTCTTGTTGCAGATTTGGCAAATAGGGATCTTAGAAGGGTGTTCTGCATAGTTTGATTGATAGGGTTTTGGGGCACCAAGAATACCAAGGCTTCCATTTGGTGGAGGACTGTAAGATCTTGGACCATATTTATACGACCTGCCTCTTCCTTTTCCTCGAAAATCGTTCCCCTTGTATCCCCCATAGTTGTAGGACCCTTGATATGAATTGTTGTAGTTGTTAAATGAACCATTCCTAGAGTTATATCCTGTGGTATTTGATCCACCAGCGTGATTGTTAAAGCTTTGATTGGATGATCTAGAACTAGACCCTATTTCAGTAGACTGTGATGTTTCTTGATCAAGAACCAATGATTTTCCCTTATTCAACTAAGTACCAGCAACCATTGCAGTTCCAAATGGTAAAACATAAGAAGATTTAAATGACTGACCAATGATAGCTACTTCTGCAAGTAATTGGGATCTGAAATCCTTGAGAGATATACCATTTTCCATTCCTCTTATAACACATCTGAAAGTGTTGAATTTTGCAAGAAGCCCATTCAGCGCAAAAATTATCACATAATCATCTTCAAACATTACTTCTGCAGCTACAAGATGATCTCTTGCATCCTTGATCTTCTGGAGATAATTAGACACAAATTCATACCCTTTTTTTTTTTATGTTCTGTAGCTCAATTTTCATGTGAAAGATTGTAGCTTTAGTGACGATAGAGAATCTTCCAGTGAGATTCACCCACATCTCATGAGAGCTTTGACTGCCAATTATGAATGACATTACTATAATAGACAATGTTGCAATCAACAGTTGCATAAGCGCACGATCATGCATTTTCCATACCAAGTAGTCATCTTTTTCAACTCCTTCAATTTCAGAATCATCATTAAATCTTGGAGGACATTTTCTTGATCCATCAACGAACACCATGATGACATGGCTTTCAAGAAGCAACTTGATCTGGAAACTCCAAGTAAGATAGTTAGAGTCATCCAACTTCATTGTAACCGAAGTAGAAACTGTAGGAATGAGGTTTGGGATTGGAGACAGAACAATTCTTAATTGATTTGCAGTCACCATTGTTGAACTTTTGAGAAGAAACTTTCACTGAGACTTTTGATCAAACATGTAGAGGGCAATCAAAGAAGAACATAATCGTGAAGAACTCGGAGGTAAGAGAACACCCCAAATTTGTAAAATCATAGCAGTTTGCAAAACAAAGGATTAGATAAAGAAAGCAATGCTTTTAATAGAGGTGCGGAAGCGCCAATGCATTCCCTTGCTTTGATACCATGTTAATATTGATGAATTTGTTCTTGCGAGGTTCATAGAATGCAGAATTAATAGAGAGAGAGAGAACTTAAAAGAGAGAAGAGAGAGAAAGTGAAACTGTATATTGATTTCTTGATGATCAAGCTATCATTACAATGGTTGTTATATATTTCTCCCTTACTTAGCTGATATTTAGCTAAACAACTAACTCTCCTCCTTGTCTCAGCTAACGTGTAACAACCTATAACAGTTCACTCATTAATCCATTGATAACTGTCATTTAGTTTGACCCTTGATCTTCTCTTCACTCATTAATCTGTTGACAACCTATAAAAGGATTGTTATCCCTTGTCTTCCTCTTGCTCGTCTTATCATTCTTTCTTTCTCTTTCGGCCTTCTCCTTTCTTGTGTTCATCATCTGCAGAGTAGTACATGATGCGGACATCATTGTCAAACCTTTTAAATGAGGAATTAGATGGAACAAGAAAGAAAATAATCGGTCTTAATTTCTACTTTGTAGGTGCTTTGGTTTATGGCTTTGGAGCACACTGCTTTGTTGTTTATATATAGTTTCCTATTTTCTTTCCTGATTCTAAAGGGATTTGGTCTACTTTCCTATTTCCGATTGGTTTAGGATTTGTTTTCAAAATACTATTTGGATTGGGATTTTTGAGAACAAAATTGTTTGTGCAACAAAAATTGGTAAAATACCATGAGAAAAATATTTACTAAAAAGAAAAAAAAGAGAGAAACCGTGAGAAAAATAAAGGGAACTTTAATAAAAAGCTCCCGGTACTATTCACTTTAATGAAAAACCATATTTTTACACTAAAAAGTCAATCCTGATACTATTCACTTTACCATTTATTTTTTCCTTATCGTTAAAACTCAAAGTTTTCAAACTATTTTTATTAGTTTTCCTAACAATTAAATTGCTTAATTAATAAAGCAAACCTACCTTAATCAGTTGTATCCACCGACACCATTCCACAAGTTACCAGGCGGAGCGAACGGCATGCATCGATACATTGATTTATGTTTAGGGTAGTAAACAAGCCGAGTCGAACTGAGTATATCACTGTATGAGTATACCACTGTATTTAAACTTGGTTTGTTTAATTTTTTTCGAACTCAAGCTGAGTATCACGGCATGCACTTATGTTTATAATAAAAGCATTTCGAATAAAATCATTTCCCATAAAAGCTTATCAAATAAATTATAGAAGTAATACTGTGAAAGGATGAAAACTTGTAGCTTGTTTAATTAGCTTGTAAGAAACTCGGTTGTTCAACATAATCACCGAATGAAGAATGAAATTTTGTAGCTTGTTGGATGATGAAAGTTTTCCCTATTACTTTATAGACGACAATAAAGGAAAATTTTGTTGTGCGATTGTCGTATGCCACAAAAGTTAAGGGAAATTTTTTATAGGATGACAATAAGATGATCAATGCTTTATGGTACAAAATGTTAGGCAATCAAAAAATAACACATGCAAAAAATGAATGTAGCTAAGATGAGAATGCGTTGATGGATATGTGGGTACACGAGAAATGATAAGATTAAGAACGAGGATATCCGAGATAAAGTAGGAGTGGTCGCAATTGAAGATAAGATTAGAAAAAATCGGAACCGAAGATCTAAAGTGCTCCAGTTAGAAAGTGCAATTATGAGACAGGCTCAAGTCAAAAGAGGTAGAGAAAGACCTAGAAAGACTTCTAGTTGTTGGATAACGAAAGTCTTTCATGTTGCAGTCAACCGATGGGGCTCATATGCAAAAGCTATGTGTATATCGTTGCTACTAGTTTTATATTTATGTGATACCGATGGGGCTCATATGCAAAAGCAACATATATATATATGCTACTAGTTTTATATTTATGTGATGCTCGTGCGGTGTATGTGCTTGCGCACAAAGAAATGCATGAGTTCTTGGATAACTGTAAATCAACAACAAGGCCTAAATATTGCGGATTTGGCTCTGGTGTTCAATTTTGAACATAACTCGCCTTTTTTAAGTGAACAGCCCCAGGAATAAGACACAATATTTTGCAATTACATATGGGCATTTTTGGCGAAATTTTATTGTTTACTAGCCCCCAAACGACATTTAGTTTTGAGGATGTTTTTAGTATTTTGTTATTTTCGCATTTTTCATTTAGCGTTGTAATTCATGAGTTGAGGTTTCTCGTGGATTCTAGTTTGCTTGTGGACAGTGGCGAAGCTACATGAGGGTAAGGAGTGGCGACCGTCATTGCCCTCGCCGGAAAACACACCTAGGAGCGCTAGTTTAGCCCCTCCGCTCTCGTCGGAATTCATGGCACCTATAAAAATTGGTTTTGGCTGGTGCACTGTCTTGGTCGAATTTGCAGAGGAAGGGTGATAGTTTGGTTGGATTTGCAAAGAGTGTGGCTTCAGGATCTTGCTCGTCACCACAAACATCACTAGGTTGAGATCAAATGGTGAGAGGGACTATCCGGATTGATGATGACTGGTCGCAATCATCGTTGTCATCCATAATGGAGGACGACAATCGCAACCTCTATAGAAAAGAGGGATTGGTGGGTCGCAGGAAATAGGGATTGGGTCACCGGGAAGAGAGGAGTTGTGGGTGTGTCGCCAGAGATGAGAGGGGATTCAATTTTCGATGAGGGAGATGAAGAATGTTTGGTTTGCAAAATAAGGGATGTTTGGTTGTATGGTTAGGGACTTGAAAATGGACATGTGTCTTTATTTTATTGGTCTATTAGGAGGTTAGTAAATGTTGGGCACTGAACAATCAGTACCAAGTATTATTCTTTTTTGTGGTTTATTAACCCATTTCTCTCCTTTTTTTTTTCTTTTTTTATTCTTGTTTGTATTTTTATTTTATCTTCCAACGTATTTATCTTAAACTCTCACATTATTTATAAATATTGTATTACTTTTTAAAAATAATGTAAATATTGTTTAATGCTTATTTTATGATAATTTAAATCCATCCAGGCTCCTGCGTAGATCTCGCCTAGGCACCTAGCTACTAGGTCCCAGTCCGCTGTTTGACTAGCGCCTAACATTTTTTAGGATCTAATCCTAGCCAATTTAAGCTTCTTACATTGTGGCTTTGAAATTATTGCTTACAACCACTTTGGTGAAGAGACTATTTTCTGCTATGAATATTGACTCAAAACTTTGCACTCTACAATGTGAAAGCAACCACTTCGATTGAACCTTACACTCTTTTGAATTTTGCCCCTTCCGTCGGCAAATCCTGGCTTCGCCACTGCTCATGGATTCTAACTTAAATACTTCGTTTTGTATTCCTGATGAACTTATCATGTCAGTAACTAACAATAGGTTTTTTGTTTTATTTTTTTTTGGTCAAACTAAACAGAAAGTTTTGTAACAATTTTTGCAATGTAGATATAAAAGAATTGTGGAATAATTATACTGCAATCTGATTACATCAAAACGTGCACAAATTTAGGGCATGAGTTTCTCGCACTAATAACTAAAATATTGTTGTATATGGATAATAGCATAAACCATCAATGCTAGTTTTTGGATTCGTGTCTCCCATTCTCAGCGGCGCCTTATCAAAGAGCCAATGCTGATCGTCACACTCACTAGTGTTTTGAGTCTTCAAGGGAGGAGGAACCCAATTCGAAATTAGCTCTCGGAATAGCAACTCGATCTGGATGGAACTGCTTTCCGTTTGTCTGCTAGAGAGCGCTTGATCGAGACGCGGTTTCTTCAGTTGAAGAAGACATGGAAAGAGAATATCAGTGTCTACATTGTTATCCCTTGTCTTCCTCATGTTCGTCTTATCATTCTTTCTTTCTCTTTCGGCTTTCTCCCTTCGTGTGTCCATCATCTGCAGAGTACTACATGGTGCGGACATCATTGTCAAACCTTTTAACTGAGGAACTAGATGGAAGAAGAAAGGAAATAATCGGGTCTTATTTTCTACTTTGTAGTTGCTTTGGTTTATGCCTTTGGAGCATATTGCTTTGTTGTTATATATAGTTTTCCTATTTTATTTCCTGATTGTAAAGGGATTTGTTCTACTTTCCTATTTCCAATTGGTTTAGGATTTGTTTTTCCAATTTCTAATTGGATTAGGATTTTTTTTTTGTCAAAAGATAAATTTTGTTAGATTAGCCACCGACGGGGTTTGAACCCATGCTATCATGTAACGGCTCAACATCTTTCCACCAGTGCAAATACACTAAAATTAGAAAAGTTGTGTATTTTTAACACAAATTAAGCTTTTGATCTTTTGAGTACTCATTTTCAATGTCTTATATGTGTATTATGTGTAAAGTGCCACTTGCGGATTAAGATTTATGAGAAACAAAATTTTAGTTGTGTAACAAAAATTGGCCGTGTAAAATACCATGAGAAAAATTTTGACAAAAAAAAAAAAAAGAAACCATGAGAAAAATAAGTTGCTTAATTAATAAAGGAAACCTACCTTAATCAGTTGTATTAGGGTTTGTCCACCTGCACCATTCCACAAGTAACCCGGCGGAGGGGACGGCATGCACCGAGACATTGATTTGTGTTTAGGGCTGTAAACGAGCCGAGTCGAACTGAGTATCACTATACTTAAGCTTGGTTTGTATAATTTTTTTCGAGCTAAAGCTTAGGATCACGGCATGCAAGTTTCATGATGTTTATAATAAAAGCATTTCGAATAAAATCATTTCCCATAAAAGCTCATCAAATAAATTATAGAAGTAATAGTGTGAGGATGAAAACATGCAGCTTGTTAGCTTGCCAGAAACTCGGTTTTTCAACATAATCACCAAATGAGAGAATGAAATTTTGTAGCTTTTTGGATGATGAAAGTTTTCCCTATTACTTTATAGGACGATAATAAGTGAATATTGAAATTCAACGATCAAGATTAATTTAACTTTAAAAAATTTAAAAATTATCATTTTTTTTAAATAATTAAAAGCATTAAAAAAAGAAACTGAAGAAGGATGTGGGTGATAGTGCTGCTACCCATTTGGTTTTTGCGGGGAAAGAGGTGAGGTGGAAACGTCCAAACTATCGGACGTTGAAGCTCAATTGTGATGGGGCATGGTGTGGGCAATCAATGAAAGGTGGTTACGGATATGTGTTGAGAGATTTTGCAGGTTTGTTGAAGATGGTTGGCGGGGAGGGGCGAGGGGGGAGGTTTTTTTGACAGTGCAGCCATGGCAGAAGCTGCTTCTGTCCGTGCGGCGCTGGTGGTGGGAAGGGAATTGGGATGTGAGAAGGTGGAGATTGAATCAGATGCTCCTGCTCTTATTCGAATTATTCAAGGAGTTTGTTCGGTGGATGCCACTTTGGATTGTTTCATTTATGATATTAAGTCCTTGGCATCTCAAATAGGGCAGGTGAAGTTCTTGTTTGTTAAACGGAGTGGTAATCTTGCTGTTCACGTTGTGGCTTCATATGTTATTGCATATAGTGATGTTTTCTTTTGGGATGTCCTAGATCTTGAATTTCTTTTTAACGTTTGTTAAAAATGTAAACGTTTCAATTAGAATGTAATAAAGTTAATGTTTTGACAAAAAAAAACTTATAATGTTCAAACTTTAAAAATCTTACAAAGTTAATACGTATGTTCTAACACTTAGGGGCTAAACCTAATTATTTTTTCAACTCTTTTGCCCAAAAAGAAAAAATCATAAACCGTATGTTCTAACACTTAGGGGCTAAACCTAATTATTTTTTCAACTCTTTTGCCCAAAAAGAAAAAATCATAAACCGTGTGTATTCACCACATGATATCGCCAAATGAAGGGCCACGATCAACCTCGATAATACATTCTCTCTGAGAGAAAGGACATCCGAAGTGAGTCGACTCAGTTTTGAAAGAGAAAGTCCGCGGAACATGTGAACCACTAGCCAATCCATGTCCATGGTATGTTCATATTTATCGTATTTTCTTCCCCTTTCCCACCGCCTTTATGTTCCCTAGGGTTGAGTAGTTCTACTATTTCATCAATTTACCCCTTTGAATTGTCCCTACTGTTAATCGTCCGCGCTGGAAATCTTTGGTTTTCAGCCAATTCTAATTGACTTTAGACTTTGTATTGTTCAAATCTCATCTGGATCGTGTAATCGGTAGATTTCACTCTGTTCGTGTAGAACACGAATCAAGAAGCTCAATTTTCCATCTGGGTTTCTCTGGTTTCCGTCTGTTAAGATTATCGGGAGATTTAGGTGCTTTTTCACTCGATTGGGGCTTGTTGCTTGTTCTTTGCCCTAATGGACGACCACGAGGTTGATTTTTCGAACCAGGAGGTGTTTTCGCCTGCAAACATGGGCGGTGAACTTGCGAGTAGTTGTTCAATGGACACCTTCTTTGATGACCTGCTTAAGGACACTCACGCTTGCACTCACACCCACACTTGCAACCCACCTGGCCCCGATTACTCCCACACACACACTTGCTTTCATGTCCACACTAAAATTGTGTCTTCAGCGAGTGAAAACAAGGCTGATGATACTTGTGAGTCTGGGGAAAAGAAATCAAAGAAGCAGCCCTTGGGTAATAAGGTAGCAGTTCGTAAGTACCGCGAGAATAAGAAGGCGCGGGTTAAGTTGTTGGAGGCTGAAGTTGTGAATTTGAGAGCTGAGAATCGGCAGTTGGTGATGAGGTTGCAGGGTCAGCCTGCATTGGAGGCTGAGATTGCTAGGCTCAAGTGTTTGCTTGTTGACATTCGAGGAAGGATTGAAGGAGAAATTGGGTCCTTTCCATATCAGAAATCAGTGAATCCGAGCCTGCCCAACCCAAATCTGCCCAATGCCTTTTTTATGAATCCATGTAATGATGATCAGCTTTACTGCCCTCATCCAAGGATGGATGGGAAATGTGGAGATGGTGCAATGATGAATGGGCAGGATTTTAACGGCTGTGATTTTGAGAGTCTTCAGTGTTTGGTTAATCAGGATGGAGGATCCAAGGAGCTTCCTGGATGTGGGCCTGGAAATGGGGCGTCCAATGTAAATTCTTCTGGCACAAGCAAGAGGAAAAGTAAGACATTAGATCTCTTAATCTTTTGAACTGTGTGGGCTTATGGTTATGACTATTTTGCATTTGTCAGTCGGTTAATCGGAGTTATTTTCTAACTTTTCAGTAATTTATGTTATCTGATATTTGTTGCCTGTTCTGATGTTTTAGTTGGATTCTTTGTAAGCATTTTAGGTAGGATTTAAATTTTAACCATGAGAAATTTTGAATCTTTATATACAGAACTTGTCTCGTAAGTCTTTTGTGTATGCATCATATATATGGTTCTTGGGCACTACATCTAGTTACAAAGGATTAATTTCATTGAGGTAAATGGGCAAATCATTGTATATATGAACAAAACAAATCATCCATAATAATTTCGTAGTTGCAAAATATGCATGAACCCTTTGTGACCTAACTTAATTATGAACCAAACCAGTAGTATTTACTTTACTAATTATCTTTCTTCCTTGCGAGTTGCTGAAGATTATTCTTTTGTTGTCCATGAAATTAATGGACCTTGAAACAGCTGTTTGGAACTTGGAAGTGTGCAATCTTTTAACTGACTATTATGGTCTGTCATTTTAGGAAGGATTCGAGCCGCAGCATCAAACTGAAAAACTCTGGAAGGAAGCATTGACATTGTCCTGAAGAGTACATATATCATCATGCAATAAGTAGTTCTTCAAACTGCAGCATCAGCTTTTGTTCAGGTCGATTTGTATTTATTTTTATTTTTTTCAATTTTTCTATTACTTGAACCATATGTTTGGTCCTTGTAATGGGTATGGTTTATCGATGTCAAGCTGAAGTTTTGCCGGATTCACTGCTAGTATCCTTCAAGTTTGATTTAAGTTTGCATGTCCTTTAGTGCTGTAAACTTAGATGATGTGTAGCCAGTGAAACTTATGGCAGAGCAACTTAGCGGTTTTCTGTGAAACTCAAATTCTTTTGACTCTTATCCTTCTACTACCTTTAGGCTACTGATATATCAGCCAAATTACTTCCGGCTCATGTTGTTTTGCCGAGTTTCATTTGAATCTGCTATAAGTAGTTCTCATATGGTCATTCCTTCTCCTTCTAAGCCACGTGAATTCTTGATTGCTGAATTACAGAACATAGAGAAGGTGGCATGTGATTCCTTTCATGTTTCAGTACTATGAGCTGTGAGCAGGTGAGTGTTGATTTAGTGTTTCTCTGCACCAAATAACTTAAAAGAGCTAGGGTTTTGGTAAAAAGGAACAAAGTTTACATTTCTGTCGGGAAAGAAGCTTTTTGTTCTAGCTCAATTTTTAATTTTTTTCAATTGATTCATGTCATCCACAATTGGTGAGTGAGTAGTGGACAAATTTCACAGTATATTGCCCTTTGAGTGATGCATCTGCCATCTGGCCATTGCGAAGGTCAGTGGAAACCGTATTTACACCATTGGCGTAAAGATGACGATGGCAAGGACGGGGATGTCTGTAGGTTGATTGCCTGCCTTTCGATGGTCAGTCAAATGATGAGAAGAATGTGCGTATGCTAACCACCCCACCCATTAAACTGATTGTGAATTTCGTACAGTTGTTTTTCATCTATACCATGAGTTGGTGTATCGTGATATCTCAGTAACCTGATTTTCATCACGAGGGACCGCACATTATAAAATTTCTTCTTTTTATTTCTGTTATTTTCAGATGATTGATTCGTAAATGAGGGGAAAGGATTCAAAGTGATGGAAAAGATGATATTTTGAGAGTAATTGATAGGAAGAAGATTGTTAGATTTTAATTCATGTGGCCTTCATAGAAAGGGAGATGTTTGGCATCTTTCCTGACAGGGACAGCAACGGCCTTCGCTTCAGGTTTACCAACTCAAGTCGGATGAGACAGTCCCAGAAAACTCAAGTCGGATGTCTTTTGCTTTTGACAAGGGGCCATGGTTTATAAAGTAGATGCTTCATTTTTTATGTAAAGTCCCAAAACAACTTTAGATTCGGAAGTTTACCAGCCGAATTGAGGAGTGACGTCGAATAACCTTGGGACGACCTTTGGCGTCTCCTCGGGCCAAGAATTTGAGCCTCGCAATCACTAGCTAATATGCTTTTGTCCTACGCGTGGTGGAACCACACTAATCCACCCTGAAGCGTAAATGAACGAACGATATTAACCAAGTAAGCTATAAGATCCTCGTAGCACTATACTACGTATTGTTTCTTGATTATGGATGTAGAATGAACAGAAAACTAGTTGAAGATTTATTAGAGTTTTGCCAAACCGATTATACAGCAGTAATTTCTAAGCTACATGGCTCCTAACAAGAGCTTCTTACAGGACAAAGAGAACCAAAAATTATCTTCAAGTTCACGGTCGAGTTTTTCTGATTAGACATTGGAAGGTTGGACTTGCACAACATCGTCGTCGCCAAATATGCTGTCAGCAATCTGCCAAACCTCAAGAGTGTTGTCTTCAGCAACACTTGATATGACCCATGGCTCGTTTTTGTTCCACGAGAAATCTGATATCTTTGCTTTGTGACCGCCGTGTGCGAAGGGAAGTTCTGGCGGTCCATCATCGCCATCTCCCTCTGCCCGCTCCTCCCCAACCCTAAAAACGCATCACCGCGTAAAACAACCACAAATTTGAAGTTTTTAATCCTAAGATATAAACTCAATAATCCCGTTGCAGTCAAATGGAACATGTTGAAGTGAACATAACCTAGAAGATGAACCTAAACAATAGCATTTCTAGCAAAAACAATCTGTGAAATCGAGTACCTGTTGAGGTCCCAAACCATCAACCTCCTGTTGTCAGCGAAGGATGCCAATACGGTTTCATGATTAGGATCACATTCAACCTGGAACACCTCTTCCCTGCAAGAGAAGAAACAAATACAGGATTAGGAATCTTGGTTTACCAGCTGTGGCCTGCAAACGTGAATATATGAAAAATGATGAAGCCCCAATAATATGTTTCTTTGACATGAGAAACTGTATCCAAATACATAACTATGCATTGATAATTTCAAAATTTTGGGTTCAAAATCTAATTATATTAGTGTGAACACGGAAATTTCCTGAAACGAAAGAGACAAGAACAACGCGCACAAACAAATATTATTTGTATTTGATGATTTTGGGTTACAATCTCTCTTTATTTTGATCCTCTGATTCGATCTCCGTAAGGTGTTGATTTGTGGGATGTGCGATTGATCCAAGGGCCGTCGAGGCTTGATCTTGGATGAACGAGGATGAACGGATCTTCGAGGGCTTTTGAGCTTGATCTTGAAGAATGGTGATTGACGGATCTTCAAGGGCTTTTGGGCTTGATCTTGAAGAACAGTGATGAACGGATTTCCGAGGGCTTTTGGGCTTGAACTCGAAGAACAGTGACGAACGGATCTTCGAGAGCTTTTGGGCTTGAACGGATCTTCGAGGGCTTTTGGGCTTGATCTCGAAGAACAGTGATGAACAATGAACGCTTTCTTCAAGGGCCGTCGGGGCTTGGGCTTGAAGGTGGATGATTGTTGATCCAAGGGCCGTCGGGCTTGATCTTGGAAGAACGATGAACGAAGAACGCTTTCTTGATTCTTCGGGAACCTGGATGCTTGAGAGCTTCGGAGTTTCAGAGCTTCAGAGCTTCAAGGTGTAATATGAATTCGTCCCCCTTAAATGAATGAAATGGGCTTGTATTTATAGAAATTTCCAAGGCCTAATTTTGAATATAATATTCCAGATGAAATAAGTTGTTTCTGCCAGGTGTTGACACGTGTCCTATTTGATGACTTTTCCAACTCATTTCAATTTTCGTTGAGCCACACGCTACGTGTAAAATTTATGTAATACATGAGCGTTGACACTTTGATTTATCGGTCAACATTTATTTACCGAAATTTCGATGTCTACAAATGCCCCCCACTTCAAGGCGCGTCGTGTACATGTGCTTGTCGCGTGTAGGAGATGCGTTTTGAAGTCCCTTATTGTAGATGTCGATCCAAGGGCCGTCGATGCTTGATCTTGAATTGGGCTGGAGATTTCTCAAGGGCCGTTGAGGCTTGATCTTGAATTGGGCTTGAGATTTCTTCAAGGGCCGTTGAGGCTTGTTCTTGAACTTTCGTTTGAAATTTCTTCAAGGGCCGTCGAGGCTTGATCTTGAAGGTTGAAATTGGACCACAAGGAGCTTCATGTGGTAGATGATCTTTGGCTTTGGTAGTGGGTGAATCGGCACGTATTTTGTTGCGCTTGTTGACTTTCCACAGCTTTGATCTTGAACTAGGTTTTGATTCAAGGGTGGTAGACACTTGACCTTGAATCAGACTTGTGATTTCTTCCAGGGCCGTCGAGGCTTGATTTCGAATTTGGCTGAAAGCTACTTCAAGGGTCGTTGAGGCTTGATTTTTGAAGGTTGACTCGAACACATGACAAGCAGGCACGAGGTAAAGGTGACAACCTGTTTCTTTGTTCAATCTTTCTAATTCACACCTGAGCGGTTTGGTCAACGGTATGATCTTCAAGATTGATGAACTCTTCTTCCAGTTGGTGACTTGATCTTTAAGGATTCGATTCAAGGGTGGTGAATCAGCACGTGCAGCCCACAACGCCTAGTAAGCCGACCCAAGAATTTGAGGGTCAAAACGAATTCACCGTCATAGTGATTGCAACTTTGATGATATGAGATACCCTTGCTTTTGAAGAAGTAGCGGATGAATCAGCACGTGCTTGGTTGCACTTGTCTCCACATGCTTCAAGGTATCCTTTATCTATTCCTCGGGCAGATGTGGCAGCTTCTTTGGAAGTACAGCAGCAGTGGGAGACGAGTACTCGATAGCAGTGCTAGGTAAGCAATCAGGGAAGGGCTCCAAGCAGTCGGTTCCTTACCCGAGTTTGAGTGGAGGCTCTGGCATATTGTTTTCTTTATCCTTGTCTTTGTAGGTAAGAACAAGGACAAAGGGAAGGACAGGGAGAACACATGATATGAGATACTCTTGCTTTCTACCCTGGTGATATGAGATACTTTTGCTTTGAAGTCATTGGCTTGCAGAGGTACCCCAAGGAATAAGGAACACTGAATGACTCGAGAGGCTTCGTTGGGAAAACATCTTTGGAGATGAAGAAAAACTCTGTGTGTCTGCCTTGCTATGGAAGGTGAAGGTGGACAGTTATAGGAGGTCCCTTAATACCTGTAGAGGTACTATTCTTTCACTCGTGTCGGCAACTAACGCGTGATTGAACAGTAAACTTAACGTGCTTTCTCCTTCACCGAAAATCTTCGACAAATTGCCCATGATTTGCGCAAAGTTGAGTGCGCATATGACAGGTGATGACGCAGCTGAAAAAGACTGGCGCCTCTTCGATATCTGGGATTGGCGCTTCGACAAATTACCCGTGATTTCCGCAAAGCTGAGTTTGCGTGTGACGGGTGCCGACACGTCTGGAAAAGCAAGATGCTTCTCCGATTTCTGAGCTTGCCTCTTCGATTTTTGAATGGCCTCTTCGAATTCTGAGCTCGCCTCTTCGATCTCTGAAATCCCGTCGAGTGATGATTTTTATAGAGGCATGCAGTTCGTTTCAAAGCACACTTGAATTTTCGCTTGTGAAAACTCCCCTCTTGTACTTCTAAGATCTTGATTTGTCCGATCTCTTCTTCCTTCAACACTTTGAAAATGTCTGGACCCTCCGACCGTCGTTTTGATTTGAACCTTGGTGAAGAGGTAGTCCCGTCTTCTCCAGATAACATATGGCGCCCATCCTTCATATCCCCTACTGGTCCTCTTACTGTTGGGGATTCGGTGATGAAGAATGACATGACCGCTGCGGTGGTGGCCCGGAACCTTGTCACTCCCAAAGATAACAGACTACTTTCCAGGCGGTCTGATGAGTTGGCTGTTAAGGAGTCCCTGGCTCTTAGTGTGCAGTGTGCGGGTTCTGTGTCCAACATGGCCCAACGCCTATTTGCTCGAACCCGTCAAGTTGAATCGTTGGCGGCTGAAGTGATGAGTCTCAAACAGGAGATCAAAGGGCTCAAGCATGAGAATAAACAGTTGCACAAGCTTGCACACAACTATGCCACAAACATGAAGAGGAAAATTGACCAGATGCAGGAATCTGATGGTCAAATTTTACTTGATCATCGGAGGTTTGTGGGTTTGTTCCAGCAGCATTTACCTTCGTCTTCTGGGGCTGTACCGACTGCTGAGGCTTCAAACAGCCAACCTCCGACGCCTTCTCTTCCTGGAGCTCTACCGAGTTGTGAGGCACCACCTGATCGTCCTTGAATATCCCCTCTTGTAAATTTGATTTGATGTGTTTTTTTTTTTTTTTTTTTTTTTTTTTTTTTTTTTAATTTATGTATAATAGCAAATTTATGTAAAATTTCCAGAAAAATAAATAAAATGGACCTTCTATTTCTCTCTATGCATTTGTTTTTTTATTTGTTTTTGTTTTTTTCTTTTTCTTTTGGTGCTGGATACACCAAGTTCCATCATTTATTTATTTATTTATTATTTTTTTTTACAATTTTTTTTTTTTCGCACATGGTGCCCATGCACCACCAGAAACTTTTGATCTGCCATGGGGCTGTACCCCATCTTTGATCCACCATTCCTCTTTTTTCACGTGTGGTGCCAGATGCACCACTTTGCTTTGCTCCACCATCCTATTTTTTTAATATATCTTTTTTGTATAAATGTTGATGATGGGTAGAGAAATTTGCAGGCAGCGGAGCAAGGAGGACGGAGAAGATGGTGCTTCGAGCTTCACGACCGGCTAGTCGTTTGACGGCGGTCGTTGAAGTTCTTTGCTATCTTGGAGGTCATAGTGATGATGAGTTCGAGGGAGGCACCACAGCAGCTGCGCATCCACCAGGCTCCTCTCTGCCCATCCAATTTGGTTTTCAACACCTTTTGCACCACATCACCCTTGATCACAGCCTCACAGACCACCGATTTTCCGCGGCCTTCAATCCAGTTCACCGTAGCGGGCTTCTTGTCAGAGCAGTAGTTGCCGGAAATTCCAATCACATCCATGTCAGGGAAGTCGTTCTGGAGGAAATCCAAGACGTTTTGCACACCTTTGGAGACCATGTTCATCCCCATAGCATCACCGGTGCTGCAGGTGAATCTCATGCACAAGTTCTTCCCAACAATGGCACACTTAATTGTCTGAAGCCTACCGAATCTGCTTGACCTGTTGAAAACCGTGGACAAGGTGTCATAATCGTTGGGTTCTTCCAAGTAGAACTTCAACTCGGCAGCTCTCTTAGCAGAGTTGAACCTCACACAAGGTGCTCTGGTCATCCCGTCTCTCAGCAACACACTGGTGGCTCCCCCGGACAAGTTGGTAGCTTTGAAGCCACGGTTGGTGCTGGCAACCAAGCAACCTTCGGTGGTGGCCATTGGTACGGAAAACTCTCTGCCATCGAGCATAAGAGGCCCAGCAATCCCAACTGGAATCTGAATATACCCAACTGGCATCTCGCAGCACTGACCCAAAATTGACTCGTAATCAAACCCCTCCAATGGCAGACCACCCAGAGACTTTCCTGTGATCCTCTGAAGTGCCTTGCGCCTGATAGCCGCCGCCCTCCTGCCATCTCCAAGCTTTGACTCCAGAGAGTAGGAAGGGATGGTTCCCGCCCCCACGGACTTGACCACCTCCTCATCTTCCTTCGTCAACGGCTGGGCGGTGAAATCGCAGGGAGTGGAGAGGACTACCTCTTTATCAAACACCTTCTGTGCAACAGCTTTGGGGGTGGCCGCAGCAACAGGGGCAATTTGGGGAATTGGGCTGCAATCGAGTCCGGTTTGGCAGCCTGGTCGCGAGATTCGAAGACAGAGAGGAAGAAAATGACGGGTCCGAATTGGTGTTCGAGTCGGGCGTGGAGCTGTAGACGATTATGCCAAACGGGCTCGGGTTCGGATCCGGCAGAGAAAGAGATTGACAAAGACGATGAGGATTTTGATGATGAGAGGATGGATAGGGAATCGGGTTTGAGGGTCCGGCAGAGACCCGACTGTTCGTATCAATACCAGTATCTGCGAACTCCTCCACAGTTTCTTCCCTCAATTGGATCTGCTCTGCAATTCTTCGAACCAGAGTACTCTTGACCTGACGAATCTCCGGAGCGGCTTTCTCGATCTCGTCTGATAAGTTTCGAGTCTTGCAGGAGCCGGATGCGGATCAAAAAAAATATTTGAGAGCTTAAGCTTGAATTGGTTTTGCATTGCACTTGCAGAGAGCTATGGAGCAGGAGAACCGAATTTCTAGAGAGAGTGAGTTGGTTCAGCTTTGGGTTTTCTGTGGAGATCTGTGACATGGAGGGAGGCCTGGGCCTGGAAGAAGTGCAGGTGAGCTGATATACTCGAAAACTCTGATGGTCGTAAGTTTGGAGACACAGGTTTGCACAGAGGATGAGCGGCTGTCGAGCTGGAGGGAGGCCCGTGAACGGCGAAAACGACTTTGTCGTCGTTGTTGCAGAAGTTCGGCCTCGCGGCTCTGGCTCTGATTACTTCCATCACCGACTTCTTGTTCACCATGGCTGTCTCAATCAGTGTGGTTCAAACCGGAGAGGAGGAGGTCAACCCAGGTGGCAATGTCGGAGGGGTTGTAGAGGACGGCGTGCGATGCCATTGTCGGTTGGAGCTCTTTTAGCTGCTGCTCGGGCGGGCCACGAGAGTTGGGCTCTTGGTATCTGGGCCTGTGAAATGGAGGGAGGCCTGGGCTTGGAAGAAGAAGAAGCAGACATTTTGGCAAAGGGATAGGCCAGGCATTTGGGTCTTTTGTTGACATTTCGATTTTATTTTTTTTTATTTTTTATTTTTTAATTATTTTACTTACTTTTTTTATTTTTTTTATTTTTTTATTTTTTGAAGCTGTAATAAATAAATATATTTTTTTGTAAATACATAAAACATGTCTTTTTTTTTTTTTTTTTTTTTTCTTTAATAAAACATTTTTTTTATTTTGATATGACTGAACTCGAAATTAAATATTCCAGCTGCCTACGTACCCTTTCAAAGAAAGAGATCAAGTCAAAACGTAGTTCAAATACATAGATATATATATTTTTTTTGTATTGTCTTTTGGTGCCGTTTGCAGTTTCAACTCGTGCAGACAAGGAGTGTTGGTGTCGTTTGCAGTTTCAACTCGTGCAGACAAGGAGCATTTGGTGCCGTGTTGCAGTTTCAGCTCGTGTAGGCAAGGAGCATTTGGTGCCGTGTTGCAGTTTCAGCTCGTGCAGGCAAGGAGCGTTGGTGTTGCCTTTTATGCTCGTGCAGACCAGGAGCGTTGTGCCATGCAGTTTAGGCTCGTGCAGGCGAGGAGCCTTGGTTCGTGCAGTTTAGGCTCGTGCGAACAAGGAGCATTGGTTCGTGCAGTTTAGGCTCGTGCGAACAAGGAGCTTTGTGCCATGCAGTTTAGACTCGTGCGGGCAAGGAGAATTTGTTGATTTTGTCAAGCAATCCGGGAGAGGCGTTCCTCACAATTTTCATAGCAAGGAGCTTTGACTGCGTGATTGAAGAAGTCTTCGGGCAAGAAGTCGCGCATCGTGATGGCAACGGACGATCTTTGTGTCACAATTTCATCATCTTCAACACGTTCATGTTGCTTTGAAGGTTGACAAGAGCTGTTTTGCCCCCTTTCCGATTGGCGGACTTGTGGAGGAGACGTATGCTTCTTGTGCAATTTCTTAGGAGTGACTTGAGTCCATCCTTCAATTTTGCTTGTCTTGGAGGATGCCCCCAGCGGTTGAGGTGAAAACTTTGAGTCGGAAGAGCCAGAAGTGAAAGTGGTATAGTTTGACTTCACCACATCGTCAAGATCTAGCTCGATGATTCCTTTCTGAGCCAGCTTCATGATGAGATCTTTCAGCACGAAGCACTTTTCTGTCGGATGACTGATGAAGCGGTGGAATTTACAGTATCTTGGACTGTCGGTACGATTCATCTCTTCTGGCCGTCTGCACTCAGGCAAGCCGATCACCTTCTTTTCCAGCAAGTCTTCTAACATGGCAACCACATCAGAGTCGGGGAATGGATAAGTTTTCTCCTCAAGCTCCTTCAAAGTGCGTCTACGCATCTCTTGATCACGAAAGCCTTCGGCTTGAATCGCCTTGCCTCGTGTGGAGATTTTGACGGGAGCTGTGTTGACCGTCATCGCTTCCTTGGTGGGTTTCCATGTAACCTTTTCCACCTTTGTCCCAAGAACTTTGTCGTTCTTGTAGTCGGCGATCGGTTCTTTCTTCCCATGATGGGCGATGCTCAACTCCATGTCATGGGCGCGAGTGGCCAATTCCTCGAAGGTCCGCGGTTTAATGCCTTGAAGGATGTATTGCAAACCCCATTGCATGCCTTGGATGCACATCTCGATTGAAGAGGTTTCCGAGAGCCTGTCTTTACAGTCGAGGCTTAGAGTGCGCCATCTGTTGATGTAGTCAATGACTGGCTCGTCCTTCCACTGCTTTGTGCTCGTTAGTTCTAGCATGCTCACAGTGCGGCGGGTACTATAGAAGCGGTTGAGGAATTCCCGCTCTAACTGCTCCCAGCTGTTGATGGACTCAGGCTCTAGGTCTGTGTACCACTCAAAGGCGTTTCCTTTCAGCGAGCGCACAAACTGCTTGGCGAGGTAATCCCCTTCGGTTCCTGCGTTGTTGCAAGTTTCAACGAAGTGGGCAACGTGCTGTTTCGGGTTTCCCTTTCCATCAAATTGCATGAACTTTGGTGGTTGATAACCCTTCGGCATCCTTAAGGCGTCGATCTTCTTTGAATACGGCTTTGAGTACAACCCGGGGGTATTTGAGCTCCCTTCGTACTGTGCCTTGATGGTGTTGGTGATCATCTCTTGCAGCTGCTGGATAGAAAGAGATCCCATAAGTGCCGCTGCTTGGTCTGGCTTCGGCTTTGCATCGTTTTTCTCCACCTGAGGCTCATCTTCTTCGTCATCTCTTCTCTTTAGTGGATCATTCTCTGGGTCGGGTTTATCGTCGTCCTGCGCCTCCAGTCGGTTGACTAGTGCTGCAATTTGCAAGTCTTTTTCTTCCACAGTTCGGGTTAGCCTTGCGATCGCTTCATTCATTTGAGCCAGTTGTTCTTCCGGAGGTAACGCCGATAGTCATGACTTGTGCGACCAATAGACGTGACTTTCCTTTAGACATCCAGGATGCTGATGAAGAACGTCGTTGGGTGCTTTGGGATATCAACTTGTGTGCCTCAGCAGCATGCTTCGGTGCCCCCAGCAAGGTCAGGTTGATGACAGACTCACACCTTTGATGCTCCCCTCGCTCTTTTAGCGGCACCAATTTTGAAGTGGCATGTTGAGGAGCGGTTGTGGCGCCAATGGATTGTCCGTTTGCGGCAGAAGTGCTTAGGATCCTTCCCTCAGTGGTTGCGAGAACGGCTTGTCCCTTGCTTAATGCCATTGACTTTGAGGTGTGTTTGGATTCTTTGAACGGAGAAAGAGATGAGAGGCAGAGATTGTCCCACTGGGCGTGCCAATTTGTGAACACGGAAATTTCCTGAAACGAAAGAGACAAGAACAACGCGCACAAACAAATATTATTTGTATTTGATGATTTTGGGTTACAATCTCTCTCTATTTTGATCCTCTGATTCGATCTCCGTAAGGTGTTGATTTGTGGGATGTGCGATTGATCCAAGGGCCGTCGAGGCTTGATCTTGGATGAACGAGGATGAACGGATCTTCGAGGGCTTTTGAGCTTGATCTTGAAGAATGGTGATTGACGGATCTTCAAGGGCTTTTGGGCTTGATCTTGAAGAACAGTGATGAACGGATTTCCGAGGGCTTTTGGGCTTGAACTCGAAGAACAGTGACGAACGGATCTTCGAGAGCTTTTGGGCTTGAACAGATCTTCGAGGGCTTTTGGGCTTGATCTCGAAGAACAGTGATGAACAATGAACGCTTTCTTCAAGGGCCGTCGGGGCTTGGGCTTGAAGGTGGATGATTGTTGATCCAAGGGCCGTCGGGCTTGATCTTGGAAGAACGATGAACGAAGAACGCTTTCTTGATTCTTCGGGAACCTGGATGCTTGAGAGCTTCGGAGTTTCAGAGCTTCAGAGCTTCAAGGTGTAATATGAATTCGTCCCCCTTAAATGAATGAAATGGGCTTGTATTTATAGAAATTTCCAAGGCCTAATTTTGAATATAATATTCCAGATGAAATAAGTTGTTTCTGCCAGGTGTTGACACGTGTCCTATTTGATGACTTTTCCAACTCATTTCAATTTTCGTTGAGCCACACGCTACGTGTAAAATTTATGTAATACATGAGCGTTGACACTTTGATTTATCGGTCAACATTTATTTACCGAAATTTCGATGTCTACAATTAGCACATAGAAAATCCGAGTTTTGGAATTTCTACTGCACAATATATTAAGAATCTATGGAAGTGCAGACAAGCTGTAAACTCAACTGCCTCACTTGAAACAATTAATTGAGAATTAGTAAATAGTAGATTCAGGAATCAGGCTACTCAAACATCAAACACAGGATATTGGTTTTGTACTTCAAACCCAAAAGAGTTCATAAAAAACTTGCCAACCGTGCCATCATAGAGAGTATGTACCATTAACATAATATCGGTACCTTCGATGAAAAAACATGATGGTAGTATAATAGATTTTACAAGGAGCAGGCATAGGAAGCTTACCCATGGCTACTCAGAACATGCAATGGAATGGTCAGCCTTCTCATATCGAACAGACCAACAGTGGTGTCTGAAGATGCTGTGGCCAAAATCCATTCATTATATGAATTGAAAGAAAGAGAGTTTATCTGAGATCATCAAACGAATGAGAAAGGAAATTTAGAGAACAGTGCCAGATGTGAAGCCATAGACGAAATACTTCTTTTTCAGCAGGTACAAAATCAATGACATAAGTTACTATTCAGTACTTTTGTAATTCAAAAGGGTTAGTAACTCGGAAGGTGAAATCTTACAAACATATTGAAAAGCCACAATCATATAGATGACATTGTTTAAAGTTGCGGTCACCTCCGTCTCATGAGTTTTGACACAATGCTGTGTTTGGTTAGTGCGCAAGTCCCATATCATCAACTGACAATCATCCCCAACGGATCCAAACAGATTCTCATTCTTCGGATGCCATGAAACATCTCCAACCACACTTTCGCAACGCTAAAAGCGGACATTCACAACTCACACATTAAAAACACTGAACACCTAGTACAAACTCGAAAAACTCCTATCAAGAACTACAAGTTTATAGCCCAAATTTACCTCATAAACATGGATTGGATCAAGCACTTTCTCTTGAGCTGAAGCAGAAACATCCCACAAGCAGATTTTACAATCATATGAACCACTCAAAAGGTAACCCTCCTACAAAGAGCTCCATGACAGGCCATACCCTTCTTTGTCATCCCCTTAACCTCAAATCAGGATCACAGGCCTCATCTTGATGTTTCTTTCCTCCTTGTTTGGAACAATCAAGCACATAAACATCAGCACCGCTGGTCTTTGCACCCACAATAGTCGACTTCTGCGGCATCCACCGTGCCCTATTCACTTCCCCAAAGACACGAATCTTCTGCGTTATTTCCACCTACAACCACACTAAGCATTTGCTGCTAGAAATTTTAACATACAGTCGGTACCCACAAAATAATTCTCAAAGCATGAGATTACCCATGATTCATTTCTTCAAATTAATAAGAACCGACTTCATATTCTGGAAATTATAAGTAATAATTGGTAACGAGAAATTATTTCTCCAAAATGAGAGTAAAGGACCGATCTTTCAGTACCTTAGGCATCACAGGGTCATTTTCCGAAATGGCGCCAAAGTTGGGTTGGGATGTGGGTAGGAGGGCGTCGGCGACCATGAGAAAGTTGGGGTAGTCATCGGAAGTGAGGGTCCCGAGAACGAGCTTGTGGGCGGCGAGAGATGGGTCGGTGTGGGGCTGCGGCGCCGAGGGAGCCCAGTGGACAGTGAGAGACGGCCATTCGAGAGGGTGAGAGATGATGAGGTCGTAGAGGAAAGGGCTGTTCTTCTTCCAGACCGTGTACTCTTCCTCTAAGACAGCCGATTCTTGGTCCTGGTCTTCCGCCATGGCTGCGGCAGTCAATTCGAGCTCTTTCGCATTTTCCGCTTCTTTCTGATTTCCCGCCAAATGTTGGTCTGAATGAAGGAGGGACTCAAGAGAGCGTTGGGAAATGTCTAAGGGTTTATAGGGGAACGGGGAAGAAAATTGGTTATTTTGATGGGCATGTATCTGGGCTGGTTAATTTGTATGGGGTCTCTTTTGTTGCCCAGCAATAGAAGCCCATATTTTTCTTATGGTTACAAGGGAAAACCATTTTTGTAAGGACCCATTATGAGATTTACAATTGTCAACAATTGTACGTGACTCACAAACAACTTATGCTAGCATTTTCTTATGTTGGTACTTGATAGTTGGTAACTAGCATTTTTGTGAAGTATAGTTTGAAGGATAATGTTCTCTTCATAGTTGTGTTTTTTATTTTTTATTTTTTATTTTTGAGAGAAACAAGATTGATTCTTAGGCTAAGAACAGCTGCGAGGGGCAGTGCAAGGGAAATTACATAGACCATCCTCCACAAGGAGGTCAATAATGAAACTAGGAGGGTGGTCAAGCCATTCAAGATGGCTGCCAACGTTTAGACTGAACCTAGCTATCCAATGAGCAACTATATTGGCTTGACGGTGAACATGGCACAAAGTTGTTCAAATTTTATATAGCTTTCTTGTTCTTTCAAACTTATAAACACCACAAGTTTAGACTGAACCGTTGCCATTTTTGGTACAAAAATTTATTAACACCACAAGTTGCTCACGTGAGGTAGTTTATTGCGTGAAAGAGTAGAATTGTAGAAGAAGAAAAAATAGATGTGAAAATGAAGGTTAGATTAGTGTATGTGATTTATGAGTGAAACTGAATATTTTTTACACAACTATAAGACGTCATGTATTTTAATTTTTATCTATGTAGTTCTACATTGATTTTACTCGATATGAAAGTCGTCAGAGTTAGACAATCTTACCAAGATTATTATTATTTTTTTTTTTACCATACAATGTTATCTATTTATCTACATAAATTAGTACCTCACGCCTATATATATATAGATATATTATATTAGCAGCTACAAGACTTGCTTGACTTGGTCTTGAGCGGAATTGGCTTGGGGGGCACGGAAACTTGAGCCCCAAGATATGGGCGGTTGGAAGTCGATCGCATAATATTATCCTCAAGAAATTTCGATGACTCATGTTATTTGGGACGATATTTGAATTTAGATAAAAGGTTACGTCTAACTTTCGTCAAGCATATTAATTTAGTTTAAAGTCAGTGATGTAATGATAATTGATGATTTAAACACTGGATTCCAGCACTTGATAACGAAGTGCCATCTGCAATTGCTACCATACAAGTTTTGCTCGTTTCAATTAAGTAATGATCATGGCTGCAAGTGCCTTGTGTGTTTCTAAGGTGGCAAACAACTTGCGCACCTCCTTTCAATCATTCTTAAATATTTCAACAAAGGAATGATGCAAATGGCCAAAATTATTGTGTAATGTGTCGACGTAACACGTCGACATGCACTGGCAAAGTCATGAAGAAATCAGATTGGTCCCAAACCTACCCTAACTTTTTTCTCAGGTTCAAAATTCTAGTATGTATGCCCTTGAGTTTTTTCGTGGGCTCGGTGTTTCAATGGAGTTCACTGTAGAGGAGCAGCGAGAGAGGTTGATAAACCTGGTTCTCTTTTTTATTCTTATTTTATTCTTTGAAGCTTGCCATATGATTTTACACAATTGCTTTTTTATTATATTATTTTTACTATCTATTGGAGAAATTTTTTTTTTCCTTTCTATTTTTGTCTCGCCTTAATGAAAAATTTAGAAAATAATTTTCACATTTTTTGCTTCTTTTACACATTCTTATATATGTATATCCGTTAATTCATTTTTTTATTTATTTAATTTAATTAACACTCATAAATAAATATAGTGTAGAAAGACGAAGAAAAATTTGAAAATCACTTTGCAAAATTTATGAATCCCTCACTTATTATGAGGGTCGTAATATCACAAGTTTAGATCGCGAGTTTGTGGATTAATTCGAAGAATGAGGATGACGAGGAAGACACTATTTAAGACTCAAACAAAAATTGATCGAAGCTAAATATGCCAAAATTTTCTAAAATAAAGAGAGTGTGTTGGGCCACTTCTAGATGTACTGGCTCCACCATTGCTGACACGATGTTATCAACTTACTTAGGTTTTTTAGTCAAAATGGTCCTTAAGATTTGCATTACTCCTCACTTTGGTCCATGAGATTTGAAATCAATAGAAGTAATCTCTGAGTTTGTCCACTATCAATCATTTTGGTCATTTCATGAAAAATCTCCTTTAAATAAAGCTAAAATGACAATTATACTCTCAATTTTGGTCAAATCATTTGGCCCGTTGTTTATTAAAGGCCTAATAAGATAAATAGCCCCTGTGGTGACAAGGTAATCGGAAGATAGCCCTCGTGGTAAAAAAAATTAGGATTTAAACTCTCGTGGTGCTAGTCTATTAGCAAATTTAGTCCAAAAGTAATTTTTTCGTTAAATGTCTATTAATTAAAGGGTAGACATGTACTTTAACTTGTGCACCTTCTTCTTCCTCGCCTCTCTAGTCTTTCTATTACATACACTTCGCAGGATCAAACATATAGCGTCCGAAACACTGTTACTCTCTCTGCTACAATTCCTAGTTGCATTAAATGAATGTATTTTCTTTCTTATTTTTGTCCTTGTAGATTCAAGAACCCAAAAAAAAAAAAAAAACCATCACGAGTTTGGAGCTCTTCGCTTGTAGGAGTGGCAGTGTTGGTGTTGCGTCTTTTCCCAAGTGTCCAATTCGTGACTAAATTATGTTCATCATTTGATTCATAAATATATGGAGCCAATATACAACCTAGCCATTATTATTTTATGGCGAGCCTCTTTGTCTTTGTGTTGGCGAGGAATACAAGTTTAGTTTTACTGCGTAAAACAAAAACAAAGAGTTTGAAGTGTCGTTTCCATCGTTAACAAGCGGAGGTGGGGCATCTGGTTTGGGTGAAGAAGAAGAAGAGGGTTTGAAGAAGGCATCGATCTTTGATTGCATTGCATGAATACATCGGATTTGAATTGAATTGGATCTAATTTTACTGAGCTTCCATCATTTGATTTTAATGTACATTTTTATCCCTAAATTTAATTGACATTTAACGGAAAAATTACTTTTGGACTAAATTTGTTAACGGACTAATACCACGAGGATTTAAAACCTAATTTTTGTACCACGAGAGCTATCTTCCAATTACTTTGTCACCACAGGAACCATTTATCCGATTAGACCTTTATTAAATTAAAGGTATTTTTATTATTTTGGTCCTTATTTAATATAATTTTTTTCAAGGAATGACCAAAATAATTGATGGTGTACATACTCAGGATCTACTTTTATTGATTTCAAATTTCAAATACCAAAGTAATGAGTTATTTAAATCTCAGGAACTATTTTTAACTAAAAAGCCACTTAATCTATAATACTGTGTTTAAGTTTAATGATCCAAACTTTTAACTTTTGATCGGTAATCATTTAGGCATATTATTAGTTTATAATCAACTTTGATATACAAAGACCAACACATAGCCAATTTCATAAATTTTGATTTATCAACAAACCAAAAAAGAAATTGAAAAAAAAAAAGTGCAACAACACATGACATTGGCGTACTCCAAAATAATTAACCAAAATTCCAAGTCGATTCCACAAATGTCACGTGCAAAGTGACACCTCACATGACAGTGCAGGCAGCGGGGTTTTCATCACTGAACGCCGTGGTGTAACGCACTTCCGTCGAGCTCGCACGTGCCAGGTTCCCCATCTGCGGGTCCTCCACGTTCCGCACGTACCCGGACGGCGCCTTCCTGTCGTACACTCCGGCGGCGTAAGGGTGCGCCACGACGTCGTACGGGACGTAGGGCCAGAACTCCACCCTCTTCCCCGTCCGATGCGCGACACGTGCCAGAACCTTGCCGGGGTCCACGTATCCGACGACCGTCAGCTTGTGGGCCTTGCGCTCCACGTCCACCTGCGTCACGCCCCTCATTCCCTCCACCGATCTCTTCACCTTCCGCTCGCATCCTTCGCAGTCCATCTTCACCTTGATCTCCACCGTCTGATCAAAACAAAACAGTTGAACGTTTAAGTTAACTAGTATGCGAGACATTGTACACGTGGCGATTGAGAATGGATTTTACTCGGTACTGTTCTTGAAGAAACAGAGACAGTAGAATCCAGCTCAAAGGAGTTAAAAATGACAAAAACACTTGTTGGATCTCTAAACTCAGAAAAAAAGTACTGAGATTTGGCTATGCGTCGCTTCATCTTGTTCTTTCAGAAAAAAAAAAATAGATAAAAGTTTTGAAAGGAAAATCTTGAATTACCTGGAATTGCCTGCGTTTCTTGAGCCTGGATCTCCCACTTGAGCAATCAAATAGATTCGAAAAATGATCCAAAACACCCATTTTCTGCCCTTCTGGATTTCCAACGAAATTTGCACAACAGAAATACTTTTAGGATTTCAGATAAGGACTCAAAAATCTCTCAAAGGCTTTTGATTTTGGAATGGGACACAAGTTAGCGGAGTCGAAGGGGTTTGCTCCACTTTTATAAGCAAAACCCTCTTGGATATTTTATATTTTTAAAATAATCTGGGTCGTCCGTAAGGTCCATCAAAAGATCTCGGTCGTCAGTTGCTGTTGGCTAGAAGGGGTTTCATCGATCTGCGTCGCGACACGTGTACCTTAGGCTCCGCTGTCGATAATCTGGTGGGGGCGACTGCGTCGATGACGGACGAGGAAATCCATGCACCGACCGTGCGCGGCGTTACGAGTGAGGCCCACACTCTAATCCGGAATGGGTGGTGGGGTAAATCTGATGCGGGAGGATGGGACCCCACAGGCTACAGCATGGGCGAGCGAGTGTTCAAACATGTTGAGTGTTGAGGTCACGCTGGGGAAGTGGATCTTTCGCGGCAAGTTTCGCGACAGTATGCATGAGTTCGAACTTCCATACGGCGGTCCAACCGTCCAACGACCAAGTTTGAAAATTGGCGTGATTTTTGTAGATGTAAATTTTCGCCTTCTTCATTTTAGATAAAATTGTACTTACAAAAAAATTAACACTTTAAATTAAGGTGAAGAGCCTCACGCGCCCACGATGAAAGGAAATTTGAAAATATAGTCATTTCAAAGTATACGTATTGAAATATGACCAACTGTTTTAAATTCTTATAATACTAACCACAATTGATGTTCAAAAGACTAAATTACCCTAATGCTAAAACTTTCTTAGTTCCTCTCTTCTTCTCATTTGTGAATTCTGATTGAGTTGCTTCTCTGTTATGTCTGACATCTATCATTTCCTTAATGAGATTGATCTTCTCTCTCTTTCCAGTATACACAGCTCGCCATTGTGCTAAGTTAGTCGTCTTCTTCGAGGTTGTGGGTTGGTAGGTGATGGGTGGTTGAATCAGTTCAATGACTGCTCTATATTTGGTAAATAAAGTTTGCTATCGCAGAATCCGGGATTAAGGAAGTGAGAGGGAAAAAGATGTGTAGAGTCTGGGAGAGAAACTGGGCATGAGAAGAGAAATACCTGATCTGCGATAGCATATAAAAGTGTAATAATGCACGGAAGATAGCAAGAAGCTGCGATACAACTGATACATGCCAGTGCAACACAAAAAACAACAAAAAAACATCAAAACCCAGGAAATTTTTGCATAGCCTGCAGACAAAGCCACATTGCCATAGTTAACAGTTTATCCTTGATTTTTGTACAAATGGATGAGAGAAAGAGGTCACAAACCTGTAAAGCTGCGAGAAGGCGCGTGCTAAAGATTGACCGATTGCGGATACCCAATAGAACCTAATGATCCACCTACCGCTCGAGTAGCAATCGTGAAGTTAAGGCGTTACCTGTATGGTTTGTGAGAAGAAAAAAATGGCATTCGTTTGGGTCAAGTGGTTGGTGTGCTGATCTCTTGGTTTAATTGTTTTTGAGTGAAGATAACAGAGTTATGCGGTAGTGGATCCTGATAGTTCAATAATAAGGATGACGTTCTGTTGACCCTAGAAACTACAAAGCCTATGTGGCGCGCAGGCCGAGTAATTAATGAGCTAACTACGTCCTTCAGTGAATGCGGGGCGTGCCAACTCGTCGGCCGAGGAGTAAATTTGTTGATGTTGCGTTGGGTCGCGCTACTGACTTCTGCGTCTTACGATTGTGGCCGAGAAAGGAACACGTCTCGACCTCTTGGGCTCTCGAACCTGAAGACAAGGTTACTATTCTTACGAAGTTCAATATCAAATTCGGCTTTCAATGTGCCGAATGTAATCACTGTAACACCTCACTTTGCCGAGAAGGCTGATGAGATGACCTCGACCAATAAGGGTTCAGAAACCCTTCTCGACCGAGACTTGGATAGGTAATTAACCGTTCTCGCCGCAGTGCTGTTGATGCCAACGGAAGATACTGCAAGACCGATCAATTCTATGGTGACAGAGCTATCTATGCCGACTTAAGATATCACCGGTTGCTTCCACAGTGCTGTTGATGCCAACGGAAGATGTGTCAGCGAAAAAGGAAAAAGAAAAATCACAAGTTGTGAGAGTTTGCGCAGGGCAATTTTGTATTGATTTTGTAGGGGCTCTCTGATGTTGCTTGCGCTCTCGTATTTATAACATCAAAACTCTTAGCTGTGCTGGAGAATTAAAGTTGTGGACATCCCACCATCTCTGATGATAAGCCACATCCATCTTTATCCCAATCAACAATTACCGAGTCATCAGGTAAGATCACATTGGATAAAATGGCATATGCCATCTTTTATCCCATATTTTCCCGTGCCTGAGTTCAAAATAAACAGCACCTTTATCCAAGCACCTTTATTGGCTAATGATAATCTAATCCCATCTTTATCTCCATTATATTTGCATAAATGCATGGGAGATAGTCTTCCAATCCTTCACGTACATGCATGATACCAATCTCAATCTCAAGCTGGACTCTTCCGTTTTAAACTCTTGATTTCTTGGAGATCGCCCAAATTCAGTATTAATACCTAGAAAAATATTAAAATTCAATAGTCTAGAATCCGTTCATCCAACGGCCTCAATTACTTGGGCCGGTAATGTAAAATCGGGTCCAAACATTGCCCCCCAGTTTCCTTGATCTTCGGCCCGTAAGCTGAAGGTTAAGGAAATTAATTGTTCACAGCCAATAAAAACCTGCCGTAGTTCTCGACTGCCGAGGTCGAAAAACTTTTGGAGAGTTGAGAAAAATAGGGGCCGAGGCAAACCACTCCTGGCAGCTCGGCCTGTCACCTATCAAAGATGTTACCTTTCCTGTCTTTCTAGCCGAATACACCAGCCGAAAGACTATACACCAACTTATCAACAATTGTCGAAAAGCCATTCTTTTTTTATACACTACTCGGCAGACTAACAGCCGAGCAAGTGTGAACATAAAATTCTCGACTTCATCTCTGCTAAATCAGTCATCTCGGTTGAATAAATAATTTGCTGAAGAATAGCACCCCATGGCCACAACCATATTCTTTGACCGAATCCGTGAATCACCTTTACTCTTCATTCCTGCTTCTCTCCTCAACTATATATATATATATATATATATATATATATCCCATGAAATGATGATGTCGGCCCCACATGGCCGTTGAAAGTCAAACCCATTCCTTCAAATTGAGGTCCACCGAGTTTCTAATGCCTTCATTAAAAACAACCCCCCATTTTCTTTATATATATAGTTTTGGCCGAGAGCATCTCCCATTTCCTTTATATATATATATATGCCAAGGCTTATATATGAGGTGGTCGAGGCCGAGGCCTTTGTAGAGTGGCCGAGGTCGAGACCGATACCAAAAAATAAAAAAAATAAGACATCGGTCTGCCTATATATAAAAACCTATTTTACTCGGCCATCTACAAATTATTCCTGGGGCTTGGCTGTACAGTGCAACAACACCACGAAACCATGTGGTATTGATCAATCATTCAACTACCACAGACCCTCTATGCATCGATACATTTTTTTTTATTCCGTTGGCCCCCTTATTTTCTTATGCATCGGCTTAATTAGCCAGATGATTAAGAAAATAATTTATTCCTTTTCTTAATAAAAGAAAACAAAAGTGGCCGAGCTATCAAGAGGAGGAGGCCAACGATGTTTTATTCCAAGCCGAGATCTTTTTACATCAAAATTTTCATTTTGACATTTTCCAAAGCCGAATAAAAGATCATCTCCAAATACGTTCGGCTTGAAGGAATATTTTTTATCGGTCGCCGAATGTGTTAAAAAATTATTATGCCCCTAGGCATAATTTCGGCTTTTAATTCAAATAACTTGGCTGAATGAGATTTCTCCATATCGACTTTATCGCCAATAATCATATCAATTGGCGTAGTTTCTTGGGCTAGGCCAATATCTCGGCCTCGTTCGTCATTGGAGCATTGTTTTAACAAATTATTTTCTGAGTCGATTTGTGGCTCAAAAACTTGAATTTTTCCATCTAGGCCTACCACACTTTCAGTCTCGACCGAAAAAATAGGTGGCCTTTGTTCTTCGGCCAAATTAACAATTCTCTTAGGCCGATGTCTGATTACGGCCGGAGCGGAAAATTGCCCCCCGGCCTTTGGACTTAACCATTTTTCAAATGGAATTGATCTGTAATCAGAAACATAAGGAAAATTTTCTTCATCTAGCCAGGCATTAAATCGAGCCCTGTCTTCATTTACCCATTGCCCTTGCAGGGTAACATGAGCTTTTATTTTCAACATGCAAGCGAATGACTTTTGCATCTCTCTATGGCCACGAAGAACTTTTTCTGCTTCCAAAGATTTTTTACATTCCTCATTATGTTTTTGCAATTCCTCCAGGAGCTCGTACAATCGGCTACGTTGAGCCAGATTGGAATCTTGATATATCATATGAACTTCGTAGTATTAGCACTGGATCCCACCGGGCGTGCCAAAATGTTGACCCTAGAAACTACAAAGCCTACGTGGCGCGCAAGCCGAGTAATTAATGAGCTAACTACGTCCTTCAGTGAATGCGGGGCGTGCCAACTCGTCGGCCGAGCTCGGCCAAGGAGTAAATTTGTTGATGTTGCGTTGGGTCGCGCTACTGACTTCTGCGTCTTACGATTGCGGCCGAGAAAGGAACACGTCTCGGCCTCTTGGGCTCTCGAACCTGAAGACAAGGTTACTATTCTTACGAAGTTCAATATCAAATTCGGCTTTCAATGTGCCGAATGTAATCACTGTAACACCTCACTTCGCCGAGAAGGCTGATGAGATGACCTCGACCAATAAGGGTTCAGAAACCCTTCTCGACCGAGACTTGGATAGGTAATTAACCGTTCTCGCCGCAGTGCTGTTGATGCCAACGGAAGATACTGCAAGACCGATCAATTCTACGATGACAGAGCTATCTATGCCGACTTAAGATATCACCGGTTGCTTCCACAGTGCTGTTGATGCCAACGGAAGATGTGTCAGCGAAAAAGGAAAAAGAAAAATCACAAGTTGTGAGAGTTTGCGCAGGGCAATTTTGTATTGATTTTGTAGGGGCTCTCTGATGTTGGTTGCGCTCTCGTATTTATAGCATCAAAACTCTTAGCCGTGCTGGAGAATTAAAGTCGTGGACATCCCACCATCTCTGATGATAAGCCACATCCATCTTTATCCCAATCAACAATTACCGAGTCATCAGGTAAGATCACATTGGATAAAATGGCATATGCCATCTTTTATCCCATATTTTCCCGTGCCTGAGTTCAAAATAAACAGCACCTTTATCCAAGCACCTTTATTGGCTAATGATAATCTAATCCCATCTTTATCTCCATTATATTTGCATAAATGCATGGGAGATAGTCTTCCAATCCTTCACGTACATGCATGATACCAATCTTAATCTCAAGCTGGACTCTTCCGTTTTAAACTCTTGATTTCTTGGAGATCGCCCAAATTCAGTATTAATACCTAGAAAAATATTAAAATTCAATAGTCTAGAATCCGTTCATCCAACGGCCTCAATTACTTGGGCCGGTAATGTAAAATCGGGTCCAAACACGTTCAGAGCTAAAAAAAAATCACAATGTTAGGAGGAAGAGAGAATTTTAGTCTAAGGGTAATTAAGTCTTCTAACATCAATTTTGGTTAATTTTATAAGAAATAAGAAAACCAGGTTATATTTCAATAAGTGCTCTTTAAAATGGTTATATTTCAATAAGTGCTATTTAATATGGAGATGAGATAAATTTGAACTTATTACCTATTTTGGGCACTCTTGACTCGGTTGATGGATGATTCTCCATTACTCGCGTGTAGGAAACCCGGTGTGCCTTGAGGGCAATTTGTCATCTTCACCCAAAAATCCACGTGTTGCCTTGTGATTATTTTTGGCTCTATAAATGCCCCCACACCTGCTGGGCTGCTCGTAGGAGCAATTTTGTCCTCTTCACCCAAAAATCCACGTGTCGCCTTGTGATTATTTTTGGCTCCACAAATGTCCTCACACCTGCTGGGTTGCTCGTAGGAAAGGGCAGCAGGTGTAGAGATCTTCTTGCTTTAGGAAACGTAGGACTGCTTCCTATTTTGATGTAGATTCCCTCTTTAATAGGAAATTAGGTCATTCTAGGAAAGGGAAATAAATTTCTCTCAAAGCCTATTTAAATCCACCTTAAGTGGGTTATTAAATCAACTTTGGAAAGCGATTGATTCTACCCTACAAGAGAGAGAGAGCTTAGAGGATATTTGTTCCCCCTCCTCCAGCAATCTTCTATATCTTGCCCGTGCAAAAGACCGTCTTTCGTTGATTTCTTCGTCTTCTCCGTGCTGCACCGACGTAAGAAAATTTTAATTTTTTCTTGTCTTCTTCTTGGGAGGTGCTGCCAAGGGGCAGCCGTTGGGGTGGTGCGGCATGTCGGCTGTCAGGGGCCAGGAATTGGCTTGTCATTGGCCAAGGAGGTGGTGTGGCAGGGGCCATTGCTTATGCTGCTCGGCTTGATTAAAGCCAAGGATTAGCTCGGCATGAACCGAGGAAGTGGCGTGGCATGGGTAATGGTTTAGGCTGCCATGTTTGGGTTGCTTGCCAAAAATGAGGAAATTGCTTAAATTTGATTTCTCAGCTGCTGTAGATAGAGCAGTAAAGGATAAAGTTGTCAAGATCGGAGTTGCTAAAGATAAAGTGTCGGATGAGTGAACTGTTAAGTGCAAAAGTGGCTGCTGCCCCTAACCATTTGCTGCCTAGTTGATCTTCAAGCATTCGATCTTTTAAGCTATGTGGCATTCTCGCACTGGAGAACTTACCCAGATGGGTGTCGGGGAATTAGTTTACCCTATCGCACTGAAGAGTAATTAGTTTACCCTCTCACACTAGAGAGTAATTAGTTTACCCTCCCATGCTGGAGAGCAATTAGTTTACCCTCTCACGCTAGAAAGCAATTAGTTTACCCTCTCGCACTGGAAAGAAATTAGTTTACCTTCTCGCACTGGAGAGCAATTAGTTTATCCTTTCGTACTGGAGAGCAAACCCATATGGGTGTCGGGGAATTGGTTTACCCTCTCGCACTGGAGAGCAATTTGTTTATCCTCTTGCGTTGGAGAGCAGACCCATATGGGTGTCTGGGAATTGGTTTACCCTTTCACATTGGAGATCATTGAAGTCGTTGTTGTGAGTGCAGCTGAGGAAAACTGGACTGTTGAGACAACCGAAATAATCCTTAACCTGCGAGGTCATGTTTGGCGATCTGCTTGTGACTTCAAACTGCTTGTGAATCTCGCGTAAGGGTGTAAGCGCAGTGAGCTACTCCCATAATTATTGTGCCATCATTAGGTGTTTTATCGTGTGCCTTTTTGAGGCTTGGTTGGTATGAGCCACATGGCAAAATTGGCATAACTGGGAGCCATAGTGCAAGATTGGCACAATTATGAGCCATGGTGACAAATCAATGGCTACCGGAAATCGTGGAGCATGCATGCGTAGTTGTGAAATCAGTTATGAGGCTGGCTTGGGCCAGGTTGTGCGCAGCGGGAGGAATTGTCTGGAGTGTTGGGAACAAGGTCTGCCCTAGGTTCTTGGTAGTCAGGCTGGTGTGTCCTTCTGGTACTCGTCTGCCTCCAGCGTGCCATTAGGCTAAGCTGTTGTGTTTGTCGAAACAGAAAAAATCTTTATATCCGGCAATCTATACGGGGTAGTCCTGTCCGCTAGATCTTGTCATTGAAAGATGACTCGCTTATGTTGGTTATGTCTCATCAAAGCGCTTTGTCCATAGCTTCGTTGCGCGGTAAATCGTGCAATTGCTCGGTCATGAGTATTTCTACTTTTTCCTGAATTTGCCTTTGTTAGGTTGGTAGAATCCTCGGCTGCCCCCAGTTGTGACCTGTTGGTCTAAGCTACTTTTCCATGTGTTCGGCTCGTCTATGTCGTGGCTGTGGTCGATGTGGTATGTTTATAGCAGAAGAGCAAGTAACTCGCAAGCTGCTGGTTGAACTTGAGCCGGATTGAGTGATTGCTTATCTCCGTTCGTTGTGCTGCTTACTCCGATGTGAGGTGGATGATGCTCCTTGCGAACTTTACCGCGAATGAACACTTTGACTAGAAGGTTGCTCATGTTGATTATCAAAGTGTGGCCCCAACGGTGAGTGTATGTTCGTCCGCGGGCCTAATCGAGAATGCACGCTCCTCTGCGCGCTATGACGGGAGTATACGTTATCTTAAGGGCTCAATTAGGAGTGTACACTGCCCAAACGCTTGGTTCGTAACTGGTTGAGTGGCTACTTGCTGGGACGTAGTTGGAGAGGTTCTTTATTTTCCCTTGTCCTACTTCGGAAGACCTTGTCTGGGGCATATTGCATCTTGGTGCGCCGCAAGAACTGGTTTACCAAAGTCGTCTACTATGCAAGGGCGCTCGTCAACTCTATGACTTGTTGAGACAAGTGTTGTTCGTCACTTGGATTGGAAAAGCTTGGAAGGAATGTGCCTCATTGGGCAGTGGAAGGGTGGTAGACTCCGGGTGCGAGATTTGAGTTGGGAAATGTCAAATCCGCGAAAAAATGTGGTGATAATACCCCCGGCTCGATGGTAGGTTCGAATGGTTGAGATAATCTTGGGCCGACTTGGGCTGCTTGGAAAGCCACGGGAGCAGATTGAGCCGCGGGAGCAGATTGAGCCGCGGGAGCAGGCTGGGCCGCAAGAGTGGGCTTCTCAGTGGAAGCAGGCTGGGGCCGCAAGAGTGGGCTACTCAACGGGAGTAGGCTGGGCCATTGGAGTGGGCTACCCGTCGGGAACAAGCTGGGCCATGAGAGTAGGCTACTCGGCGGAAGCAGGCTAGGCCTCCAGAGCAGGTTGCTTGGCGGGAGTAGGTTAGGTCACGGGAGTGGGCTGCTTGGCGAAAACAGGCTGCTTAGTGTGTGATGCATGTGAATACGAGGCTTGGGCCTATGCAAGCTTGGATGGCACGGCTTGGGCCATGGTGGAACGTCGTAGTGGTGGTACCACTCCGCTTATGACCACATTTAGCCTCGTGGATCACCGCGGTCCCATTTCTTGAGTATTAGAATTTTCACTTGTGGAATTTTTTTAATTTCTAGCCATTATATTTTTCTTATACGTTTTATCAAAGAACCTTTGCAAATTAAAAATTCTAATAATAAGAGTGTATGAAAAATATTCAAATGGACTAGAAAATAGAGAAAAACCTTTTTATGCGAGAGTCTTTTACGAGTATGGATCTCAACTCTCAATGAAAGCACAAATTTGTGGATGCAAATTTCCATCTTCTTCCTCTTGGACAAAATTGCACATACAAAACAATTAACACCTTAGGTCAAGGCCAAGAGCCTCACGCGCCCACGATAAATGGGGGGGACTTTGGCCGAAGAACCTCCGATGCCAAAGTTAGAATTTAGAGAGAAAAATATTTGGAGAGTTTTTGGGAGTTTTGCAAGAGTATGGAACTAGCTTTTTAGAAGAAATAGGGTCATATATATAGGGAATGGGGTGTGGCCGGCCTTTAAGTGTGTTTTGGGGTGTTATTTGGTGATTCAATTAGCAATTAATATATTAATTAGGTATAAATATCATAATAAAAGAAATGTTTTGGAAGGTTATGTAATGATTTCCTTTTAGAGGATATGGAGATAAGATAAATTTGAACTTATTACCTATTTTGGGCACTCTTGACTCGGTTGATGGATGATTCTCTACTGCTCGCATGTAGGAAACCTGGTGTGTCTTGAGGGCAATTTTGTCCTCTTCACCCAAAAATCCACATGTCGTTTTGTGATTATTTTTGGCTCCACAATTTTTATGTCCAGCTGACAATGATATCCTTATTAAATTGGCAAGACTCACATTTATTTCACACAATCAACCTTTAATAATACCTGAATTGTTGACAACTTCTTCAAGCTTCGCTGTCCATGGTAATGAAATAAAATTAGGGAGTTTTAATGAAAAGAGTTTTAACTAAGTTTAATTTAACCAAAAACCATCATACACTTTTTGACACACCCCGACCGGAGTCGAGACGTGCTGGCCATCACGTTGCAACTAGACGCTCTTATTGCTTTGAAAGTGTATTTATACACTTAAACTCTCAATGACATCCTTTCTTAATTGTGATTGTTAGTTTATAGGTTTTAAATTGTTAGTATTTCTCTTACTCTTTATTGGTTTCGCTTTGCGCTCATGGCTACGTCACTCTCACGTGATGGCCAGCATGTCTCGACTCCGGTCGGGGTTTGTCACTTTTCTTTAACCAAAAGGGCTTCATATTTAATCATAAGGACAAGACTAATCTATACCAGGTCTCACAAACATTGAACACACATGGGCTGAATCAAAAGCCCAAAACAAATTTTTTTTTTCTAGGCCTTGCCCCTAACGGAACCCATTATGTCATCTAATTCTGTTACAAACAAACTTCATTTTATTTACAAGTATGCCACTACCTCATTAATCCACCAGACAAAAATTAATGTGTTTGGTATTCAAATCAAGATGAAAGACACAGGAAGAAAGAGGAAATGAAGAAATAAATAAAGCAAAATGGAGGCACCGAAGATGACGGAGCACCAAATCGGAGGAATCCAAAACGACGCCCGTCAATTTGGACTTCACGACGTCAAAAATGACCTAGTCAGCGCTTACCCTCTTGAATCTGCTTTGGAATCGGCAAACTTAACTCAAGAGCAGATAAATATGAAAATCTTGGGTTACACTTATGGAAGTACGTTTCCACTGAAGATGGATTCCCTTCTCGATTCTAGAGGTCTGCTATACCAATTCCTTCTTCAATGATCGGTTTCGAAGCTATAACTGGAAGATTGGATGATTTTGGCTTTGAGGATTACCTAAATGACCCCCTGGGAATCTGAAACCTTCTGGCCTGTGGACACACCATGCAATTGAAGTTCGCCTTGGGCTTTCAAAGGGTCCAGTCTCCCCAAGCTTTATGTGATCCTCGTAGACTTCATTCCCTAAAGAAGAGGATTAGTAACCTTGTCAATGTTATTCTTAAAATGTGATTGTATGTCGCGCTGTGAGTTGAAAGGTCCAGACATTGATATTGTGGTATTGGCTCTCTTCCAACCGATGACAGTTTCTCTATTTGGCACTTCAAAAAAAAATAAAAAATGTGAGTAACAAGTACCCAATTGATGTAAAAGTCAATTAAGTACAGAAGAGAGAGATGGGATTTGGGATTTTCATTTGTTCATCGAAAAGTTAATAAATTATCAAACTCTGCACTGGTAGGTGCCATGCATGGCTGATGCATGTCTGCGAGACTGACACCATCTCTTTGTTCCACATCCCTCTCCCCAATCTTCTTTTGAATAACAATATAATATAAACAGAATAATATAAATAATAAACTAAATTATTTTAACTAAGCTTCTGTAGATGTAGTTCTTGAATTTGAAGTTGAAGTTGAATTTGGAAGCAACAACTAATATTTATCTTTGATTAAAGTACAGTTGTTGTCACTGATTGGTAGTCCAAGCCCTGAGTCGATCTTCTTCCTTCTTTACCATGCATGCTTAATTATATATGTGCCAATCAATTATTAACACACACTTGTTCTCTATTTGTTAATACTATCGAGACCAAATTTTTACCAAATTTTGTAAATCAAATGATGTGGATGTTGATGATTAAATTATTATTTAAGCGTTAATTAATGTGCTTATTATTTGGTTTACAAATTTAGTTTAAAATTTGATTTTCTTTAGCATTATCCTCTATTAATTAGAAGGGCACACAAACATGCATGAACTCCAATTTATAAAAATAGTCAGTATTTAGTTTCATAAATAGTCAGTCAGTTTAATAAATAGTGTAGTACCCGTGTCAGTTTCATAAATAGTGAGTTTCATAAATAGTGTAGTATATGTGTCAGTTTCATAAATAGTGTAGTACCTGTGTCAGTTTCATAAATAGTCAGTCAGTTTAATAAATAGTGTAGTACCCGTGTCAGTTTCATAAATAGTGAGTTTAATAAATAGTGTAGTACATGTGTTAGTTTCATAAATAGTTAGTCAGTTTAATAAATAGTGTAATACATGTATCAGTTTCATAAATAGTCAGTCAGTTTAATAAATAATGTAGTACCCGTGTCAGTTTCATAAATAGTGAGTTTAATAAATAGCGTAGTACCTGTGTTAGTTTCATAAATAGTCAGTTTAAGAAATAGTCAGTATTAAGTTTCATAAATAGTCAGTCAATTTAATAAATAGTGTAGTACCTGTGTCAGTTTCATAAATAGTCAGTCAGTTTAATAAATAGTGTAGTACTCGTGTCAATTTCAGAAATAGTCAGTTAGTTTAATAAATAGTGTCGTACCTGTGTTAGTTTTATAAATAGTGAGTTTAATAAATAGTGTAGTACATGCGTCAATTTTATAAATAGTCAGTCAGTTTAATAAATAGTGTAGTACCTGTGTCAGTTTCATAAATAATGAGTTTAATAAATAGTGAATTTCAAGAGACGTCGATGCTTGATCTTGAATTGGGCTGAAAGTTTCTTCAAGGGCCGTCGGGGCTTGATCTTGAATTCGGCTGGAAGATTTTCTGGTTTCCTCCAATTGTTGATTTTCCACAGTCTTAATCTTGAACTAGGCTAGAGGGTCTTCTGGTTTCCTCCAAAGGTCTGAACTTACTTTCCACAGACTCGATCTTGAACTAGGTTTGATTCAAATGTGGTGTACACTTGATCTTGAATAGGGTTTGTAATTTCTTCAAAGGTCGTTAAGGCTTGATCTTGAAGGATGAACGAGATCACGAGCGGTTTCACATGGCAAGTGATCATCGGCTTTGTTGGGGATGAATCGGCATGTGTTTTGTTGTACTTGTCTCCACATGTTTCAATGTATTATTTTCACTGGCCTTATTTGCTCTCCAGGCAGATGTGATACTTCTCTGGAAGCACATTAGCAGTTGGAGATGAGTAGTCAGGAGCAATGCTAGGTAAGCAATCAGGAATGGTTCCAGGCAGTCGGTTTCTGACTGGAAGTTTGATTCCAAGTGCCGACTGATTACTCTCTTTCTTCTTGTCCTGCAGGTAAAAACAAAGAAAAAGAAAAGGATTGAGAGAAGGCATGATATGAGATACTCTTGCTTTCGACCCTGATAATATGAGATACTTTTGCTTTTGAAGAAGTAGCTTTCCACAGGTTTAATCTTGAACTGGGTTGGAGGTTTTTTTTTTCTGCCAGACTTCCAAAGGTCTGAATTTACTCATTTTATCTTGAGCTAAATTTGATTCAAGGGTGGTGGACACTTGATCTTGAATCGGACTTGTGATTTCTTCAAGGGCCTTTGGGGCTTGATCTTGAAGGAAATGGGTCACATGGCAAGTGATATTCGGCTTTGTTGAGGATGAATCAGCACGTACAATTGTTATGTTTGTTGATTCTCCACGAGCTTGATGTATCATTTTTTACTCGCCTTGTTTATAGTGATTTGTTCCAGATCATCGTTGATCATTCTGCTTTAGTCTCTTGCACGGTAGAAGTGGTAGACAACCTTTGCATTTGAATCGTTTTTCAGAACATCACTTCTTAGCGACTCATCCATGCTTGGCAACTTCAGCGTCAACATCATATCAACTATTCCGATATGTTTGCTGAGGAAATTCGAGACTTATCAACAGTTGAAGACGACGCAAGGTAAGCAACCAGGCAAAGGTTCCGGGCATTTAGTTCCAGATCAGAAGTTTGATTTCAGGTTTCGACTGATCGCTTTCTTTCTCCTTGTTTGGCAGGCAAAAGCAAGGGCAATGGAAAGGACAAGGAGATCGTATGATATGAAATACTCTTGCTCTCAACCTTGATGATATAAGATACTTTTGCTTTTGAAGGAAAAAGTATAAGATCTTGATGCTGGTGTAAATCTTTTCGATCGAAAGGGGTTTCTGGTTGAGGAAATGAGCTCATCATTTTAGGTGACTTGACTGAAGAGGTATTCTCGAAGAGAAAAAGAATAGTTAGTGTTCAGTTTAACAAATAGTAATAGTACCCACATTTGTAGCGGTGCGGATGTGGCAATATTGGCAAGGAAAAAGAGTCAGGAATTTTGGATATGTGCCTTGCCATGGAGGATGAAGGTCGACATATATAGGGATTTCCCAATAACATGTAGCGGTGCGGATGTGGCCTTGTTACCCACACTTGTCGGTAAAAGTGTGGTAGTTGGAATAGTGCAATTCACGCGTTTTAAACTCTATCAAAGATCTTTGACAGAGTTGCACGTGCTATTCGAAAAGTCGAGATTGCGACTGAAAAATGTTGACGGACTTTATGTAGGAAAATCCAGCTTAACAAATAATGAGTGTTCAGTTTAACAAATAGTGATAATACTCGTGTTTAGTTTTCAAAAGTAGTCAATTTAAGAAATAGTTAGTGTTCAGTTTAACAAATAGTAATAGTACCCGTGTTTAGTTTTCAAAAATAGTCAGTATTCAATTTAAGAAATAGTTTAGTATATGCGTTCAATTTTAGAAATAGTCTGTTTAAGAAATAGTGTAGTATCCATGTTTAGTTTCAGAAATAGTACCTGTGTCAAGTTTCAGACATAACCATTTAAAAAAAAAAATAGTAAGTGAAGAAATAACATTTTGTTGTGGTCTATTTTTATCTAACAAAATAGAGAGGGTCGACGATAGTGGGAGAGAGAAGAGATATGTGTGTTTGTAGAATTATAGGGGAATGTGTGTGTTGTTATCCCTCATACATTGTGCCTTTATTTATAGTAGTAAAGGGAGAGAAGATATTCCTTCTCCTCCAAGTAATACAAGTTGTAATAGGAAAGGATAACTAGAATCAAATATAATCTAGGATTTACACAATCATACTTATTCTAGGAATGTTTACAACACTCCCCCTTGAGTGTGCAAATACTTAAGGTAGATTTAGCATCATGCAGAAGTTGAGGAAGTCGACTCGTCGGCACTGATTCCAAGGAACAACGCTTATTCTCAATAAGGTAGGAACTTGCATAAGTAGTAAGTCTCACTAAAAAAACCCTAAGGCTATGGCAAAAACCCAAGTAGGGACAAAATCCATAGTCTAAGGAAAAATGCGTGAGAAATGCAAAGTCAAAAGAAACGTCTACAGGACGTCATCAGGGATATGACCAGCCCAAGGTGGGTGCCTCGTTAAAACCTAGTTAGGTAGCAAAAACCCAGTGGGAAAAATGCTCCTAATCGTAGGGAAAAAGAGTACATTAAGATCAAGCAAGTATCCAGAAGATACTCCCTCTGAGTTTGACATAATTCCAAAGAGAAATAGCAAAGTTACAACTCAGAAAGTTTACGCATACCAATTCCATGAACAAGCTTCTGAAACGTCGCCTTCGGTAGTGATTTGGTGAAGAGGTCGGCCAGATTGTCTTGTGATCGGATTTGAGTGACTTCAATCTTCTGATGCTCTTGTTGTTGATGTGTAAAGAAGAACTTCGGTGCAATATGCTTGGTGTTGTCTCCTTTGATGTAACCCTTCTTGAGCTGTTCGATGCAAGCTGCGTTGTCTTAAAAAATCGTCGTTGGGGCATTAACGACGGGATGAAGATCACAGGAGCTTCGAATATGGCCCATTACTGCTCTCAACCAAAAGCATTCCCGAGTTGCTTCATGTAAGGCGAGAATTTCAGCATGGTTAGATGAAGTGGCAACTAAGGTCTGTTTAGTTGACCTCCAAGATATTGCGGTGCCTCTAACGGTAAAGACATAACCCGTTTGGAACGCGCCTTGTGCGGATCAGATAAGTATCCAGCGTCGGCATAACCAACAAGGCAAGAATCAACCTGATGAGCATAGGGTGCGGCATCACTCGAGGATTCGTAGGGATAGAATAAGCCCAAATCCATAGTACCCTTAAGGTAACAGAAGATGTCTTTCACGCCAGTCCAATGTCTACGTGTTGGTGCATTGCTGTATCTTGCCAAAAGATTAACAGCGAAGGAGATGTCGGGTCTAGTGCATTGAGCTAAGTACAATAAAGCGCCTATCGCACTTAGATAAGGAACTTCAGGCTCTAAAATCTCTTCATCATCCTCATTCAGACGGAAGGGATCTCGCTTTGCATCTAGCGTACGAACGACCATAAGAGTACTCGAAGACTTCGCTTTATCCTCATTAAAACGGCACAACATCTTCTGGGTGTAGTTTGATTGATGTACTAAGATTCCATCCGAACAATGCTCTATCTCGAGATCGAGATAGTATCGAGTCTTTCCTAGATTTTTCATCTCAAATTCCGACTTCAGGTGCGAAGCAGTTCTCGCGAGCTCTTCAGGAGTTCCAATGAGATTCATGTCATCAACATATACTGCAACAATCGCAAATCCGGAATGTGACTTCTTAATGAACACACAAGGGCATAGTTTGTTGTTCACATATCCCTGACTAGTCAAATACTCACTCAGACGGTTATACCACATTCTTCCGGATTGTTTCAAACCGTATAGTGAACGCTTCAGCCGAATTGAGATCGTGTTCCGTGGTTTGGAAATATTTGAACCAGTCAATGTAAGTCCTTCGGGAACTTTCATATAAATTTCCGTATCAAGATCCCCATAGAGATACGCGGTTACGTCATAGTCAGTTTTTCAGAAACTACCAAACTGATAAGGTATCGAAAAGTAATCACATCCATAATGGGTGAGTAAGTTTCGTCATAGTCAATCCCGGGGCGTTCTGAGAAACCTTGTGCTACAAGACGAGCTTTGTAACACACAATTTCGTTCTTCTCATTACGCTTCGGAACGAAAACCCACTTGTAGCCAACGGGCTTCACATGTGGAGGAGTAGGAACTACAGGTCCAAACACCTTACGTTTCGCAAGTGAATCAAGTTCGACTTGGATTGCTTGTTTCCAGTTTGACCAATCAGCTCTACGTCGACATTCATCAACGGAACGCGGTTCAATGTCATCGCTCAACATGATCTCAGTAGTTACTGCAAATGCTAATGCATCGTCGACAATCATCTCATTTCTACGCCACACATCATCTAAGCTAGCATAATAGACCGAAATCTCACGATTCTCGGGAGGAGGATTCGTCTCTTCAAGGACGCTTCCATAATCTAGAATTTCCTCATGAGTTGGGTAAAATGAGTAAGCGATAGTCGGATTCACGGTAGGCTCTTCAGGACCTTGTGCCGTGGTTTTCCTCTTCCGGGGGTGTGAATCCTTTGAACCATGGGGTCTGCCACGCTTTTGTGTAGGGGCAGATGATTGGCTAGCCGCTAATGTACGTGGATTACCAGAATTTATGTCCCGGGCTTCCAGGAGGGTAGTCCGTCGTACATTTAGTACATTTATCTTTGCAGGCGTATTCGCAGCTGAAATATGTGATCTTGTCACGCGCGCTAGATCGGTGAAAGCATTTGGCATGCTCTGAGCTATGCTCTGGAGATCTAATATGCGCTGCACTTCAGCTTCAGACTGAGCGGTGCGGGGATCTAAATGAGACAAAGTGGGAGTCGTCCACGATAATTCGCGTCGTTCATTCGGAACGTTGACGTTCTTATCTCCCCCTAACGGCGGGAAGACTGTCTCATAGAAGTGACAATCCGCGAAACGAGCGGTAAACAGATCGCCTGTCAAAGGTTCTAAGTAACGAATAATCGAAGGAGAATCATATCCGACATAGATTCTCATCCTTCGCTGAGGCCCCATTTTTGTACGTAAGGGCGGCGAAATCGGCACATAGACCGCACAACAAAAAATGCGCAGATGCGATATGTCGGGTTCGCATTCGGTGACCAACTGAAGGGCACTAAATGGTTGTGTCGCAACAGGCCTCAGGCGGACCAACTTTGCTGCGTGCAATATTGCATGGCCCTAAGCAGCGATCGGGAGCTTGGTACGTATGACCAATGATCGAGCAATCATTTGTAAATGCTTAATGAAAGCCTCTGCCAGGCCGTTTTGGGTGTGAACATGGGGTACATGATGTTCAACTTCAACCCCAACCGACATGCAATAGTCATCAAAAGTTTTAGATGTGAATTCTCCAGCATTATCCAATCGAATAGATTTGATCGGATAATCAGGGTGGTGAGCCCTGAGCTTGATAACCTGAGCCAACAGTTTGGAGAATGCAGCGTTCCTTGTGGACAACAAGCACACGTGTGACCAACGTGTAGAAGCGTCAACCAAAACCATAAAATATCTAAATGGTCCGCAAGGAGGTTGAATCGGTCCACAAATGTCCCCCTGAATCCGTTGTAGAAAAATGGGAGGATTCGAACGAATCTTGTCATAAGAAGGCTTAGTAATAAGCTTTCCCATAGAACATGTTTGACATGCGATTTCATGGATCGAACCTAAGCTTCGGGTTAGTGGATGCCCGTGTGAAGTTTTGAGGATACGGCGCATCGCTATTCGTCTAGGATGTCCCAAATGATCATGCCAAAGTGTAATTTCGTGCGCGGTCCCTGTGGTAGGGCCGGCCACATAGTGGCATTCGATGGGGCGTATGGTCATAGTATACAGACCACTCGAGTTACGCTCCATCTTCTCTAGAATACGCTTCTGGCCATATTCGTAGGAAGTTAAGCACAGAAATTCAACTCCATTTTCTACGTGGGTTTCAGCGTGGTAATTGTTATCTCTAATGTCCTTGAAACTTAGTAACGTTCTTCCGGAACGTGGAGAATAGAGTGCCTCAGCAATGGTCAAGATTGTACCATTGGACAACATTATACGTGCCTTACCGTATCCTTCTATCAGGTTGGATGGGCCTGAGAGGGTTGTCAGAGGTGCATTCTTAGGTATGAAGTTAGTGAAATAGATGCGTTCACGCAAAACAGTATGCATGGTTGCACTATCTGCCAGACAACTAACTTTCCCACTAGTCATACCTAGAATGAAAAATTAATTTGAATTGGTCACATGCATAAAAGTTTATAAAAACAAGTATCAATTCAAAATAATTTCATTTATTCAGGATTAAAACTGAATATACAAAATAAATCGCCAACTAATAATCCAAAACATGAAGGAAAATTGTTCAAAATCAACCAAAAAACAAGGTGGGGTGCAGCCACTATGTGGAATTCGGCCCCAATTGTCTTATTTCAACTAAAAAAAGTCTATGTCTAAGATTCTAATCTTCCATAGGAGTGGTATCCTCTTGAAAGTCAGAAACCTCCATCTTTATAGTCTCCGGTTCGTCCACTTGCATGAAGTTTGATTTAAACTTCTTACAACAAGAATGATATTCATCTACAACCTTCTTGGGAGCATGGAAAATACGGGACCAATGGTCCTTTGAACCACAACGATAGCACATATCGTCATTCATTGTGGCAAGTGCTTTGCCTTTATTCTTGAAGTTCGGGGCCTTAGGAGCGAGGTTTGGGCGCTTCTGGGCTTTGTTTCCTCCCTTGGATGAGTCTTGACTCTGTTGACCTTGGTGGGATGGCTTCTAGTCGCCCTTACCACGCCTCTTTTGGCGTTTTGGGTGCTGATTAGTGCTATAATGTGCTTCAGGCACAGCAGTAGCCCTAGTAGGTTGAGCTTGATGATTCTTCATCAACAGCTGGTTCTACTTTTCAGCAAAAAGTAAAATAGAGATCAAATCCGAGAACTTAGTGAACTTCTGAGCTCTATATTGTTGCTGCATGACAATATTAGAAGCAGAGAAGGTCGAGTAGGTCTTCTCCAGGAGATCCTCTTCAATCAAAGTTTCATTGCAAAACTTGAGAAGTGATCGGATTCGACAAACTTTAGAATTATATTCATTCACAAACTTAAAGTCTTGGAAGCGCAAGTGCTGCCAGTCGTGTCTTACTTCAGGCAAGAATATGTCCTTTTGGTGATCGAAACGATTAGCCAAAACGACCCATAATGCATGTGGATCCTCCTCAGCAAGGTACCCAGTTTGCAGAGCGTCATGAATATGTCTTCGGATGAAGATCATAGCAGTGGCTTTTTCAGCTTCGCCAACAGGTTCAGTTGTTGCTTCTTCAATAGCAGGACGCAAGTTCTTGGCAGTGAGGTGGAGCTTCACATCTTGAACCCACTTGAGGTAGTTCATTCCAGAGACCTTCAAAGCGGTGAAGTCGAGTTTGTTCAAATTCGACATGTTCCTATCACAAATAGATGGACAAGATGTGGTTAATGTAATGGAGAAAAATCAATCCATTCACATAGGAGTAGAACATACAGGTTCTAATAGACATGTATTGGTTTAATTTTGCATGAAAAACTTCGAGTTTTCATGGGTGATATGTTTAAGAGAAAACTTCAGGTTTTCAAACAAGGCATGTTTATAAGAAACTTCGGGTTTCAAAGTAATTATGAACTTCAGGTTCATATATTCCTGCAGGCAAACACAAATATATATGCAAACAAATATGCAACAAATATATGCAAAAATATTGTATAATGATAATTGAATTAATTTATTTGGTCTTCGGGGCCAAATTAAAGTGTGGGTGAAAATATAAAAACCCATATTATTTAAAAATATTAAATAATAAAATCTCGGGGCCTAAAAATATAGGCAAAGCCCACAGGTGGCACATGGAGCTCACAGGGAGACATGGGCAAGGGGAATGGGCTGCTGTGTGCAGCCCAAAAAAAAAATTGCTCCTTTTTTTTTCTCACGGGTCGCTTCAGGCGAGCCAAAATTTATTTATTTTTTTTTTTCTTTCTTTTCCCGCACGGGCTGGGCCATGACATCTCAGAGCAGCAGTAAGCCCAAAGGGCGCTGATGCAGGCCGAGGGACAAGAGCCCACTAGGGCTCGGGTTTTTGGGATCAAACAACCCAACGAGTGCTGGGTGTGTGTCGCCGGAGAAGAACACCGGACTTGGCGCTTCTGGCGTCGGTCGGGGTGTTGTTTAAGACTCGATTTGAGTCATGGTGACCATGGGGGTGAACGGAGATTTGAAAAAAATCTCGATATTCATTGTAAAACCCTAGAAATTCGATTGTAATTTCAAAAAAAAAAAAAGAATTTTCAGACAAAAATTCGTTAGGGATGACTGCAGGTCGTCGGGGGTAACTGGGCATGGCTGCAGGCCATGTTGGTTGACGATTTCAGGGTGGCGACGCCTTCTGGGCATCGGGTCTGGGTGTTGGGCCTGGAGCTGTGGCTCCAGGATTGGTTCTCGGCTCGGGAAAGCATGAGGGATGAGTTGGGCCATCGCAGGTTGCGGGCCTGGTGGCTTGTGGCTTGCATGGTGCAAGTGCACGGGTTCGAACAGAACCCTAATTCCCCAATCGCAAAAATTTTATTTTATTTTATTTTATTTTTAATTCAATTATATTATATGCATGTATAATTCTAATGAATCACATATTTACGTTGATGCATATGCAAATAATAGTTTCAATGCATGTACATATGTAAGATTCAATTCATGGCAAATATCAAATTCACATAATTGTAGCAATTTTGGTTATGAAGCATACACAATTGATGTAGAATCTAAAATACGTTAAACGTAAAGTTGGGTCATGCATCATGGTGAATGTTCATGCTATCAGGGCTTGCAAAATATCGAGTTAAAAGCCGTTGTTTGGAAAGAACCTGATTGCGTGATAATATGGATGAACTGGTTTGATGCAGAAAAAAAATCTCCAACGTCAGATTCCTAAGCGCAGCGGTAGGAGCGTGCTGATAATGTGTTGTGGTCTATTTTTATTTAACAAAATAGAGAGGGCCGACGGCAGTGGGAGAGAGAAGAGAGATGTGTGTGTTGTTATCCCTCCTACATTGTGCCTTTATTTATAGTAGTAAAGGGAGAGAAGATATTCCTTCTCCTCCAAGTAATACAAGTTGTAATAGGAAATGATAACTAGAATCAAATCTTATCTAGGATTTACACAATCATAGTTATTCTAGGAATGTTTACAACACATTTTAATTTTTTAACTTTTTATGGTGAATGAAATTAAAAATATATGTGAAAAATAAGACAATCGTATAAATAGCCCTGGTCAAGATTGTAGCACAAGTAGTACCCCGCATGAACAATTAAAATTTGTAATTACCAAGCCAGACAAAACTTTGAGCAAGATCAATCCATTACGTAATATTTAATTCAATTAAAAGAAAGAAAGAAAAAATAAACTTGTTAGTAAACTGCAGAGCTATAAAATAATAGTATTATACCTCACATGTTCGATCTGATCCTCTGCTCTAAATTAAAATTAAGGAAACAAAACATAGATTTATACATGCATAGAAAACTAGATAGCACTTGATGGAATAGGATTTGGCACCTTGCCACTGTCTCTCACTCCCTCTCTCATCTAACAAAAGAACAACGAAATTTATTTTTTATTTTTTTTGCATTAATTTGTGGTTTTTATTTTCAACAGTGACGTTTTGGAAGACAATTTCAAAGGGTTGCGAGGGATTTTAAAAGGTTTGTAAAAGGCCGTGTCAAAAGGCTTGGGAGTTGAAGAATGCTACATGGAGAAAGCTTTTATTTCCCATCTTAATTAATCTCAATTTTCTCATCAATCAAGCAAAAGATAGAAAATCAAGTCGCACATCTATCTACCCAAAAGTATCCTGGAAATTGATGGGGTCGGGAGGGATGTCCTTGCGGTCAGAACGCCCAGAAGCCGCCCTTGGCAATTCTTGCACCTTAGGAACGGCGGCCATGATCCAACTCCGCTAGGTTTTTTCGGCGGAAGGTAGATTCGGTAAGGGCGTGTCATCTAGGTCGTACAACGACATCTCCGCTTCTTTCCGAAGTGCGATCTGCATCTGTGCATCACATGCATCAGGTTTCCACCGCCATTTTTCTGAGTTGGTGATTATTGATGTGTGTGTTGGAATTGGAGAGGGAAGACAGAGAGGAGTTGAATCTTAATTTAGTTGGAAGAGAAAATTACCTGGTCAGTTGGATAACCAAAGAATCAAGTAAAATGGGAGCTCGTTGATTGGACGGAGCAGAATATCTATAGACATCACAGAGAAAATTACAGACATCACGGAGAAATAAATTTGAGATCTATATACCTTTCCTCTCTCGCGAAACGGACCAAATAAACGGGAAAGCCATGATGTTAAAGGGCCAAAATTGGAAGTTCGATAAATTACATTTTTGAGCTAATTTTGCTGGGCTGGTTTGATATTGGGTTTTGTCCTAACCATTAAATAAAGTTATTAGGTGATTTTTGGTTAAAATTCAAAGTTTTGAAGTCTTTTTCATTAGTTTTCCTAGAAAATTAGGGTTTAAAGATAGAATTTATGACTAATCCCTAAATCTAAGTTTTTCTTATTTAAGATCAACTCAATCAAGTAAGAAATTATAATAAAATGCAATCAAGGGTAGGAGTGGGCATAAAAACCACCAAACCGAAAAACCGAATCGAACCATGATAAAAAAAAAACCGTAAAAAACCACATTGACCAAAAAAGTCAAAATGAGAACAAAAATCGAACCGAACCATTTCAAACGGTTTTGGTTTCAGTTTGGAAATATTAAGAACTAGAGGAACTGGATCGAATCGTTTTTAATATAAATTATTGTTTTATTATTATTTTTATATAAATAAGACATTTTTCCAAGAAGACCATGTGCATAAGTCCAATATTTTTCTTCACTTCTCTCACCCTCCTTTGTTGTTTTATCACTTTTCTCCCCCTCCATTATTTTTCTCCATTCTTTTCCAGTATATTATGCATTATGTACATTTTAGTTTTAGTTTAAGATCTACACTTTGGTATATTATCTTGAAGATAGAAATGAAAATTTTGTGATCAACTAGAAATAGAAGATGGATTATTCTAGAAAAAAAAAACATATCCATTTCAATCCTTCCTAAAATAGTAATTACGATAAAGAAGTTTATTTTTTTTCAATTTAATCCGTTAAAACTAAAAAAATCTTTCTCATTTACACCTTCAAGATACATTGAATTTGAAAAAGGTAGCCATTATTCAATCTTAGAATTGTTGTTCCTGTAGTTGGACACATGGCTTCATACTTAGCCACATTGAGAGCAACTCCACTGGGTGGAGTAGCTCGATGGACCGGCGAGAGAATAGGGGCCAATAGCCCCATCAATGAAGTCCAGCCCATGTGGGCAATTGAGTAGGAGGGGGCCCGAGCGAGAGACCCGACACGAATTGGTGGCCTGAGAGCTTGAGGTGGAGGTGATGCAACGCTGACGTCAGGGCGCCGCCAGTCATGTTTTATTTCTTTTTGTATCAGGCGCGTGGGGGCACGTCCCCGACAGGTTTTCAGGCGCTAGGGTCCTCGGCGCAAACCTCAGCAATATTACCGTTGGAGGCCACGTGGCTTCTTCACGACCGTTGGATTTCAACGGTTACTTTTTTTGGACCGTTGGATTTCCAACGGTTAAAAAAAATTCAAACTTTCATTAATTTCAGCTGTTGGATTTGAAATCAACGGTCCACGTTATTTTCCTTTATAAATTAAAAAGAAAATTAACAGTAAACAAAGCTGAAATTTTACCATTGTGCCACGTGGCACAATCTGGAGGGTTGGATTTTAAATTTTTTTTAATCCAACGGCAAAAATTAATAAAAAAAATTTTGACTTTACTTTTTTATAAATACCTTCTCATTATCTTCTACCTTACACCACAATTTCTTATTTTCTCAAATACTTTCAACCACTTTCCAATCTTTCTCTTAAAGTTTAAATCCAATTGGTTTCCAACAAAATGACTAATGATGCAGGTATGAATTGGACGCTTATTGAAGATGTTACGTTGTGTTATAGCTGGGTTGAAGTTACTCATGATCTGATTACGGGTAATGAGATGTAGTTGCGAGAAATGTGGAGTCTTATTCATACCAATTATCTTGAGAAAATTGGTGGGAAAAAAACCAAACAATCGATGTCCAGTCGTTAGAGAATACTCAGCCAATCGTTTAGTCTTTGGAGAGATGCCTTGGCACAAGCTAGTAGTAATCTTCGAAGTGGGGAAAATTTAGCAGATTAGATAACAGTATATTATTTATTTGTTTGTAATATACCCAAATTTACAGTAGCTACTTTGATTATAATTATTTCTTCTCCCGCATTGTGTAGATACTTCAAGCACAAGCTTGGTATAATGCCAAAACCAAAAACAAATCATTCACCCGGTGGGAATGTTGGAATATTGTCAAAGATTGTCCTAAATTCAGAGTTGTGCATGTCAGTCCAGAAGTTGTCATGAACAGCACCCCTCTACACTCTAAGCCTATTCATGACTCATATGTTCATGAAACCGACCCAGAAGAAGTGCCGGAAACGCCCCCTAAACAAGCGTCGGAGTCGACCTGATATCCAATTAGGCCTCCAGGTAAGAAGGCTTCAAAGAGAAAATGGAGTGCTTCCAAAAATGATTATGGAAAATATATGAAAGAACTTGCTTGCCAAGGTGAATGGACTTTGGTGCGGGAAATGGTTAAATTTGAGGCTGATAAGGCTAGAGATGAGGCAAAAACTGCAGCTGCTGAGTGATTATTTCAAGCTAATGAGAGAGAAAGAGAGCTACTTGGGTAAGAAAGGGAAGAGATTAAAGAAGAAAGAAGGGCTCAACAAGATCGTGACATTATGAAGGAGTCTTTAAAGGGGAAGTTATTGAATTCTAAATATTTTTGGAATTCAGAGAAAGCGGACGTGGTGCGAAGGAGGCATGCAAGGGAAGCGAGAGCAAGAGGAGATGGTCCTAGCACCACAATAGGAGATGATCCTAGCACCACAAATTGGTTAGGTGATGATTTTCCATTCACGAGGGACTAGGGAATCTGTTTTTAATCGAAGCCCATAATTTTCCAATCACTTTGGGTTGTAATTTCTTATTTATTGAATAGAGTACTTTATGTGGTTTCCAATTTATTGAATTTAGTACTTTATTTAAACTAAGAGTATATTTATTTAATTTGGTAATTTATTTAAACTAAGATAATCTTTATTTAAAGGACATTAACACACCAAATAAAATTACAAACACATCAAATTAAAAAAAAAAACTCACTAAATGAACTTAAAAAACACACCAAATAAAATCAAATAAACACACCAAATAAAAACAAACACACTAAATGAACTTAAGTTTCTTGAGCTTGTTTCAATTCCCACTTGTACTCTATCAAGTCAATTTGCCAGGCATTATGCATATATGGTTTCTGAATCGTAGTATATTGTTGAATGAGCCTTTCATTGTAACGTCCATCCCTTTGTAATGGCTCGTGTTGCACGGGTTCTTCAGTGACGTCATGAGCACAATATATTTGTGTTTTGGAATTGTTCATCGTGTCTGGCTGATATTCATCAACTGCATCATAATCGTACTCATATTCCACAATCATGTTGTGAAGAATGATGCATGTCATCATGATGGATCAAAGCAACTTTAAATCAAACAATCTGGCAACACCCCTGACAATCACCCAACGAGCTTGGAAGATACCAAAACAACGCTCCACATCTTTCCTACACCCCTTTTGACGGCTTACAAAGTGTTTTTCCTTTGCATTTCACGGACGTGGCACTATTTTGACAACTGATGACCACTTTGGGTAAATGTTGTCTGCTAGGTAGTATAGCCCGTGGTACTTATGTCCGTTGACTCAATATGTGACTGTTGGTGCTTTTCCTTGCAAGACATCGTTAAACACTGAGGATTGGGTGAGGAGATTGAGGTCATTTTGATCCCCCGGAACACCTAAAAAAGCATACAAAATCCATGTATCAAATGAAGCCACTGCCTCTAAAATGATACTTTTTGCTCTTTTTCCGTCCCGTTAAGCTCATTGCCATGCACTTGGACAATTTTTCCAGGTCCAGTGCATACAATCGATGCGTCCAATCATACCAGGAAAACCTCGCATCTTGGCCTTATTCAGAAGCCTTTGCAAGTCCATCTCAATAGGTTTCCTGAGGTACTCTGCAGTGTAGAGAGATTTGATTGCGAAGTAAAACCTCATAAGGGACTCAAGAATGGTTGATTTCCCCATCCTCACTATCTTATTCACTTGGTCTGCAAATGTTCCATATGCAAGCATCCGCAAGGTAGTAGTAATTTTTTGCTCAGGAAAGAGACCCGTAACACCAAAACCATCATTCTTTTGCACAAAGTAAGAATCATGGTTACAAAGAGTAGTCATGATTTTGTTGAACAAATGTCATTCCATTCTAAAACAATGTCTAAAGTACGTATCAGAGAATGCACTATTACAGACAAAATAATCGTCCAAAAGATCCTTACCTCGTCATTGCCTGCTTCTATCAATGTTTGAGGAACGGCTGGGCCTGCAGATCTGAGCCACAACTTGGATGACTCGACAGGAATGTGAGACTCTTTGGCTTCTTGCTTCATCATCTCTCCTTCTACGCTCATCATCATTTTCCATCTCATTTTGGGGAACTTGGAGATTAAATGTTTCTTCCCCTTGCTTAAACAATTCTTTCTCTTGCTACTCGATTTCCCATAACATCCTTGAAGAAAAAGACATTGCAAGAAGGAAGCAGAAACTATGAATAATGATAAAGATTTTGATTTTGGTGAAAAAAAAAGCAGAAACTATGAATAATGATAGAGATTTTGATTTTGGTGTGTAATTTCTTAGGATGGATGGTGGGTTATATGGAGGAAAAAGAAATGATTAGATTGTAGATAATGCCACGTGGCATGCCATCATTCGTTAAAAATCTGATCGAAATCTATCCTCAAAGATTGTAAACATATTATGACACGTGGCATGACGTAATTAGTTAAAAATCTTATTGGAAATCTATCCTCAACAATTCTGAAAACGTAACGACACATGGCACAATGGCATTGGATAAAAATCTTATCAAAATCTATTACCAATAATTGTTTTTTAGGATAATGACATGTGGCGCAACGAGAACGATTAAAAATCTTATCCGAAATTACAAATAAAATTATTTTGTATTATTTTTATAAAATAAAAAATACTAATATTTTATTACCTATTGCCATGACTATTCAGTTTAGGGGTGGAGATGCAAAAAGTAGTTACTGTTCATTAATGACAGTTACTGTTCACTGGGTGGATTCAACAGTGAGTAGCCCTATGGGGCTTTTGCAACGCTGGAGTTACTTTGAGGATGCTAATCTACTGGTCCTTCCCACTTCATGTTTCTTTGGGACCGCACGTTATACAACATCGTTCAAGTGTAAACATATTAAGCTTTAGCTCCTTTGAGATTGAGAGGGAGGGTTCCATCATCCTTAGAGTTGAAACCTTAAGGATAACAAACATAGAACGAGTTGCATGTATACACTTCTCTCTCTTGCTACGTGAAATTATTGTGTTTTATACAACGCTATTCTTACCATGTTTTTATACCACATTTATATATCACTTTATGTGGCATCTGATGTGGATAGCCACATCATTTAAATTAATCAGAATTTAATTTAAATTAAAAACATTTAATAAAACAATAATTAAAAAAAGCTGGAATTAAATAATGATTATGGTATTGGAGGAGTCTTCTCATTCCTTTCCCGTTCAATCCTGCTTCTTCTCTCGTTTCTTCTTCCACACCAGTTCTTTCACGCCTTTTTTTTTTCACAACCACCCTCTCTTGTACTTTTGTACCCCACTTGTATTACAAACCATGTCATCATCAAGCTTCCAAGAACAACAAAAGCAAAGTATGATGAAACACTCTTTGTGAAAAATCGAGCCAAATAGAAACCAGCAACTGAAGGCATCGGAATGAACTGCAACACAAAGGACAACCAATGATCATTGCCATTTCAACATTCAAATTAGAGTTCAGAGGCACATGGTAATACAATAAACTCATTTATTCAACATTCCAATTACAAGCCTAATACACGTTCTGGAGGATTTTGCCTACAAAATGGCGTGGAAGAAGAAACGGGAGAAGAACCAAGATTGAATAGGGAAGGGAGGAGAAGACTCATCGTATGCCACAATCATCATTTAATTCCAGTTTTTTTTTTTAATTATTAGTTTATTAAATGTTTTTAATTTATATTAAATTCTGATTAATTTAAATGATGTAGCATTACTGTTTACACAATTATACTTAGTGCATTTTGAAGGCGATCAATCATACGGTGAGAGAGACAAATACAAAGTTGCATGCAAAGACTCAACACCTTTCTACCACTATAGTAAATGACTACTTGCAAAACATATACTTAATTGAATTTAAGAAAGACCACCGCCGACTAAACACTTAATTAATTTATAGTTTAAACAAACAATGAGCTTGACTTGCCTTTTCTTCCTTAATTTGGTCAGATAGATACTATACTATTCATGCAATGTTTAATATAGTATCTTCGTAACGTTTTATCTAGTCTCCATAAATGTTTGTATAAGAGAGTGGATACATCAGATAATTCGTGGTTGTTAAGAATTTGAATAAACAATTTGGAGTCTCCTTCAATAATTACATGTTTTTTTCATGAAATATTGTAAAGACGTCTCAACTTTGACTTTTTTTATATTGTCGGTTGAATATTGGTTGAAAAATATTTGAAAGGCACATAATGGGCGTTGGGGGGGGGGGGGGGGGGGGGGGAGTTTGGGCCGATTGGGGATCAAGGAGGGGGTCCAGGCGTTTCAGTGGGTTTGACCTCTGTTGGGCCCAGGCAGGGAGGTGAGGCTGAAGTAGGCCTGGCATTTTGGATCCGACCCGTTAACCTGACCCGACACGACCCGTTAATATTAGTATTTGGGTGGATGTTTAACGGGTCGGGTTATTAACGGGAGAACCCGTTAAATAACGGGTCACTTTGGGTCCGTTAAACCCGTTAGACCCGCTAGCACCCATTAACACCCTTTAGTTGAGGATATTTTAGTAATTTCAATAAAGTATTAACAACAAAATATAAACTCTATGCAAATAATAATAATAATAATAATTGTTAACGGGTGAAACGGGTGACCCGTTAGCTTAACGGGTTGGGTTCGGGTGACCCGTGCAAAAAATAATAATAATAATAATTGTTAACGGGTGAAACGGGTGACCCGTTAGCTTAACGGGTTGGGTTCGGGTGACCCGTTAACTTAACGGGTCGGTTTAAACCCGACCCAAACCCAATAAACCCGACCCGTTTACAGGTTTAGGCTGAAGCAGGACAGCAGCTAGGCTTTGTGAGGCTGGTTAGGATGGCCGGTCAGCAAGGCATGGATCAATCTGTATCAGTAGATGGGGATTCGGGAATTGGCTCGGATCCATTTCAGCTCATGCCAATTATTGAGCATTACCAGCGAGTCAAGAAAAGGAGAATAGGGAAAGGAATGAGTAGTGGGAGGTTCTTGTCATCCACTATGTAGATTAATTCTCGGGAATAGGAAGGTGATATGTTTCCTCCACTTGGGAAACGTTTGGTGTGAGAAGATGAGGAGGTCGAATCTCAGCGTTAAGGTCGACGAAGGTTGCTTGCTAACTCGGTGGTGCTTAGTTTATCGGTGGAGGTTGATAGAGTTCAACCCCACCATCAACAATGAGTTGTTTAAGTTGGTACTGCTGGGGCTTGGGAACCTTTGGGCCTTTCATGCACAACAATGTTTAATATCTAGTCAATATCCCATTGTAGTGTTCTTGTGCGAGACAAAGAATAATTCTTGATAGATGGACTGGTTACGATTTAAGTTGAATTTTGATCATTGTTTTACTGTTGACAGTAGGGTAGTTCAGGGGTCCTGTGTGTTCTTTGGAAGGATGAAATATAGTTATGTTTACGTTCTTATTCCCAGAACCATATTGATTTTCATGTGGGTGATCCGGCTGACACATTATATTGGAGACTCACTACGTTTTATGGCTATCTAGCCATATGCGACAGACATAAGTCATGGAGGCTATTGGAGACTCTTGCAGGCAATGAGTCTAAACCTTGGTTATGCATTGGTGATTTTAATGAAATCCTCCAAGCCAATGAGCAAGAAAGGGGCAATGTTAGACAAGAAAGGCAGATGGGGGGGGGTTCAGGGATGCGGGTGGCGCATTGTCGACTATTGGATATGGGTTTCTCATGGAATAAATTTACATGGTTTACAACGAAAGGATGAGGGATCGAGTTCAGGTTGGATAGAGCTTTGGGGAATCTAGAATGGATGGAGTTGTTCCCTCGTGCTAAAGTGTACCACTTAAACAAGACGTGATCAGACCATGTGCCGATCCTACTTAATTGGTCGGGACGACTTCCAATCCGAGGTAAGAAGCAGTTTCGTTATAAGGAATCTTGGCATATGCAAGAAGGTTGTGAGAAAGCGGTATGATATGAGTGGACCTATGTTGTGGAGGGCTTGCCAATGTTCCAGGTTACTGAGAAAATTAAGATGATGAAAATGAAGCTCAATAACTGGGTCCGTAATAATGCAAGATCGGGCCCGCGTGTAATCAGAGAGTTGGAGGATAAACTTACGTGTTTGTTGGGGCAACCATTTATTGATGAGTCTATTGAGCAGAAAAAAGAGCTTATTAGGAGGTTAAATAGACTGCTCGAACAGAAAGAGCAATTTTGGAGACAACGTTCGAAAGAAAATTAGGTTAAACTTGGTGACCAAAATACTAAATATTTCCATCATAAGGCGAATAGAAGACAAAAGTGTAACTGTCTATATGGGTTGATGGACGATAATGGGGAATGGCAAGAGGGTCGTAGGGGAATGGAGGAGATTGTGGTGTCATACTTCATGAAACTTTTTAGTTCAAATGATATGGAGAATTTTGATGATATTTTATGTCATATCATGCCCAAGGTGACGGAGGAGATGAATAATTCTCTGGAGAGCCCGTTCACGGATGAGGAGATAAAATGTGTTGTGTTTCAAATGCATCCTACGAAAGCTCCAGGACCTGATGGTATGTCTAGGTGTAGATATTTGTAATGGGGTTAAATCTATGCTTCTATCTGGTTAGATTCTTTGGAAAATCAATTATACCCATGTTACGTTAATTCCCAAAGTCAAGGATGCTATGTTGATGACATAACTTCGCCTTATTAGTTTGTGCATCCGGAAAGGGGAATATGACAAAGTGATCCTCTACCCCCTATTTATTTGTTTTATGTGCAGAGGGACTATCGACATTATTGACTCGGGCTAAACTTAATGGAGACTTGCAGGGGATCAAAGTGTATCGTGTTGCGCCTAGTATCCACCATCTGTTTTTCACTAATGATAGGTTTCTATTCGCTCGATGCACTGTTAGTGAGTGTCAGAATATCAAATAGGTGTTAAGTATGAAATGACTTTAAGATAAGTGGTGAATTTTGAAAAGAGTTGTGTGTCGTTCAGTTCCAATCTCATCGATTATGATAAGCAGTTATTAGCGGATTATCTCGATATGTGGAGGGTGGATTTTCATGATAAATATTTGGGACTTCCGGTGTTAGTTCAGAAGTTGAAGAAAGAAATGTTTGCATAAGTGAAAGATCGAGTGTGGAAAAAGCTACAGAGTTGGCGATAGGGGCTGTTGAGTAATATGGGTTGCGAGCTATTGGTGAAGACAGTAGCTCAGGCACTACCAATGTATTCCATGCAATGTTTTCTGCTTCCTAAATCGTTTTGTGAGGAATTGAATATGATGATAGCTAAGTATTGGTGGAGTGGAGATCCGAGTAGGAGGAAAATACATTGGCTTAACTGGAGGACTTTGTGTAAACCAAAGCATGAGGGGGGTCTTGGATTTCGAGACCTTTATGCGTTTAACCAAGCTTTGTTGGCTAAACAAGCTTATGTTTTTTTGCATGATCCTGAGGCTCTTGTGTTTCGGGTATTCAAGGCTCAGTATTTTCCTACGATAGAGTTCCTAGATGCTCAGGTGAATTCTAATAGTTCATATGTTTGGAGGAGTATTGTAGCCTCACGACCGGTACTCTAAAAGGACATTCGCTAGCAGGTGGGTAATGGAAGGAAGGTTCATATTTGGAAGGATAATTGGGTGCCATAGACTCTTGTCTTCAGATTTTGACTCTAGCACCGATCCATTGGGATGAGGAAGCCACGGTAGAAAATTTATTTTAGATGGAGTCAAAGCAGTGGAATATCTAGTTGATGAATCAACTATTTAGCCAAGAGGAAATAGACCTAATTCATGGAATTCCTTTAAGTCTATTGAATAGATATGATCGTCAAATTTGGCACTATGAATGGCATGGAAGGTTTACGGTCCGGAGTGCATATCATGTTGCACGGGGAATAAACGTAGCAAGTGGTGAAGAGGCAGTGGGCTTAGCTTTTGCTTCTAGTAATGTTGGAGAGAAGTTATGGAAGAAACTATGGGGCGTGTTGCGAAATTAAACTAACCAAAATTAACCCAACTTAGTTCCAAATTTTATGCTTGCAAGCGTATGAATCGTTTGATGGTATAGAAAGCAAGCACTTAATATCGTCCCTCAGAAAATGATTTAATTCTTATCAACTAACTTAAGTCCAATTATAACGAAGTAAAATTAGCAAAGATTGATGAAAGATGGATTTGAGAATTGAAACTAACAATAAAAACAAGTGAAAACAAGAAAGTTTGATCACAATGCAAAAAAAATGGCAGCCAAGTACACAAATTGTAATTCAGTCGAGTTAAACGATAGAGCATCCGACTCATCATAACCAATCCAACTTATTTTCTGCACTGAACTATTAACAAGTACTCAACCTCATTGATAGTCAAATCTCCCTAACACATGTAATATCTATGGCATCTATACTATTACGTATATCCCAATTTGCAACCATCCATGGCATCTGGAATAGTTTAACATCATGAAACTCATTACGATTAGTGGAAATTTATATAAAGACTACACAAATCCTAGAGTATGACATCTACTACTAGGTAATTAATGGTATCTATTTGCAAGAAGCTATCACTCAAGTTGAAAACATGGCATCTGCACAACTTGCATCAAATTTACCAAGTAAAAGTTAAGATGGTAGCTAATCACCAAGACTAAAACCAAGCATATAAACACTGCAAACGATACTCAATGAAACTGAAAACTTGAAATAATTCACTTGAGAATATAAGCATTCATAGTCATGGCTACATAGTAGCCCTAGCTAAGGAACATTAGTTCCGAAACATAATAAAAAATATTATTGAATTCATAATAAAAATGAGAAGAAAATTTAGTTTAGAAAAACACCGAAAAATCCTTATGCTCTGCTGCTACTGCTGCTGCTGTGTTTCGTATATCCCTTGCTACTTCTGTAGAATAATTGATCAGTCCCCTTTTCTTTTTCTTCTTCTATTTTAATTTTCTTCTTCGTAACCGACAATGAGTTAAAACCCATTTATTGACAATATTAGAAGAAAAGAAAACCGAAGAACTCTTCAATTATCTACTAGCCACTTTGTACAATAAACACACCTTGATTACTTTCTCCATTTGCCAACATTTTCCCTTGTTCCTTTGGTCTACTTGCTGCTGCAAACCCCCTCTGTGCCTTCTTTAATTATCCGCTCAATTCCAATCGAAGTTTCATGTCCAAATAGATATCCACCAAAGCTGATCAGACTTACTCTACAATTGAACAGAATGTGCAACCAAACATCCCAAATTTATGCTTTTGGCAAAGACCCATGAATTTGAAACAGCTTTGTGTAGGTGATTCACCATATTTCTCTCCAATTTAACTTCACTAAGATCTCTCTTTATTTTGGTTTCATATGGAGGCTAACCCTGAAAAATGGGAGAGGAAATATGCAGCTTTCTTTTGTTTTTTTTTTTCTTTTCCTTGTCGGTTCAGTTTTGCATAGACTTGAAATCTATGAAATAAACATGTGCTTAAGGCTTCTCCAATTCCAACAAGTGACATGCACTGCACATAAATCAAAAGAAAATGAATGTAGACCACAAGTATATTATAAAGCCAAATAGGTAGACACTTAAATCATAACAGACCACTTGGTTTAATTAAAAATAAGGAATTATAACATGATATTTTCCTCCACCTCATTAATATAACTATAAAATCACAACACTGTGTAATTCCTTTCATCTAAGTCCAAAATATCACAAGAAAATGTAGCTTTCGGGAGAAAATAAATAGTAAAATTTGCGCTCATTAGGGCGTTTATGTTCCTGGGAAGGTGAAGATTTGTATATGGCGTGCATGTTTGGATTCCCTGCCTATGAGGTTGAATCTCTGTAAATGGAGAGTGATGACGGAGAAAGTGTGTGTAGTTTGTGGAGGCCATGTGGAATCAATGGAGCATGTGTAAACATGAATTATTCTTGCGATGAATGAAATAAGAACACGTGTACAAAATAATATCTTATATTAATTTTGGGGTTACAATCTCTTTTACAATTTGATCCTCTGATTCTATCTTTGTAAGGTGTAGATTTGTGGATTATGTTGTTGATCCAAGGGCCGTCGAGGCTTGCTCTTGGATGAATGGTTGGAAGTTTCTTCAAGGGCCTTCGGAGCTTGATCTTGAAAGTTGACAAAAGTTTCTTCAAGGGCCTTCAGGGCTTGATCTTGAATTGGTGAAAGTTCTTCAAGGGTATTTGGGGCTTGATCTTGATGAACGAGGATGAACTGTTTTTTAAGGGCCTTCGAGGCTTGATCTTGATGAACAGTTGTGTAGATTTTTTTAAGAGCCGTTGGCTTGATCTTGATGAACAATGAATGGATCTTCAAGGGCCTTTGGGCTTGATCTTTATGAACAAGGATGAACGGTTAGAAGTTTCTTAAAGGATTTGAAGAATAACAAAGAGAGCTTTCTTGATCCTTCGGGATTCTTGAAAATTGGGAGGTTAGATGCTTGAAAGCTTTAGAGTTTCATAGCTTCAAGGATTTGGGGAATTCTCTTCCAATTTGGGAGTAAAGAAATGTATATTTGAATTGGTCATTTGAAATGGATGAAATGGCCTTGTATTTATAGAATTTTTCAAGGCCTAATTTTGAATATAATATTCAGATGAAATAAATCATTTCTGCCAGGTGTTGACACGTTTCCTATTTGATGACTTTTCTGATTTTTTTCGATTTTTTGATGAGTCACACGATACGTGTAAAATTTATGTGACACTTGAACATTGAAATTTTAATGCATTGGTCAACATTTATTTCACCAAAATTTCAATGTCTACCAATGATCCCACTTTAAGGCTCATCGTATGCATGTGCTTGTCACATGTAGAAAATGTGTTTTGAAATCCCTTAATGTAGACACCGATTCAAGAGACGTCGAGGCTTGATCTTGAATTAGGCTGAAAGTTTCTTCAAGGGCCATCGGGGCTTGATCTTGAATTCGGCTGGAAGATTTTCTGGTTTCCTCCAATTGTTGATTTTCGACAGTCTTAATCTTGAACTAGGTTGGAGGGTCTTCTGGTTTCCTCCAAAGATATAAACTTACTTTCCACAAACTCGATCTTGAACTAGGTTTGATTCAAATGTGGTGGACACTTGATCTTGAATAGGGTTTGTGATTTCTTTAAGGGCCGTGGAGGCTTGATCTTGAAGGATGAACGAGACCACGAGTGGCTTCACATGGCAAGTGATCTTTGGCTTTGTTGGGGATGAATCGGCATGTGTTTTTTTGTACTTGTCTCCACATGCTTCAATGTATCATTTTCACTGGCCTTATCTGTTCTCCAGTCAGATGTGATACTTCTCTGGAAGCATATTAGCAGTTAGAGATGAGTAGTCCGGAGCAATGCTAGGTAAGCAATCAGGGAATGGTTCCAGGCAGTCGGTTCCTGACTGGAAGCTTGATTCCAAGTGTCGACTGATTAGTTTCTTTCTTCTTGTCCTGCAGGTAAAAACAAAGACAAAGAAAAGGACAGGGAAAATGCATGATATGAGATACTCTTGCTTTCGACCCTGATGATATGAGATACTTTTACTTTTGAAGAAGTAGCTTTCCACAAGTTTAATCTTGAACTGGGCTGGAGGTTTTTATTTCCTGCCAGACTTCCTCAAAAGGTCTAAATTTACTCATTTTATCTTGAGCTAAATTTGATTCAAGGGTGATGGACACTTGATCTTGAATCAGACTTGTGATTTCTTCAAGGGCCTTTGGGGCTTGATCTTGAAGGAAATGGGTCACATAGTAAGTGATCTTCAACTTTGTTGGGGATGAATCAGCACGTACAATTGTTATGCTTATTGATTCTCCACTAGCTTGATGTATCATTTTTTACTTGCCTTGTCTATTACCCAAGCAGAAGCGGCATATTCTCTGGAAGTGTATTAACCGTTGAAGATGACCACTCGAGAGCAATGCTAGGTAAGCAATCAGGGAAGGGGTTTCAGGCAGTCATTTCCAGATTGAAAGCTTGATTCCAAGTGCCGGCTGATTGCTCTCTTTCTCTTTGTCATGAAAGTAAGAATGAGGACAAAGAAAAGGAAATGGAAAAAGCATGATATGAGATACTCTTGCTTTCGACCTTGATGACATAAGATACTTTTGCTTTTGAAGAAGTAGTGGTGATTTGATGGCGTTGCACGACAAGGCTTTGCTTTTCGACGACAGTGTCAGCGGAAGGTTGTTGAAGCTTTTCGAGCTCTTCGATTAGAGCAACGATACTGGGCTTGGATTTGACTTAGACTCCTCTATCTGGATTACGAAGTTTTAAAGGAAACGGCGTCGTGCTATAATGATTTGTTCCAGATCATCATTGATCATTCTGCTTCTATCTCTTGCACAGTAGAAGTGGTACACAACCTTTGCATTTGAATGGTCTTTTAGAACATCACTTCTCAGCGACTCATCCATGCTTGGCAGCTTCAGCATCAACATCATATCAACTATTTTGATATGTTTGCTGAGGAAATTTGAGACCTATCAACAGTTGAAGATGAGTATTTGAGAACGACGCAAGGTAAACAACAATGCAAAGGTTCTGGGCATTCAGTTCCAGATTAGAAGTTTGATTTCAGGTTTCGACTGATCGCTTTCTTTCTCCTTGTTTGGCAGACAAGAGCAAGGGCAATGGAAATGACAGGGAGATCGCATGATATGAGATACTCTTGCTCTCAACCTTGATGATATAAGATACTTTTGCTTTTGAAGGAAAAAGTATAAGATCTTGATGCTGGTGTAAATTGTTTTTATCGAAATGGGTTTCTGGCTGAGGAAATGAGCTCATCATTTTGGGTGACTTGATTGAAAATGTATTCTCGGAGAGGAAGAGAACTGAGTATGTTGAGAGGTTTAGTTGCCGAGGCATTCTTGGTAAGGAAAAAAAGTCAGGCATTTTGGATGTGTACCTTGCCATGGAGGATGAAGGTCGATATATATAGGGATTTCCCAATAGCAATTAGTGGTGTGGATGTGGCCTTATTACCCACGCTTGTCGGTAAAAGTGTGGTAGTTGGAATAGTGCAATTCACGCGTTTTAAACTCATGCATTTTAAACTCTATCAGAGATCTTTGACAGAGTTGCACATGCTATCCGAAAAGTCGAGATTGCGACTGAAAAGTGTTGATGGACTTTATGCAGGAAAATCCGACTTTTGAAATTCGGAGAGTGGTGTCTCTCCTGATTTTTTTTAATGGGTGGTTGTGTTACCTCTTCTTTTATAGAGGTATTGATCACATCCAACATGCACACTTTGAAGATTGCCCGTCTGTGAACATTGTCTCTGGTGGATTTCCGAGATTTTACTCCATCCAACCGTTTTCTTTTTCCATTTCTGAAAATGGCTTACCTGTCTAACATTTGCTTATATTTGAGTCTCATGAGGGATACAGGTATGCTGCGTCAGGGCAATATATGGCGCCCGTCCTTCTTATCTTTTAATGGCCCTTTTACAATTGAAGACTCTGTGATGAGAGATGCAATAACGGCTATGATAGCAGTTAGGAACCTCCTTATTCTTAGAGATAATAGGCTGCTTTCAAGATGATCCGATGAGTTGGTTGTCAAAGACTCCCTGACTCTCAATGTTCAGTGTGCGGGCTCTGTGTCCAATATAGGCCAATGCCTACTTGCTCAAACTCGCCAAGTTGAATCATTGATGGCCGAGGTGGCAAATCTTAGACAAGAAACCAGACAGCTCAAGCGCGAGAATAGAGATTTGCACATGTTCGCAAATAATTATTCGACAAGTATGAAGAGGAACCTTAATCAGCTGCAAGACTCCGAAGGTTGGATTCCAAGTGACCATCAGAGGTTTGTGGCTGTACTCCAAAGGCACTTTTTGCCTTCGTCATCTGGAGTTCGACCAAATATTGGGGCTCTAAATAATCAACCTCTGGTGCTTCTTCTTCCTGGAGTTCCACCAAGTGCTGAGGCTTCACGTAAGCAACATTTGTGAAGGCTCCCTTTTTTTTTTTTTTTTTTTTATTTTATTTTATTTTATTGTATATATTTTTAATTTCTCGGAGATATCAATAGACATGCTTTATTTCATTTAGTGTATTGTGCTAAATACCATAAAGCATATATTTCGCTAAGATATGGTACATCTTTTTTTATTTTTCTGATTATATTTTCAAAATGGTGTCGTGCACCATCCCATAACCTTTCTCTCTTTTTTTATTTGTTTAGATGGTGCCTGATGCACCATTCTCCCCCCTTTTTTTTCTACTTCTCAATTATTTTGTCGCCATCATCCCTTTTTTTTTTCCTTTTGACTTTCCAATAGTAGCATGCAATTATGAATGGCTTGAAGATGGCACAATTGGGTTCCTCAGTGGGTGCTTGAATTTGCATATGATATCATTCCTCTTTAGGAAAATGTGAGCTCTACCTTTGGTATGCGGGAACTCACGTGAAATGTGTTGATGGGTCACTTTTGAACATGTGCCTTTGTCCTGTAGCTTAATCCCACTTAGAACCCTTCATATGGTGTCGTGCACCATTCTTGAAACCTTTATATTTTTTTTGTTTTTGTTGGCCAACACATTCCCTTTCTTTTCTATATATCCCCTACATGGCGCATGGATGAATGTAGAGGAGCTTGGAGCAGCAGGAGGTTAGGCACGGAGCAAGGAGGCAAGTAGGTGTGAGTTGACAACTTTGGTTTTGTTAATCACATTCAAAGGCAGCAGCAAAGCAACAGAGGCAAGTATATATGAGTTGACAAACTTTGGTTTTGTTAATCACATTCAAAGGCAGTAGTTATGGAAGAGGTGCAGAAGCAGCTGGAGCTTGAAGCAGAGTGTAAAGTGTCAAGCTTCACGATCGGCTAGTTGTTTGACAGCAGTCACTGAAGCTTTTTGATGATTTTGATCATGGTGGCTAGAATGACGAGCTTGAGGTAGTGCAAGGCGTTGAGCTTCACGATCGACTAGTCATTTGACAACGGTTACTGAAGTTCTTTATCGACTTTGATCATGGTGGCCAGAATGACGAGCTTGAGGTAGCGTAGAGCATCAATCTTCATGACTGGCTAGTCGTTTGACAGCGGTCATTGAAATTAGAGAACCCGTAGAGTCTCACTGATTGTAGTTCTTTGCAGCCCTCATAAAAAAGAAACATTCCCACATTATGCACGTCATTCCTCCGATCGTTTCAACACATTCAGCAACTTGACCGAGTCGCATAAGCTCAGACAACTTCAGCCTCTCGTCGAACTCCTTAACCTGGAATATAGTTTCAATCATCACACAGTTCTGGTCCTCATCCACCCTTGCCTTCTACCATCAGAAATTTCACGGGTCAAATCGAATGAGAAAGACACCACTGCAAGGGGAGAGATAGATTGACAACTTTTTCGAAGCTTCTTCGCCGTCGTCAACAACACCAATCTTCATTCTTTCAGTTCAGCAAAAGCTTCAGGATCATTAGCAAGTCCAAGTGGGTCAAATGCACCTCTTGGGTTCCTCTGTAAGCTTGAAGGACAATGCAGGTGGGTAAGCGTGAGGTCTAAAGCTCGCTGGATGGACTACGAGACAAGGACGAGCCATGCCACGCAGATGAAGATAACCGACGTTGGGGCGTCGTTCGTAAAGAAGTGGGAGAAACAGAAGCTTGAGAAGAAGCAGCAAATGAGCAGGGTTTGAGCTTCGAGCTTGGAGGTTCAGCCTTGTAAAGACGCAAAGTTAAGATCAGAGCAACCTGGTAGAACCAGCTCGATTCCGGCATGAGAGCTTGGAAAAAGATCTTGACGGCGAGAATGAGAGGGTTTGATCTATGATGAAACCTAGTTTGATCATGGCGAAGACCTCCCTCAATTTCAGCGTGTCCTCAGCCGCCATTGGAGATCTGAGAGCTCAACATCAGATTTGATTATCTCATCCTTCTCTTCTTCCACATGACTTGAGCGACTTCAGTATCCGTCATGTCATCATCGCTCTCCTCCACGACATAGCTCTTCGATTTGGAATCGCCTTGCTTCTGAGAAGAGGCAGGGAGAGGTCACCAAGGGTCGAAGACAGCATCAGAGGAGATGTGATTGAGCTCATGGATGCTACTAGTGTTATGCTGGAGAAGCTCGTCGATGTCAATGGCAGCGATGAAGGAGATGTAGTTGTTGGAGTAGAAGATCAGCGAGTGGCGAGAGCCCCTTGAAGGTGAAGAGGTGGGTAGTGTTGGACTCTGGATCGAAGAATCGAATTGGGTTATTGTAGATGATGGCACCAATGCTAGAAGAGTTGAGCGACGCAAAGACAGGGCTTGGACGTTGGAGTCCATCGCGCTTTCTGCCCACTTTTGTTGAGCGGCGCAAACTGTAATTATTATTATTTATATTTTTTATTTTTTATTTATTTTTTACAAAGTAAATTTTATTGCCTTTGTAATAACATTGACTTTTAATAGTTAAGCCTTTAATAAAACCCTTATATTTTATTGATGTGACTGAACTCGAAGTTGAATGTTTAAGCTGCCTACGTATCCTTCCAAAGAAAAGATTAAGTCATAATGTAGTTCAGATGAATGACGGATTTTTTTTGTTTATTTTTTTTATTTTGCCATACACAGTTTATGCTCTTGCAGGCCAGGAGCATTTTGGTGTCGTTTGCAGTTTCAACTCATGCAGGCAAAGAGCATTTTGGTGCTGTTTGCAGTTTCAGCTCGTGTAGGCAAGAAGCATTTAGTGCTGTGGTGCAGTTTCAGCTCGTGCAGCTCATGCAGGCAATGAGCGTTTAGTGCCGTGTCGTAGTTTTAGCTCGTGCAGGCAATGAGCATCTGGTTGTTGCCTTTTAGGCTCGTGCGAATGAGGAGCTTTGTGAATTTGTCAAACGATCTTGAAGAGGCATTCCTTGCAATCTTCATAGCAAGGAGTCTTGACAGAGTGATTAAAGAAGTCTTCGGGGAAGAAATCGCACATCGTGATGGCAACGGGCGATCTTCGTGTCGCAATTTCATTATCCTCAACACTTTCATGTAGCTTTAGAGGTTGACGAGAGTTGCTTTGCCCCTTTTCTGATTAATAAACTTATGGAGGAGACGTATGCTTCTTGTGTAGTTTCTTTGGAGTGACATGAGTCCATCCTTCAACTTCACTTGACTTGACTGACATGGTTTTGGAGCATGCCCCTAATGGTTGAGGTGAAGATTTTGAGTCGAAAGAGCCAGAAGTGACGGTGGTATAGTTTGACTTTACCACATCATCAAGATCTAGCTCAATGATTCCTTTTTGAGCCAGCTTCATGATGAGATCTTTCAGCACGAAGCACTTTCCATCGGATGACTGATGAAGCGGTGGAATTTACAGTACCTTTGACTGTCAGTACAATTCATCTCTTCTGGCCGTCTGAACTCAGGTAGGTTGATCACCTTTTTCTCAAGTAAGTCTTTTAACATGGTAACCACATCAGAGTCAGGGAATGGACAAGTCTTCTCCTCAAGCTTCTCAAAGTGCGTTAACGCATCTCTTGATCACGAAAAGCTTCGGTTTGAATCACCTTGCCTCATGTAAAGATTTTGATATGAGCTGTGTTGACCGTCATTACTTCTTTTGTGGGTTTCCAAGCAGCCTTCTCCCCCTTTAGCCAAAAAATTTATCGTTCTTATAGTCGGTGATCGGTTCTTTCTTCCATGATGGGCAATGCTTAACTCCATGTCATGGGCGAGGATGGCTAACTCCTCGAAGGTCCATGGTTTGATGCCTTGAAAGATGCAGTATAATCCTCATTGCATGCCTTGAACATATATCTCGATCAATGAGGTCTCCAATAGTCTGTCTTTGTAGTCGAGACTTAGAGTGCGCCGTCAGTTAATGTAGTCAACGACTGGCTCATCTTTCTACTGCTTTGTATTTGTGAACTCCAGCATGCTTACAATGCGGCAGGTGCTGTAGAAGTGGTTGAGGAATTCCCACGCCAACTGCTCCCAACTGTGGATGGACTGAGGCTCTAGGTTCGTGTACCATTCGAACGCATTCTCATTCAGAGAGAAGATAAATTGCTTTGTGAGGTAGTCTCCTTCAGTCCCCGCGTTGTTGCAAGTATCAAAGAAATAGGCGACGTGTTGCTTTGGGTTTCCCTTTCCATCAAACTGCATGAACTTTGGTGGTTGATAACCCTCAGTATCTTTAAGGCGTCAATCTTCTTGGAGTAAGGCTTTGAGTACAACACGGAGGTATATGAGCTCCATTCGTACTGCGTCTTGCGCTGTTGCTTGGTCTAGCTCCACTTTCTCTTCGACTTTCTCCACTGGAAGCTCCTCTTCTTCGTCGGTTCTTTTCTTTAGTGGATCAACCTTTAGGTCGACTTTCACATCTTGCTGCGCCTTGAGTTGGTTGGCAAGTACGGCGATTTGCAAGTCTTTCTCCTCTACAATCTGTGTGAGTTTTGTGATCGCTTCATTCATTTGAGCCAGTTGCTCTTCGATTGAAGTCGATCCGGTGGTTATGACCTGCATGGATGTGCTATTGCTCGAGTCAGTATCAAAAAGTAAGGACTTGGAGTGCTTCCTCAGGCTTTCCTCCCTTGGGACCCTTAGCGAGGCTAGGGTGATCACAGGCTTATGCCTTGGGTGCTCTTGTTCCTCCGGCAAAGTTAATGCGGGGGTAGAAGATGTAGCAGAAAAAGCTTTTGGCTTGCTTCGAGTTGTGATGCTCGAAGTGCCACCACTTCGATTTGTTCTTTACTTTAGTTGTAGGAACAACTTGAACCTTTCTTGACGCCATTTACACCCTTTTGAGGATTTGAAGATAAAGATGAGAGGTAAAGAATGTCCCACTGGGTGTGCTAAATTTGTAAACACGAATATTCCTGTGATGAATGAGACAAGAACACATGTACAAAATAATATTTTGTATTAATTTTGGTGTTACAATCTCTTTTACAATTTGATCCTCTGATTCTATCTTCGTAAGGTGTAGATTTATGGATTGTGTTGTTGATCCAAAGGTCGTCGAGGCTTGATCTTGGATGAACGGTTAGAAGTTTCTTCAAGGGCCTTTGGGGCTTAATATTGAAGGTTAAGGAACGGTTCTTCAAGGGCCTTCGAGGCTTGATCTTAAAGGTTGATGGATGAAAGGATCTTCAAGGCCCTTCAGGGCTTGATCTTGATGAACAGTTATGTGGATTTCTTTAAAAGTCGTTGGGCTTGATCTTGATAAACGATGAACAGATCTTCAAGGGCCTTTGGGCTTGATCTTGATGAACGAGGATGAACGAATCTTCAAGGGCCTTTGGGGTTTGATCTTGATGAACAAGGATGAACGATTGGAAGTTTCTTCAAGGATTTGACGAATAACGAAGAGAGCTTTCTTGATCCTTCGGGATTCTTGGGAATTTGGGAGGTTGGATGCTTGAAAGCTTTAAAGTTTCATAGCTTCAAGGATTTGGGGAATTCTCTTCCAAGTTGGGAGTAGAGATTGAAATAGATGAATGGCCTTGTATATATAGAATTTTTCAAGGCCTAATTTTGTATATAATATTCAGATGAAATAAATCATTTCTGCCAGGTATTGACATGTGTCCTATTTGATGACTTTTCTAATATTTTTGATTTTTCGTTGAGTTACACGACACGTGTAAAATTTATATGACACGTAAACGTTGAAATTTTATTGCAATGGTTAACATTTTTGTCACCGAAATTTCGATGTCTACAACATGTTTTGAGAGATTGTAATGTCAGTAGATTGGTGTGGTTTCGACGCTTGGGCTTACGGGTGGATGGTGGGCAGGGAGAGTACTTTATGAATTGGTTAGCTAACTTACAACTCCAGGGCTCTACTTTGGGGTTTGAGCTATGTCTTATGTTGATATGGTCATTGTGGAAGCATAGCAACGAGATTCTTTGGAATGCCAAAACGCTACCGCCACTTGAGATCATGCTTTGTATGGAGGATAGGTTATAGGAATTTCATAAGTGGCACAAGCCAGCGGTGAGGAAGGTAAGCTAAAAGTATCAGAAGTGGGGGCGACCTGCGGAGAGGTGGGTTAAGTGCAACTTCGATGGAGCGTGGAATAATAGAAATAATCGGGGAGGTTTTGGGGTGGTGATTCAAAATCACTTGGGGGAGTGTCTTGCCGCTGTTGCTGGACCCATTGAGCGGGCGACCTCTGCGTTGCATGCTGAAATATTTGCAGCATGGAAAGTTGCAATATTGGTGGGTTCTGTTTGTACGGTAGAGGGAAAGGTTCAGTTCGAAGGAGACTCGGCGCTGGTGTTGGCTACCATGCAAGGGAGTGGGGACGACAACTCTTCCTTAGGTCCTATAATCAATGATCTACAATGCCTTCTCAGGGAGTGGTCGGATCTAGTGGGTAGTCATGTTCAACGAGAAAGGAACTCAGCAGCCCATTGACTTGCTCGGATGGGAATTAACTATGATCAAGAGGTAGTGTGGTTTGAGGAGCCCCCAAATTTGATCCAGGATATACTTCTAGATGAGGGATTGTAATTTTTTCCATTGTTCATTTGAGGATAGTTTTCTGATTGTGTGGGATGCTATTTTCCTTCGATCAGGATGAAATCTCCGGCAAGATTTTTATTGAGGCCCATTAAGCACAATATCCTCAGTCTGTACGAATTCTGATTTACTTAATGAATATCATACCTTTGTTTCAAAAAAAAAAAACAAACATCAAAACTAGAAAAGTAAAACTTATCTGAACGCCATTGCCAACATTCAAAACATGAACGGCGCCTGCAATTGCTTTTGCTTCATGTGAAAGGGACGTCTGCTCTACTCCAATATCGTCAGCTGCCTAATTTAGTCATCCATGCATATCCGTCACTATCTAATTTGTCGCTAAATGTGTTACTATGCCAAGTGGCATTACTTAGTTAGCCAGATGTCAATTGTTGAGTTAGATCTCTTTAGCTGTAACCAGCTATATAAGCTGAGATATGTGCAGATGCAAAGGGGAATGAATATTTGATTGTGTTAGTGTATCTTGCATTTGAGTAAAGGTATCAAAATATGTCTGACCAACCACAAGTTGCACCAACTAACCACAAAATATAAAAGCTCATGACTAGAAATTAATCAAACAGTTATAACAGAAATTACAAAGAATATTTAGAGTAGCAATTTTTTTGTTTTCATAATGCGATAGTTTAAACCACTTTAATTTTCTATGATGGCGGTTCACACTCGAAAAAAAACGGGCATATTGATTTTTACCAACTAATAACCTACACATATCCGATTAAAGTAGCAACTTAAAAATTGGCTAAAGTAATAAATTTTCCTATAGCATTATGTATCTGTTTGGACCCGATTTTACATCATCGGCCCAAGCGATCGAGGCCATTGAGTGGACATGATTCTCGACCTCCAGATGAGAAAGTGGAGATAATTTGATTATTAAAGGATAATATTATAATTATCTTTTAATATGAATTATCTCGGTATTTTTTAAACCAGATAAATAGAATGCGATTCATATCCCGAATAAGCGGTACAATTCGAATTGATTTGGGATGTCTGACAGCACTTGGAAGTAAAATGAATTTAAAATTCGTTTGATCAGAATGATGATGGCTATTGTGGATGAGGTGAGGATGAGATAGGAGACCTAAGTGGGTGTTGTCAGATGAAGTAAATTGATGATGGACATGGCCTGTATGCCGTGTCAAATGCTATCAGCCATATATATATATACATATATATATATATATATATGTATATATTGGGTGGTTGATTAGATGGACGTTATCCAAGCATGCAGATTATCTTGGATTCGATGAAGATGAGTTTTAATAGTTTGGGAGTCTTCCTCAGCTTATCAACTAGTGCGTATTCGTCACTATAAATACAGAGTCGCATGCAACGTTCAAGGGGCCCCTCGAATTCAACACACAACTGCCCTGCGCAAATCTCTCAACAACTTTGAGATTTTTTATTTTCTCTTCTCGCTGACACATCTTCCGTTGGCATCAACAGCACTATGAAAGCAACCAGTGATATCTTAAGTCGGCATAGATAGCTCTGTCATCATAGAATCAGCCGGTCTCGCAGTATCTTTCGTTGGCATCAACAGCATTGCGGTGAGGACGGTTGGTTACCTATCCAAGTCTCGGTCGAGAAGGATTTCCGAATCCTTATTGATTGAGGTCATCTCATTAGCCTTCTCGGCGAAGTGAGGTGTTACAGTTTATTGAGCTCGGCGCATCGCACGCCGAGTTATTTTATGATTGGATATTCCCAAGTGGGATTTAGAGTTCGGCATTCAGACGGCCGAACCACGTTCACTATTAAGACT